>NC_072422.2:15024318-15666590 GCF_028858775.2 Pan troglodytes
CCACAGGGAATACATGAAACAGCTCACTTCATTAGGCAGGCCAGGTAGGTGGTACGGAATATTGCAGATCCAGAGAAGAACTCACTCTGGCTGCTGGGGTGAGGGCGGCGGCGGGTGTCCTGGGGAAAGGGGGTCGGGGCGGGGCGTGGGAGGAAACTCACCTGATTGTGCTGAGGTGGAATTCGTCTGCTCCAGAGGCCAGAACCCCGGCTCGCACTCTCGCAGGCCTAAGCAAATACAGGCTCCGCCTTCCATGCTTCCTCCCTGAGGAAGATGTATTCCAAGGAGCATTCCAAAGGGCCTCTTGTCCTATGCCCCGGGCAAACAGGAGGCCAGCCTCCAGGACTGGCCATCGACGGCCTGCGTGCATGCTGTTGTGCACTGCCTTGCGGATCCAGAGGCTCCCACACGCGCAGCAGCGGCTCCCGTGCCTACTGGTGGGGCTCTGCAAGCCCAGGTCCTCGTCCTCTGGCTCCCGAGCTCCTGTGCGCAGTTGACCCTGCATGGGACTTGAGCCACACGGCGACTGCTGCAATCTGCGGGCCCAACGGGACTCCTTAGGAAACCTGGGTCCACATAGGTGTGGGACTAGGTTCTCAGCAGGTCGCCGCCCATGGGCCTTTTGGGGAGGGGGCCTCCTGAGGAGCGGCTCCCAGAGCCTAGGGGTGACGAGGATTGGCTGGACTCCATAGGCCCGGGTCTGTGGGAGCACCAGAGGGGCACAGTGTTCAGGCTGGAGGCTCTGCTGGAGAGGACAGCCGGGGCACAGAGCAAGGATGCAGCCTTGGAAGAGGAGGTGGTGCTGATGGTGGAAGACATAATGGCTGAGGTAGAGGTGGTGGTTGTGGAGGAGACCGACGTGGAGTGGCAGAAGGTGAACCAGCGGGCAAGGCTGGCCCTGGACCCAGCATACCCGGGGAGTCAATGGACTTGCTGGAGATCCTTCACATGGAGCTGGGCTCCGCGAATGCTCCAATCCACAGGGTACCTCCGGCTTCTGGGCCAGAGCCATATCCTTGCAGCTGCCGATGCAGGGATAGGCATCGGGCTTCAGGAGGGGATTGGGGGCTGGGTGGAGGGAGGAGCCAGGTGGGAGGCCCAAGGGGTCAGCCAGGAGGCAGGGGATGGGGGACAGGGTGGGAGCCGAGGCCAGGTTCCTGCAAATCAGAGGCCAGCTTGCTAGTGGGAGCCGTGAGAGCACGTGGTAGGAAAGGGGAGCCAAGCACAGCACTCACAAGGGAGAATCGCGGCACCAAGGGCCCTTCACGCACAGCGCCAAGTTAAAAGGTATGTTTCCTTGGGAAATGCTCTGGAGGAAGGGGAGTCTGCACGCCCGTGCCAGCTATTGAACCACCCCCGCTCTGAGTGCCTGTTTCCAACAGGCTCACCCCAGAAACACAAGGTGCTGAAGACTCGGGTTCGCGGTGCATCGAGCTGCTGACCTCCACAAGGCAGGCACCAGCTCCCCAGATATGCTTTCTTCCGCCTGCCGGCGCTGCACACAAAGCGGTGTAGGCCCTGAGCATATATAACCTCCTTTGCACCCACGCGAGCCCCATGGGGAGCATGACGCACAACCCTGCAGCCCATTCTACCTACAGGGCTTCCCTCAACTGTACAGGCCCACCTCTCAGGAAGACCAGGATAAGAGGACACCAGACACCCGGACATCAGCAGAGCATGTCCAGCACCCTGCACACCAGGGCCTCCTGCAGCTCATGAATGCTGAGGAAGAAACCGCCTCACACCACCCCGCCCCCTGCCCCTAAGCTGCAACCACCTGCCCACTTATTCCGCCACCTGTCCAGGCTCAGCTCAGCTGTCTTTGCCTGGCTCCACCGACCCCCAAAACAACCATAGTTTTGAAGTTGCTTCCTCTCCAGACAGAGGCAGAGGTAAACAAGGGAGGGTGACAGGCCAAATGTCTGGGAGATAGCCCTGCTCCACATTCTCTGTGCTCCTGCAAATTGCAGGGTTTCACGAGGCTTGCCCACCCAATCATCTGGAGGCTCCTTGAGCAGAGGTAGATTGTTTGGCACACCCAGATGTCGGCATGGGTCAGAAACCATGATGAAGTCCTGCTGTGCTACATGATGGTCAGGCTGGGGAGCTGGGGGCTATGGGAGGGGTCCGGTGTCTGAGTCAGTTTGAGGTCCCCCTGGGCCCCGGTGGTGTCTCAGTGGCAGAGCTGGGAAGGGGAAACTCATGCTTTGCTCCAGCTAGCAGGCCACCTCAGCCCAGCTAGATGAAATGGTCCCGTTGAGTCCATCCTCTTTCTCCTTCTTGGTCAGGCAGGTGGAGGAACACAGCCATCCAGGTTACTGGCCGCAGGAAGAAGATGTACTTTCATCACAACCTTTACTTCCACAATGAAGTGATCATTCAGGAGTATTGTGTTGGCATCCCTGGTAAGGAATGCCTCCCAGCATGGTAGGGGAGCTGGTGTGTGGGAGGGTCAGCCTGGCTTGAACCTTCCTGGCTCCTCTGCCTCCAGGATACAGGGTGTCTCGTTCCACTGCAGTCCACCGGTTCTGGGATCGTGAAGGTCAAGCCTCCAGCTGCAGGCAGAATATGGCCTACCTGAGCTTGTTCAGTTGGTTGGCTGAACATGACTGCCTGGATTTTGGCAGGATTTCTGAGGTCGAGTCTGCCGTGGGGCATCATAGGAAAGGACCTCGCTGGTCATTCCTTGGCCTTTGGGGAATTGGCTTTGAACCCTGACCTGACCTGTAGTGGACCCCCTTCTACATTCCCCCAGATCATCAGCCAGGCCTATGGCTCAATCCCTTGCAGTTCTACTCCAGGGAGGGGAGGGACAGCATTAGAGAGGGAACAGAGAGGAGGCCAGGCAAGGAGCCTAGAGCTGTGAACTGAAAGGCCTTTGAGTCCTGGATCTGTGCCCTACTTGGAGAATCCAAGGATCATGGAGGAGACTGCAGTGAGCAATCCCACGCCATCCATGGGTTGGGGCAGAACGGCCCATAAGGGAACTGTAACACCCACATGTAAGGATTGGGGAACCCTAAGCTACCTATGATGCATATGTGGCTAAAGTCAGTGGGTGAGAAGCAAGGCTTAAGGGATAGCTGTCTTATCATCACTCTCCACCTCCCTCCCCTGCCTTGAGGCCTGCTACCCACTGGGGCTCAGTTCGAGCTCAACCAGGGCCCCCTCCCTCTCTGTGCGGATGTCCACCTGAGGCCCTTCTACGTTTATGTCCTTTTGGAATGGTTCTCCCAGGCCCGTCATGTTCTGTTTCAAGGAGCCCAGGCTCCCCTGACATGCATTCTCCTCTCTGTCATTCTCACTCCCACTTTCCTTCCTTGCCAGATAAGACAGGCCACTGCACAGGGAATCTGGAAGACAACACTGGGCTCCAGTGTGAGGAAATGTTCTACGTTCTCCATGTACTTGTACTTTAGTGTTTCCTCCGGGGGAGGAAATGTTAAGAGATTACAAAATGGATGGGGACCTTCAGTGTGTGTCCAGGGAGGGACACACACTGGCTGGGAATTAAGACCCACCTGAGTAATGCCGTGGACATCCAGTGTCAGTTATCTTGATAAAGACCTGCTTTGTTACATCGCCTACTGTTAATATAAAAGTTAATTTCTTAGAATATTGAAAAGCAAATTTAAGTATGAGGAAATATAATTTGTTCATAATTGTATGAAAAAACTGCAGACTGATCCATTTTTCATTACAATTTTTATGTGAGACTTGAAGTGTTTATGAAGTTTTAAGATACATTTTTATTGTTCTACTCCTGGCAATTTTTATGATCATTTTTGCAATACAGAGACATGGACACTCGGAAGTTTTTGAGGGATTTTCAGTTTCTTTTAGAGAGCTTAGTTGTAAACTTTGATATTTTTCCCCTGTGGTTCTTTTCAGTTTACTGTTTGTATTTTATATATGAGATGTTAAATTTGTTTTCTTATTTGCCCCTTCTGGAACTTTCGTTTTAAAGGAATTTTGTTTTCTGTTAGATATGTGAGTTTCCTGTGAGCACTTTTTCTAGTACTGATTTTTTTTTAATTCATTAGTTTTTGGGTGTGTGTTTGTTTGTTTCTTTTGAGATGGAGTCTCACTATGTCACCCAGGCTGGAGTGAAGTGGCACGATCTCGGCTCACTGCAAACTCTGCCTCCCAGCTTCAAGGATTCCCCTACCTCAGCCTTCTGAGGAGCTGAGATTACGGGCGCATGCCACCATGTCCAGCTAATTTTTGTATTTTTAGTCAAGACTGGGCTTCACCATATTTGCCAGGCTGGTCTTGTACTCCTGACCTCAAGTGATCCGACCACACTGGCCTCCCAAAATGCTGGGTTTCCAGGCGTGGGCCACCACACCTGGCCTCATTTGTTTGTTTATGTATTTTAATCCTTGTTCTATTTTCTTCATGTACATGTATTTTAGAGTTATCGAAATCATATATTTTATTTAGTTAATACTTTAGTAAGATTTTAAAAGTAATGTTTTTCATTCAGTAAATACAATATTGTGAATAGATTAAATCTTGTGTAGTCTTGTCATTCTGTCTTTTAGAAATTATTAAGAACTCTGATACTGTTTCTCTCCCACCTGAAGAGAACATGCAGATAGTTATAAAAAATTGTGTGAATGGGTAGGTGTTAGAATATAATTTGAAAGAATAGTAAAGTTCACAAATACAATTTCACATTTGTATTTTGCATCATTTTGAAAATTTTATTTGCTGACACATGAAATTCTGCATTCACCTTCATGTTAAATATACAATTATGAATCAGTTTCAAGAATGAAAACAATCCAAGGCCAAGCGTTAGTTCAGGAAGTAGAAAGCAGTTGTTATGTAGCAAAAAACATATTTATTGAAGGTATATTTAGAGAGATTTTAGAAGGCTTAAGTCAACATTTTGTTGTTGTTGCTCTGGTGTTTTATCACACTGTGACCAGACTGTAGCATCACTAGTTATAGTCACTAGGCTACCAAAGTCTCAGGGCTGCAGCAATTGTTATTGAAGAAAGTGTCAGCGTGCTTGGCTGTTTAAGGAGGCTAGAGGACTTAGGAGTTTTCACCCAAAGCACATGGGCCTGGTTTAGTGGGTAGCCTTCCTTTGCTGAAGTAGATAAGATCCAGGAGAAGTGTTGACTTATTGTAGTAGCTAGGGCTTTGAGACTGGTGAAGCCTATTTGTCTCCAACTGCCATTGCCAGGTATTGGTCTGCACATAATGACACTTCCTGAACTCACTGACTCCTGTAAATTCAAATGTAGCATTTGGATTTAAATCCCTATTCCAACTTCTTAACCTTAGATCTAATAAGTGGATAACAAAAGATGTATTCAGAAGAAAGTGAGACATCAGATATGTACAAAAGTAAATCATCCTGATCAAATACCTTCAAAAATATTACTACAAAAATCACTGAAGATTAAACCTTAAAAAGTTATTTTAATTGGGGAAATAGAAAAAGGTTGGACTCGTTTGAAAGTCTGAGGGGTAAAGATACTATTATTCGAATATGGGAATTATATAAAATGTCTAATTTGTTTGAAGAGCAGCATACTAGCTATTTAGTATGGCTAAAGATTAATAACCCATGTAAGAAAACTCAGAGATAAACAGCAATTTTTTTCAGAGATTTTGTTCTGTAATTAAAGACTTTTAAAATGGTTGCCTACTGACGAGCAATTCGCTTATTATTTAGACATATGTTGTACACCATTTTATACAGGGACAAAGTTATAGTTTCTATCATGTAGAACAAAAAATAATCGACTGTGTATCACATTTGCATTAGAGTCTTTGGTCTGAGTAATGAAGCAAACAATGGAACTGCCTATGCCAGGGTACAGGTGGGCACAGCTGGAAGCTTCCATCACTTGCATCTTTAACATTTCTGGATTCTCATCGGTCTCTCCTAGAAAGACAAATGGACTATAACTATTCTAAAGAACATATGTTACATTTAATCACTAAGTATTGAGGTAAGACCATGATCTGTCTTATCACTGTCTCCTCATTACTTTAAACTTGTATGTATAACATACAAAGATATTCAGTTTATTTTCTCACCATTAACATTTTACACTGCACATTTATCAATTTCATTCTCTTTCTAGTGACTTTGTTGTTGTTGTTGTTGTTGTTGTTGAGATGGAGTTTCGCTCTGTCACTCAGTCTGGAATGCAGTGGCCTGATCTCGGCTCACTACAACCTCCGCCTCTTGGGTTCAAGCAATTCTCCTGCCTCAGCCTCCTGAGTAGCTGGGATTACAGGCACACACCACCACTCCTGGCTAATTTTGTATGTTTAGCAGAAATGGGGTTTCCTCATGTTGGTCAGACTGGTCTCAAACTTCTGACTTCGGGTGATTCACTGGCCTCAGCCTTACAAAGTGCTGGGATTACAGGCGTGAGCCACCACGCCAGCCCCCCGCTTTTTTCTTGAGACAAGTTCTTGCTTGGTCACCCAGACTGGAGTGCATTGGCACAATCTTCACAAACTGCAGCCTCAATCTCCTAGTCTCAAGCTATCTTCCTGTCTCAGCCTCCCACATAGCTGGGACTACACATGTGCAACACCACACCAGCCTATTTGTTGTTGTTGCTGTTTAGTGATGAAGTCTTGCTATATTGCCCAAGTGGCTATCACATTCCTGGGCCCAAAGGGTTCTCCTAGTTCAAGCTCCCAAAGGCTGGAAATATAGGAGTGAGTCACTGCGGACAGCACCATCACTCTTTACTCACTTTTTAAATGCCACTCTTCAAAATTAACAAGTAAATTTTACTTATGGAATTCCAAATTCCAAGTCAAGTTCAGCTTCATTTTCATAAAGAGGTTAAAAACAAAATAAAACCAAAAAAAGCTTCATTTTCCTTTGTGTTGAAGTGAGCAAAGAGTTAGAAAGCAAATCATCTCTATTTTGGTTTACGAAATTGACTATACATAGAAAGATCCTCGTATAATTGTTTTCAGATCTAAAATCCTGTGAAGTTATTATCAGGACCATCATCTTATAAAACAAAAACAAATCTCCTAGTGGGTCTTTTATGTGGATTAAATATCTTATAATTAGTAATGGATACAATTGTGATTATAGTTATTCCTTGAACCATAATATTAAAAATATGAACCTCATTTTTTTAGAGCTGCTACCCTAATATGAAAAGTAACTGCTGACCTGGTATAATAATTTGTGGCCCAGACAGCCAGCATTCTGAATTATTCAGGTTTTTCAGATAGCCCAACTGTGCTAAGAGCCGAAAGGGAGTCTAGACATCTTGGAGGAGTAGCAAAGCCTGATCATTTCTTTCTACCCCACTCAACAACCGGAATCTCTCATGAAATAGCATGATAGACACCTTCACAATTCTCAGTGGTGTGCCAGTGTGCCTCAGACCCAGAATCACAGCAGTGTTTTCAGGATTCCTGTGTGCACAGGCAAAAATTTATTATAGTACATTCATTAGAAAACCAGCACCTTAAGCCTACATCAGGCTTTCCAGCATATTTCTTTAGTCATGATACACAAGGTACCTAGCTTATCTTCAGAGAAATCAGAAATCTATGAATAAAGAGCCCACAGACAATGGGATTAGGAGAGGAATTAATTAACAGAGGTACTAGTAAGCCAAACACAGTGAGACAATTTATTTTTAGCCTAAACCAAAAATGTTATCTGTATATGCCAGATGGTCATACATGATAGAAGTAAATTTGGACAGAGAAACCTTCAGCAATGTATTTATGGGATAATGAATTATAGGGTATGGGAAGAGGCAGGCACAAACTTACATGTTCCTGACACAGTGGGCAGCTGTGAGAATCCAACAGTGGCTAACTATGGAACCACAGCAGAAATCACTTCCATGGCTGATGATCACAGCTTGCCAAGGCATAGCATATTGCAGAGCAATCCGATCTGCCAAAGCTGAGGAGAAAAATAAGCCTAATTGTGCTGATTTGAATAGAATTGCCAACTGTAGATGATTTTTAAAGTTTTAAATCCCTCCTATTTCTGCTAACTAAGTCAGCATTGTTAAATACGACTAGCGAAGACAAAGTTCTACCTCTATTGTGTTTATGCATTTTCCTTGAAAAAAAGTATTCCTGTTATTATCTTTCCAAGGTCATAGTTTCTTTATATCCTAGCTTAAATTTCTTTAATCAAAATATTGGGAGCCATTCCAGCTTTCTCTCCCACTGCAATATTTGTATATCTATGATTTTAGCTACTTAGAAGTCATTGAAGCAGATAGGCCACAAAAAATACAATGATTTGAAGATATTAGATAGATAAGGAAAAATTTGGAGATAAGGCAGCTGTCTCTAAATTGGAGGGGGCTTATCTTCCTAAACTTATAATCTTAGTGAGATATCAAACCAATAGTTTAAATAGAAAATTTAAGTTTGAGGTTCAGGAAAGAGCTCATATTTTTAAAAGTATTTCAGAATTCCTCAGAAAACTGAGTTGAAGCAATGCTCATTAATATATAGAGAGAGAGATAAAAATGGTGAAGATGACCTGTCTATAGAAGGGGTAAGGAAGTATAGATGAAATTAGAAGCATAACTAAGATCTTAAGTGTAGCTGTCTTTGAATTAGACTTTGGAGGATGTAAGCAAATAATTATGGCCTCCTTTATGTTTCAAAGTATTATTTACTGTAGCTTTGGCAATAGGTGGTAGCTATAAAATAGCTGCAGTTAAGTGCACATTTAATACATGAGACCAAAAGAGATCACTCAATTTCCAAGGAAATAGGTGAAGTACAGTAACATGAAATAGACATTGCTAATCTTATGATAAGTTTTCTGATAGCCAAGGGAAGGGGGAACCTGATAGTCGCACTGTAATATAGTCTAGTACACTAGCACCTAAAACACATTACTTATCAACTACTACGCTGTTTCCAAACATCATAATATCTTTAACTTAAAACAAACTTAATTTTAAATAACTATATTACAAGTGTCAGGTACTGCATGGTAGTAAGGAAATGTCTTTGTGTTAGGAGAGTGTGTCTTAATGTTAGCCCTATTCATCTTTTGCCATGAGAAATTGATCAATCCATTGTACTTATCTACTATCAGAATACGCATTTAAGATAATTATAATAATCATGTTATTTGATCTGTAGGGATACTATGGAAATTGAATCATATATCAAAGTATGAAATGGCTATGTGAGCCATAAGGAAAATAATTTTTTCAAGCATTTCTCAGGAAGAGCTTTCTCTCCACTCTTGTTCCCTCTATTCTTTTCTATTTCCATTCTCTTCTTCCTTTACTTCTCCTACCAAGTTTTTGAGCCTTACTCTGAGGCTGTGGCAGAAAGATGAAGTGTGGCCGGAAAGCACTAGCAGTGGAGGTAAAAGCCAAGACATTTGTAGAGGTAGAGACTGAAAGAGACATGGAAGCAGAGGTAGTCATGTGTCCTTGATAGTGCCAGGGTGCATGGCTAGGCCATGTCACTCCCTGGAGCCAGAAAAGGAAAGGGTGCACTTGGCTGAAGACACAGGGCTTTGTGCAATGCTCCTCAAAGTAACAAGATTCCCACTTGCACCCAAGTGTCCTTTTGCTGTTGCTGGCACACCAAAGGTGCTCTCAGGTCACCCTGAAAAAAACAAGAGACAAGATATCAATCAATATTTTGAAGGAGGGCCAGAAGTAACTTTTGTTGTTCAAGATATTTCTCTTTCTCTCTGGTATTCACACCCCATGAATTTGTACCTTAGAGCCAGCCTCCCACATAGCTTTCTTGGCCACCATACAAAAAGTGAATTCATTCAACTTGGGGCAAAATTGGACACAAGTGCTGATTTGTAGAATGCTTGGGTGCTTTTTTTGCTGAATTCCAGGACTTTCTGATGAAAAACAGAGAAGAGGTGTTTGTGGTTGTTTGTTTGTTTTCAAATTTAGCTTAGATTAGAGAGAGAAACATAGTGAAGAGAAAGACAATTTTTTTTATTATTCAAGAGAGGATAATATTCTTTTCCCAAACATACTTCTCTT
This sequence comes from Pan troglodytes, assembly GCF_028858775.2. NCBI lineage: Eukaryota > Metazoa > Chordata > Mammalia > Primates > Hominidae > Pan > Pan troglodytes. Next base: position 15,034,320 of record NC_072422.2, read on the forward strand.
CCATGCCATTGTCTTCTTCATTAGTCACCCCTCATAAGGGACCAACGAGGTAGCTAATAGTCACATAGTTGTATAAATTTACTCCATTCCAGACTTTCCTCTGGGCATACAGGAAGGACCAGGGGTTGAAAATGTTGTGGCTGCCTTGGGAAGATCAACCCAGGGGTCCCTTGAGACCTAGGTAGGGTATGGCACTGTCAATCCTGACTGTCTAAGCTTAGGCAGAATCCAGAAGATGACTACGCCCCATTTGGACCAGGGCCAGCGCTCCTGAGCTTTTTCTGGGGAAAAAATCAAGAAAAAGTCTTATTATTTCCACATTTCAATTGGAATAAGCCCTGTACATCATGTGAATCAGATGAAGTCCAGGTAAGCACTAAAGTACGAATACTACTTTATAAACTATTTTTGAGGATCACTTGAGACCAGGTGGGCAACATGATAAGACTTTATTTCTGGAGAAAATGAATAAAAATTAGCCAGAATCAGTGGTGCATGCCTGTGGTCCCATGTACTGAGGAGGCAGAGGTGGGAGAATCCCTTAATCTTGGGAATTTGAGGCTAATGTGAATCATGCCACTGCACTGCAGCCTGGGCAAAAGAGCAAGACCCTGTCTCCATCTCTCTTTCTCTCTGTCTCTCTCTCACACACAGACACAGACACACAAAGAGAAAGATATTCATTAACAATCTCAATGTTGTAATTGCTTTATAATGATATCTTAATCTTGAAATGAATTACTCAGACTTACATAAAATTGCCATATTTAGCTGTGGTAAGGATCCACTGTTCATTTAGTATGCAGCCAGCACAGAAATGAGAGAAAGACAGTTGCAGGAAACTATCCAAGGAAATTCACCAATTTTTGCCTCCCAGCAGTTGGGAAAGAGGGGGACATGGCCAGGGCGTAACCCACACTCTGCAGAAGGAATAAACCTGTGGAACAGAGTGAGATTAGTGTTACTAGTCTCCTATTTCTAAAATCTAATTTTAGGTTTTTAGGAATATGCTTGGAAATTCAGTATCTTCAATTCTGAGAAAATATTTGGAAATGTACATTATTCATCCAACAATTTTAGATAAACTACAGAGGTTATCTCCATATTTTCCCTTCAAATAATACAGTACATATGTTATATATCTTATTATTTATATCCAAGATATAATACTATTATCCAACAGTGTGTATCTATATGTACATACCTCAAGTGGAAATAAGAAAACATTTCTAAGAAGTAAGACTATCTTTAAAATACTGTTCTCTGAATAGAATTGTGTTCATAAAACATAGTTCATAAATCTTGTTTGGCAAAAATAAGATATTCTGTTAATATTTAGACATCTCTGCTGATTCATATAATAACATACATTTTGGTTTTGCAAAGGTCTGAGAACATAACCTCTTATCTTACAAACTCTGGTTTTAGGCTTCAACAAGAGTCTTCGTACTAAGTATATTAACTCAAACATATGACTAGACTAAAGGTGCCTGTGGTTTCACGAGAAATAACACCTGTCTTGAAGAGCCAGTAAGCCTGTAATTCTCTTTCCAGATCACAGCTAGTTGACACTCATCCAGGGAAACATTGCGTTCTGAATGCCTAAGAGGTTGTTGTACAGGCTTGGGTCCAGATTGAGATCCAGGCATCAGGAGAGGGTGTTTTATTAAAAGTGTGGCTGGAGCAGCATGCAAGGATGAAAAAGATTGAGAAAGAATGGACTCTTCAGTAAATGTTGAGGAAGATGTTTTCTGAAGAGGATTAGCAGAAAAGGCTATGGAAAGAAGAATAGGAGAGGAGACCAGAGGAGAAAAAACTGAGCAAGATGGGAAAATGCAGAATGAAGGGAATGTACAAGAAGAAAAGACTTAAGAAGAACACAGTGTACATGGAGATGGAAAAGAACAAGAAAGAAGAAAGAAAAAGGAGGAAGAAAGAGAGACAAGAGAGGTAGCTGGGACTTCAGGGCTTTCTTTTATCTTGATAATTTTTAATTTCCTTCCATAGTGCTGGTAAACAACTCTTCCAGGAAGCCAAATGCTTGTAAGCTGGCTTGGTTGGAGAGAATTGATTTTATCCTGGCTTTCTGTGGCAGTTATCTCAGTTAACAAAGCTATTAAATACTGATCTGGGAAAGAAACTGTTTTTACTGGCAAAAAGGTTACACGTTTAGACAAGGAGACAAAATGACTCATTAAGAGTGTTTCTCCATTCAGCTCAATTTCAGGAGGAGAAAATGATGCAATTATATTAGCCTTATAATGGGTTCTGGGTCTTAGTATTTTTGTTTCAGGCTAGATCCAGGTTCTCACTTTGCCACCTTTAAAATCCACAAAGGATTCAATAATATCAGCTTCAGACTGGATCCAGTCTGTGTCTGCTTGGGTTACAGGCAGTATCCAAGATATGAGTGTTCTTCCTTTAAGCAAGATCCATGGTTTGACTACTGCAGGTAGAACCTTGGGCCAGAATCTTAGAACCAAAGTTTCAGACTGAATAAAATTGTGAATTATATCAATGTCAGGCTGGACCGAGGAACTGAGTATTTGAGATTTTGAATAAGCCTATGAGCTGCCTTTATGCACCTGAATGTAAAACAAAGATCTGACTATATCAGTTTCCTGCTTGTTCCAGGGTCTCACTGCTTGGGTTTCAGGGTGGGTCCATGTTTGATATGTAGCAGCTCTTTGCTGAGTCCAGGGACAAAATATACCAACTTCAGTCTGGGGCCAGGGAGAAAGTGGCTGACTTTCAGGATGAATTCAGGATTTAACTGTATCACATTGAGGCTGTCAGCAAGATGTGACTGTATCAATTTCAGTCATGTTACAGGGTTTTATTCCTTGGCTTACAGTCCAAATTTGGAATACTTCAGTTTCAGGTTGGTTCCAGTATCTCATTGAATTTATTTGAGTCTGGAACCAGTATCTTATCACTCTATTGGTTTCATGGTGGGTCCAGGGATGAATTCCAGAGTAAGTCCATGGTCTGATTGCAGCAGGTGCATGCTAAATCCAAGAGTAATTTATGCTAATTTGATTGTGGGTCCAGGAGTGTGACGCTTGAGATTCAAGTTGGGTCCAGGGTCAAACTGCATCGTTTTGGGGACAAACATATCAACATAGCTGTCTCAGGCCAGGTCCTACTTGCTTGAGATTCAGGCTCAGTCCATTGTTTTATTTTATCAGTTTCAGAATGGGTCCAGAGTCTGACAGTATTGGTTTCAGCATAGGTCCAAGGTTGGATAACATCACCTTCAGACTGGGTCCAGGGTCTGACTGCATTCTTTTCAGATTGGTTCCATGGGTGGATTATGGCTGCATCCAGGTAGTAACTGTTTGAGAGTAAGGTTGAGTACCATTTCTTCTTACATAATTTTGGGTCTGAAGCCAAGCACTCAGAATATTAATATCAGGCATGGTCAAGCATTTTGCTGCCTGTATTTCAGTCTGATACAGTAGCGTATCAGACAAGGACAGGGTCCAGAGTCTGACTGCTTGAAATTCAGCATGAGTCAAAGGTCTGATTGTATTAGTTCTAGCTTGAGTCCAAGGGTGGATTGTGCCTGCTTCAGTCTGGATCCATATTTTACTATTACGGCTTCAGAAATTGTTGTGGATCTTATTGTACCTACTTCAGATTGTGTATATGGGAAGAAGGCATCCCTTTTGGATTGGATCCATGTTATTAAAGTTGTAGTTCTCTGTTTGGCCCAGGATTCTATTTTACCAGGTCCAAAGGGAGTAAATGTGCTCAGTGTTTGAAATTCTGGTGAACCCAAGGTTTTATTTTTTCTGTTCCAGTTTTAAACAAAGTTCTATAACTAGAGCTTCAGGTTGGGACCATGGTTTTGCTGCTGGAGGCCCAGGCACTATCCAGGATATAAGTGTTCCAAATTCAGGCAAAGTCCATTCACTGATACATTCAATTTCGTGATGTGTCCATAAAATAGACTCTTGATTTTTATCTTGGATCAAAGGTTGTGTTTACTACTGGAGACTCAGACTGGGATCACGGAGTGATTGATTCAGACACAGGTAGTTTCCAGGTTTTTCCTGCTGTAGGGATATGCTAGGTCCATGGTAACACTGAGGAAACTACAGCCCATGCCTCTGGGTTTTCTGCTGAATATTCCTCGTAGTTCCATAATATAAGTATATCAGATACAGTCTGTGTCCAGATAATTCCTGCTGGAGACTGGGCCTGCAGCCACAGTTTAATTTTGTCAGAAACTGGCTGTGTGGAGGTAATGACTGCAGAAGATTCAGCCTGGGTCCAAAGTGCAACTATATCAGATACAGGATGTGTCCAGGGATTTGTTGCTAGAAAAAAAGGTTTGGTCCATGGTGTGACTGTGGAAACTATTGCTTCTATCCACGAATTGACTGCTAGAGATACAGGCTGGGTCCACAATGATAATGTATTAGACATAGGCAATATACAGGGATTTACTGCTGAAGATTCAAATTGGATCAATCCTATGTATGTGTCAGATACAGGCAGTATCCATGCAATTAATGCTGCGGATTCAGATTGGGACCATAATCTGGTTGTATTAGATGAAGGCTGTGCCCAGGCCTTTACTGTTGCAGATACAGCCTGTGCCCAAATTGTAGCTGTATGAAAAACAGGCTCTGTCCAGGGATTTATTGCTGGAAATTCAGCCTGGGTCCAGGGTATATCTATGGAAGCTATAGCCTCTGTCCAGGTATTTAATGATAGACATTTAGTTTCAGTACAAGCTTTCAGTGTACCATGTAAACTTTGTGAAAAGAAGATTAATGATAGAGTTGCAGGCTGTATACAGTATGAGTGTATCAGCAACAGGCTTTGACCAAGCATTTACTGCTAAAGATTGAGTCTGGGTCCATGGTATGACTATATCAATCTTGGCCTATAGCAGAGGACTTGGGGCTGGAGATTCAGGATCTGTCCAGCTATTTACAACTGGAGACTTAGACTCCATCATGGAATTTACAGCTTGAAATTCAGCCTCGTTCCAAGTGTTTACTGATGGATATTTCATTTGGGTCTATAGTTTGCCTGCATCAGGTAGAGATTGTAACCAGAAAGTGATTGCTGGAGGTTTTGTCTGTGTCCGTATTATGACTGTATCAGATAAAGCCTCTCTCCTGGGAATCATTACTAGAGATACAGCCACGTCTGCAGTGTGACTATACCAGTTTCAGCCACTGTTAATGGATTTATTCCTGGCAACAGATCCTGGGTCTATGATGTGACTATTTTAGTTTTAGACTATCTCTGTTGTTTTACTGCTACACAAACATTCTTAGCCAATGGTGTCACTCTATCAAATAGAGTGTATGTGCAGGGATTGTTGATTTTAGAATGGGCCTGGGTCCACAGTATGACAATTTCTGTTTCAAGATTTGTGGAGGGATTTACTCCTACAGATTCAGCTTGGTTTGGTGGTATAACTGTAGCTGGTATGGGCTGTGTCCAATCATTTACTTTTTGTGGGAAAGAGAGTTTCAGGAATGCCAGATGAATTGGTCTCCCCTGTGTGAGACACCCATGGGGAGCCATGTGTGGCATCTGAGGAGAAAAGTGTCCTTACTGCCTTCATGTCTTTATGCCCCGAGAGCATAAGAGCTCAGCGGCATGCCACACGTTGCTTGGGGAAATAACAGTCCCTTGAAGCAGTGGAGTAAAATCAAACATCTTGGCTTCTCCTGAAACCTGCTCCTACCCATTTTAGTCCCGATGAATTGAAGGTCTTAAGCAGTTTAGACACACGCTTTTGCTAGGGAAATTCAGATACTGCCACTGCTATACATCTTATTGAACGACTCACGAGCTCTCCTTCACTGATTAATCCTTTTCCTCATCCCTTCTTCCCGCTCCCGCCTGCCCTAAGAACAAAGAGCTTGTAAACCAATAAATTGGGTGGAGGCTGAGAGCTCCAGGCTATGAGTAAGAGTCTGACACTCTGGTCCCTTGGACTAGCCTTTTAAACTGTTATTCTGTCTCTTTCTAATTCTTTATCTCCGCCGGACTCGGGGTACCTGCCGGACTCGAGGTAACCGCCAGCTGGTGTGGGGCTGGTTTCCCCAACATCTGGTGGCCAACGCGGGGCTCCCCATAATCCCTACAAATAATCCAGTGAAGGAACGCCAGAGCGTGCAAAGTGGAGGACGACTGACAAAGGACACCTGAATATGTTTTCACTTCAAGCTCTACAGGTAAGTAGGGCGCTCGGAGAATTCCAGGGTAACCTAGGGAAAATATGAGTCAGGCTGAGAGTAAGTTTGTTAATTAAGCCTGGTGCAGCAGTTATTGTGCCACGGAGGGGTAATTGTGAATACCCAAAATCTTACATCTTTGTTCCATCTCGTAGAAAAGTATTCTTCTTGGTTCCTGGAATATGGAAACATGGATGTAAAAGATTGGGACAAGGTAGGATCAGACTTAATCACAACAAGAGGGCCCTTCTCCACTTGGTCTGTGTGGTCGGCAATTTAAACAGCACTGCAGCCTTTCCACACTGAGGAGGAGGAGGAGAAGTTTCAGGATGACATAGAAAAGTTTAATAATCAGGAGTCTGCTCATCAGCAAAGTGAACTGTCACAGTCTAGTTTTAAAAAGGGGGAGAAATGGGAAGTTATATATCCTAACCTCCAAAAACTTATGAAAGAAACAGTGCTACCTACTGCGCCTTTAGGGGAAGGTCCGGAATGGCCACTCCAACTTTAGTCTTAGGTATTTTTGGAACAGGAGCCTGCGACGCGGCTTGCAGCTCCCATTATCGCACTCCCTTCCAGTAACTGTGGCAATGGGAAGCTTCAGGCTTGCCCAACAGCCAAGTAAGGGGAGGGAATGATCCAGGCTTACCTGCCTGTTAATTATGGCGGAGGAATACTGCGAGCTAGTCCAAATACAAATTATGGCGCAGGGACAATACAGGCATCCATTCACCAGGCACAAGAAATGGGGAATTCGGATGCTTGGCAGTTTCTGGTAATTATTTCTCCAGCTGAGGAGCCCAGAGAACATGCTCAAGCATGCTGGGAGCCATTTCCTCTTAAAATATTAAAAGTCTTTAAAGCAAGCAATTGGACAATATGGGCCAAATTATCCTTATATTCATTCCTCGTTACAATCTGTGGCTTATAACTGGCGTTTAATACCTATAGATTGGGAGTCATTAGCCTGATCCACCCTGTCCCCCTCTGAATTTCTCCAATTTAAAACCTGGTGGACAGATTAAGCAACAAATCAGGCATGCAGAAATGCTCAAACCCAACCTCTGTTAATATCACATGTGATCAATTGCTTGGAATCGGACAGGCATGGGGTACTCTAAATCAACAGATAGTAATGGGTGATGAGGCTGCTTATCAGCTCAGAACGATGTGCCTGAGTCTGGGAAAAAAATCACAACCCTGGTACTACTTATCCTTCTTTTAACTCAGTTTAACAGGGTCCAAGGGAGAATTATCCAGATTTTATTGCCCATTTGCAAGACATGGCTCAAAAGGGTATTTAGGATTCTCATGCCAGGAAAGGGATCATTCAGCTGCTTGCTTATGAAAATGCTAATACAGAATGTCAGGCAGCAATTAGACCTATTAAGGGAAAGGCAGATCTAAATGAGGAAAAATCTTTAAGTGAATACATTAAAGCCTACCATGGCATTGTGGGGCACTTACATAAGGCCAGCCTCCTAGCTCAGGCAATGGATGAACTAAAGGTAACAAAAAGCACACGAGTGTTCCCTGGATCTTGCTATAACTGTGGGCAGACAGGACATACAAAAAGAGAGTGTACAAAGAGCCAAAAAAGGCAAAACTCAGGAGGAAAAAGCAGGGTACCAGGAACCTGTCCCATATGTAAAAAAGTAAACACTGAGCTAATCAATGTCTTTCAAAGTTTGATAACAGCAGACAGCCCTTGCTGGGAAATGGAGAGAGGGGCCAGCCCCTGGCCCCAATTCAAAATGGGGCATTCCCAATTCAGGATGGGATGTCCCCGACTCCAAATGGAGTCTTCCCGGCCCAGTCTATCCCTGTACAAATGTACAGCAATTATCTCCCTCCACAGCTAGAAGCGGGGCAGTAGTTTTATTCTGTACTGAACCTGTATCCCTCCTTCCTGGGGAGCCTCCTAGGAAGGTCCCAATGGGAGTTTACAGCCCATTGCCAAATGGCACAGTGGGTCTTATACTGGGAAGATCCACCTTAAACATAAAGGGAATTCAAGTACATACTGGAATAGCGGACTCTGATTGCCAGGGAGAAATTCAAATTGTTTTCTCCTCCACTGTTCCCTGCAGTGCTAATCCAGGTGACAGAATACCTCAACTGTTACTTTTACCATATGTTAAGTTAGGAGAAAGCTCAGAAAAAAGAACAGGAGGATTTGGAAGCACAAATTCAGCAAGCAAGGCTGTCTATTGGGTAAATCGAGTGTCTGACAATAGACTTATTTTTATGGTTTATTCAAGGAAAATAATTTGAGGGTCTGGTCAACACAGGAGCAGATGTGTCGATGATAGCTCTTTATCAACAGCCAAAAAAACTGGCCTACACAAAAGGCCCCAGTGGGTCTTGTTAGGCTCGAGGATTTGCTTGCATCTCACCAGGAGAGAATCAGCTTCCTGTCTGGGTACCCACAAGACATCTTAAGCTGTGCCATGAGCCAGAGTCCAAGGAAGAGAAAAAGACCTTGGAACGTTCCTGCACCCACAGTTGATCAGATGGCTCAGATGAACATCTCTGTTGGGCACATGGAAACAAGTGAAACTAGCCAAGTCAACTCCACCAACCTGGGGCCAGATTAAGAGACTAGCTCACATTGCAGAAGAGAACCTGGGGTCTCAGAACAAGCCGCTGACCACCAGTAATCTAATGGTAGCTATGATGGTGGTAATCTCCTTGGTGGTGAGTCTCCCTGCAAAGGGGTAGATCAAAATTACACTTATTGGGCCTACATTCCACTCTCACCACTGATTAGGCCTGTTAACATGGTTAGTTGACCCAGTGGAGGTTTATGTTAATGATAGTGTCTGGATGCCTGGACCAGCAGATAACCAAGGTCCTACTCATCCGGAAGAGGAAGGAATGTTAATGAATGTTTCCATTGGTTATTGCTTTACTCTCATCTGTCTGGGGCTGGCAGCAGGATGTTTAAATTCTGATAAACGAAGCTGGATGGCTTATGTTCCTGCACATAATTCATCAAAAGCCTCTATTCATGTATTTAGTGGAAGGACATTTCAATGTTTGGACCCTATTAAATACCTTGAGCATGGCTATGTTATGACGCATCACCAGATTAATAAATTTAAACCTAATAAGAAGTCCTGCCCTGCGTAGGCAGGCCACTCAATAGTCTGAAAACTAGAGGTTCTAACCTGGGAAGCTTGTATTGCAAGTAGCAGTGCTGTACTGCAAAATAATTCCTATGGAATCATCATTGATTGGGCCCCTATGGGACACTTTGCAGTAAATTGTACTGGACAGCATGAAGATTGTAGAGAGACTCCTTTTGCAAATGACTACCCAGATAATGCACCAAAATTATACAGAAGAATTGAAACAAATTAAACTATTAAGTGGGAGGAGAATGGTATGGCTCCTCCAAGCCCAAAAATGATTGATCCAATTATAAGTCCAGAGCATCCAGAATTGTGGAAATTAATGATGGCTCAAATCCCAATTCAGATTTGGAAAGGAGAATATAAAACAGAGAACCATAGTAAAAAACTTCGATTTGTTGTAGCCATGACCTCTAACTTGACAGTGCGTTTGCAGCGTTGTGTTAAACCTCCTTTTATGTTGGCAGTGGGAGAAATTAATATCCTACCTGACTCTCAAACCATATCATGCCTCAACTGTCATCTTTTTACCTGCATTAATTCTACCTTTAATAAAGATAGTAGCATTTTACTGGTTAAGTCTTGAGAAGGAGTTTGGATACCTGTTTCACTCAATAGACCTTCGGAGGCCTCTCCCTCCATACATAGTATCACTGAAGTGCTAAACAGAATACTTAATAGATCAAAGAGGTTCATATTTACTTTAATAGCTGTGATCATGGGCCTTATATCTGTCACAGCTACTGCTGCTGCTGCTGCTGGTGTTGCTTTGCACTCTTCTATTCAAACTGTGGGCTTTGTGGATAGTTGGCAGAAAAATTATTCTAAGCTTTGGCATTCCCAAAGCCAAATAGATCAAAAATTGGCAAATCAAATTAATGATCTCCATCAAACAGTAGTTTGGATGGGAGATCAGATTCTATGGAGCATAGAATTCAAATGCAATGTGATTGGAATATTTCTGATCTTCGTATTACTCCTAGCTCTTATAATGCCACTGAACACCATTAGGAGATGATTAGACATAACCTACCAGGAAAAGAAGACAATTTAACACTTGATATTGCTAAACTGAAAAAAACAACTTTTCGAGACACCTCAGGCTCACCTAAGCCTGTTGTCTGGAGCTGATATTCTTGCTGGAGCCACTGATGGCCTTTCTAAGAGTAATCCTTTAAAGTGGATGAACACTTTAAAGTGGATGATCTAAGGTAGATCAACAATTGCAAATTTTATTTTGGTTTGTGTCTGTTTATGCTGTTTGTTTTTAGTCTATAGATGCAGAGGGTGCCTTGGGAGAGAAGCCAGAGAGCATGAATGATAGCAATGGCAGTTCTAATAAAAAAATAATAATAGAGACAAAAAAGGAAGACACATGAGAAAGAGAGTTTCTGGAATGCCAGATAAGTTGGTCTCTCCTGTGTAAGACACCCATGGGGAGACGTGGGCAGCCTCTAAGGAGAAAAGTCTCCTTATTGCCTTCATGTCTTTATGCCCTGAGAGCATAAGAGCTCAGCAGAATGCCACAGGTTGCTTGGGGAAATAACACTCCCTTGAAGAAGTGGAGTATAATCAAACATCTTGGCTTCTCCTGAAATCCACTCCCACCCATTTCAGTCTCAATAAGTTAAAGATCTTAAGTCGTTTAGACGCATGCCTTTGCTCAAGGAAATTCACAGAAACTGCCACTGCTATGCATTTTATTGAATGACTCACAAGTTCTCCTTCACGGATTAAACCTTTTCCAGATTCCCTTCCTCCCCCTCCCATCTGCCCTAAGAACAAAGAGCTTGTAAACTAATAAATTAGGTGGAGGCCGAGAGCTCCACGCCATTTGCAAATGTCCGATGCTCTGGTCCCCTGAACCCACCTTTTAAACTCTTATTCTGTCTCTTTCTAATTCCTTTGTCTCCGTTGGACTAATTCCTTTGTCTCCACTGGATTCGGGGTACCTGCCAGGCAGTGTGGGGCTGGTTTCCTCAAAACTTTTGGAGATTCAGCCTCAGTCCACCACGTGAACATGTTGGTTTCATATTGTTTCCAGAGATTTATGGCAGGTGATTTGACTTAGTTCCATCGTTTGATGGTATAAGCTATTGCCTGTGTCAAATGTTTTTCTGCTGAAGACTCAGCCTGGGTCCAGGGTATGCGTGTATCAGATACAGATTGGATCCAAGGCTTTACTGTTAAAAACTGTAAACTTTACTTCAAACTGAGTTCATGGTGTGTGTGTATCAGCTACAGATTCTGTCCAGTACACTACTGCTGAAGATTCAGCCTTACGCCATGGAGTGTCTGTGTCATATATAGGCTGTGTCCAAAGATTTCCTGCTGCAGATTCAGACTGTGCATAGTGTGATAGTAGCAGCCCATGGCAGTATCCATGGATATCCCGCTATTAATTCAGCCTGGTTCCATAGTGTGATGGTATTGGCTATGGACATTGTCCAGGTATTTACTGATGGACATTCAACCTGGGTCCAAGGTACGATTATGGAAGGTATAGGCTGTGTCCATGGAATTACTGCTGGAGATACAGCCTGGGCCCATGGTGTGACTTTGGAAGTTGCAGCCTCTGTGCACAGATTTACCATTGGAGACTCAGCTTGTGTCCACAGGATAATGCTATCAGATTCAGGGTGTGTACAGAGATTTACTGCTGAAGATTCATCTGGGGCCCATGGTTTGATTGTATAAGACACATACTGTGTCCATGGTTTTATTGCTGGAGACTCATCCTGAATCTATTGTATAGTACTATCACCTACAGACTTTGTCCAGGGATTTATTGTGGGAAATTCAGGCTTGGTCCACAGCTTGTCTACATCAGCTATTTGTTGTGTCCAAGAATATCGTGCTGGAGAACCATTCAGGATCCCCTGTGTGACTGTATAAGTTTCAGACTATGTCCAGGCATTTCCTACTATAAATTCAGCCTGATTCCATGGTAGGACCATATCAGCTGTAACATCTCTCCAGGGATTCATTGCTGCTGTTTTACCCGGAATCAATGATTGAGTCCAAGATACTGGTGGGTGTTCAGCGTGGGTCCATGGTTGGAATATATCTTGTTCCCAGGGAATTACTCCTAGAGTTTCAGCCAGAATCCATGTTGTGAGTATATCAGTTTCAGACTGTGTCCAAGGATGTAATAATAATAGTGATTCAGCCTGGATACACATTGTGACCATATCAGATATAGGAGAGTGTATCCATGAATTCATCACTAGTGATTCAGCTTGGGTCCCTAGTGTGATTATATCAGTTTCCAACTGTTTCCAGGAATGTATTGCTGGAAACTCAACCTGGTTTCACAACATTATTGTTTCAGTATCAAAACGTATCCAGTTTTTTACTGCTGGCAGATAAGCCATGGTCCACAATGAGACTGGATTAAATTCAGATGGGAGCCAAGTATTTCCTTCTAGATATTCAGGCTGTAATTTTGTCCAAGGACTTACTGGTGTCATTTCATCAAGGGTCAATGGTATGATAGTTTCAGCTATAGTTTTTGCCCAGGGGTTCATTGCTGGAAATCTATCCTGGATCCATTGTGGGACTGTCTTAGCTATAGGCTCTGTCAAAGGCAATAAGGCTGGAAATTCTTCTTGGTTCCAAAATTTGACTTCATCACATACAGAATGTGTCCAGAGATTCACTGCTGGAGATTTGGCAATAGTCCACAGTATGATTGGATCAGTTTTCCTCAATAGATGGGTGGATGTTAATCCTTGAAATTCAGCCTTTGTCCATACTGTGACTGTATCTGATAACATATTTGTCCAAGAGTTTACTGTTGGAGTTTCAGTCTGGGTCCACAGTGGCACTGTGGAAGTTTCAGATTATGTCAGGGATTTAATTCTCAAGACTTTCCCTGAATGCATGGTGTTAATATAGTAGCTTCATTTTGTACCCAGGAATTGATTACACCAAAGTCTTTCTGAATCGAGTGTCTCAAAGTGTCATCTTCAACTTGGGTCCAGGATCTAACTTTATCACTTTCAACCTCACCCCAGAGTCTAAATGCATAATCTCATGATGTATCCAGTCTCTTAACTTATCAGTCACAGATCGGTTCCAAAACCTCACTATTGCAGTTTCAGACTGTATCTAATGATGATCTGTCAGAGTTACTGGTTCTCTCCACTGTGTGACTGTCTCTGCTTGAGACTGAAACAAAAGTTTGATATCAGCTTCAGTGTGATTCTAGGGTCTGCATTTATCACCTTCAGGTTGGGGCCCAGGTACCACTGTTTCCATTCCAGTTTGGGCCCAGTACCTAACTGGATCTGTTTCTGATTGGGTCCAATGTTCTTTTTTCCATTCTTCAGTCTGGGTTCTGGGTCTCAATATTTTAAATTTATGCTGAATCCAGGGTCTCATTCTTTCAATTTCAGTTTGTAACCATGGATTAATTGCACCAGCTTTCAGGCAAGTCAAGAGTCTTCTTGACTGAGTTTCTGCCTAGGCCCACATTTGGACTATGGCTGTTTCAGGCTGACTCCAGGGTCTGATCATGTCAACTTTAGAGTGAAGTAAGGGCTCAATTATGTTCATAATAGGAGGCATGTCTGCATCAGGGGTTTGAGTATAATAGCCTAATGTTTATTCAAGTTACTAAATCTATCCATTTGATTTGAGGGCCTGATCATACTGGTTTTATTTTGCATCCAAGACCTAATAGTGTCACCTTTTGACTTAGCACATGAATATGGAGTATGCAGTATAGAAGAAATCAAGAACCAAGTTGACTTAGGTTCCGCAAGAGTCCAGTATCCATCTGTCTTTTCTATAGTTTCTTGGGATCCAAATACATTCAAGAGTAGCTGACACCATGGTTCAAAAATATGGGTTACTGTAGGATATGGAAATCCATCTTCACTGAGGGATGAATGAGCCCATAGTTCAATTTTATTAACTATGAAAGGTACTGGTGGAATCTAGTTGTAAGTTGATGGTTTAGCACCAGGGTTAACTCTATGAGCTACATGATATGTTTGGTGTCTAATACTCTCTTCACTGGATTGAATCTGTTCCTGTTTTATAAGACACAAATTGTTTCCAAGTTGCAACTTCAGGAGTAATTTCTAGCCAAGGTCTAGCTACAATTTGTCCATGAGACAGAACATTAACAGATTGAACTTGAGACTGACCAGTATCAATCTCAGAAGGAACTTGAGATCCACCTAGGCGTCTTGAAAAGAGAAACCAGGATCCACCACTATTAACTAATGGTAGAGTATGAAGCCTAATTTTACTAGCTAATGTATTAATCCAGGATCTTGCTGAATCAGTCACAGCTTGATATTTATAATTTGTTGTCTTTTTCTGAGGAAGATTCCAGGGTATAGGTATAATAGCTGTTTGGGAGTTCTGGGGTCCAGAAAAAAAGAAATATTGAGAAGTGTCAGTTTCTGGGGTACTCCAGCATTCAGCTGTATCAGGATGATCCCACGGTTTGGCAACAGGAGAAATCCAGGATCATACCATTGGGAATTTGCTAGCTGAGGAGAGGTGACCACTTTGAAAGTGTAATAGTCTTTTGGCATGAAAAAAGTCTCTATTATTTGAACCAAAAACATTGAATAAGTATGCTGGTGCTTTCTGTTCACTGGGGAAGTGCTTAATCTTCTCCATGTTTGTACTGAGAATCCATGGAAGACCAAAGTGTCAGAGCCTATGTTACAGCTAAGTGTGTTTTGTGGACTATTTTCTACTCCAGGAGGAAAATTGCACGGTAGGGAACAAATACGACCCAGTGGTTTCTGGGATATCTTGATAGGCCATCTAATCCAAGATATGTAAAACCTGTCCTGATGACAAGAACAGGGTCATAAACAGGCTTCTGAGGTATCACTGACCAGGCCTACCAGTTCCCAGTGACAGCCAAAGAGGGAAAGAATGGACTATTTTGCTGTACCTGAATGGGTGGAAACAAAGATAACCATATATATTAGAAATACATATAGACATATAGTATACATGTATTAAAATATATAATGTATAAATTACATATATATGCAATACATATATGTTAATTATAAAATACACAGACACATATATTGTGTATGTTTAGGGATACTTATATTTATAAATTAGTTATATAGCTTATATGGTTTATACATATATTAAATTATAAGTGTAAATTATACTTTTCTATTACATGTAAATTTCATATTACTTGATGGACAGTATTAAATATTACATGGTACATACTTCAAGAGTTCCACATAACACTTAGGCACAAATAATTCTAACTATGTTTAAAAGAGTAAAATAAAATACCAGAAGCAAATTAGTGGAAAGTTCTCAACAATAAAAAATCACCTACATACGCAACATGATTATCTGAAGATTACTTATGTTCTTTGTCATGTAATTTTAGGCAAAGCACAATTTATACAGTCATATGAAATGAGTGTTTGTATCACCTCCTCTGCCATTATGTTTGTTGAAGCCATCATCATTTGTTTGGCCTCTCTGCTTGATTCTGATGCCCACTTGTAGCTAACATTTTGTTCTCCGTATAGCCGCAATTACCCTCAGAGGAAAAGCACTTATTCTAAAATTGACTACATAATTTGAAGTAAAACACTCCTCAGCAAATGCAAAAGAATAGAAATCATTAAAAAAAAAAAACAGTTTCTCAGGCCACAGTGCAATCAAATTAGAACTCAATATTTAAAAACTCACTCAAAACTGCACAATTACATGGAAACTGAACAACTTGCTCCTGAATGACTACTGGGTAAATAATGAAGTGAAGGCAGAAATAAATATGTTCTTTGAAACCAATGTGAAAAAAGACAAGTTACCAGACTCTCTGGGAAACATTTAAAGCAGTGTTTCAAGGGAAATTTACAGCACTTAATGTCCACAACAGAAAGTAGGAGATAACTAAAATCAGCACACTAACATCAAAATTAAAAGAACAAGACAACACAAACAAGAGCAAGCGAATTAAAAAGCTAGCAGAAGATAAGAAATAACTAAGATCAGAGCAGAACTGAAGGAGATAGAGACATGAAAAACCCTTCAAAACATCAATGAATCCAGGAGCTGGTTTTTTGAAAAGATCAACAAATACATAGACCACTAGCCAGACTAATAAAGAAGAAAAGAGAGAAGAATCAGAAGAATCAAAAAGACACAATAAAAAGTGATAAAGGGGAGATCACCACTGATTCCACAGAAATGCAAATTACCATCAGAGAATACTATAAATACCTCTATGCAAAGAAACTAGAAAATCTAGATGAAATGGATAAATTCCTGGATGCACACACTCTCCCAAGTCTAAACCAGGAAGAAGTCATATCCCTGAATAGACCAATAACAAGTTCTGAAATTGAGGCAGTAATTAATAGCCTACCAATGAAAAAGAAAAAAAAGTCCAGGACTAGACAGATTCACAGATGAATTCTACCAGAGGTACAAAGAGGAACTGATACCATTCATTCTGAAAACATGCCAAACTATAGAAAAAGAGGAAATCCTCCGTAACTCCTTTTATGAGGCCAGCATCATTCTGATAACCAAATCTGGCAGAGAAACAGCAAAAAAAGAAAATTTCAGGCCAATTTCCCTGATGAATATTGATGCAAAAATCCTCAATGAAATAAAGGCTAATAGAATCCAGCAGCACATCAAAAAGTGTATTCACCATGATCAAGTTGGGTTCATACCTGGGATGCAGGCTGATTCAACATAAGCAAATCAATAAACATAATCCGTCACATAAACAGAACCAATGAAAAAACCACATGATTATCTCAATATATCCAGAAAAGCCCTTCCACAAAATTCAACACCCCTTCATGGTAAAAACTCTTAATAAACTATGTGTTGATGGAACATATTTCAAAATAATAAAAGCTACTTATGACAGACCTACAGCCAATATCATACTGAATGGCAGAACCTGGAAGCTTTCCCTTTGAAAACCTGCAGAAGACAAAAATGCCCCCTCTCTCACCCCTCCTATTCACCACAGTATCGGAAGTTCTGACCAGGGCAATTAGGAAAGACAAAGAAATAAAGGGTATTCAAATAGGAAAAGAGGAATTCTTGTGGTCTGTTTTTGCAGACTACAAGATTGTATATTTAGAAAACCCCACTGTCTGAGCTCAAAATTTCCTTAAGCTGATAAGCAACTTCAGCAAAGTCTCAAGATACAAAATCAATGTGCAAAAATCACAAGCATTCCTATACATCAACAGCAGACAGAGAGTCAAATCATGTGTGAATTCACACAGTTGCTACAAGGAGAATAAAATACCTAGGGATACAACTTACAAGAGATGTGAAGGACCTCTTCAAGGAGAACTACAAACCACTGCTCAAGGAAATAAGAGAGGACACAAATAAATGGAAAAACATTTCATGCTCATTATAGGAAGAATCAATATCATGAAAATGGCCATACTGCCCAAAGTAATTTATAGATTCAATGCTATTCCCATCAAGCTACCATTGAATTTCTTCACAGAATTGTTAAAAACTATTTTAAACTTCATATGGAGCCAAAAAGAGCCCGCATAGCCAAGACAATCCTAAGCAAAAAGAACAATGCTGGAGGCATCAAGCTACCTGAATTCAAATTATAATACAAGGCTACGGTAACCAAAATAGCATGGTACTGGTATCAAAACAGAGATATAGACCAGTGAGACAGAACAGAAGCCTCAGAAGTAACACCACACTGGTACAACCATATGATCCTTGACAAACCTGACAAAAACAAGCAATGGGCAAAGGATTCCCTGTTTAATAAATGTTGTTGGGAAAACTGGCTAGCCATATGCACAAAACTGAAACTACACCCTTTCCTTACACCTTATACAAAAATAAGCTCAAGATGGATTAAAGACTTAAATGTAAGACCTAAAACCAAAAAAGGCCTAGAAGATAAACCTAGGCAATACCATTTAGGACATAGGCATGAGCAAACACCTCATGTCTAAAGCACCAAAAGCAATGGCAACAAAAGCAAAATTGACAAATGGAATCTAAGTAAACTAAAGAGCTTCTGACAGCAAAGGAAATTATCATTAGAGTGAACAGGCAACCTATAGAATAGGAGAAAATTTTTGCACTCTATCCATCTGACAAAGGACCAATATCCACAATCTACAAAGAACTTAAGCAAATTTACAATAAAAAAAAACAACCCATCATAAAGTGGGTGAAGGGTATGAACAGACACTTCTCAAAAGAAGACATTTATGCAGCTGACAAAAATATGAAAAAAGCTCATCATCAATGGTCATTAGAGAAATGCAAATCAAAACCATAATGAGATACCATCTCAGGCCAGTTAGAATGGTGATCATTAAAAAGTCAGGAAACAACACATGCTGGAGAGGATGTGGAGAAAAAGAATGCTTTTACACTGTTGATGGGAGTGTAAATTAGTTCGACCATTGTGGAGTACAGACAGGTTATTCCTCAAGGATCTAAAACTAGAAATACCATTTGACCCAGCATTCCCATTATGGGTTGTATATCCAAAGGATTGTCAATCATTCTACTATAAAGACACTTTCACACTTATGTTTATTGAGGCATTGTTCACAATAGCAAAGACTTGGAACCAACCCAAATGTCCATCAATGATAGCGTGGATAAAGAAAATGTGGCACATATACACAATGGAATAGTAAGCAGCCATAAAAAAGTATGAGTTCATATCCTTTGCAGGGACATGGGTAAAGCTGGAAAGCATCATTCTCAGCAAACTAACACAAGAACAGAAAGCCAAACACTGCATGTTCTCTCTTATAAGCTGGAGTTAAAAAATGAGAACACATGGACACAGGAAAGGCAACATCACACACTTTAGTGGGCCTTTAGTGGGCTGGAGGGCTAGGGGAGGGATAGCATTAGGAGAAATACCTAATGTATATGATGGGTTGATGGGTGCAGCAAACCACCATGGCACGTGTATACCTATGTAACAAAACTGCACATCTGCACATGTACCCCTGAACTTAAAGTATATAAAAAAGGAAATACATATAGACATATAGTATATCTGTATTAAAATATATAATGCATACATTTCATCTATATGCAATACATATATGTTAGTTATAACATATACAGATACATATATTATGTATGTTTAGGAATACTTAGATTTATAAGTTAGTTATATAGCTTATATGGTTTATATATATTAAATTATAAGATATTAACTTAAAAGTATAAATTATACATTTCTATCACATGCAAATTTCATATTACTTGATTGACAGTAATAAATTTTACATGGTACATACTACATGAGTTCCATGTAACATTTAGGTATAAATAATTGTAACACTGGTTAAAAAAGTGAAATCAAATACCAGAGGGAATTTAGAAGAAAGTTCAAAACAATAAAAAATCACCTACATACTCAACATCATTATCTGCATATTACTTATGCCCTCAGCCAAGTAACTTTACGCAAAGCACAACTTATACAGTCACATGAAACGACTGCATGTATCACCTCCTCTGCCATTACATTTGTTGAAGCATCATCATTTGTTTAGTTTCTCTGCTTGAATCTGATACTCACTTGCAGCTTACAGTTTGTTCTCCAAGTAGTCAGAATTATACTCAGAATAAACAAAAGGATTTGTCTTTGATCTCACTTAAGTGTTTTCCTTTGTTCATCTTGCCACATGTTGGGAGTATGACTACTTGCTTAATTCTAGTCTCCGAATTATTTCAATGGTTATTTTGTCTGCCTGGAATTCTCTTCCTCCAAATGTCTGCCTAGATTACTTCCCCAAGGGTTTAGTCTTTGCTCAAGTAAAGCATTTTAAAGGCATGTGACTCCAAAAACACTTTTTCCAACATCTTTGCATCACCTAATTAACTATGAACTATAGTTGATGTAAAAAATGTTTGTAAAATGTGCTTAGGTTAAATGTGCCAGTGTTATTGATAGTACCCTTAATACTTTTAGTCTTTGCACGGAAAAGCAATAAAACTAGAACAAGCCAGGAAACCACCTTTTCAAAGTTGTGGTAGGCGGAGACCACCACCTTCTTCAAAAAACAGGATACCTGCAGGAAGTCTGAGATCTGGAAGACGAAGTAGTGGAGGAACAAGAGGGTGGCTTCTCTCATATGAAGGACACTTCGGTAATGTTTTAAAATATAAAAATGGAACCACAGGACTGAAAGAAAGTAAGTTTGATGATATCAAATTTTCTCAATTTTATCTATTTCCTTTATGAACAGAAAATTAACTTACAGATAAAATTATTTCTAAGTACTAAAGGTGTATTATCAGAATGATTGAACTAATATCTAAAATTCATTTTAAAGTTGTAATAACTTTGCATTGAAATAACAAAAATTTGAAACTGAGTTGTGTTTATGAATGCTGATTGCCTGCACTCAACAAGTTTTCTGCAGAACTCATTTATATTCATTATACTTTAGAGTTTTCAACTTTGGGGCCCAGAACTTCATATCAGTTGTAACATCAAAATAGGATGGAATATTTAAAATTTTCCAACAGGAAAAAAGTAACTCAGTACTTAAGATTGATTTTGCAATATTTGTTTTTTTGTGTATACATGTGCTAACATCTATGCAAATCTATTGCTTTGTAATTTTGATAGAGAGTTTGTACATTGGTCTGCCATAAAGCATTTTCAATTTAAGAAACGTAGAACTTTAATTTCTGAAAACAGTCAGTGACTCTGGAAAGGTCTAATAACCACGGCTTCACAGATATATATATGTATCTTTCTTTGCTGAAGGATGAGTCACTGAAAATGATATTTATGAGTGATTTACACCATAGAAATGAGGGGTCGATTTTTACGTAAAAAAGAAAAACTAACCATATATTTGAAAACAAAACAAAACAAAACAAAATGATTGGATGGGCTGGGTGAGATGGCTCATGCCTGTTATCTCAGAACTTGGGAAGTATGGGATGGGGGGACCACAAGGTCAGGAGTTCCAGACAAACATGGTGAAACCCTGTCTCTCCTAAAGGTATAAAAAATTAGCCTGGCATGGTAGCTTGCACCTGTAATCCCAGCTACTTGGCTGAGGCAGGAGAATCACTGGAATCTGGGAGGTGGAAGCTGCAGTGAGGTGAGATCACACGATTGCACTGTAGCCTGGGGTAATAGGGCAAGAGTCCATCTCAATAACAAATAAATAAATAAATAAATAAATAAATATATCAGTTAACTTGTATTGTCTATTAACAAACCTTCAAAAATCTATCATTTATTTTTGGGTTTTAATAACCAGATGTGTAATTAACTGGAGATGTTCTTTTGAAGCTGAAATTGCAGTGTTTGCTCCATTTTAAGATGCATAGTTTCATGATTATTTTGTCTCCGTTGATCTTGAGGGTGAGGTTCAATAATATTCTGTCATGTAAGAGAATGTGTGTATTCTAACCTGTAACGCCACCTGGCAATCGGCATATGTCTATATTTTTTGTAGATATATGAAAAATATTTTTATATTATGTAATATGCAATTCTTAAAGATTATTAAAATTTAACAGTCTAATCTGAAAATCAGTGTTTTATAAGGGAATTGTAAGAATTCTATATTCTGTTAACAAATTTTAGAGGTAAGGTATTTTCCTGACGTATCACTTTTTGATATTGTAAATATTTGAGTTTCTTTGAATAGAATTTAGTTTATCTTTATCATATGCTTTGAAAATTTTTCCTCATAACAGAATGATATAAAGTCATTTATCATTTTTCTTTTAATATTTTTATGTATAGTATACTTAGACATTTTACTGATCAATATCTGCTCCCTGTTCACTCCCTACTTTTCCCACATCTCTCTCATAGAAAATATTATGATTCTTGAGTTTCTTTCTAGATTTTCTAAATGGAGTTTTCTTGCTTGAATTGTACTAATTTCATATAAAAATGTTAATTTTATTAGTTTAGACAAATGTGAATTTGTAAGATTATAATATGTAGAAAATCTTTATAAAAAACTAAAACTTAGCCATTTAAGAAACAGTGATGTTAGTTAACTAAGGAGTTTGTTTGAGGCCGGGCGCAGTGGCTCACGCCTGTAATCCCAGCACTTTGGGAGGCCGAGGAGGGCAGATCACGAGGTCAGGAGATCGAGACCATCCTGGCTAACACAGTGAAACCCTGTCTGTACTAAAAACACACACACGCACAAAAATAGCCAGGTGTGGTGGCGGGCACCTGTAGTCCCAGCCACTCAGGAGGCAGAGGCAGGAGAATGGCATGAACCTGGAGGCTGAGCTTGCAGTGAGCCAAGATCGTGCCACTGCACCCCAGCCTGGGTGAAAGAGCAAGACCCCACCTCAAAAAAAAGAAAAAGAAAAAAAAGAGTTTGTTTGAAATGCAGATGATGGTGGATACACTCTTGATCTCAACATGAGTTATTCTAGGGGACTCACTCCAGTTAAAAGTGGTCCCTCTTCAAGAAGTGGAGGGCCTCCTCCTAAAAATCTGCTCCTTCTGCTGTGGCAAGAAGCAATAGTTGGATGGGAGGCCAAGGTAAATGCTACCTGATAGAAAGACCATAGTTTTTGTAGGACTAAAAATGAGCCATTTTACCTGGATGCTTAACTTTAAGTTTATCAAACAAAATAGAAGTGACATACACATTGGCTTAATTGGTGATCGATCACTTTGAGTATAGTTTCTCTCTCACTAGGTACATTTCAGGTTTATGGTGAAGAAATACTCCAGCTTCTCATTGCAGATCAAGGAATTGATTAGAGTGAGGCCAACGTTTCTTTTAATCCTGTGTTTGCTAGAGGATTCCCCTTTATTTTTCTAAAAGCTCCTAGCAGTATTCTTTGATGGTAGGCTTCTTCATCTAATGAATTCTTCCATTTCCTAGGTCCCGTGGTAATGGTCCCCTGATGTTCCAATCTGAAAATTGCTTGTTCAGCTTCTTTGTTGGGTTGGAGTCTTGTTCTTACCAGGTCAGAGTGCGTTGGTGAGATGATGGCTCACTACAGCCTCAAATTCCTGGGCTCAAGCAATTCTCCTGTTTCAGCCTCCTGAGATGCTGCAACTACAGGCATGCACCACTACACCTAGCTAAATTTTTTTCCTATTTTTTTGTGGAGAGAGGATCTCACTACATTTTCAAAACTGACATTAAAGCCTGGGGCTTGAGCAGTCCAGCTGCCTCAGCCTTCTACACTGGCTCACAGTGTCAGCCACTGAGCTGGGCCATCCAGCTTCTGAGACCTCAATAAGCTTATGTGCAAGGCATTCTTCCTGCTTATATGAAGATTCAAAAGAACTACAAGAGCATTTAGCAGAAAAGGAGTCACTGGGCTTAAATATAATTTAAAAATAAATTCAAGGCTTGAAAGGTAGACATGAAGGAGTTCAATATTCTTAAGTGAGCATCGCAGAAGGACGGTGTTGTGAAATATAAGGGGATGTAAATCAATAATTAAGATTGTACCGGGAGGTTTAAACATTAACAGAAGATCCTTAGTGTAAAATTTGAAATTATTTGAGGAGAGTACTTAGAACTAAGCAACACGAGGTGAGCAGTAGGATTTAATAGAAGCAGTATTTTTCAGAAGGATAATTTTAAGATTGCAGACTAAACAGAAGAAAGCAAGACAATAAATAAAAGTTCTTAGCAAAGAAGTTTAAGCAGAACAAATTAAAATTCTTACTTAGTCCTCCATCCTAATATGGAGGAAACTGAAAACCGACATTTTCAATTTTACATTTCATATGTAGACTGTCAGTGAAGCTAGGTATTTATTGACTTCAGGACACAAAAGCCAACATATTTCATTGGAAAATTCGCTAGTGAACATATCATACGTGAAAGGCTGACATTTAAGGAATAGCTAGTGAAGAGGATATTAAAGAAGAACCTTCTCTATTTTGAAATAGCAACAATGTGGTAATGACCCCTTTAACGTTACTGGTTATTGAAATAAAAGTAAATGTTGGCCATCATTAGAAAATCTTCACTAATACATTTTAATTTGTCAACATTAGACAGCCACTTAGAGATAGAGCCACTTAGAGTCAACATAGAGCCAGCCACTTAGAGATAAAGGAGAACTTTTATGTAAAAATTTAGCATGTAGTCATTCAAAGGTAGCAGTATTTGTGTGTGTGAGATGAATTTAACAACATGGGAAAATTTACCTTCTTCAGCTGAGAAAGGACAATTTATGTAAACTTTAAAATCAGTGAAAAGTTTGATGGTTTTACATGTTTTCCCTCTGTCATTAGTAGTCATCAGTCATTCATGTGAAGAGGAAAATAATAACTAAGCTGTTATTAACATTACAAATGAACTTTACCTGAGAATTAGTGTTAGCCTTCAGCTTCATTAGAAGAACTGGCCTTGCAGGAGCCATGGGATTATCCAAAGCCATAAGAAATATTCTCAGTGTCATGATTGGCTAGTAATTTAGGAAACAAAGAATGGAGTCATAGAAGCAATAATTTTAAAAAGTTGTTTGAGAGAAGATAAAATAGTGTTTCAGATCTGGTGTTCTTTACATAATGTTCCATCACGTGAGTGTTAAATATCCCATATCACGTGGAAGAGAGAATTATGGAGGTCCTCCATGCAGAGTGACAATCTCTTCCTGGATAAATGACCATATGTCACCAAGAGATGATGGTTATGCAATTAAGGAGAGTTAAAGGAAAAATGAAATAAAATAGTTGATTTTTTTTGTTGTGCTGATGAAATTCACATAACAAAAGTACATATTATAAGGTAAAGAGTTAAGTGGTGTTTAATACATTCTGTGTCATGCAACAACTACCTCCATCGAGTTCCAAAACATTTTCATGATTCCAAGCTAAAACTCCAACTACCAGTTAAGCAGTTCCTTCCATTTTCTCCCTTCCCTCAGCTGCTAGCAAACACCAGTCAGTGTTCCACCTCTGAATTTATCTGTTGTGGGTACTTAATGTTAATGGGCTCAAACACTACATGACTTTTTGCATCTGTCTCTTTTCCCTTTGCATGATGTTTCGAAGGTTCATTTACATTGCAGCACTTCACTCCTTCCACAAACTGTTAACCCATTATTTTATTTGGGGTGTTTCCACCACAGTGTTTCTATGCACCAATATTTGTTTGAGTATACTTATTCGATTCTGGGTATGTATATAAGTGGAATAGCTTGGTTCTATGATAATTATGTTTGTTTTCTTGAGGAACCACCACATTTCTCCATAGAAGTTGCATCATTTTCCATTCCAACAAGTATTGTATCAGGGTTCCAGTTTATCTACATCCCCTCAAACACTTGGTATTTCCTGCTTTTACTGCCATTCCAGTGTGTGTGTGTGTGTGTGTGTGTGTGTGAAGTATGGTATCTCGTTGTGGATTTGAAATACATTTTCTGAATCACTGATTATGAGTATCTGTTCCATGTGCTTTCTGGGTATTTGCCTATTTTATTGGAGAAATAGCTATTTAGATGTTTGGCAATTTAATTGTGTTTAAGTTGTTATTTAGATATATTTTTGGATACTAGAATTTAAAAATTTAAAATTTGTTGCTTAAACTCATGCACACAGACATCATCCAAGTTCCCGAGAAGCTAGGGATTATGCTCCACCACCTAGAGGCTATGCATACTGTGATTATGGTCATTCTAGTCAGGATGAACATTCCTCTACAGGATATAAGTACTATAATGTTATCTGGATTTATTAAATTGATTTCTTAAATTGTTCTTTCTGCCATTAAGAACACTTTTTTATTATTTTTTTTTCAATTTAGTGATCGTGGTGGCTACTCTGAGGCCTGTGGTAGAGATCTTTCTCAATGAGTAAGTGGAAGTTCTTACAGAGATGCATTTCAGAGATATGGTAATGGTCCAGGATGGATTTGTAAATTATAGAATTACATTTAATAGATCAGATCATTATTTACATGAAATTCTAAGGAAAATTATAAAGAACAAATATAACGTGCTTCAAGAATGAGTATTCTTAACAGTATAAAATATAGGGAACGAGATGAAAGTGAGAACTTCAGTTCATGTTCAGAAAATGTGACTCAACATTTACCTTAGAATTAAACTTGTCAAGCTTCAAAATACTACTCTTACACTTATTTTAAATAAAACCTTCTACTATTGCAGGCTTAATTATTATCCTGTCAACAAAGGCAGAGGAAAGCAGATATTTCCAAATAGTACTTTAATTAGTTCATGCTTTAGTGATAGCAGTAAAAATGTTTAAATGTAGCCCAACATATTATTTTATCAACTCTGCTGGGACCTCTCATGGTGCACCACCTGCACAAGGACCTGGGATGTCTTATGGTGGAAGCAGCTATCACGATTATAACAATACTCGAGATAGATATGGCAGAAGTCGGGAGAGTTACTCAAGGAGTTGCAGTGATTTTTATTCGTGTGGTCATGAGCACTTTGGCAGAAAAGACTGAAGGAATACACCTTCTCTGGATAGGGTGCACCCTGCTCCTCATGTAGCATATCGTAGGTCAAGTTAAGTGGCATCTATAGGAGATAGTGGGGAAAGTCAACCTGAAAAAGGAGACTGAAGCAGATATTAAAGCAAGTATCCAAAATAATGGTTATTGCATACCAAACCTTGTTTGCAAATTGAAAATTGAAATGTTATTTCTGCATTGTTACCTGTGTATTACTGAAAGAAACATGTTGGTTTTGTGGAGAGAAGTAGATAATAACTTCCTCCGTGAAGTTTTTGAGGAATTCAAAGGAAAAGGAATGGTTTTCAAGTAATTTCGTACTTGTTAATGCTATTTGAAAACTATCTGTTTAGATGTAATATCTATATTAAAATTTTCAGAATACATTGTTACATGTAATGCAAAATGCCTGATGTTATTGCTCAGCTATACATGCTTAAAAGCAAATACAATAGGAGAGTAAATTGTGTTGTTTGTTGAACATTTTTCTTTGTTTCTTTGAACACAAATGGAAACAAAATTAGGCATATATTACATCTCCCTTGCAAGCTGCACAAGTTTTCTAATTAGGCTCTTTCTCTTTAAAAATTTACAAGCTTAAAATGTTTCAGAAGTCTTTAGAAGGACTACAAAATTATCTGCATCACCATATTTTTTAGAGGAATAGTACAGGTGAAAGGATGTAATTACATGTGGTTGATACTAAAGTTTAAGACATCTGGAACATTCTACTTGAAGCATTCTGTGACTGAAGGGGGATAACGGTAATGAAAACTTTCTTTTTTAACCTAAATCAAAAGTGTACCAGCGGAGTTTCTCAAGTGCATAGCATAATGAAATTAAATGTTCCTAGTTTAAATAGTGGAAAGTAATCAACACATGCATGACCTCACACACTTGTCATTTTGAGGTGATAAAACGTGATATGCCCCATCTTACATTTATTAGAGAAAGAATGTGTTATCCCTAGTTAAAGTCAGCATGCTGCAGAAAAGGTTTTTAACCAATTCCTCCTTTCTAACTAGAAATATGTGTTCTTGATCCAACATCTCCTCAGTATACCCTCTTCACTAAACACCACCCCAACCATTGGAGTCGCTACTTCTGTGAGATCTGCTTTTAGATTTCATATAGGAACGAGGTAGTGGGCTATTTGCCTTTCTGATAACTGGCTTATGTCATTTAACAAAATGGCATGCACACATTCACCAGATTCACACACATTGTCACAACTGGCAGGATTTCCTTCTTTGACAATGCAGCGCATTTTTCCATTGTGTTTATGTGCCCTATTTTTTTATCCACTCATCAATTGAGGGACACTCAAGTTGCTTCCGTATCTTGGCCATAGCGAAACTGTGAAGAGTGCAGCAATAATTGCATGGGTGCACGCACCGCTTCAGCATACTGATTTGTGTACCTCTGTGTGTGCCCCGGTATTCTGATTTGCTGGATCATATGGTGGGTGGTTCTACTTGTAGATTTCTGGAGACTCTTTTTTCATTTTTATTCTTGAGATGGAGTCTCGCTCTGTCGCCCCGGCTAGAGTGCAGTGGCGCGATCTTGGCGCACTGCAAGCTCCGCCTCCCAGGTTCATGCCTGTCTCCTGCCTCAGCCTCCCGAGCAGCTGGGACTACAGGCGCCCGTCACCACGCCCGGCTAATTTTTTGTATTTTTAGTAGAGACGGGGTTTCACCGTGTTAGCCAGGATGGTCTCTACCTCCTGACCTCGTGATCCACCCCCCTCGGCCTCCCAAAGTGCTGGGATTACAGGCGTGAGCCACCACGCCCAGCGATTCTATACTTAATAAAATCCATAAAACTTCTTGTAATGCCTGCACTAATTTACATTCTCATTAAAAGTGTGCAATGATTTCCTTTTCTCTGCATCCTTAGCAGAAATGAGTTTTGTTTTTTTGTTTGTTTGTTTTTTGTTTTTGTTTTTGTCTTTTGGATAATAAGCATTCTGACTGAAGTGAGATGAAATCTCATTGTGGTTTGATTTTTCTGATGGATTAGGGATGATGAGTGCTTTTTAGTGTGTCTTTTGGGAAATTGTTTGTCTTAGTTTCACAAACGAGTATTCACATCCTTAGCCCATTTGTTTTCATGCTATTGAGTTGTTGGAGTTCCTTATGTATTGTAAATATTCACCCACTAACGGACGTATGGTAATCCAATAATTTCTCCCATCCTGTAGGATGTTCCTTCCCTCTGTTTAGTTTCCTTTGGTGTGCCGAAGCACTTTAGTTTGATATAACTCCATTCTCTATTTTTGATGGTGTTTACTGTGCTCTTGCAGTCACTTTGAGACCCTCATTGCCCACACGGATGTCATGCAACTTCCTCCTTGTGATTTCTTCTGGTACTTTTATCATCGCAGGTCTGACAATGGAGTTTGGTGAGAAATAATCTACTTGTAAAATCCTTTATGTGGATATTCAGGTTTTCCCCAACCTAGTTTATAGAAGATACTTGATTTTGCATTGGGCGTTCTTGCTTTTTTGGGAAAAGGTCATGTGCTGTAAATGCAGTGACTTAGTTCTGGTCCCCTGTTGCTTTTCATTAGCTCATGTCTCTGCTTTTCTGCCAGTGCTGTTCTATTTCGGTACATAAAACTTTGTAGTATATTGTGAAGTTAGGTACTATGATGCCTCCAGCTTTGAACTTTGTACTGGATTGCTCTGAGTCTTCAGGATCTTCTGCCATTTCATAGCAAATTTAGGATTCTCAGATTGTTTTTCTATGAAGAATGGGTCACTGATATTTTTATAGGGGTTGTATAGAATCTGAGGATCAGTTAGGTAGTATTGATGTCAATGCCATGGACAATGTGTGTGTTTGTGTGCACATGCTCAGGGCCAAGAAACGCTGGGTGTCATCACCAATAGTGAGGTGGGCCTTAATATCCAGCCAGATTGCCTGCCTGGACA
Source organism: Pan troglodytes (assembly GCF_028858775.2). Classification (NCBI taxonomy): domain Eukaryota; kingdom Metazoa; phylum Chordata; class Mammalia; order Primates; family Hominidae; genus Pan; species Pan troglodytes. The sequence continues at coordinate 15,064,022 of NC_072422.2, forward strand.
CACACAGAAGGTCCCCTTCCATTTTGCCATCTCTTCACATTTTCGGCCCTGTGAGCCCCGTGCGGTCCTCCAGATTCCCTGTGTGGTGGCCTGTCTTTTCTAGGGGTGGGCAGGGGCTGGGTGAATGAGGATGGCAGAAGGGAGAAAGCACATCTGGGGAGGCTGGAGTCATGGAAATGGAACTTGACAGGCCTGGGAGAGCCATTCTGGGAGGATGTAGACCTAGACGGGCCTCAGGTGGGCACCTGTGTGGAGGGTGAGAGCACCCTGGTTGAGTCCAAACTGAGCCTCAGGTGGTAGCAGGCCTCAGGGCAGGGAAGGAAGCTAGCAAGGGATGGTGAGGCAGCTATCCCTTGAGCCTGGCTTCTCACCCACTGATCTTAGTTACTTATGCCTCTTGAGTGGCTTAGGGTTCCCCAATCCTGAAATGTGGGTACTACAGTTCCCTGACGGGCCTTTCTCCCCCAGCCCATGCATGGTCTGAGTTTGCTTACCACAGTCTCCTCCCTGAGCCTTGGCTTCGCTATGTGTGTCCTAGCTCCAGGACCCACAGGCCTCTCATCCCCCAGCCCTGGGCTGCTCCCCAGCCTCCTCTCTGTTCCCTCTCTGAGGGCCTAACTCCCTTGGGTAGTGCTGCATGAGATTGAGCCACGGGCCCTGGCTGATGATCTGGGGAACTGGGCAAAGTGGTCATGACAGGTCAGGTTCTGGTTCAAAGCCAATTCCTCCAACGCCAAGCAATGACCAACAAGGTCCCTTCCCATGATGCCCCACCACCACCCCACCTCAGCAACCCATCATACCCTGGGCAGTCACCATCAGCCAACCAGCTGAAGAAACTCAGTTAGGTGTGTCCTGCCTGAAACTGGGGCCTTCACCTGCATGACCCTAGAACCACTGGACACAGTGGAGCCAGTCACCCTCTATCCTGGAGCGAGAGGAGTTGGGAAGGCTCATGCCAGACCTAGCTTCCCACATACCACACCCTCTACCATGCGGGGAGGCACTCCTTATTAAGAATTCCAATGCAGTACTCCTTAATGATCACTTCATTGTGGAAGTAAATGTTGCAATGAAAGGCAAACTTCATCCTTCCACCAGTACTCAGGATGGCTGAGTTCCTCCACCTGCCTGTCCAAGAAGGAGAAAGAGGATAGTCAAGGGACAGTTTCATCTAGGTGGGCTGAGGTGGCCTGCTAGCTGGGGTGAAGCATGCATTTCCCCTTCCCAGCTCTCCCACTGAGACGTCCCCGAGCCCCAGAAGGACCTCAACCTGACCAGGACCTTGGAACCCTCCCCAAGACCCAGGCTTCCCATCCTGACCTGCAAATCCATCATGTGGCTTTGCAGGACTTCCTCATGTTTTCTGAGCTACTAGCTCTCACCAGAAATAACCATAACTTTGAAATGGCTCTTTATGTCAAATTAAATTTTTCATTTTTACTACCTCATGTGTTGGATGAGGCATGTATTTTTAAATTTATTTTCACCCTTATTGTACCTCTGTGATAAACAGTTTACTAACATTCATACCATAATTATCTTTCATTTTTACTTGTCTGTTCCTAAAGATTCACTGAAACTAAGAATTATGTTTATGCTTGTCTCTTTCAGCAACTGTATGTCAGATAACGATGCACATTACTGCAGAAATCACATATACAGGTCCAAAGGGAGACGAAGAAGAAGAAGAAGAAAGCAAGCTTTAAAGTCTATACATTCCTAACACTGTATCAGAAACTCAGTAATCACAGTGAAATCAAAGAATGATCACAGTCAATTCCATCTCATACCTAGGCTGAAATATGAAACGTCAAAAGAAAAGAAAGTTAAGAACTTTGGGCTTGTAAAAATTTTCCCATACAGATGAAATTATTGGTAACTTTGTCTCACTAGAAAACATAAACAAAAATCCACTTTTTGCATATGTGTAAACATAAATATTTTTATTTCCATCAGTTATGACATGCAAGCAAATAATAAAGTGAAAGTACAATACAATGATATATGGAACTTTCTCAATCTTAAAATATTCCATTGAGACTATTTATTTTATGAAAACCATAAAGAATCTTCATTAAACTACATTACATAGTACTTTTTAGTGTTTTACTTACAGTTTAATCAACAAATTAAAGGGAATTCTTCAACATTATTTATTACCAATACTGTTTTTCTACTTGAGTAATCCTTTTAAAATTATTTTAAGTAAAACATTAAAAACAAATTATATTGACTGATTTCAGCTTTTGATGAAAGCATACTTCTGTATTTGTAGTAATGTGAAGTATAACTTTCTTCTCACAATGGATCTTTTATAACACGAGTGTTATTGTTTTGTCTGATACAAACCCTGTATTATTTTATGGCTTTACTGTATCCATACATTACACGCCTCCAGAGAGTAGGCTTCGAACAGATGGAAAAATTATATTTGTGACAAACTTCAAGGAAAGGAAATGGTAAAATGGGAGAATAATTTCTAACTTTCTAACTGTTAGTCAATGCAGTTGTACATGTTTAGATGTAGACACATATTTGCACACTGCAAGTTTGCACATGTACATAGAAATTTATATGAGATACCCAAAATATATGGGTTGTGTGATTTTTTAATTAATCCACAATTTTATATGCGTGGAATTTGATAAGCGGTTACATTATCCATATTCAATTTGTTGTAAAGCCAACAAAATCTCTGTCAGCATTCATTTCAATTAATACAACAATGTTAACTGCTGATAGCTTCATTTTCCTTGTTCCGTGCTGGCAACCTGAAAGTAGATTCTCACTCTAATTAGCACTTAGGGTGCGATCCACAAGACACTGTCACCTTGCTGTGGATTGTGACCTCTGACGACTGCTCTTTCTTCCTATAGCATTCCTACTTTGCATATTTAATAAACTTTGTGCATGGTTAAAAGGATAAAAGTGAAGTGAAATGTAGGCCATGCTGTGAAATGTTCCATGGTTTCTGTATCTCTGACTGACTTTTCATGCTATAGAGGACAAGAAAGACAATTCAATATGTTTCTTATTATCCAGTCCAAAGCACTCTTTCTTACTAATATGCCAAATCCATCACTTCAAGCCACTGACATCTAAACACGGCTACACGTCTCAAAATCTCTTCTCATTAATAACCGTTACGTTAGTCACTGTTGTCCAGAACTGGAATCTGACTGTGAAATTCCCAGGTGGAAATTGCTATAATGGCTCAAACTATGGGAATGACTATTTTTCAGCATAATTGCTGCTGTCATCTTACTGAAAAATATCATATTAGATGGCAGCTTTTAGTTACATAAATTCTGTTATTAATTTTTAATGTCCCACATTTTTATGATATTGCACAAGTAAAGATCTTTGATAACTTAAATGGTAAACTGAGCAATTGCTAAAATAACTCACAGCACTTCAAACATTCATTTACTTACTAGGAGTGCCACATATCATCGACCCCTGATTAAAACAAAGTTGGAAAATTGGTTATTAAAATATGCATTTCAAGGTATTTTTAAAAACTACCCATACCATATATGATGCCCTATCTGCAAGGATGAAGCCTTAGCATAAATGTTTCAAAGCAGAGAAATCTAAACAATACTGGCAACATGACATCCCAATCATGTGCTCAAGTGTATATTTGTGCCTCTAGGGAGGCAACTTAAGTGGTGTGTAATATTACCATTTTCATTCTCCCCAGTACCTCTTTTATTTAAAACAAACAAATGTTTCACTATTTGCAAGAAAAAAATGAGTTCTTACTCTGTTGTATAACTGATATTTCTATCAGCTTGTTTTAATCTTCCTATGAACTGTGAATGCCTAGATAACTTTCAGTGTATCTGTAAAGTGGGAAGGTAACTGTACTTAGCTCACAATACTCTACTATGGGATAATATGACTCAAGAAATATAGATTTGCCTAGATAACACCTGAGATATACTAAGCAATACATAATCCTTCTCATATCAAATGCCTATTATAATTATTCAAATATATGGCCATAATAAAAAGATAAGTGTTTTATATACAAAGTAAATGTCTTTTGCCTTTAATATCTCTCTACACTTGTCTTAATAACCTCAACACAAAACACCCATGGAATCCGTTTTCAGCTGAGCTGACTACCAGTTATTAGGGTTTAAGTAAACAGAATAAAGATTTTAAAAGTAGATGACTAGATACAAGAAATCACACTTTCACCATAAGAAATAATTATTCTCAAGTGCCACTGCAACAGCAAACTTGAAAAAAAAAATTAAGTATAACATATTACAATATTCTAAAATCTAAAATTTCCTCTTTGAAGTCCAGTGGGTCATGCCTGGAATCCCAATAATTGAGAGGCTGAGAAGGGAGGACTGCTTCAGGCTGAGAGTTGGAGACCTGCACAGGTAACCTAGCAAGACCTAACTCTACAAAAGTAATTAATTAATTAAACAGGGCATCATGACACGCATCTTTTCTAGTTACTCAGAAGTTCAAGGTTGCAGTGAGCAGTCAAGGCACACTGCACTTCACCAGGCAAGAATTTGTCTCTAAAAAATAATACAATAAAACAAAGCAAAACAAAAACACTTTCAGGTGTGTTTTGAAAGTTTGTATAATTGCTCCAAGAGCATAGACATTGTTTAAAATTGAGCAGTTTATGGGGAATGGGCAGAGAAAATGGCTTATATTGTTTTCCAAAAATCAAGATAAATATGTTAGAATATTATGTACAAATATCTAATAATCGTTTGTGAAATAATTACTGACAAATGTCAAGTCATTGTCTTTATAGCCTTTTCCTTCAAAACATTCATAGCTTAATTGGAGAATGAAGAGAAGAACAATAATTGCAATGTACTGTGCAAGTGTTACAACGTGTAAAACTTAATAACTTAGTTGGAGAGGAAAGAAGTTCTTAACTGGGTTAAGACAGGTGTGGGGAACCTTCTTAGGGCAGGAACAAAGAACAGGATCTGTAAGAATACGAATTTGCAAGAAGAATGTTTAGGAGAAAAACATTGTGGGAGAAAAGAAACATTCTTTCTGTCAATGATAGAAGTACTAACAGTGCATATGATGCCATCTGCCCAATTCTTAGACCATAAATATTTCTTGAATGAATCAATGAATAAACGATATTGGGAAAAGCGTTCTGGAAGGGATTTTAAAAATCCTAAAAGGAAAGGTAAATACCCTTGACTTTACGATTTTGCCTGTTTTTCTCTATGTTCTTCTTAGTCTACTACCTCATAAGCTCCGTTTTACTTTTTGGTCTTTTCACAAATATCATGCATGAATCATTCCTCAGACTGCTCCTCTCTTGACCCTTTGATAGTATATTTTTCTCTGAGCTTCCTTTGTGTGTGCTCCTGGGTTTATATGCCCACAGATACCACAGAGGTCAATCACCTCTCCTGGCACTGTTCTGTAATAGAGAGGCCTGGCCCCTGTGAGGCATGGTTCCTAGGCTCCCATAAAAATTACTTCCTGTTTCAGTTCAGTCAAGGGGTGACACTGCAGAGATTAGAGAACAAGAACATGAGAGAAGCCAGTTTGTTTCCCTGTCCTTCTCAGCAGGGGATACGTTTCAGCAGTGATTCCACGGCCTGCAGGAAACACTGCGTGTGTTTCCGTTTTCCATGTAGTGACCATAATCCCAGACTGGCTCTTCTAATGCCATTTTCTGCAGTTGTCTTCTCTAAAGGATTTGGGTGCTATTTTTGGATATTTAAATAAAATATATTGATGTGGAAGGGGGACAGGGAAGTGCTGGGTAGAGCAGGGCGTGTTCCTTGGCTTGGGCTCCACCCTCAGGCCTGTGCTCACTGACCTAGGTGAGGACGGCACTTCTGTTTTCTTGCCCACATGTTGCATTTCCCAAGACCACCCTGGCCTGCCACACCTCCATCCTGCCACACCTCCATCCTGTGATATAAGAAACCCCCAGATCCTAGCAGGCAGTGATCCTAGCAGCTGGACGTCTAGAGGGACCATTAGCAGAAAAAGTCACAGCAACTGGACCTCGAGAAGACACCGGAGGAAGGAGAGCACAGAGACTGAGGCTGCAGGCCATCCACCGCAGAAGAACACCGAGTTTCGCGGAGCTGTGGGAGGAGAGCGCTGACCTGTCCCATTCCAAGGGAAAACTACGTTCCCGCTCCATCTCCCTTCTGGGTCCCCATCTATCTGCTGACAACCTCTACTTAATGAAACCTTGCACTTATTCTCCAAGCCCACGTGTGAGCCAATTCTTCAGGTACACCAAGGCCATAAACCCCGGGATTCAGATAGCCTTCTGTCTTTGCAGTAAGTCAGGATGTCTGATGGAGCTGACTAACACAAGCCACCGACGAATGGACCATGTAACACATGCCCTCTGGGGATTCAGGAGCTGTAAACATTCACCCCTAGACACTGCCTGGGATCAAATCCCCACAACCTGTCCTCATTGCACGCCCCGCGGGAGAGGGGATTAGGGACTTCTTCCCGTTTCAATATGAGTCTGTTTCCCATGCAGTGTGCTTTCTGTAAGACTGCAGTGTTATCTCATTGCATATATTTGACAAAATAAGTTACAAGCTATGAGTAATGTGAGAAGAAAAAAAATCGTGGAGAATAAGGAAGAAAATGAAACGTTGTATCAGTAAGGAATGTTTTTACTTCAGATAACATAAAAAGTAAGTAAGGGATGTCTATTTTTCACATGTGAACCAGCCATAGTTAGGCAGTTGCTGCCTTTGATCAGTTGCTCTGCTGCATGGTAGTAGCAGTGACTTTTTTGCTATTTTCTCCAAGGTGAAACCTAGCTGAAATTCATCACCATGTTGAGTCCAGTTGTTCCCAGCCAGCTTTGCCCACATCTTGGTTTTCCCCAGTGTTACCAACTCCTAGTTTATGCAACTATTTTAATAGTGTATTTTGCTAGTCATGTGAAACAGCTGCCTGAGATTTTCTATGCTCCTGCAGTCACCTAGTATTTTTGCTATCTCAAATTATGTGCCTTGCTCATTTTTCTCTTCAGGACACTATAGGATGTTCTTTAGCTGATTTTTTTAAAGAGCATTGGTAAACCAGTTTCATTTCTGTCAAATACTTCTGGGAATTTCTGAAAAACTTATACAAGTCTCAGCTAAACACCTGGCACTGGCCCACTGCCCATTCAGCTGCCTGTTACTGACTTCTTCCGTTAGACAAGATCCCCCAGGCAGCAACTGCATGTCTCCCCTGGCTTCCACTTGGTGTCCTAAAGACCAACATCTAATGTTTAAAACATTTCAAGTCTTAGATAGAGCATAAAGTTTTTATAGGATACAAAACAGCAATCAGACGCAAGAAATTGAGTCATTCTTCTTTAAACTCTTATTTGTAATTATTTTGTAGTTTGTCTTATTGGAAATTAGAGACCCAGAGAGTGGAAACAGTGCTTCTTCTTCAACCACCCTAATGCATCTCACACATCTGTCTCATCATTTGCTCTGTATGAGATGTCCATGTATGAGCTCCCATAAAATGATGCATAATTTATATATGCAAATGGTCCTATGAAACAATATTATCTTTTAAACATAAATCCACATTCAAGAGTAAAGTTTTTCAAAACCAGAAATAATTTACAGAATTGCTACATAATGTGGCATAATTATCATAATGTGGAAATGGAAATTCAGACAAACTTTCACATTGTTACTGAGAGGACTGTTCCTTGAAGACCTATAGTTCTGGCTATCTGCATTCCAGGAATATTTTTATTATTATTTATTACCATCTCACGATGAAACGGCCCACTAGGTTAGATTTTTCCATGATAGAGTATTTGACTAAAGAGTCAATAACTCTTGCAACAGAGAACACCCTTAGAAATTAGCTTATAAATTAGTTGACCAGAGTCTCAAAATTCCCAAGGCCAATTCTTAGGGTTCAATCTCAGACTGTAATAGTGTTTTCTGCAGAACAGTGGCTTTAAGTAGCCAGACATTTTCACATTTATAATCTATTGGTGGAAAGCCTGGTCCTAAAGTAGGAGCAGCGGATGCATCTCTCCTTTCATGACAAGTTTGACACTCAGGAGATGATAAATTTATAGGAAAAAAAATGGTTTTCTCCATTTATCTTTGGCTATCTGTTCCCAGATGAAATTAGAGTAAATATATGAAAGACATTTCAAAACATACTGGAAAAAATTAAAGAAGAATATATTAAGAAACAAAACTTTAGCCAGTATCAATCTTTGACAACAAAGTTAACCATTTTAACTATACAGTATAAACATATTTACAAATAAAGTGTATGCATAGGGAAATGTTTCTTGCATTGTACACACTTTCCCCAGTGATGTTCTAGGCACTCATTTAAAATAGGTCATTGATTGAATTACAACTATAACCTTACTGTAAATAGTACAGTAGAAACTTTTCTAAAACAGAGCACGTGTACACATTGGTTGGTCGTCCAGTTGTACTGTTTCTTTTGTATGCATGTGTGTATGTCTATGTAATTTTCAATAGTTATAGAGAATAGATTTCGGGCAAGTAATTAGAAAGTAATGAGATTCTCTTTGTAGTAAAAAGGAAAATGATTAACTTTAATTGACATTTTAGTTGAACAGTAAAACTGTATAAGAATTTATCCTGCTCAGGGAAAAGATGTATTGTGTTTGCAGCCTGAAAGAGTGCTTTCCTGAGTAAGCCAGTGTTGGTATTTACTGCAGAAATAGATTTGTTTTGGTAGACTCCTGTAGCCAGCTACCTACAGAGAAGGAAATCCTACTAGAGAGAATTCTAAATAGAATAGTTAAATAGTCTTTCATTTGGGTGAAGCATTCACATATGATATTCTTTTATATTCAGCATAATTATAAACATTTAGTTTTAATACACTTTCCAAAAAACTAATTATAAAAATTAACAAGAGAATTGTATATTCCTCATTTAAAAAGTTTCAGCCTATTCAAATCTGAGAAGTCCACTCTGAAATACCCGAAAATGAGATATGAAATGAATAAGAAAAGAAAATACAGCAGAATGTACCAGATGTATTTTATGTGTTGGACGTACATATATCTGTTAGCTTTTAGTGGCAGTCAGAGTGCAGTCTACATAATTTTATTCATAATAGATGCCTATGCATGATATAGTCACACATAAATATTATTTCTCTGAAGATTGAAATAGAAAGCAGGGAAACAGAACACGGCACATATGCTGAATTACATTTAAGCAAGTGTGAATTATATAGTTAAATGATCTCTTCAAGGGGCTTCTTATCACTCTCTCACTGGGTAGTCTAAGGATTAATTAATTAAAGTTCCTAGGCTCTTTCAAGCTAAGAAACACTATATAAGTGCTTTGCATTATCTTGGTAACACGAGAGTGAGGCATAAGTGATTTGCAACCTCATAGGCTCTTTGAAATGTGTGTCTAGCCTGATTGACAGTTTTTTCTAACAGTGTCTTATGGATTGGAAGGTGCTTATGAAATTTGAAGACGAAATTTGCTCTATTAAAATCATGCTAATCTGCAAAAGCAATCTTTGTTCTATATATATGTAGAGAGAGGTTTCTCAAACTAGAAGGAAACTTTGGATATGATTTCGAAGGTAATATAATAAGGTAGAATTTTGACATCAATTATAACTTGTCTATTATCGTTTGATTGTCTCAGCTATTGCTCTCTTAATTAGTGCCACTAAAGTCTAGTTAATTTGCACAAAGGTAGCCATCCCATTTTATTAGCATGTTTCAGTTATGTATCACTGAAATAAGGTCCATTCTATAATGTAATATATTATTTCATTTAATAATTTATTTTACTTTTATTTCCATTTTTATTATAAATTCAGAGAGTACATGTGCAGGCTTGTTACAAAGGTATATTGTGTGATGCTGACGTTTAGTCTTCTATTGATCCCATCACCCAGATAGGGAACCTTGAAACCAATAGGAAGATTTTCAGCCCCTGCCCCTCTCCCTCTGTCCTCACTTTGGAGTCCCCAGTGTCTAATGTTCTTATCTTTATTTCTGTGTGCACCCAAGTTTTAGTTCTTATTCATATGTGAGAATATTCTATATTTGATATTCCGTTTCTTCATTAATTTGCTTAGGTTAATGGCCTCCAGCTGCATCCATGTTTCTTCAAAGGACGTGATTTTTTCTTCTTATAGCTGTGTACAATTCCAGGGTTCATATGTACTACATTTTCTTCATCCCGTCCACCGTGGATGAGCTCCTAGGTTGACTCCATGTCTTCACTATGGTGATGAATATGAGAATTCAAGTGTCTTTTTGATAGCTTTAATGATTTATTTTCTATTGAGCATATACATAGTAATAGGATTGCTGGATGAAATGGTAGTTCTATTGTTAGTTCTTTTAGAAATCCCCAAACTGCTTTCCACTGTGACTGAACATTCTCACCACCAGTGTATGAGTTCCTTTTTCCCTGCAACCTTGCCCGCATATATTGTTCTTATGATTATTATTTTGGCTTTTTAATAAAAATAGTCATTCTGACTGGTATCTTATTGTGAGTTTGATTTGGATTTCTCTGATGATCAGTGATGTTGAGCACTTTTGTTATGTTTCTTGGCCACTAGTATGTCTTAAGAAGGTATCTGAAATAAACATTCAATTATTTCCTGTACTAATACGTGAAATTCTGCCTGTCCTTCTCTCTTCTCCTACTACATGATTTTACATGGATAATCAGTCAAAAAATGTGATGTGCTGGTAACATTTTATTTCATACTTGTAAAATATTTTTCTTTTAAAAATACCACATTCTAATTTTTAATTTTTTTAATTCCTTGGAAGTGACAATGGGGACGGGGGAGTTTTAAAGCAATTAGTTCACAAGATGATTCCAATGTAAATGGTATATTATTCATTATAAAATTAATTTGTTTTTGAGTAAAATTTAAAAAATATATACAAATACAAAATAATATAAAAAATACCAACTAACCCCACTTAAAAATAACAGCTATTGATACATTCCCTGTTCTATTTACATGACCTCTGGTTGTAATTGGAATATATGCCCTCAGGTTTGTTTCCTTTCTTCCATTTCCAGAGGCACCATTATCATGAACTTGTTATTACCTTTGTATTTTTTAAATTTATTAAAATATTTATTTGTAAATAATACTGGTGCTTTGTAAATTTTTAATATTTATGTGAATATTATAAGGTGTGTATTATTTCGCATATTTTTTGTTAACATTCTTGGTGAGAGCTGCCATTATTGATGGCATAGTTCTCAGTCTACTGAATTCTCATGTTCCACGATGTGTTTATTGAAATGCTACAATGAAAAACCTTCCCTATGCCTCCGAATACACAGGTGTGAGAGTTTCTAATGAATACATTAGAAGAATGGCTGGACTGCAGTGTGTGTACCATTTTAACTTTGAGGGGATGAAATATTCTCATTAGCTCCCTGCACTACCACTTTATTAATATTTTTCATCCATGCTAATTGGCTTAGCACTTGTCTTAGATTTCTCATTTTTAATGAAGTACTATTATGTTACATTGATTAGAACCAGCATGTGTGTTAAATGTTCATTTTGTTTAATAATTATAGCTATTGTGAGGCCTCTATCAGTACATGAGAAAAATAAAATGTTAACAGAATGATGACTTTAGTGGGGAGACAAATCTTAAAATCAACTTCATTTTCCTGACACAGTTCACACAAAACATCGATTCTGCTACTTTTTCAAGGAAGCATGCAGCAGAGTGAGTAATAATAAATCAATATGCACTGAGTACATGGTGCCTAGGGATGGGTAGTTTCCTCCAATCTTGCCTGGTGATGGGAGAAGTATTTGACATAGTTTTTGTTTGTTTGTTTGTTTGTTTTGTATGTGGTCCACTTAATGACACTCCCAGATCATCATACGGTAGGTTTGGGGAAAATGAAGGAAATAATAGGTTAGGTATATGTAAATTATGTACTGGAAACAGCAGCTTAGCACACAGAGAGTTGTTAATTGGTCTGGCCACAGTGGTTTTGTCACTTCTCATATACCCTACAATTATTTATTTATGGGCTGTTTGCTAATGACTATTTTTTTAAAAATCTGTTTCAGCAGCAATGACCTAAAAAAAATGCAACTACATATTTAATTAAAAACTATTCCCTATTAATAGTTTTAATTAATTTAATTAATTAAATGATTAATTAAACTATTTAATTAATTAAACTAATTAAATGATTTAATTACTTAAATTATTAATAAAAACAATTTCCCTTTCAATTAAATTATGGGTTGAAAAGTGTCATGGTGTAATCGTAAAGCCTTGTAGTCCATGTTGGGACCACAAGGCTAAAAGTGATATCCTGAAATCCAGAATATAGAGGATTGAGGGGAAAAACCAGCTGCTATTTCAGAAGGAAACACTTAGTTATATTAAGAAAACTATGCCTGAAGATGACATTTCAACAGGTTTAATATGTGAATTTGGAAAAAAATTAAGCATATAATTCTGCGATACTTGGCTTTTTATTTACATCACATTGCTATTTTTTAAAATCAATTGTGTATATTTTTTAATTTTAATTTTTCTGCAGTTAAGAAATATGCATGAGTAGTTGTTAGTATGTTAACTCCATTAACTACCGAAGAAATTCCAAAAGCATTGATTAATGCCATTTAGACGCTTCAAACAGAAAATTAAATGAAAAAATGGTTTGAATTTTTCATCAATCATTGGAACCAAAATAAAGCTGTTGAAATCTTATTGTTCCAGAAATAAAACATTGAACAATGTGATAAATAGTTTTTCATGTTCAGTTAAAAAACTAAACATTGTCGATGACTTTTATTGGTGACAAGAAGCAGCAATTTTGGAAAAGCTTGCAAGTAACTTCATTTAAACGTCAATATAAAATTAAAAGATATGCATTTTCCAGAAAAGAACTATGGATAATTATTGTTAAGAAACAGGTTAATTCACATAAATATGTTCCAGAATTATTATTCTGCCTACTATTTCTAATATTTAAATAACAATGTAAAGAAGTTATTTTTCTGTTTTGCATCAAGATATGTAATTGTGGTTTTAAATTTTTGAAAGCATTTGATTTTCAAAAATAGTTGGAAGATAACTATTTCATAGATCTATTGATATAGTAAAAACTATTTGACTATAAGGAAATAAATAATAAATTGATAAAACAATAAATTAAATAATAAATGATTTTATATATGTTAGTACTCTTTTATCCTCAAAAAACTTTCTATTGGGACAATAAAGGTTTTAGTCACCCTAATTTCAATAAATGTCACTAGAGAGTCCTGTGGATTGATGGAAAAAAATTACCATTCCTTACATTCTTGACTGCACTCAGTATTATTATTTTAATAGTTGCCAAGCTAATGAACAAAAGTTGGTACCCAATGTGGTTTTGATTTACGTCCCTGGATTACTAATGAGCTCAAGCATCTAGCCATTTTTCCTTGGTCATTTGACTTTATTCCTTTCTAAAAAGGATCTAACTATTTACCTGTACTGCTTTCTTCTACTGGGCTAGATTGTATATATGTTTTCTTGTATATTTGTAAGACTTATTTTGATTATTTTGGATACTGGTATTTTTATTTATATTGTCTTAGTCATTTTCTGGAGTTTTATAAACACCCAAGATAATTTTTAGAATTTATGATCTGAAGATTTTCAAAAAGCTCACTCAGAAGTCATTTGTGGCCATAATGCTGACTTCAAATGAAAACATAATTTTGCCACTTTAGGAAAACATACTTTAAAGATACTAATTAGAAAGCACGGAAGTGCTCAATTCTATCTTTTTAATAAAAGTTGCATTTAAATAGTCATTTCAACAAAATCCTTTACCCTTACAGTAAGAATCAATTATTAAAATTGATTACCTAGCTCCTAGATGGTTTTCTAAATATTTCACAATTGTCATTTTGGCAATAATCACTTAGCATACTTGTGAGAATTACAGGTTCTCTAGGTCTCATTTCAGATTATTGTACCAAGATTTTGAAGGAAAATAGCTAGAAGTATCTAGATATATATTTTATGACCCATGAAATTATTTGGGGATGTTTATGAAACTCTGATCTGACACATAAGAGAACGTAAAACAGCAATGACAAAGAAACAAGCAAACAAACAAACAAACAAACAAAAAACGAACCAAAAAAGAAAAAAAAAACACACACAAAGAACATCAAGCTAGGAATCAGGAGTAAATACATTATCTTTTCCTAACTCCAGCCTTCTCAAGTCATATGGCCCTATATTCTTTTTCATTCTTGGTAAATACTACTCCAACTATCTAGCACTTCGCAGTATTAATTAACCTGTTAGTTTGCAATTTAGCAAAATACATGAAACCTATTTCTGAATATTTTCTTTAGAAACATGTTTCTAGCTATACACCATGGGTCAGTTAATGCTATTTATGGTTATAAAATAGCAGTATTTAACAAAAATATTGGACCACTCTCACAAAATTACCTTCTGTAAATGTTCCACTGCTACTAAGATTACATTGACAATTCGGAGACTGTACTGACATTTTGAATATCATATATTCAAGGAAGATTGGAAAGTGTCTTCATATGTCATTGTCTACAATGATAAGACTTAATACTTGTATTAACTTCCAAATTTTCCTGTGTTAAAGCAGGTGTGCAGGTATTGGATGACAGGTAGGCCACTGAAGCATAACTGTGGATAAAGTTGCAAAAGTTTTGGCGAAATTGCACATAACAACATCGCCACAGAAAATTCAGATTTTGGCTCAGCTAGGAGATGTTGAAGAAAATGACTTTTTTTTATTCTTAATGATTCCCCAGCTGGTTCTTAAAGGGAGATAGCAAAATATTGTGGAAAGAGGTAGTTTTGTAATCTGAAATTAGACTTTAAGAGAAGTTAATTATTTTGAGACTCAAATTTCAGATGTATGAAGTGGGGTCCAAAATATCTAGGACCTGTGTGTGTAGTTGTAAGGATCATATTATAACAATTGATTCTATTTGCCTTGTACTTATCCATAAAAAAAGACATCATTTAATTGTGTTACTTCGTATAGCTTTGTGTGGGCATTTTTAAGGGACATTTATCTCATGATAAATAAAATAGTAATACTGGCAGATAATAGTACTTACTCCAACATTGACATTGCAGAGCTCCAGCTGTTCTGTAAAGAAACTGACATGAATTCAAAAAACAGTGGATGATTGAAGGTTACTTAGTGGCCATTCTTTATTTACTAAGACTATGTAATTCTCGGAGAGGACACACAACCTGTGAAGAGTTGGATGTAAATGATGAAGAGTCATTGAGAAAAGGCTGCCTCAAGGATCATCCTCTACATTCCTAGCTTGAAATACAGGGTATTTGGTGCTGCGAATTTCTGAAATAGTGGAATACTGTACGAGGAAACATGTTTTGGGCATGAAATGAAGGTCTGGTTTTGGTATGTGGAGATGTAAGGCATGCAGTTGGATATGCCAAGTCTGAAGGCAGAACAAAGATCTGGCCTGAAGTTGGGAATTTCTTAATGGTCAGCATAGAAAGGGTGTTTTAGCCTTGAGAAAACCCAAGAGGATCCATGACTGAAACCTGAACAACTTCAACACCTGTAGATTTAGTAAAGATGCCAACAAAATACACACCAAGTTCATATTAAAATTAATAGGAAAAGACAAACTACTTAGTGAGAGCTATTCAGGCAACTAGCACTAGGTAGCTATTAGGTAGCAAATTTGGGAAAAAATAAAATGTATAAAGAATCTTTGATCAGGTTTCCAAATATACAAAATAAAAACCACTTACATGTTAGAAGACAATATACAAAATGATATTATGTTAATGGTACTATTTAATGCTAATAGACAAAATGAAAATTATTGTGAATTAAATCAACAGACAAGGTATTTTCTATCACTGTCTTTTCTTCTCAATTTGTGTGTTGTTTTAATTCACTAAGCAATAACTCCTCTTAATTCCACTACTTTTTATTTAACACTACCTTTGTTTTTCATATGTGCAATATTACACTGTCCAATAGAGAGGAAATGCAGAATTTGGGCTATTATATCAGAAACACCTTAGCTTTTCAGCTTTGGGCGTCTGGAATGTGTTTAATTTAAATATTTTCATCAGGCCTCGATTTTTCAGATTTTGGTAATCAATTTTCCAAAATAAACAATGTCTGACCGTGATGACTACTATAAAAATAAAATTATGCTGGATTTTAAGAAAATTATGTAAATTTGATGCTTTTTTGGGGGTGTTAGGACAGTGGAGACAAAGTTTTACTCCTGTGGCCCAGGCTGGAGTGCAGTTGTCCGATCTTGGCTCACTGCAACCTCTGCCTCCTGGCTTCAACCAATTCTCCTGCCTCAGCCTCCCGAGTAGCTGGGATTACAGGCACCTGCCACCACACCCAGCTAATTTTTGAATATTTAGTAGAGATGGGGTTTCACCATGTTGACCACGTTGGTCTTGAACTTCTGACACCTGGTAATCCACCAGTCTTGGCCTCCCAAAATGTGGGGATTACAGGTGTGAGCCATCCTGCCCGGCCTTCAAATTATGTTCTCATACCCACTCACACAATTTATTGTAACTATCTGCATGTTCTCCTCAGGTGGGGGAAAAACAGTATCAGAGTTCTTGAAGAATTTATGAAAGAGAGAATGGCAATACTACACAAGGTTTTAACCTATTCATAATACTGCATTTAGGGAATAAAAACATTACCTTTAAAATCCTACTAAAGTATTGAGTAAATAAATAAAATATATTATTTCAATAACTCTAAAATATGTGTCCATGAAGAAAATAGAGGGAGGCTTCAAAAACATAAACACGTCAGTGAGGCCAGGCATGGTGGCCTGCATCTGTAAGCCCAGCATTTTGGCAGGACAAGGTGGGTGGATCACTTGAGGTCAGGAGTGGGAGATCAGCCTGGCATATATGATGAAACCCAGTCTTAACTAAAAATACAAAAATTAGCTGGACATGGTGGTATGTGCCTGTAATCCCAGCTCCACTTGAGGAGCTACCATTTGAGGCTCGGTTTGGGCTCAGCCACGGCCCTCTCGCCCTCCACACGATGTCCCCCCGAGGCCCATCTCTATGTCCTCCCAAAATGGCTCTCCGAGGCCCATCATTTTCTGTTACAGGAGGCTGAGGCAGGGGAATCGCTTGAAGCTGGCAGGCGGAGGTTGAGGTGAGCCAAGATCCTGCCACTTCACTCCAGCCTGGGTGACAGAGCAAGACTCCTTCTAAACACACACACACACACACACACACAGAAACACACAAAACTAACAAATGAAAATAAAAAATTTGTACTAGAAAAAGTACTCACAGTCAAACTCACATATCTAACAGAAAATAATGTCATTTAAAACAAATTTCCACAAGAGACAAATAAGAAAACAAATTTATCAGCTTGCATATAAAGTTCAAATAATAAACTGAAGAGAACCACAGGGTGAGAAAATAAAAACGTACAATTAAGTACCCTAAAAGAAGTTGAAAGTCACTCAAAAATGTTCTGGATTCTATGGCTCTACATTGCAAACATGACCACAAAATTTGCCAGGAGTAGAACAATCAAAATGTATCCTAAAACTCAATATACACTTCAATTCTCACATAAGAATTGTAATGGAAAATGGACGCGTCTGCAGCATTTCCATATGAATCAGAACAAACACTGTTTCTTTGTACTCATTGTTTCACTATTCTAAGAAAATAACTTCCATATTAATATTAGGGGATGTGAAATAGCAGGTCTTCATCATGATAAGTAACACTGGGTGTCCAAACCACTACTCAGATAGGCCTTAAATCCCAGCCAGTTCCCCTCCCTGGACAAACACCAAAGGTCCCAGCCATTGTGCAATCTCTTTACATTTCCTCCCCTGTGAGCCCAGTGTGGTCTTCCAGATTCCCTGTGCAGTGGCCTCTCTTGTCCCTGGGGAGCAGGGCAGTGTGAGTGACGATGGCAGAGGGGAGAAAGCATGTCAGGGGACCCTCGGGTCATTGTAACAGAAAACGATGGGCCTCAGAGAGCCATTTTGGGAGGACATCTGCCTCGGGGGGACATCTGCCTGGAGGGCGAGAGGGCCCTGGCTGAGCCCAAACTGAGTCTCAAGTGGTAGCCAGCCTCAGGGCAGGGAAGGGAGCCCTCTAAGTTTGATGAGACAGCTACCCCTTGAGACTTGCTTCTCACCCTCCGACCTTAGACACTTATGCCTCTTAGGTGACTTAAGGTGCCCCAATCCTGCAATGAGGATGTTACAGTTCCCTGATGGCCATTTCTCCAACAGCCCATGGATGGCGTGGGATTGCTCACTGCAGTCACCTCCCTGAGGCTTGGATTCTCCACGTGGGGCACAACTCCAGGAATCAAAGGCCTCTCAGTCCCCAGCCCTAGACCACTCAACTGGCCTCCTCTCTGTTCCCTCTCTAATGGCCTCCCTCTCTGGGGAAGTACTGCAGGGGATTGAGCCTGGCACACGTGGACTGTGAGCCCTTTGGAATTGTGGGCATGGAAGAGCAACACCCTAACTGGCATCCTGAGTATGGCAGGCTCTGGCTGATGATCTGGGGTACTGCAGAAGTGGGTACAGGACAGGTCAGGTCATGGCTCAAAGTCAGTTCCCCAGAGGCCAAGGCAAGGTTCTTTCCCATGATGTCCCACTGTGGCACCCATCTCAGGAATCCTGCCAGAACCTGGGCAGTCATGGTCAGCCAACCGACCGTAGAAGCTCAGGTAGAAAGTGTAGTGCCTGCAGCTGGAGGCTTGACCTTCATGATCCCACAACCACTGGACTGCAGTGGAATGAGACATCCTGTATCCTGGAAAGAGAGAAGTCAGAAAGGTTCATGACAGACCTACCCTCCCACACATCAGCTTCCCTACCATGCTGGGAGGCACCCCTTACTGAGGAGTCCAAGGCAATACTCCTGAACGATCACTTCATTGTGGAAATAAAGGTTGTGACAAAAGGAAAACGTCGTCCTACCGTCGGTACCTGGGATGGCTGAGTTCCTCCCCTTACCTGGCCAAGATGGAGAAAGAAGACGACCTCAAAAGACCATTTCATGTAGCTGGGCTGAGGTGACCTGCTAGCTGGAGTGAAGCATGTATTTCCCCTTCCTAGCTCTCCCGCTGAGACACCCCGGGTCCGAGGGGGATCTCACCCTGACCCAGACAACGGACCCCTCCCGCAGACCCAGGCTCCTTAGCCTGACCTGCAAATCCATCATGTAGCTTAGCAGGCCTGACTTCATCATCGTTTGTGATCCCGGCCAACCAACACCTGGGTGTGACGCACAATCTGCCTCTGGTCAAGGAGCCACCAGATGATTAGGTGAGCGTGCAGGTGTGTCTAGAATGGGTGGCTTCTTGATCTCACTGACTTCAAGAATGAAGCCGCGGACCCTCACGGTAAGTGTTACAGCTCTTAAGGTGGCGCGTCTGGAGTTTGTTCCTCCAGATGTTCGGATGTGTTCGGAGTTTCTTCCTTCTAGTGGCTTCGTGGTCTCGCTGGCTCAGGAGTGAAGCTGCAGACCTTTGCGGTGAGTGTTACAGCTCTTAAGGCAGCGCGTCTGGAGTTGTTCATTCCTCCCAGTGGGCTCTTGGTCTCGCTGGCTCAGGAGTGAAGCTGCAGACCTTCGCGGTGAGTGTTACAGCTCATAAAAGCAAGTGTGGACCCAAAGAGTGAGCAGTAGCAAGAATTATTGCAAAGAATGAAAGAACAAAGCTGCCACAGTGTGGAAAGGGACCCGAGCGGGTTGCCAATGCTGGCTTGGGCAGCCTGCTTTTATTGTCTTATCTGGCCCCATCCACATCCTGCTGATTGGTAGGGCCGAGTGGCCTCTTTTGACAGAGCACTGATTGGTGCGTTTACAATCCCTGAGCTAGATACAAAGGTTCTCCATGTCCCCATCAGATTAGTTAGATACAGAGTATGGACACAAAGGTTCTCCAAGGCCCTACCAGAGTAGCTAGATACAGAGTGTTGATTGGTGCATTCACAAACCTTGAGCTAAACACAGGGTGCTGATTGGTGTGTTTACAAACCTTGAGCTAGATACAGAGTGCCAATTGGTGTATTTACAATCCCTCAGCTAGACATAAAGGTTCTCCAAGGCCCCACCAGAGCAGCTAGATACAGAGTGTCAGTTGGTGCCCTCACAAACCCTGAGCTAGACACAGGGTGCTGATTGGTGTGTGTACAAACCTTGAGTTAGATACAGAGTGTCGATTGGTGTATTTACAATCCCTGAGCTATATATAAAGGCTCTCCATGTCCCCACCAGACTCAGGAGCCTAGCTGGCTTCACCCAGTGGATCCCGCACTGGGGCTGCAGGTGGAGCTGCCTACCAGTCCCACGCCATGCGCTCGCACTCCTCAGACCTTGGGTGGTCGATGAGACTGGGCGCCGTG
Organism: Pan troglodytes; assembly: GCF_028858775.2. Lineage (NCBI taxonomy): Eukaryota > Metazoa > Chordata > Mammalia > Primates > Hominidae > Pan > Pan troglodytes. Next base: position 15,084,464 of record NC_072422.2, read on the forward strand.
GAGTAGGGGGCGGCGCTCCTCAGGGAGGCTCGGACCGCACAGGAGCCCACGGAGGGGGTGGGGGGCTCAGGCATGGAGGGCTGCAGGTACGGACCCCTGCCCCGCGGAAAGGCAGCTAAGGCCCGGCGAGAAATTGAGCACAGCGCCGGTGGGCTGGTACTGCTGGAGGACCCAGTACACCCTCCGCAGCCGCTGGCCCGGGTGCTAAGCCCCTGATTGCACGCGGCTGGCAGGGCCGGCAGGCTGCTCCGAGGGCAGGGCCCGCCAAGCCCACGCCCACCTGGAACGCCAGCTGGCCCGCAAGCGCCGCGCGCAGCCCGGGTTCCCGCTCGCGCCTCTCCCTCCATATCTCCCTGCAAGCTGAGGGAGCCGGCTACGGCCTTGGCCAGCCCAGAAAGGGGCTCCCACAGTGCAGTGGTGGGCCAAAGGGCTCCTCAAGTGCCGCCAAAGTGGGAGCCCAGGCAGAGGAGGCACGGAGAGCGAGCGAGGGCTGTGAGGACTGCCAGCACGCTGTCACCTCTCACAGAGAAACACCCTGCAACTTTGCAAGAGCACGGAGAGTGTGGGGCAGGGCTACCCCGCAGGCCTTTGGTCTGGCACCCTCCCTTCCTGGTCCTCTGTCTGGTGTTGGGGGGCACCTTCGCAGCTGTGGTGGTCTTGGCGGCAGGTGGAGGCAGGCCAAGACAGCCTGCTCTGACCAGGGACAGGCACAGAAAAAGTGGGGAGGGGATTGCCGGCGGGGTGTTGTGGTGTGAGGCAGCTACTTGCTCAGGGTTCCTGAGCTGCGGGAGGCCCTCATGTGCTGGGTGCTGGACAGGCTCTGCTGCTGTCCGTGTGTGCGCTGTCCTCTTCTCCTGGTCTCACTGAGGGGTGGGCGTGTCCACCCGAGGGAACCGCTGTGGGTAGAAGTAGCTGCAGGGCTGTGCCTGGCTCTCTCCGTGAGACTCTAGTGGTTTCACGGGAGGTTGTATATGCTCAGGGCCTAAACATCCTTGGATGCAGCGCCGGCAGAGGGAAGAAATCGTGTCTGGGGAGCTGGTGCCTGCCTTGCAGAGGACAGCAGCCCCGTGCACGGTGAACCCGAGTATTGAGCACCTTGTGTTTCTAGGATAAGCCTGCTGGACACAGGTACCGGGAGCAGGGGTATTTCCATGGCTGGCCTGGGCGCGCAGATTCCCCTTCCTCCAGGGATTTTCCCAGTGAAATGTGTCCTTCAACTTTCTGCTGTTTATGAAGGGTCCTTTGAGGTGCTATTCTCCCTTGTGAGTGCTGTGCTTGGCTTCCTGTCCCTATAACGTGCCCTCAGGGTGCCCGCAATTAAGTTGCCCTTCTATCTGCACGAATCTGTCCTTGGTTCCCCTCGTTGTCCCCCATGTCCTGAATCCTGGCTGAGCCCCGGTGCCTTCCACCTTGTTTCCCCCAACCCCGCTCCTGAGAGCTCGGCGCCCACCCACTGCTGTCAGCCATCCCGAATGGGCAGCTGCAAGGATATGGCTCTGGCCCAGAAGCCGTGGATGCGCTGCAGCCTGGGACATTGACTGGAGCCCAGCTCCAAGTGAAGGACGTCCAGCGAGTTGGTTGCTGGCCGGGGCGTCCTGGGGCCAGGGCCAAGCTGTGCCTGCGGGTCCTCCTGCTGCCGCTCCACATTGGCCTCCTCCTTGGCCACCACCTCTATCTCTGTCATGATGTCATCCCCCACTAGCCACTAGCATGCCTCCTCCCCCAGGGTTGCCTCCCTGCTCTGCGCACAGGCTGCCCTCTCCTGCAGCACCTCCCCCTTAACATGGTGCCCTCCTTGAGGCTCCCACAGACTAAGGCCTACACTGCCCATCTCATGTCCTTGGCACCCCTAGACTCTAGAGGAAGCTCCCGGAAGGGCCCCTGGGCCTTGCCCTTCTGAGAAACATGTGCCACACCCACGTGGATACAGGGTTCCTGGGGAGCCCCGCAGGGCCCACAGCCCGCCACACTCACCATGGGGCCCAGATACCCAGCAGGGTTAGCTGTACACAGTAGCCCTGGAGTCGGAGGCCGAGGCCCTGGGCTTCCAGAGCCTCACTGGCAGGCACGACGGCCACTGCTGCGCTTGCGGGAGGATCTGTGCCAGTGAGGCAGTGCACACGGGTTATCGCATTGGCGACCATGGCGGCTGGCCTCCCGCGTGCCCAGGGGCACAGGATGAGAGGTCCTTTGGAACGCCCCTGTGAGTACAGCATCCTCAGGGAGGAAGCATGGAACTCGGAGTCTGTGTTTGCCTAGACCTGATAGAGTCCTTGTGGGGTTTCAGCTTCTGGTGCAGACGAATTCCACCCCAGCAACTTACCCGTCGACTTTTCTCCCAGGCACCCGCCCTGCCCCACTCCCCTCCAAGCCACCGCAGCTGCGGCGTCCTCGCCTGGTTCTTCTCTCTCCCCTCTGGATCTGCAGTATTTAGTACCATCAGCCTAACCTGCCTAATGAAGTGAGATGTTTCATGTGTTCCCTGTGGGTTAATGTCTTGCCACACTCAGGATGCCAGTTAGGGTGTAGGTCTTCTATGCCCACAATGCCAAAGGGCTTACAGTCCGCGTGTGTCGGAATCCGCCGCCGCCAGGCACAAGCAGCTTCTCAGAGGAGGCTTACCGCGGGAGGATGGAGCTGCCTGCCAACTAGGGGCAGGGTGCCTGGTAAGACGCCTACAGTCCTCGCAATAACTGGTCGACGCCCCCCGCCCTCGCAATGATTGGCCGCTGGAGGTAGGCGAGATTTTCGGGCACGGCTTCTGGCGTCCTTCCCCCTCAGGCCAGTTCCAGCTGTCCTTCCCACAGTTGGCCCCGTGGTGTTCCAAAGCCGGATGCATACGACATGAGAGCCGGGCGACCCTGAGGCTGTTTGTCCTGCTGAAAAGCACGTGTATTTTCTGTTTCTCTGGACACGTTGGTCTCTTGATAAGAACAGAAAGAAAAGTTTTGCGATTTTATCTGTAAAAGGGGATGGGTTTTCCATGTGAGGGTGTTGAATTATAGGAGGAGACAGTGGGGAGAGAACTCCTTAGTGCTATTAAGAAACTCATTTTTGTTAAACTCATTAATTTTCTTGAGGATTCTACCTTTAACTGTCGGATATGTCCGACATGTGGGCAAGTTGTGGGAGATGGTGCTAAGGCGCCATGTGCACTTTTTATTCAAGAGGGTTTTCTCTGTGAATGTGGTCATCATTCAAAATACAGGCAATATACTTAACCAAGGCTATTAAAAACTTATACTTTTAGTCAGCGCATGTCACATGTCTGATTTGCTTGACGGGAATTACCAGATTTTGACATAAATTGTATTACGTTAGTTTATGTAGAAGTCTGGGGCCGTAAATAATCTCAGTTTCAGTTTGCCTCTGTAAAGCCTGTAATTGTCTCCTTCGTTGCATGACAGTATTTGAAACATGTTTCATGTATCCCTGGCACCATAAATAATTTAAACCGAATAAGTAGGTGTAATCCAGACAAATGGAGTTAGATAGCCTAAAACGGGAACAAAATAGATGCGCTTAAGTTATTCCATTAACCCGGCACACGGACTTACTCCTGTAATCCTAGCATTTTGGGAAGTGGAGGTAGGAGGATGGCTTGAGGTCAGGAGTTGGAGACCAGCCTGGGTAACATAATGGACTCCTTTAATCTATTGCCATTTTCGCATCGGGGACTGGTTTAGTGGAAGCCAGTTTTTCCTCAGACAAGGGTTGCGCAGGGGAAGAAGGCGGCGAGGTGGACACGTTTGGGAGTGGGGACTGGCGGCAGGTCTCCGAGGGGCACGTGGTGGGGCGGGTCTTCCGGTAGGAGCAATGTGACAGAGGCCAGGTGGGGCAGTGAGGCTGTCACGGGGACAGGGAGGGCCAGCGAGGGAGTAGGGAGGATGGTTTCCAGATAAAACTGTACCACCTCAGGTCATCCTCAGGCGTTACATTCTCCACAGACAGGTATTACAGGTCATCCTCCGGCATCACAATCAGGCCACAGATAGGTATGGGTTGAAGGCCAGGGTTTGGGGATCTTTGACCTATTGTATATTTCAAATCACTGAAAGATGGTAAGATATTTTAAGTGTTCTCCCCCAAGAACATTTTAATTACCTTGATTTAATCTTTTATCCACATATCCCGCTGGGCGTGGTGGTTCACCGTTGAAATGCCATCACTCTAATAGTCCCAAGCCAGCAAATCACTTGAACCCAGGATTTGGAGACTGGCTTGGGCAATATGGGGAAACGCATGTCTATTTAAAAAAAAAACACAAAAAATTTCCCAGCTCTGGTAAAAAGCCCCGGTAGTACCAGCTACTTGGGAAGCTGAGTTATGGGAAGATCAGTTGAGGCTGGGTGGAGGAGGCGGCAATGAGCAGTGCATTTTGGCAACAGGGGATATACATCTCAAGAAAGAAAATACACAAAACCTCACACTGTACCTCATAAATATATAGTTTTCAAATAAAATTATTTAAATGGGGCACTCCTTCACATTACAACTTAGGAAAATTACAATAGCTTTTCTTATCTAAGTTTTAGAAATGAGATTTTGTCAGGTCCATATTAAAATGCAGCATTTATCCATGAAGTCAGTGCCCCCTTTGCTCTGTATGTTAGAAATTTTACATATTTATTTATTTATTTTTCTTTTTTTTCTTTTATTATTATACTTTAAGTTTTAGGGTACATGTGCACATTGTGCAGGTTAGTTACATATGTATACATGTGCCACGCTGGTGCACTGCACCCACTAACTGGTCATCTAGCATTAGGTATATCTCCCAATGCTATCCCTCTCCCCTCCCCCTACCCCACAACAGTCCCCAGAATGTGATGTTCCCCTTCCTGTGTCCATGTGATCTCATTGTTCAGTTCCCACCTGTGAGTGAGAATATGCGGTGTTTGGTTTTTTGTTCTTGCGATAGTTTACTGAGAATGATGATTTCCAATTTCATCCATGTCCCTACAAAGGACATGAACTCATCATTTTTTTGGCTGCATAGTATTCCATGGTGTATATGTGCCACATTTTCTTAATCCAGTCTATCATTGTTGGACATTTGGGTTGGATCCAAGTCTTTGCTATTATGAATAGTGCCGCAGTAAACATACGTGTGCATGTGTCTTTATAGCAGCATGATTTATAGTCCTTTGTGTATATACCTAGTAATGGGATGGCTGGGTCAAATGGTATTTCTAGTTCTAGATCCCTGAGGAATCGCCACACTGACTTCCACAATGGTTGAACTAGTTTACAGTCCCACCAACAGTGTAAAAGTGTTCCTATTTCTCCACATCCTGTCCAGCACCTGTTGTTTCCTGACTTTTTAATGATTGCCATTCTAATGGTGTGAGATGGTATCTCATTGTGGTTTTGATTTGCATTGCTCTGATGGCCAGCGATGATGAGCATTTTCTCATGTGTTTTTTCGCTGCATAAATGTCTTCTTTTGAGAACTGTCTGTTCATGTCCTTTGCCCACTTTTGGATGGGGTTGTTTGTTTTTTTCTTGTAAATGTGTTTGAGTTCATTGTAGATTCTGGATATTAGCCCTTTGTCAGATGAGTAGGTTGCAAAGATTTTCTCCCATTTTGTAGGTTGCTTGTTCACTCTGATGGTAGTTTCTTTTGCTGTACAGAAGCTCTTTAGTTTAATTAGATCCCATTTGTCAATTTTGTCTTGTGTTGCCATTGCTTTTGGTGTTTTAGACATGAAGTCCTTGCCCATGCCTATGTCCTGAATGGTATTGCCTAGGTTTTCTTCTAGGGTTTTTATGGTTTTAGGTCTAACGTTTAAGTCTTTAATCCATCTTGAATTGATTTTTGTATTTAAAGTAAGAAGTACTAAAAAAGATGTCAGGCTCTGAAAGGGAATTTCACTTGAGTTTTCAACACGGTACGTAATAAAATTTTATCTTTTTAGCTTATTTATTTTTATCTAAATATAGATTTTTCTTTGACCATTTGCAGCACAATGGTAGAAGCAGATCATCCGGGCAAGCTTTTCATTGGTGGCCTCAATAGGGAAACCAATGAAAAGATGCTTAAAGCAGTATTTGAGAAACATGGTCCCATATCAGAAGGTAACCCTTAAAACCGTGTGTGCGTGTGTGTGTGTGTGTGTATTTTCATATGTATATTTCAATATGTATATTTAAAATATGTCTGTTATATATATGTTTTGAAAAAACATGTTTTTCAAAGTTCATTGTATACCTACATTAAAATGCCTTATTGTTTTTAAACTCTTATTTTGAAGTTATCTATTTGATATTTGGAAAATTCTCACAGTAGCAGGTTAAGGATCTGTGGTAAGGATCACCTACTACTTAGAAACGAAAATAAGGAAAACTAAACGTGTTGTGGAGTTAGGGAACAAACTGGAACAAAATAGGCTGACTATAGGGGTGACCAGTATGAAGTATAATACTAGTGATGGGAAATGCAATTATTTTTGATTTGATGTAACTTTTAGATGGTTAGTACCTTGACGAGTCCATTATATCAATGTAAAATGTTTTCATATATTTTAGTTCTTTTGATAAAGGATTGAACCAGCAAATCCAGAGGCTTTGTATTTATTACTTTTGAGAACCCTGCAGATGCTAAGAATACTGCCAAAGATATGAATGGAGAGGTAGAGTCTCTCATTAATAATATTCTAACTCTCTTCTTCAGTTAACAGTATTTCTAGGTCTTTTTAGAATTACATAACTTTTGAAGATAGTAGAATGCCATATGAAGACATCCTCTTCTTTGTGCCATATACATTCAACTGTAGTTGGAAGGGTATTGGAATTAACCTTATATAAATTAATATATGGTAACCTTTTTCTATGTTTGTATTTCAATATGAGTGTAAATAGATCTTCAAAGGTTTTGAAGAGCTTTAAACTTATAAGGGACCCTCATGTAAATGAAAGGAAAAAGTCAACATTTATTACATGCCATTAACGCAATTACTTCCAATTCATGGAAATACTTCTAGAGCACAGACAAACTGTGGATAGACATCTAGACAGACTCACAAGAAGGAAAGATTCTCTCCCATTTTCTGAAAATATATTTTTGAGAAAGTGGGTTTAAATAAGACCTTTACATTTAAGGAAGTGTTAAGTACTTGAAAATAGAAAAAAATAGGAGAACATTGAAGTTGGATAACACAAGAAGTAACTGGCATTTTTTCCCCATCCTTGCTCTTTTCTCCTGAGGACGTTTTTTCCCTGTCACCAGAGTGATGTATGTAACATGAATACCTAATTACTCATTTCCCCAGTGTGTTTGAGGATTTGTTTTGATCCAAACATTGGTCTGTTGTCCTATTGAGTCTTAAATCTAGGGATTGTGTATTTACTAAAGCTTTAAACTTTTATGTAATTCTGTTAACTGTTGAATTCCTTTACATTGTGTCAAGTTCATTCCATTCTGGGCCCTTTAGAACTTTTTTGCTTTATAACATGATCCTAATCAGGCTGGGCTTGGTGGGAGCAGTGTGATATTAGTCCTTTTAAGAAATTCATTTTTGTTAAACTCATCGATTTTTCTTGAGGATTCTACCTTTAACTGTCGGACATGTCTGAAATTTGGGCAAGTTGTGGGAGATGGTGCTGAGGCGCCATTGTTTTTATGTGCACTTTTTATTAAAGCCTGTAATCCCAGCACTTTGGGAGGCCAAGGCAGGCATATCATGATGTTAGGAGAATGAAACCATCATGGCCAACATGGTGAAACCCTGCCTCTACTAAAATACAAAAAATCCACCGGGAGTGGTGGTGTGTGCCTGTAGCTGCAGCTACTTGGTAGGCCGAGGCAGGGGAATCAGTTGAACCTGTGAGGCGGAGGTTGTAGTGAGCTGAGATCATGCCACTGCCCTTCAGGCTGGCAACAGAGCAAGACTCTATAGCAAAAAAATATAGCAAATTAAAAAAATGATAAATAACATTATCTCAATCTGTTTTTAGCCTCTGTTCCTCTTTACGCTATCCCCAAAATGCTTTTTTGGACTTCTTAAGAATTATCCTTCCCCGTGTGTGTCTCAAAAATATCAATTTATGCTTCAAAAACCACTTAGATTTCATATTTTCTTCCTCATTGCGTATTGTAGGTATTTTGTACTTGCTGTACCATGTATGAATCTATTGATTGTGAAATTGTATGTAGTGCATATTTAAGTCTTCCTAGTTGCTTTTATTTCTGTTACATCTAGCACATTTCCTGGCACATAGCAGAAAGCACATTTTTATTCACTCTTATAAATTAGTATTTCAAGCTGTGGTAGAAACCAAGGGTAGCTTTTGGTTCATGGCTTTGTGGTAACTCTGGAGATAATTTTGACTTCTGTATAGTAATCTATGATAATTTCCTTTTTCCCCCTAGTTTTCAAGCAAAAGAGCAGGTAATTTGTGTAGAGTTTTTGTCTGTTTGTTTTTTAAGACAGAGTCTCACTGTGTCAACAGGCTGGATTGCAGTGGGTCGATCTTGGCTCACTGCAACCTCTGCCTCCTGGGTTCAACTGATTCTCCTGCCTACAGGCCACGCCACCATGCCCACCTAATTTTGCTACTTTGAGCGAGAGAGGGTTTCACCCTGTTGGCCAGGATGGTCTCTATCTCTTCATCTCATGAACCACCTGCCTCGGCCTCCCAAAGTGTTGGGATTACTGGTGTGAGACACCACACCCAGCCAATGTTATTTCTAAATTACTTAATCTCACATATTTTGTTGTGTAAAAATAAATAGGAATGTTATGTGCACATAAATGTTGAGAAGGCCAATAAAGGAGGTTCTTAGATTTTCAAGGTGAATAAACAGTTTAAGGAATTTTGGATGACTTTGGAACACTGGGGAGGAAGCAGCCACGAGCAAATCTGGGCAAATATTTTGGGCCCAGAAATAAAAAAAGAAGTTTCAAGGTAGAAACAATGGGCGACGTGGCTGCAAGAGGTCTTGTAAGGGATTTAAGATCTTCCCCCAAATAACAGAATCCATGTAATTTTTAAATTGAGTTATTAGCTGAACTGTAAATCAATAATTAAGATTGTTCTAGGATGTTTAAACATTAACACAATATCCTTAGTGTAAGGTTGGAAATTATTTGAGGAGAGAATTTAGTACTAAGCAACATGATGTGAGCAGTAGGATTGAATAGAAGTAATATTTTTGAGAAGGACAATTGTAAGATTGCAGACTGAACAGAAGAAAGCAAGACAAGAAACAGAAGTTTCCAGCAAAGAAAGTAAGCAGAACAAATTAAAATTCTTACTTAGTCCTCCATCCTAATATGGAGGAAATTAAAAACTGACATTTCCAATTTTACATTTCATAAGTAGAGTATTGGTGAAGTCAGGTATTTATTGACTTCAGGATACCCAAGCCAACACATTTCCATTGGAAAATTAGCTAGTGAACATATCATAGGTGAAAGGCTGACCTTTAAGGAATAGCACTGTGAAGAGTATATTAAAGGATAATTTTTTCTATTTTGAAACAGCAACGATGTTGTAATGACCCCTTTAATAGTGTTGTTTATTGCAGTAAAAGTAAATCTTGGCTATCATTAGAAAGTTTTCACTAGTACATTTTAATTTGTCAACATTTAAGATAGAGCCAACCACTTAGAGAGAAAGGAGAACTTTCATGTAAAAGTTTAGCATGCAGTCGTTCAAAGGTAGCAGTATTTGTGTTTGTGAGGTAGATTGAACTATGTGGGAAAATTTACCTTCCTCAGCTGAGAAAGGACAATGTATGTAAACTTTCAAATTGTGAAGATTTGGTGGTTTTACATGTTTTCCCTATGTCATTTGTAGTCATCAGTAATTCATATGAAAAGGAAAATAGTAACTAAGTAGTTCTTAACCATTACAAATGAACTTTTACCTAAGAATTAATGTTTGCCTTCAGCTTCGTTAGAAGAACTGGCCTTGTGGGAGCCATGGGATTATCCAAAGCCATAAGAAATATTCACAGTGTCATGACTGTCTAGTAATTTAGGAAACAAAGAATGGAGTCATAGAAGAAATAATTTTAAAAAGTTGTTTGAGAGAAGAGAAAATAGTGTTTCAGATTAGGTGTTCTTTACATAATGTTCCAACATTTTAATGTTAAAGGTCCCGTATCATATGGAAGAGGGAATTAGGGAGGTCCTCCACTCAGAGAGCCAATCTCTTCCTGGAGAAATGACCATATGTCTCTAAGAGATGACGGTTATGCAGCTAAGGATGGGTAAAGGAAAAAATTTTAAAAAGTTGATTATTTTTGTTTTGATGATGAAATAAACATAACAAAATTAATTATTATAAGGTAAACAGTTAAGTGGCATTTAATACATTCTATGTCATGCAACAACTACCTCCATCGAGTTCCAAAACATTTTCATGACGCCAAAATAAAACTCCAACTACCAGTTAAGCAGTTCCTTCCATTTTCTCCCTTCCCTCAGCTGCTAGCAAACACCAGTCAGTGTTCTGCCTCTGAACTTACTGTTGTGGGCATTTAATGTTAATGGGCTCAAACACTACACGACTTTTTGTATCTCTCTCCTTTCCTTTTCCATGATGTCCTGAAGGTTCATTTACATCATAGCACTTCACTCCTTCCACAAGCTGTTAACTCATTATTTTATTTGGGTTGTTTCCACCGCAGTATTTCTATGCACGCATATTTGTTTGAGTACACGTATTCAATTCGGGGTGTATATGAGTGGAATTGCTTGGTAGTATGATAATTATATTGTTTTCTTGAGGAACCACTACATTTCTCCATAGTAGCTGCACCATTTTCCATTCCAACTAGCATTGTATCAGGGTTCCAATTTATCTGCATCCTGTCAAACACTTGCTATTTCCTGCTTTTATTGCCATTCCAGTGTGTGTGTGTGTGTGTGTGTGTGTGTGTGAATTATGGTATCTCATTTTGGATTTGAAGTGCATTTTCTGAATCACTGATTGTGAGTATCTGTTCATGTGCTTTTTGGGCATTTGCCTATTTTATTTGAAGAAATATCCATTTAGGTTTTGGACCTTTTAATTTTGTTTAAGTTGTAACTTAGTTACGTTTTGGATACTAGAAGTTGAAAATTTAAAATGTGTTGCTTAAACTTATGCACGCAGAAATCATCCAAGCTCCTGAGAAACTAGGGATTATGCTCCACCATCTAGAGACTATGCATATCATGATTATGGTCATTCTAGTCGGGATGAACATCACTCTAGAGGATATAGGTACTATAACTTTTTCTGGACTTGTCAAAAAGATTTCTTAAGTTATTCATTCCAGCTAACATTGTATTAGGGTTCCAATTTATCTACATACTCTCAAACACTTGCTACTTCCTGCTTTTTAAAATGTAATGCCATTCTAGTGTGTGTGTGTGAAGTCTGGAATCTCATTTTGGATGTGAAATGCATTTTATGAATCACTGATTATTAGTATCTGTTCCATGTGTTTTTGGGCATTTGCCTATTTTATTTGGAGAAATATCTTTTTAGATGTTTGGCAATTTAATTGTGTTTAAGTTGTAATTTAGTTATATGTTGGATAGTAGAAGTTGAAAATTTAAAATTTGTTGCTTAAACTTACTCACACAGAAATCATCCAAGCTCCCAAGAAACCAGGGATTATGCTCCACCATCTAGAGGCTATGCATACCATGATAATGGTCAATCTAGTCGGGATGAACATTCCTCTAAAGGATATAGGTACTATAACATTATCTGGATTTATCAAATAGATTTCTTAAATTGTTTATTCTGACATTAAAAATTTTTTTTTCAATTTAGTGATAGTGGTGGCTACGACAAAACCCGTGGTAGAGATCATTCTGATTGTGCAAGTGGAAGTTCTTACAAAAATGAATTTCAGGGATATGGTAAGAGTCCAGGATGGATTTTTAAATTAAAGAATTTTATGTAATAGTCCAGATCATTATTTTAATGAAATTCTAAGGAAAATTATAAAGGACAATATAACATATTTAAATATTGAGTAGTCTAACAGTATAAAACGTAGGGAACGATATGAAGGAGAGAACTTCATGTGCAGAAAAAGTGACTCAACGTTTACTTCAGAATTAAATTTGTTAAGCTTCAAAATACTACTCCTACACTTCTTTTAAATAAAACCTTCTGACCAATGCAGGCTTAATTAATATCTATCCTGTCAACAAGGGCAGAGGAAAGCAGATATTTCCAAATAGCACTTTAACTAATTCATCCTTTAGTGGTGGCAGTAAAAGTGTTTAAATATAGTCCAACATATTATTTTATCAACCCTGCAGGGACCTCTCATGGTGCACCACCTGCAAGAGGGCCTCGGATGTCTTATGGTGGAAGCAGCCACTCTGATTATAACAATACACGAGATAGATATGGCAGAAGTCAAGAAAGTTACTCAAGAAGCTGCAGTGATTTTTACTTTTGTGGTCATGAGCACACTGGCAGAAAAGACCAAAGGAATCCACCTTCTCTGGGTAGGGTTCACCCTGCTCGTCGTGAAGCATATGGTAAGTGAAGTTATGTGGCATCTACAGTAGATGGTCGGGAAAGTCGATCTGAAAAGGAGACTGAAGCAGATATTAAAGCAAGTATTCCAAATAATAGTTATTGCATACCAAACCTTGTTTGAAAATCGAAAATTGAAATGTTATTTCTGCATTGTTACCTGCATATTACTAAAAGAAGCATATGGGCTTTGTGGAGACAGGTAGATACTAACTTCCTCCATGAAGGTTTTGAGGTATTCAAAGGAAAAGGAATTTTCTTCAAAGTAATTTCATACTTGTTAATGCTATTTGAAAACTATCTGTTTAGATGTAATATCTACATTAAAATGTTCAGAATAAAATTTTACAGTAATAGAAAATTCCTGATGTTATTGGTTAGCTGCACATGCTTAAAAGCAAATTCAATAGGAGAGTAAATTCTGTTGTTTGCTGAACATTTTCCTTTGTTTCTTTGAACATAAATAGATACAAAATTAGGCATATGTTACATCTCCCTTGCAAGCGGCGCAAGTTTTCCAATTAGGCTGTTTCTCTTTAAAAACTTATAAGCTTAAAATGTTTGAGAAGCCTTCAGAAAGACTACAAAACTGTCTGCCTCACCATAAAACGTTTATCTTTTAGAGGAATAGTACAGGTCAAAGGAAATAAATAGATGTGGTTGATACTAAAGTTTAAAACATCTGTAACATTCTACTTGAAGCGTTCGGTGACTGAAAGAGGATATGATAATGAAACCTTTTTTTTTTTTTTTTTTTTTTTACCTAAATCAAAACTGAACTAGCTAAGTTTCTGAAGTGCATAGCATAATGAAATTAAATGTTCCTAGTTTAAATAGTGGAAAGTAGGTGTTTTGTCTTGGGTGGTACTCATGATAATTTTTTCTTGAAAGTTTTGGCAGTGGTTGTTATAACAGTTTAGTAATAAGTTCTTACAAATAGGAATAATTTAGAATGGTTGGGATTTTATCAGTTTTTTTTTTTTTTTTTTTTTTTTTTTTGAGATGAAACGTAGCTTTGTCGCCCAAGCTGGGATGCAGTGGCTCCGTCTTGGCTTACTGCAAACTCCGCCTTCTGGGTCAAGCTCTTCTTCTGCCTCAGCATCCTGAGTAACTGGTATTAGATAAGTATGCACCACAGCTGGCTAATTTTTCATATTTTTAGTACAGAATGCATTTCACCATGTTTGCCAGGCCACTCTTTAAAATCCTGATCCATCCTCCTTGGACTCCCAAAGTGTAATCCTAAAATTACAGGCATGAGCCACCACTCTCAGCCTATCAGATTTAATTGATGATATGAATGGAAATGCTTTAAACCTCACACTTTTGGGACAATGAAGTGTATAAAACATAACTGCATAAAGTTTCAGACGGGATTGCTTAAAGGTTTAAGAAATCATCGAATGTTAAAAATAAAAAGATTTGGACCTAAATAACTAAACCAATTACTTTTCCTGATTATACACCTAAAGAAATGAAACACATGAAGTTCCTGAAGTTTTGCAGTCCATAATTTTTACAATTAACAGACTAATCTGCAAGGAAGGAGTATTTTCTTGAGAAAATTTTACAAGATCATCACTTTTTATAAGGTAAGGGTGCAAATAATTTTAAAGGGAGAAGTTACCAACTTCGATTTTTAAGTGAATTATTCATGTTATGAAGTTGTGTTTTCATTCACCTATAACATAGGATTGTGAGGGTGAAGTGAAAAGATACAACTCCCTAGTCTTGTGTATCTTATTGTCCAGGTGTGATGACTCAGGTCTTTAATTCCAACACTTGGGAAGCTGAGGCTTGCAGATACCTTTAGGTCAGGAGTTGAAAACCAGGCTGGCCAACACCATGAAATCCCTTCTCTAGCAAAAATATAAAAATTAGCCCGGTGTGGTGGCACACGCCTGTAGTGTGTTACAATTAATTGGGAGGCTCAGGCAGGAGAATCGTGTAAACCTGGAAGGCTGAGGCTGCATTGAGCCGATATTGTGCCATGCACTCTAATCTGGGAGACATTCCACCTTCACTCTATTAATTCTTTTGAGATATATAATAAACCATTATTAAATGTACTCATCTTGTGCTACTGAACACTAGATCTTATTCCTTCTAAGCAACTATAATTGAACCCACCCCCATTCCCTCTTTGATCCCTTCCTTACCAGTACACATTGCTTGTATCAAAATATCGCATGTATGCCAAAAGTATCTACAACTGTTATGTACAAATCTTTTTAAATAAGTAAAAAATTAAAAGGGTATCTCCAACAAGGTGATAAAATAGGAGGCTCTAATTTGTTCCTCCATCCACAAACGCAACAAATAAAAAGCCACACCCACAACAATTCCCTATGAGATAAACTCAGAAACTAGTTGAGATACTCTTGCACATAGGATTATGAAAATACTCACTTAAAAAGAAATAAGAAAAACTGAATCATGATCTTGTTCTAGAATTTGTGGCTGACACATGACCCTAGAGTCAATAGAGAACTGTTATTTCACAGCTTCTCTAAGAGGACTGAAGTGTTAAGCCACATACGTAATGCCCCAACTGTTAACAGCTGCTTCTTAACAAAATGATTGCCTATTTCTGGATTCTAGCACAGATTGGCATTCAAAGCTCTCCTAGGACCTCCAAGATAAAAGAGGGATTTAAGTAGACATTCAAGCACTTCTAAAACTGTTTCCTCCTGGTTTACTGAATCTTAAGCAGTCAAGAAAGCTCAGCTCCCACCTTGTTCCTCGAAGATTTTAGATTGTACATCTAACGTCTTGACTTTTTTCCTTCTTTTTTATTTTGAGATGGAGTCTTGCTCTGCTGCACAGGCTGGAGTGCAATAGCATGATCTCAGCTCACTGAAAACTCTGCCTCCCAGGCTCAAGTGGTTCCCCTGTCTCAGCCTCCTGAGTAACGGATATTCCCCTGTCTCAGCCTCCTGGCATCTGTGACCATGCCAGGCTAACTTTCGTATTTCTTAGTAGAGACAAGTTTTCACAATGTTGGTCAGGCTGGTCTCAAACTCCTGACCTCAGCTCATCCACCTTCCTCATCCTGCCAAAGAGCTGGGATTACAGGCGTGAGCCTGCACCCAGCCTTATCTTGACTTTTATAGCTTTTGCCCAGGTATCTTGTTTCTAATTTTGACTTTTGGATCTGTCAAGGTCCTCTGAGAGCAGGCACATAGGCATTTCTCATCAGTCTTCATCATCACTCACTCTAGCAATATACTGAGCTTCTAAATTTTCCTTCCAAGAAGTCGAACTACTCAACTATGGCCTTGACTTCTCAGGTTGCTGCCTAAGAGTTTGCACACTAACTTACCAATCTCTGGAAGCTAATGAATCCCAGCATTTTGTAGTTCCAGGATTCTAAAGAGGAAAAAGGGTTGTTTTACAATAACTCTGCATGATTTTTAAACTTGCCTATTGATGTAGTTTGGACATTTTTTCCTCCAAGTCTCAGGATGAAATACGGTCCTCCACACTGTAAATGACACCTAGTGGGAGGTGTTTGTTTGGGTCATGGGGATGGATCCCTCACAAATGGCCTGGCTGCCTTGCAATGGTTAATAAGTGAGTTTTCCACTGTATTATTGCCACAGTCTAGATCACATCCAAGTAGTTTGTTGAAAAGAGCCTTATACCTTCTCCTCTTCTCTCTCTCCCCTTCTCTTCTCTCCACACATGACGTGACTGTTTTCCTTTTATGTTCCATCCTGAGTGGAATCCTGGTGAGGCTCTCACCAGATGCAGATGCTGGCACCACACATCTTTTACAGCCTGCAGAACCAGGATCCAATGAAAGCTCTTTTCTGTATAAATTTCCCAGTCTCATAGTCTTTTTTAGGAACACAAACAGATTAAGACATGTATCTCTGGTTGATAACTTGCCTATGTCAGTAAGGAATGGAGCTCAGAATTCACTATTTCCTTCATTCCATAGAGGACAAAGAGGTGGTTTTCAATGGTCCCGTGAGCTCTTCCTTAAATCCAACCCTTGGCTTGCTCTAGCTTTCGGCTTCTCCATGGAAGCACCCCAACCTTTTAAACTCCTCCTCCCTTAGGATCGCTATTTTTTTTTTTTTTTTTTGAGATTGAGTCTCACTTTGTTACCCAGGTTGGAGTGCAGTGGCGTGATGTCAGCTCACTTTGACCTCTATCTCCTGGGTTCAAGAGATACTCCTGCCTCAACATTCCAAGTAGCTGGTACTACAGTCACATGCCACCAGGCCTGGCTATTTGTGTGTGTGTGTGTGTGTGTGTGTGTGTGTGTGTGTGTGTGTGTGTATGTATGTTTAGTAGACAGGGGATTTCACCCGCTTAGGCAGGATGGTCTTCACCTCCTGACCTCGTGATATGCTCACCTCAGCTTCCCAAAGTTCTGGGGTTACATGTGTGAGCCACTGTGCTCAGCCTGGAACAGTCTTTCAACTTGCCTGTTTCTGGGGTCTGATGTGACACAATAGGCATTCTGTGATTCTACTAACTCCCTCCCTCTCTGAAAAACAAAAACCTTAACTCACAACTCTCCTTAGGTAAGGACACCTTAGTGAATGATTCCATAACTTGCGATTGAATCTGAGACACCTTCTTCGACTGTAGAACTAAGAATAGCCACACAAATAGGATAAAATAACAGTTTTAATGTGATACTTTTCTCCTCTCCAAGCCAGCATAGTGTTGCATACAAAAAATTTCCCTGGACTCACAGTTTCTTCAGGGAGGAGAGAGTTGAAGGTGTACATTCAGCCTTTTCTTTTCCATTTTGCAATTCTTCATGTGATGTTCTCTCTAGTCTTACCCTGTGGGAAACATTGCGGGTATCAGACAACTGGGGTCAGTTAGAAACAAAGTACATGGATGGGGCTTACAGGGATCATAACAGTAATCTTACCAGTGGCTTTGCATTCCAGCCAGCAGAGGTGCACTGTCAGAGAAAGGAAGCAACAGCATCATTCTGCAGCAACGAACCATGGTTGATGGGTCTGCCAGGCTCAAATCACTGACTAACTGCCAAATCCCACAGTGATTTTCTCTGCAAAATTCCAAGGCTGTGACAAAGAGGCAGCTTGGTGATTATCCACAGAAGGGGCATATGACCCCACCCAATCCCAGCTGCCATACTTTTGACCATCCTAGCCCTGTGTGCTCCACCCATCCCCAGGCTGAAAAGCAGAGGCAATTTAGTAGTGAAGGATGAAGTTTCTGGCCCTACCTGGACACAGTGGGCAAGTCGTTTATATAATAAGCCTTGGTACCCCTGGAAGGAAGATCACTTCTGATATATCTAATGGAAATCACTGGGGCATTAGAATCTCTAGAGCACACGACTTTATTGAGAAACAGAGAATCCCAGTCTCAGCTCCAGCCCTTCCCACTGTTCAACAGCAGATATCAAGGGAACTGATTGTCAGTCCTAGGCCCTCTTGCTGCTGGCAGAAAGCTAGCCTATCTGTGCAGAGACCTTCCAGTAACCATCACAGCCAAAATTACAAGCATGCCATTCTGTGTTCCACAAGAGAATGTAAGTGGACACAGTCTCAGCTCCAACCTGTCCAATTTCAATTTCCAAAATGGAATCATTAGTAATAAGTGACCAACCAGCCAAAAAAAAAAAAAAAAGCCCAGAAACTGATAGATTTGGAAGAATTCTACCAGATCTACAAAAAGCTACATCATATTCCATTGTGTGGGTGATCCTAGTTTGTTCAACAGGTTCTGTATGTATGCTTACACACACACACACACACACAAACACACACACAAACACACACACCTATGTTTCATGTTCTCTCAAAAAGCTGCAGTGGAAATGCCAAGCTGGCCTCTGGTATCATCTGAAGGCTCAGTGGGGAAGGACCCACTCCTTTGCTTGCATTACATTGTTGTCAGCAGCCTTGTCCACAATGGCAGTTTTGCAGGGCTTTCTTACAGCTCTCTGGAGAGCATGCAATTATGTTTATTTACATAGTTTACAATATATTCCTTAGCCTTTATCTCTAAACTTGAGGCTGAGTGCAATGACTTAGGTCTGTAATTTCAGTACTTTGGGAGGCTGCTGTTGGAGGATCCTCTGAGCCCAAAAGTCTGACACTACAGTGATGTATGATTCACCCTGATGACAGAGCAACACCCTGCCTCTAAGTAAATAAATAATAAAAATACAACTGATAGTAATATTTTTGTTTTACAGTTTGGAAAACACAAATTTCCTTGATCAAATGTAAGAATATTTGATAGTCACTAACACAGCACATTTGCTTGTGCATGGGAACCAATGCAGAAAAGCAGTGGGATTGGATGCTCATTCCCCTTAATGCCTGACACATAAATACTGTGATGATAAGTGGTGAGTTTAGACCAAGAAGGCTTTCTGCCAGAGCCCTCAACACTGTGGAAATAAAACCCTCCACAAGTCAGGAAACAAAACAGTCTTTCCTGGTAATAGTAACTGTAAAGCCTTTTGCAGATTTGATTTCATTTTTAATTTAGTGTAGATTAGGCAGCATAACAGACTACCCTGCACTCACTAGTATGTGATTTGATGATAAACATTAATTTGATTTGGTTGTTGAAAACTACAAGAATGTTAGTTAATACCATAGTTACATGAGTAATTTTGACAATCTACACTAGCTTATTTTAAACTTTCAGTTAGTCGACTAGAGACCTAAATATTATTTTAAACATAGTTCAAAAATTCATGTGGATAATGGGCAAAATGGCAAGTTTTTATTTTTATTCATTTCCTGTTGGTTTTATACCTTTCATTCTCTCTTCTCTCCCTTCTTTATTCCCTCCCTCCCTCCAACCTTCCTTCCTTCCCTTCTTCCTTCCTTCCTTCCTTCCTCCCTCTCTCTTTTTCTCTCTTTGATTTTTTTTGAAGACAGAATTCTGCTCTGTTGCCTAGGCTGGTGTGCAGTGGCATGATCTCAGCTCACTACAACCTCCCCATCCTGGGTTCAAGCAATTGTCCAGTCACAGCCTCCTGAGCAGCTGCCACTGCAGGCATATGACACCGATCCTATCTATTTTTCCTTTTTTGTATTTTTAGTAGAGACCGGTTTTCACAATATTTGCTCAGGCTGGTCTTGAACTCCTGTCCTCAAGTGATCCACCCACCTCAGACTCTCAAAGTGCTGGGATTCCAGGCATAAGCCACAATACCCACCCAGTTTTATTCATTTCTCTCTTCAGTGATCTCTCCTATCTATTTTAGTATTTTATTATTTGTTTTTATTTCTGAGACAGAGTCTCACTCTGGTGCCCAGGCTGGAGCACAGTGGCATAATCTTAATACAGGGCAAACTCTGTCCCCAGGGTTTGGGATAATATGCATGGGCCACCAAGGCTGGCTAGCTTTCATATGATATTAGACATGAGATCTTGCCATGTTGTCCAGGCTCGTCTCAAACTCCTGACATCAAGAAATCTGCCCACCTTGGCCTGCCAAACTGCTGGGAACGCACCTGTGAGCCTCTGTGCCCTGCCTCGTATCTGTTTTAAAGCTCAGTAGATAAGCAATATTGTCTTCCTGGAATGCTTTATGTTCACAAAAAAACTATAACACTATTATTTAGGTCTTTCGGATAAAGTATGGTAACACACAAAACATACACGCACAGACACAGACACAGTCAGTGATCAAAAAATCAGTGTAGGCCACGACCTAAAATGAAAGGTGAGCTGCTGCAGTTGCCTAGAATTAAACCAGACCAGAGTTGACCCATACCAGGCCGAGAGATGTGAACAGAGGCTTTCCAAAAGGTCTATCAGATACATGTTAGGTTATTCTCCAGCCATAGCAAAGGGACATTAAAGATCTGTTGTGTTTTGAAGAGTCTTGATGGTTTGACTTTTCCAGGGTATTAGCATTCGTGACATTGGCCTTTAAAGCTCTCCACAATTATTCAAATCAGTAGACAACTCAGTTTTTCTAGGAGTCTAAAGAGCTTTTCAAAATTATCTAAAATGTAATGGCTTAAAACAATCATTATAATTTACTAACTCTCAGTCTCTGCAATCTTCCATAGTCTCTCAGCCAAATGATTGTGGTTCAGGGGCACTCAGGAGGATGCAGTCTAGTGATGGCTCAGGATGGGGACATTGTCAGTTGTCTTCCTGTCTCCCTGGTGCCATGGCTAGCATGACTCAAATAGCTGGGGCTGGAATGCTGAGATCCTTGGGCATCTCCTATTTCTATGAGTCTTTCCATGGCATGTCCCTTCTGTATAGTGTTATCAGGGTGTTAGACTTCGTGATGTACTGGTCCAGGGCTCTCCTAAGGGGTTTGTCCCCATGAGAGCAGGAGACTTAGGCACAGCTGTGTCACCTTTTCTAGCCTAGGCCAGAGGTGGCCCAGTATCTAGAAAATGCTTGCCGTGTTTTCTATTAGAAAGCATTAGAAGCAAGTACTATGTTCAGTTACATCAGGAATATTTTCAAATGAGTTTGAGAAGAATTTCAAAGTGTGTTTTAGACCACTACAGTGGCCATGCCTAATCACTAATTATTTTTATAAGTGCTGGATGGGTTTTACCCAACACAATAGCAGATACAGACTTTTAACCTCGAAACCTATATGTCATAGCTCTGAACATTTGGTTACATGTATAAATAACTCTCAAGCAAAAATAGATTTTGAAATGACAGCTATAAATAAATAAAATAAATGAGATAAACTCATAAATATCTGGATGAAATGCTTGTAAACATGTCAGCTTTAAAAATGTCAAGAGGTCTGATGTGCCACTATTTTACTATTTCTATGGGTATTACTTGGACAGGAGGACAAGGACTCAGGGGTCTGCTGGTCCATCTCTGCACCTTGAAACAGCAGCTGGGGCACCAGAAGTAACCCTTACAGCCAACACCATGTAGTGAGGACAAGGAGTCCATCTGGGTTAAAGAGGTTGTGAACATAATGTGACCTGGAGGAGAAGTACACCTGGTAGGGCGACTAGGATCCAGGGCTCCGGCACACATTGAAATCCCCCATGCCCAGCTGTAGTGGAATGAATCCCTCAGCTTCTGCTGGGCTTCCAGGTATGTTCAGGAAGCAGCTCCCTGGGCTGAAAAGGATCCCCCCCCTTCACTTGCCATGCAGGAGTGTGAGGCTTGTGGCCTCCACTCTGTCTGTTCCAGCTCTTTCCCTTCCCATTATCCCGCTGCTGGGTAAGGTGGCAGGACCCTGGAATGTAGAAGGGCCCTGGGTTGTTGACAGTGCCTGTGGGTGGCCATGTACTAGGAGGAGAGTCCCCACTGAGCCTCCCATGAGCTTGGCGGCTGGGAAGGAACAGTCCTGGGGCACTGGCTGGTCCAGAGTCCAGGGACCATTCCCGGAGAATGCCGGGAGGATGTTTTAAGCCTGTGGATCTGCAATATAGGTGGAAGAGCTGTATCTGCCATGGCTGACATCATCAGGGCAAGACACCCACTGGGTGGAGAGTTGGGCTTATGCATTTTACCCCTGTCTTGAAGAGACCATGCATGCCTGCCTCTCCTGGGACCAGTGATACTGGAGACCCCCCTCTGGGTCCACTCATGACCATAAGCTTAGGATGCTGTGTGCCTTGCTTCCTATCCGCCCAGGTGAGGCATCCTGGAGAGGATGCGTGGGGAGAAGCTTGTGTGCGCACATGAAGCACTGGAACTGGCTGTCACCGGCCTGTTTCTGAGCTCCCACCTGACTAAGTGATAAGTGTCTCATCTACCTGACCCCGCAGCCCGGGTTCCTCCTCCACCTACCGACCCATGCCCTCTTGGGGAGAATGCCAGCCTCCCTGGAGACTCAGGCCCTGCCGGACCCACATGCTGTCCTCCTGTCTCATGGGCTGGACACTCTCTGGTGCACAGGGATTCCCAGACAACGAATCCCAAAGCCCCGCAGTTTCCATTGCTTCTTCCCTGAATGCCCCGACTGAACACACAGGAAGATAGAAACAGCTGCTAGGTTTCATTTCCCTCCGGATGTCATTTCAGGTCCATGACATCTCCTCTATGTAGCTCACGCCAGCCACCCTTTTCCTCCTCCCTCTGCCGTTTGGAGAACCATGAGGACTCTGCGTCTCCCTAGCGCGCAGGCTTCTCAGGTCCTGAAGTTGGATTGCGAAACCTGGTGGCTCCCTGTTTCCCAGCTCAAGAGCTGAGTTTGAGGCACATCTGTGGGCGGGAGTGTGTCCCCCAACAAACCAAGGTACACAAAGGTACACAGGCACAGGTGTGCACACTCGTGCACCAGCTCAGACACGCAGGTGGGAACATGCCCACACTCACACTGGTATGAGGGAAACTGTGTGTCTACACCAATACTCAGGTGAGCCTTAATGCTCAGCCACATTGCTTCGCTGGACACACACAGAAGGTTCCTTGCCATTTAATTGATCATCTACAGTGGGATCTATTTTTACTTTTATACTTTTTTAATTTACCAAAGTATGTTGCATTCTTTCCCCCATCATGAAAACGACTGATACAAGGAGGAAGAGCACTTTTCATAACAAATTACTTTATCTGCATCTATAGTATTAAGGTACTTTACAAATTTTATGTCTGTTTTTTAATGTCATAGGAAATGTCTCAGGGCTGGGGAAGCATGAGTGAGGGTGGCAGAGGGAGAAAGCATGTCAAGGGACCCTGGAGTTATTGAAACAGAACATGATAGGACTGGCCACTCTAGAAGGGCGTAGACCTGGGTTCGCCCTCCTGTGCACCTCTGCGTGGAGGGTAAGAGGGCCTTAGTTGAGCCTAACTGAGCCCCAGGTGTTAACAGGCCTCAAGGCGTGGAAGGGACCCACGTGCACCAGCTAGGTTTTGTTTCCCTCCAAATATCATCTCAGATCCATGGCATCTCCTCTAGGTAGCTTGAGCCAGCCACCCTTTTCCTCCTCCCTCTGTCATTTGTGAGAACCATGAGGACTCTTCGCGTCTCCCTAGCGTGTAGGCTTCAGGGGTCCTGAATTTGGATTGCCAAACCTGGTGGTGCCCTGCTTCCCAGCGCAAGAGCTGAGTCTGAGGCACATCTGTGGGCCGGAGTGTGGGCCCCCCCAGACCAAGGTACACAAAGGCACACAGTCACGGGTGTGCACACGTTCCCATTCCATCTCCCTTCTGGCTCACCATCCATCTGCTGACAACTTCCACTCAATGAAACCTTGCACTTATTCTCCAAGCCCACGTGTGAGCCAATTCTTCAGGTACACCAAAGTAGGAAACCCCGGGATCCAGAAAGCCTTCTGTTTTTGCGGTAAGGCAGAGTGTCTTCTTGAGCTAACACAAGACGCCTACAGATGGATAAACTAAATTAACATCGTATATAACACATGGCCGCTGGGGATTCGGGAGCTGTAAACATTCACCCCTAGATGCTGCCTGGGATCGGAGCCGCACAACCTGTCCTCATTGCTCGCTCCGGAGGCCGGGCAGGAACCTCTGCCAAAGCTTCTACCTCAGCCGCTGGCAGGCCATGCGGCCTGGGGCATTCACGGAGCTCCAACGAGTCTGTTACTGGCTGGGGAGTGCTGGGGCCAGGGCATGGCCGTGCCCGCTGATCCTCCTCCTGCCTCTCCATATCGGACTTCTCCTCGACCACCACCTGGACCACTGCCACGATATCGTCCACAGCAGCACCTTCTCCTCCCCCCTAGGGCGCCTCCACGCTCTGTGCCCTGGCTGCCCTCTCCAGCAGAGCCTCCAATTTGAACGGGGTACACTGTGCGCTCCACGTCTGTGTAAGTATATCCTTAAAATATACTTAAAAAAACAACAACAAAAAAACTTAAAAGCGTTCCCATTTCTCCACATCCTCTCCAACATCTGTTGTTCCCTCACTTTTTAATGATCGCCATTCTAACTGGCATGAGATGGTATCTCATTGTATTTGCAAGGTCATGGATGAAGCTGGAAACCATCATACTAAGCAAACTATCACAAGGACAGAAAACCAAACACCGCATGTTCTCACTGATAAGTGAGAGTTGAACAATGAGAACACATGGACACAGGGCAGGGAACATCACCCACCGAGGCCGGTCGCGGGGGTGGGGGGTTGAGGGAGGGATAGCATTTGGAGAAATACCTAATGTAAATGACGAGTTGATGGGGGCAGCTAACAAACATGGAACATGTATCCCTATGTTACAAACCTGCACGTTGTGTACATGTACCCTAGAACTTACAGGATAATAAAACAAAACAAAAAAAAAAAAAAGAAAAAAAAAACCCTTAAAATTAAAAATAGCTCTCCAAACCCAAATACTAAATAGAAAATGAGAATCAAGTGGCCTAGAATGTAACTTAAATGAAAATGTCACAAACATTCAGCAGATAGTTTCTAAATGCCACAATAAGCCTGGCAGTCTGCAAGAAGCTCAGAAAAACACTGTTTCCTTGCTATTTTGAGCGTGCAGTAGGAACAGGTACAGAGATAAATGAGGAATAGTAAGTGTGATAACTGCTGTAATAGGCAAATACAGGCAATATAACTGCAAATAAGGGCAACGATTTTGATAAGCAAAACATTAATAAAAATGAAACGTTAAAAAAAAGACTCATGATTTTAATAAACATTGCCTTCTTCACTCCAGAAGAAAACTCATGCCTCTGCTTTACTGGTTGACATGTTCTTAAAGAGATGTAACAGCTCTGATTTCTGTTACTAAATCACATTTTCGTCACTTATGAAACACAAGTTTAAAATTCCTTTTGAAGGTCAAATGAGAATATTTGCTGTTACTGGATGAACTGTCAAGTGCTACCCAAATATTATTTTCTCACAGGGATTGATACCATGTGTATGTCACATGGTCAATGTAGCATTCTCATAAAGGAAACCTTGAAATGCGTCTGCTGCTCAGTTTTTATTTTTCAGCTGTTTCACTCGTTGTTATTTATCATATGCTTCCTAGGGGCTTTTGAATTTTAATGAGAATATGTAAAAACCGAAAAGAGAAGGACAATGAAATTGCAAGACTACAGTCATAATAATTTCATTGATTAATTCAATTGTTTATAGAGCAAGATTACATTATATTTCTCCCAAAAGATTCTTGGAGAAATTCTAAGATGATGCACCCAGTGTTTGAAATGGCTGTAAAGTTGTTGCTTAAGTTAGAGCTAACTGTTTTTAGAGCATGAAGATACATTAATAGTTTCATGTATTAAAACACAGAAAATAGGATTTTTAGTGCTAGTTGCTCTCACCAGAAATAATCATAGCTTTTAAACTGTTCTTTATGTCAAAATAAACTTTTCATTTTCCCACCTCATGTTTTGGATGCGGCATGTATTTTTAAATGCATTTTCACCCTTATGTGCTTCTGTGAGAAACTGTGGATTTAAGTTCATATCATAATTATCTTACAGCTTCACTTGTCTGTTCCTAAAGGTTCACGGAAGTAAAAAATTCCATTTATGCTTGTATCTTTCAGCAACCTCATTTCAGATAACAGTGCACATTACTGCAGAAATCACATGATACAGGTCCAAAGGAAGAAGAAGAAGAAAGCAAGTTTTTAATTCTATACATTTGTAACACTGTATCAGAAACTCCATAGTCATAGTGAAATAAAAAAGTGATCACAGTCAATTCCATCGCATACCTAGACTGAAATAAGAACCTTCAAAAGAAAAGAAAGTTAAGCATTTTGGGCTTGTCAAAATTTTCCTATATAGATAAAATTATTGGTGACTTTCTCTCACTAGAAAACATAAACAAAAATCCATGCTTTATATATGTATAAATAAAAATATTTTTATTTCTATCAGTTGCGACATGCAAGCAAGTAATAAAGTAAAAGTACAATAATAAAATGATATAAGGAGATTTCTCTGTGTAAAAGAATTCCATTGATACTATTAATTAAAAAAAAAAAACCCCATAGAGAAACTACATGGCTGCTTTTTAGTACTACTACTTTTTAGTATTTTACTTACATTTTAAATAATCAACAAATTAAAGGAAATTCTTAATCATTGTTTATTACCAACGACATTATTCTACTCGAGTAATCGTTTGAGATTACATATTTTAAATAAACCATTAAAAACAAATTGTATTGAGCGATATTAGCTTTCGATGAATACTTCTGTATTTGTAGTCATGTGAAGTATAACTTTCTCCTCAAAATGGATCTTTTATAAAACCAGTGTTAATGTTTTCTCTGATACAAACTCTGGGATTTCTCGTGGCTTTACTATATACATACATTACATGCTTCCAGAAAGTAGGATTCAAACAGATGGAAAAATTATATTTCTGACAAAATTCTAGGAAAGGGAATGGTAAAATGGGAGAATAATTTCTAAATTTCTAACTGTTGATCAATGGATTTGGATACATTTAGATGTAGACAAATATTTACACACTGCAAGTTTGCCCTTGTGTATATACATTTAAATGAGATAATCATATGTATGGGTTGTGTAATCTTTGAATTAATCCTCAATTTTACATATGGGAAATTTGACAAGAGTTTACCCTTATCAAATACTCAATTTGAAGTACTATACTCAATTTGATGTAAAGCTAACAAAATCTCTGTCAACATCATTTCAATTAATCCAATATTGTTAACTGCTGATAGCTTCATTCTCCTTGTCCCCTGTTGGTAGCCTGAAAGCTGATTCTCACTCTAATTCAGCACTCAGGTTCCCATCCACAAGGGACTGTCAGTTTGCTGTGGATTGTGACCTCTGACTCCACCACTTTGGTCCTATAACAGTCCTACCTTTGCATATTTAATGAACTTGGTACATGGTTAAAAAGATAAAAGTGCAGTGAAATGTCAGACCATGCTGTGAAATATTCCATTGTTTCTATATCTCTAATTGACCTTTCATGTTATAGAGGACAAGAAAAATAATGCAATACATTTCTTAGTATCCAGTCCAAGGCACTCCTTCTTATTAATACACCAAACCCATCCCTTCAAGGCACTGACATCTAAGGAGGGTGGTTTTTACTTGGAAGGGGGCAGGTCAGCTCTCTTTTCCCACAGCCCCACAGAGCTCTGTGTTCTTCTGCAGACAATGAGGCAGCTATCCGTTGAGCCTTGGTAAAAAGTAAAAATAAGTCCCACTGTAGATGACCAGTTAAATGGCAGGGGACCTTCTGTGTGTGTCTAGCGAGGGAATGTGGCTGAGCATTAAAGCCCACCTCTTAGGTCACTTCAGGTTCCCCAATTCTGAAGTATGAGTGTTACTGTTCCCTGATGGGCCTTTCTCCCCCAGACCAGGGATGGCCTGTGATTTCTCACTGCAGTCTCTTCCCTGAGCCTTGAGTTCTCCAGATGTGTGCCCTCCAGCATTTTCCTGTTTCAATATGAGTCTGTTTCCAATGCAGTGTGCTTTCTACAATACTGCAGTGTTATCTCTTTGCATATATTTGACAAAACAAGTTACAAACTATAACTAATGTGAGAAGAAAGTAAATGGTATGGAATAAGGAAGAAAAATGAAACACTGTGTCAGCAAGGAATAATTTTTACTTTATATAACAGAAAAAGTAAACATGAATTAAACAAACAGGGATTTCTAGTTTTCACATGTGAACCAGCCATACTTAAGCAGTTGCTGCCTTTCATCAGTGGCTCTGCTGCACTGTAGTAGCAGGGCTGCACAGTAGCAGCAGTAATTTTTTTTTTTTTTTTTTTTTTTTTTTTTTTGGTATTTTCTCCAAGGCGAAACCTAGCTCAAATCCAACACCATATTGGGTCCAGTTGTTGCTATCCAGCTTTGCCCACACTCTTGTTTGTGGGAGTCTTATCAGCTTCCAGTTTATGCAGCTACTTTAAGGGTGTATTTTTGCTTGTCATGTGAAACTGCTGCTTGAGATTGGCTTTTCTCCTGCAATCACCTAGTATTTTTCCTGTCTCAAATTATGTGCCTTGCTCATTTTTCTCCTCAGGACACTATAGGATATTCTTTAGCTGACTCTTTTGAAGAGCGTTGGTAAACCAGTTTCATTTCCGTCAAATACTTCTGAGAATTCCTGAGAAACTTATTCATGTCTCAGCTAAAAACCTAGCACTGGACCACTGCCCACTGCCTGCTCAGCTGCGTGTTACTACTTCTTTCTTTAGATGAGATCCCCTAAACAGCAACCGCATGGGTCCCCCACACTTCCACTAAAGACAAACATCCAATGTTTAAAACATTTTAAATCTTAGATATAGCATAAAAGGATTATAAGATACAAAACACAAATGGGACACATATATTAAGAAACAGAATTTTAGCCAGTACCAGTCTTTGACAAAAAAGTTAACCATTTTAACTCTACAGTATAAATGTATTTACAAATAAAGTATATGCATAGAGAAATGTTTTTTGCATTGTACATACTTTCTCCAGTGATGTCTTAGACACTCATTTCAAATAGGCCATTGATCGAATTTCAACTATATCCTATAATGAAAATAATAGAGTAGAAGTTTTTTATTTTTATTTATTTATTTTTTTTTAGCAGATCACATGTACACATTGGTCTTCCAGTTGTACTGAGTCTTTTGTGTGTGTGTGTGTATGTCAATGTAATTTTAGGTAGTTACAGAGAATATATTTAGTACAAATAATTAGAAATTAACCAGATTTTCTTTGTAATAAAAAAGAAAACGATTAACTTCAATTGAATATTTAATTGAACAGTAAAACTGGATAAGAATTTATTCTGCTCAGAGAAAAGATGTACTGTGCTTTGCAGACTGAAAGAGTTCTTTACTGAGTAACCCAGTATTTGCCTTTACCACAAAACTAGATTGGTTTTGCTAGACTCCTGTAGCCAGCTACCTGCAGAGAAGGAAATTCTACTAGAGAGAATTCTAAATTGAATATTAAATATTATTTCATTTGGGTGAAGCATTCACATATAATATTCTTTTACATTCAGCGTAATTATAGAAGTTTAATTTTAATACGCTTTCCAAAAAACTAATTATAAAAATCAAAAAGAGAATTGTAATACCTCCTTTAAAAAGTTTTAGCCTGCTCAAATCTAACAAGTCTGCTCTGAAATACCTGAAAATAAGATATGAAATAAATAAGAAAAGAAAATACCGCAGAATGTACCAGACTTTTTTATGTATTGGCTGTGCACACATCTGCTAGCTTTTAGTAGCAGACAGAGTGCAGTCTACATAATTGTATTCATAATAGATGCCTATGCATGATATAGTCACACATAAATATTATTTCTCTGAAGATTGAAATAGAAAGCTAGGAAAACACAACATGACACATAAGCTGAATTACATTTAAGGAAGTGTGGATTATATAGTTAAATGATCTCTTCATGGGACTTCTTATCACTATCTCACTGGTTAGTCTAAGGATTAATTAGTTAAAGTTCCTAGACTCTTTCAAGCTAAGAAACACTGTGTAAGTGCTATGCTTTATCAGGGTAACATGAGAGTGAGGCATACATGATTTGCAAACTCACAGGCTCTTCGAAATGTGTGTCTAGCCTGATTGAGAGTTTTTTCTAACAGTGTTTTATGGATTGGAAAGTGCTTATCATATTTGAAGATGAAATATGCTCTATTGAAATCAGGCAAATCTGCAAAATCAATCTTTGTTCTATTTATTAGTAAAGTGATGTTTCTCAAAATAGAAGAAAACTTGTGATATGATTTTGAAGTTAATATATAATCAGGTAGAATTTTGACATCAATTATAACTTGCCTATTATCATGTGATTGACTCAGCTGTTGTTCTCTTAATTAGTGCAACTGAAGTCTAGTTAATTTGCATAAAGGTAGCTATCCCATCTTTTATACTTTTAAAGACAGTCAGGAGACTGGTGCTTTGTGAATTTTTAATGTTTATGTAAATGTTATAAGCTGTGTATTATTTCACTTATTTTTTTCTTAACATTTTTGTTGAGAGCTGCCATTATTGATGGCATAGTTCTCAGTCTACTGAATTTCATTATGTTCCATTCTGTGTTTATTGAAATGCTACAGTGAAAAGCCTTCCCTATGCCTCTGGGTACACATGTGGGAGAGTTTATAATGAAAATACTAGAAGAATGGCTGGACTGCAGTGTGCATACAGTTTTAACTTTGAGGGGATAAAATATTCTCCTTAGCTCCCAGGGCTACCACTTTATTACTGTTGTTCATCCATGCTAATCAGCTTTGCATTTGTCTTAGGTTTTTCATTTTTAATGAAGTATTATTATAAGTTACATTGATTAGAACCAGCATGTGTTTGTTAAATGTTCATTTTGTTTAATAATTATAGATAGCTATTGTCAGGGCTCTATCAGTATGTGAGGAAAATAAAATATTAACAGAATGATGACTTGAATAGGGGGATAAGTCTGAAAATCAACTTTATTTTCCTAACACAGTTTATACAAAACATAGTTAATGCTTCATTTTCAAGGACAGCATGTAGCAGAGTGCTTGACAATAAATCAATATACGCTGAGTCAGTATTGGCTAGTAATGGCTAGCTTCTTCCAGTCTTGCCTGGTGATGGAAGAAGTATTTAACATATTTTTTTTTTCTATGTGGCTCACTCACGTGACACTGCCAGATCATCATATGGTGGGTTTGGGGAAAATGAAGGAAATAGTAGGCTAGATATATGTAAATTATGTGTTAGAAATAGAAGCTTAGCCCACAAAGCGTAGTTAATTTGTCTGGCCACAGGGGTTTTGTCATCTCTCGTATACCTACAACTATTTATTTATAGGTTGTTTGCTAATGACTATTTTTAAAAAATCTGTTTCAGCAGCAATGACATAAAAATCCAAGTAGATATTTAATCAAAAACTGCTCAATTTCCCTTTCAATCAAATTATGGGCTGAAAGGTGCCAATAAACACACGGTGTAATCATAAAGCCTTGTAGTCCATGTTGGGACCATAAGGCTAAAAGTGATATCCTGAAATCCAGAATATGGAGGGTTGAGGGGAAAAACCAGCTGCTATTTAAGAAGGTAATACTTAGTTACATGAAGAAAACTATGCCTGAAGATGACATTTTCACAGGTTTAGTGTGTGAATTCGGAAAAATTAAGCATATAATTCTGAGATGCCTGGCTTTTTATTTACATCAGATTACTATTTTTTAAAATCAATTGTGTACATTTTTAATTCTAATTTTTCTGCACTTAAGAAATATTCATCAGTAATTGTTAGTATGTAAGCACCATAAGCTCCATTAACAGAAGAAATTCCAAAAGAGTTGGATAATGCCATTTAGATGTTTCAAACAGAAAATTGGATTAAAATGTGGTTTGAATTTTTAGTCAATCATTGGGACCAAAATAAAGCTGTGGAAATATTATTGTGCCAGAAAAAAAATTGAACAACATGATAAATGCTTTTTAAAGTTCACTTAAAAAGCTAAACATTGTTGATAACTTTTATCGGTGACAAGAAGAAGCAACTTCGGAAAAGCTCAAGTGACTTTATTTAAAAATCAGTATAATATTAAAATAAATGCATTTTCCAGAAAAGAACTACAGATAATTATTGTTAAGAAACAGATTACTTCATATAAATATGTTCTAGAATAATTATTCTGCCTACTCTTTTAAATATTTAAATAATAAATATAAAGAAGTTATTTTTCTGTTTTGCCTCAAGATATGTAATTGTGGTTTTTAAATTTTTGAAGCATTTTATTTTCAAAAATAGTTGGAAGATAACTATTTCATAGATCCATCAATACAATAAAAAAACCTGTAAGGAAATAATATAATAAATATTAAATAATTTTATATATGTTAGTACCCTTTGTTCTCAAAAAAGTTTCCATTGGAGCAACCAAAGTTTTAGTCACCCTAATTTTACTAAATATCATTAGATAGTCCTGTGATTGATGGAACCAAATTTCCATTCCTTATACCCTTGACTACACTTGGTACTTTTATTTTAATAGTTGCCAAACTAACGAACAAAAGTTGGAATGTAATGTGGTTTTGATTTATATCCCCGGATTACTAATGAGCTCAAACATCTAGCCATTTTCCGTTGGTCGTTTAATTTTCATCTCTTCTAAAATGGATCCATTTACCTGTCCTGTTTTCCTCTACTGGTCTAGATTGTCTATATATTTTCTTGTCTATTTGTAAGTGTTATTTTGATTGATTTGGAAACTGGTATTTTTATGTATATTTTTCTTAGTGATTTTCTGGAATTTTATAAACCCCCAAGATAGTTTTTATAATTAACGATCTGAAGATTTTCAAAAAGCTAACTCAGAAGTCATTTGTGGCCCTAATGCTAACTTCTAATGAAAAGATAATTTTTCCACTTTAGCAAAACATATTTTAAACATATTAATGAGAAAGCACTAAAGTGCTCAATTCTTTTTCATAAAACTTGCATTTAAATAGTCATTTCAATAAAATCCTTTACCCTTACAGCAAGAACCAATCATTAAATATTGATTACCTGGCTCCTGCCTGGTTTTCTAAATATTTCACAATTGTCATTTTGGTAAAAATGGCTTAGCATACTTGTTAGAATTGCTGGTTCTCCAGGTCTCATTTCAAATGATTGAACCAGGATTTTGATGGAAAATAATGAGAATTGTCTGGATATGTTTTTTATGACCCATGTAATTATTTGGGGCTGTTTGTGAAGCTCTGGTCTGACACATAAGATAAAGTAAAACAACAACAACAAAAACAAAAGAATCAAACAAAGAACATCAAGTCAGGAGTCAGGAATAAATACCTTATCTTTTCCTCACTCCCACCTTCTCAAGTCATATGCCCCTATCTTCTTTCTCATTCTTGGTAAATGCTACCGCAATTATCTAGCACTTCACAGGAGTAATTAACCTGCTAGTCTGCAATTTAGCAAAAAGTAAGAAACCTATTTCTGAACATTTTCTTTAGGATTATGTTTCTAGCTATACACTGTGTATAAGTTAATGCAATCAATAAGTCTAAAATAGCAATATTTAAAAAAAAAAATTGTCCACTCTGGCAAAATTACCTTCTGTAAATGATCCACTGCTACTAAGATTACATTGACATTTTGGAGACTGTACTGACATTTGAATTTCACATATTCATAGAATATTGGAATGCGTCTTCAGATGTCAGCATCTGTAATGATAAGAGTTAATATTTGTATTAACTTCCAAATTTTTCTGTTTTAAAGCAGGTGTGCAGGTATTGGATAAACAGCTAGGCCACTGAAGCATAACTGTAGTTAAATTTGTAAAGGTTTTGGTGAAGTTGCACATGACAACATCTCCACAGGAAATTTAGATTTTTGGCTCACCTTGGAGATGTTCAAGAAAAGGACATTTTTTTTGTTCTTAATGATTCCCCAGCTGGTTCTTAAAGGGAGATAGCATGATATTGTGGCGAGACGCAGTTCTGTAATCTGATATTAGACTTTAAGATAAGCTAACTATTTTGAGACCCAAATTGCAGATGTATGAAGTGGGGTCTAAAATATCTACTACGTGTATGTGTATTTATAAAGATTCTATAATAACAATTGATTCTATTTGCCTTGTACTGTTCTGTAAAACAGAGACATCATTTAACTTTGTTACTTAGTATAGCTTCATATGCACGTTTTTAAGTAACATTTATCTCGTGATAAAGAAAATAGTAATACTGGCAGAAACTGGTACTTACTCTAACATTTGACTTTGCAGAACTCCAGCTGTTCTGTAAAGAAACTGACGTGAATTGGAAAAAAAAAAAGTGGACAATTGAAGGTTGTTTAGGGGAGTCTTTATTTACTAAGTCTATATTTTTGGAACTTTATTTACTAAGTGTATAATTTTGGGAGAGGACACACAAACTGTGAAGTGTTGGATGTGAATGATGAAGACTCATTGAGAAAAGGCTGCCTCAGGGATCATCCTCTACATTTCTATCTTGAAATATAGGATACTTAGCACGGTGAATTTCTGAAATAGTGGAATCCTGTAGGAGGAAACATGTTTGGAGGATGAAATGAAGGTCTGGTTTTGGTATGTGGAGATGTAAGGCATGCAGTTGGATATGCCAACTCTGAAGGTCGAACAAAGATCTGGCCTGAAGTTGGGAATTTTTTGATGGTCAGTATAGAAAGGGTGTTTTAGCCTTGAGAAAACCTAAGAAGATCCATGACTGAGATCTGAACAACTTCAACACCTGTAGATTTAGTAAAGATGCCAAGAAAATACAGACCAAGTTCATATTAAAATCAATGGGAAAAGACAAAATACTTAGTGAGAGATATTCAGGCAACCAGCATTTAGCTAGCTATTAGCTAGCAAATTTGGGAAAAAACGAAATGTCTTTATAAAGAACTTTGCTCAGGTTTCCAAATATACAAAATAAAAACCACTCACAGTTTGGAAGTCAATATACAAAATTATATTACTGTAATGGTACTATTTAATGGTAATAGACAAAAATGAAAATTATTCTGAATTAAATCAATAGTATGTTTTCTATCACTGTCTTCCTCTTCTTCTCCATGTATATGTGTGTTGTTTTAACTCACTAAGCAATGACTCTTCTTAATCCCATTACTTTTTATTTAACACTCCATTTTGTTTTCCATATGTGCAATATTACAGTGCCCAATAGAGAAGAAATGCAGAAGTTGGGCTGTTATATCAGAAACACCTTTGCTTTTCAGATTTGGGCTTCTGGAATGTGGTTAATTTAAGTATTCTCATCAGGCCTTGATTTGTCAGATTTCTGTAATCGCTTCTCCAAAATAAACAGTGTCTGCAAATGATGACTACAATAAAATTAAAATTATGCTGGTTTTTAAAAAAATTATGTTTATGTAAATTTGATGCTTCTAAGCTTCAGGCCTATGTTAACCATTGCTTTCATCAGAGTTCTCTATTCACTTTACCCAGAATCTCAATCATTTTTCCCTTTAGACCAGGAGTTACAACAAAGAATATTGCTGAGCTTGACCCTCTTGTCTGAAAAAGTAAGGACTGCAGGAAATCTTTCAAGAGTTTTAAGATCATTGAGTGAAGTCTCCACCTGAAATTTTGTTGTCAGACCTAGAAAGTACAAGTGCTTTTAGCTTACCTTCTTCTTTCCATGTGTCTCCTTTCCTTTCCCTGGCACCCAGTGTCTTTAGTCCAGAGAATTATGGTTGGAAAATCCAATTCTCCTTTTCACATTAATTTACTGATGACATCATATGGTATACTTTCATGAGGATGGATTATGTTGAAGAGCATTCCAATGCACATGCCAGTGCTAAAACCAAAGGAAAAAAATCACTCGTGGAAGGATCTGAAAGCCATTTGGCAACATTTCAGAAGACATATTTTTAGGCTAGGGTTCTTTGATTCATTCAACATTTTAGTAGTATTTTTAAGTTGTAAATGCATAAAGGATATGAAAGAAAAAGAAATTAGACAGTACCACAGAGTACCTGAGCCCAGATGTATAATTCTCCATTCTGAAGTTGTCCCTAAGAGAAGTTTGTTCAATTTCTTGGAAATATATATTAAAACATACAATTTTCAAGTTAAAATGAGTGTATATTCTATGTGCTGTTCTGTACTTACCTTATTCACCCTAATACTAATTTATCAACAAACAGCAACTTTGTTCTTTTTAATAACATGAACAGCTATCGCATACCATTTTCTGGAGGCAAAATACTGTACTAAAGAAATTCCTTATTTCATGATGAACAATTACGTCATTTCAAGGCTTTTGCTATAACAAAAAATAACACAGTAAGACAGTAAGATTTTACATCTTTCTATACATATGTAAGTACATTTGAATATTTTTATTTTTATTTTTGTTTGATGTATGGATCCAAAAGATTCATGAGAACTGCTTTCTTGTGTTTTTTTTTTTTCATTTTTCTAATAAGCAGTGACTGAACAAATCATTTGTAACTGACTTCAACCTAATTGCATGAGGTCAAAGAACTTGCGGTGTTTATGACACTAATTATTTGACATTTGTTAAGACTTGCTTACACACTATCATGTGACCAAATGTAAAATGGTAATAGTGAAATTTCATTTGTGTTTGAGAATATTGTTTTTCTCTAATTATAGTACTTGGAAGTTGATATGTATCTATTAGAATGTTTAATTTTTCAAAACTGGTTTTTAAGGTTCTTTTGTAAATGTGACCTATCTCCAATATTATTGAAATCCAATTTTATTGAAATCACCCATTTTGGGGGTTGTATTATTCTGGATTCTCTGCAGTAGCAGAAATAAATATGATGCATATATATGAGTGTGTGTGTATACACAGATGCCCACAAGTATATATACACACACACACACACACACGCATGCACATATATACATGGTGTATATATGTGCATGTGTGTGTGTGTCTATATACGTATCTACATATAATATACGTATATAGACACGCACAAATATATGGAGAAGGAAATTGATTATAAAAAGTTGGTTCCTGCAGTTATGAAGGCTGACAAGTTCTAAAAAATACAGTTGGCAATTTGGAGACCTAGGAGGTTTGATAGTATAGTTGTAGTCTGAGTCCAAAGGCCAGAGAACCAGGATGGTCAATGATAGTCTGAGTCCAAAGGCCAGAGAACCAGGATGGTCAATGAATGTTGTGTTACCAGTTCGAAGGCTGACAACCTTTAGATCTGGGAAGAGCCAAGGTTTTAGTTTGAATCTAAAGGCAGAAAAATTCAAAGTCCTAGCTCAAATACAGTCAGGAAGGAGGAATTCCCCTTTATTTCATCCTTTCAGTTCTACCCATTTCTTATATCTTTCTTTACTCATTAACTAAAGCATTTATCTCATCCAGAAACACCCTCACAGACACAACAGAATAATGCCTGACCACACATCTGGGCACACAGTGGCCCAGTCAAACTGACACATAAAATAACCGTATGGGTAGATTAAAAAATATATATCCCTGAAATTTTATCCTTTTTGAGTGTATACGTGTACTTATTTTGTTAGGTGCACACATATTTTAGGTAACTAACTTCTTGTTGAAGGAAGACTTCCATGAGGAAGTGGCCCTTCTCTATCTTTAAAAATATGTATTTTCTTGAATTAAAGCTTAGTTTTTATAGAATTAATATAAACGTATCATCTTTCTATTGGTTAGTGTTTACTAGTTTATTTATTTCTATCCTTTTATTTTCAGTCCCTATGTGCTTGATGCATTAGGCTTCTCTCTTGTAAGTATTGTTTAGCTGATATTTAATGGGTGAGTTTAGATCATTTACATTTATTATGATTGTAAGATGTAAAGAGAGAGGAAAGAAACACAAAAAGTGGCTCACCAGTAAGGACAGATTTATTTTAGAGAAAACAAACCTGAGAGGGCACCTTCTGGCTCAGTTAGGTCAGAGGCACACTTTCTCAGAGACTGACAGTTCTTAAGGATTCAGGGTGGGAGAGTTTATCAGAGGCTTGGGCTGCTTCTGTGTCTCCTTGTTGAGCTTGTCTGGGAGGGAGAGTTGTGTGTCTTCCCATACATCTTTCTGCAGCTGCATGCTTGTTCCCCCAGTCTGCTTTTAGCTTCCCTATCTTAGTGCACCTGAAGGGAAAGGAATGTGCCTAACAAGGCCCAGTGTTTTACTGGGGCCCATTGTATGAGGGGAAATTTGGCAGTTACTCAAGGGACTTTTCCTTCACCTCGCTGTGTGCTGAGATGTCTTATTTGTGTTGTAATGTCTGCTCTTTTTGGCTGCTTGTAGTTAGGAGAGAAGTGATTTCGTTGAAATACATGTGGCCAGAAAAGGAGATGGAATTTAAAGGGATGGTGTTTGTCTGAGATGCCAGGGCTCCTGCTCTATCAATAATTATGGTTATGTTGGGACTTACTTCTAACAACTGGCTTTCTACATATATATGGTCCTTTTGTCACCTAATAGTGGCAAGCAGAATTTCCCTCATTTTAAGTATTTGATTTTAATTATGATGCTTTTCAGAAAATCCCAAAGTATGAAAAAACATATTGTAAATATCCATTTACAGGTACTACAGATGTTGAAGAAATGAGCCATGCAAGAAAGGGCATCATATGAATAGACAATAGACATACCTGGCTTCAAATCTAGCTCTATGTGAATTTGTGCAAACCATTGAAACTTTCTTTGCCTTAGTCTTGTAATCTAGGAAATGAGCATTATAATAATACTACCTCATAGGTTTTACCATTAAAATTAAATCAAGTAATATTTGTAAAGCATGTATAACAGTGACTGCTGCATGCTAAGCAAGGTATGCCTTCATTAA
This sequence comes from Pan troglodytes, assembly GCF_028858775.2. Taxonomy (NCBI): domain Eukaryota; kingdom Metazoa; phylum Chordata; class Mammalia; order Primates; family Hominidae; genus Pan; species Pan troglodytes. The sequence continues at coordinate 15,123,148 of NC_072422.2, forward strand.
ATATAATTCAGTAATTAAATGTTAACATTTTTCTATATCAGTTAATTTCTCTTAGGAGTTGAAAAAGTAAATAAATATTATGAGGATATTGAAGGCTGTACAACACCTCCATCTTTTCTTCCTCCTTTCTCTCCATAAGTAATCATTATCCTGAATTTTGTGTATAATTCTCCCACACATATGTTTTATAGAGAAAATATCATATATATATATGATATATATACACACACACACACTATTGCTTTGGAGGCATTTAAAGAGTATATAATATTTTATACCAAATATATCCCTTTGCAATTTAGTTTTCAAACTTGTTATTTTAGTTTTGAAATTGTGAATGTTTATACTGACAGTTCTATTTCATTCATTTTAACCACTGTATTGCATTCCATTATGTGAAAGAAAAGCAATCTTTTACACATACTCTCCATTGAGAGTTAAAAGTTTTCCACGATGTCTTCTTAACTCCAAAACATTTGGTCCTGTTTTCTTTTTATAAACATATGAAAATGCTTTTTTGTAGTGTATATCAAGAAATAAAAGTTCCTGGTAATTTGGTATGTTTGTCTCCAAATTTACCAAGCATGGCTACAGAACTCTCTGAAGTTACCATGTCAATTCACAGCAACAGTGTATTAAATACTAAGGTTCCTGCTTCCCAGTACTCTTGTCAACATTTGATGATGTTTGACTTTCCAATTTTAGTCAGTATCATGGGTTAAAAAAATGGCCTTTTATTGTGGTCTGAATTTTCTTTTCATGTATTTGTTAAACATTCAGCTTTTTTTCCTCTGTGAAGTGCCTGCTCATACGCTTCACTCTTGTTCTATATTTTGCCCTTTATCTGACCGATTTACATGTGTTATTTTATTTTGTACTAATGCTTTGTGCTACAGCTCTCTTCAGTTAGTCATATGATTAGCTTATTTTTTCATGATGTCTTATGTCAAAAAGATTTTTATTTTAGTATGTGTACTTTTAAAATTTTTATTTTTACTTCTATTATTATTGCTTTATTTATATTTATTTGAGATGGAGACTTGCTCTGTCACCTGGCTGTGGTGCAGTTGCACCATCTCTGTTCACTGCAACCTCCACCTCCCATCTTCAACTGATTCTGCTGCCTCAGCCTCTTGAGTAGCTGGGAGTACAGGCACCCAACATCACATCCGGCTAACTTTTGTATTTTTAGTAGAGACGGGTTTCACCATGTTGGCCAGGATGGTCTTGTTCTCTTGACCTCATGATCTGCCCACCTCGGCCTCCCAAAGTCCTGGGATTACAGGTGTGATCCACCACACCTGGCTAAGATTTTTATTTTTTATTAAAGCCTTTTAGGTGTTATTAACAGTATTTTTCTGATACTATAAATTATTCTCTAATATTTTCTTCTAGCAATTTGGCAGCTTTGGTTTTCACAAGTATTTTTAAAATCATCATCCATTTAGTCTTGTGTATACCATGACATAAAGATTTATTTTTATATGTCATTAACAAATGTGTTTAGCCAATTTGCTTTCAGTTTTTTTCTTAGGCTATTATTGAGTAGTGTATTACTTCAGCATTGTTTAGACTGTAATTTCTGTCATAATAGTCTATTTTTCTAGGTTACTTCTATTTGCAATAGATTTTTCCATACTATAATATTTAGAAATAGCTGTATAAAAGTGTTCACTATTAAACAGAGTCCTCGGCTGGACGCAATGGCTCACGCCTGTAAACCCACCACTTTGGGAGACTGAGGCGGGGGTGGGTCGTAAGGTCAGGAGTTTGAGAACAGCCTGGCCAACATGCTGAAACCCATTTCAACTAAAAATGCAAAAACTAGCCAGGCATGGTGGCAGGCATTACCAGCTACTCAGGAGGCTGAGGCAGGAGAGTCACTTGAAACTGGAAGGCGGAGGTTGCAGTGAGCCGAGATTGTATCAGTACACTCCAGCCTGGGCAACAAGAGCAAAACTCCTTCTCCAAAAATTAAATAAATAAATAAATAATAAAAGAAAGAAAGAAAGAAAGAAAGAAAGAAAGAAAGAAAGAAAGAGTCCTCTTTTCCATCTTCCTCTTCCATACCATTGTTCTCCTGCACTTACTATAAATTTGCCTAGATGAGTCCCAGCCTTTTCAATTCCATATTTAGAATCAGGTTGTCAATGTGCATGAAGCATCTTGCTGTAATTTTTATTATTATTGCCTGAATTTATACATTAATATAAAAAGAGACGTCTTATCATGTGAAGATTTTTTTAACCATTGCCTGGCACACTTTTTATGTTTTTTTGGCTTTCATTTATTATGCCTTTCAATAAAATTTAGTACTTTTCCTTGAAAATTTTTGGGTTTTTTTTTTACTACATTCATTTTTACGTGGCTCACAATTTTGTTTGTTCTCATAAACTCTGTCAATTAAATTGTAATTAAATTCTAATCATATTTTTCAGAATTTTAGGTACACTTTACCTATATGCTTAATTACTCACTGTTAGTGTTATTGTTTACATTGTTATTGCTAGCTTAGGGATATGTTCTTCTTTATTAATTTCTTTACTCCTCTTACTTCTTGAATTTTCCCTTTTGTGTGAAATTTCTTCTTTCCTGAAACTTAACCCTAAGAAATTATTTCAGCAAACAAACTGTACTATAACCTTTCACGTTTGGTATATCTTAAAGTATCTTCATTTTACACTCACACTTTAATGACAGTTTTAAAAAATATATATTATTTTAGATCATGGCTTGAAAAAACCCTACTTCTTTATGTTTGATTGTTGCTTTTTAGAAACTTCTTGCTAGTGTAAATGCCATTCATGTATGGGAAATTTGTCATTTATTTCTAGTACGCTTTAAGATAATTTCATTGTGTTTGGTATCTGTTTAGGGTGTTTTTTGTTTGTTTGTTTGTTTTGGGGGAGAACAATAAAGATCCACTCTCTGAGCAAGTTTTTTAAGTACACAGTCTAGTATTGGTAACCATAGTCACCATAGGGGAATGTTTGCATGAGCTACCGTTTAAGTTCCAGTTGTCAAGACTTGCAGCGTATCATGAGTTGCCGTCTCCAGATGTCTCAGATCTGTAATAGTATAGCTTACTGCTCCCGGCATATAAAAACTTTTTTTCAAAAAAACAATAGTCGCTGCAAATGTGGAACCTTTGCACTCAGCTTGATATCCGCAAATGTGTATTATCTTGCACTCAATCTGAATGTTCTATGTCAGACCTATTGTCTAATTTTCAATACCACTGTCATAGCCTGTGACTGAGGATCAGTGAAGAGACAAGCAGTGGCTCTCCTCACACTACCGGCCCAGTGTGTCACATGTAAAGTAAGTGAAAACAGTGTGCTTACTTTGCAAATACTGCTTTAAGACATATCTCTTAGCATGTTACATATATTCAAGTTTATCCCTCATGGATTTCCCAGTGACATGGTCCAGACTTATTCTCCACTTCTGTCAAAAAAATGTTTATTTCCTGTTGGTTAGTTCTTATTCTGCCTGTGTTTTTTTCTTTATTTTTAAAGAGAAGAAAAATACACAAGATTGAAATATTTTTTGCAATCTACATAGAAGTAACCCTGTATGTCACTTAGAATGCATATGTGTGTGTGTAGAAATATTTGAGCTGTGTGTTCCTTTTTATTATTTTGCCACTATGTCAATAGGTAGAACTTACGTTCTTTTCCATTAATTAACAAAAATAATGTGTGGGTATGGTTGTGTGACTTTAAAACTCAAAACAAGTTTATTTTATTATAAAACATCTAATTTAATTTTGTGAAATCAGACATAGATTTTAAAATATCTTCAAATCAATTTGAAGTCATCTAACTTCTTTTAAATTCAATTAAGTACCTTTTTTAGTTTGTTTTTTGATGGTCTCAAATCTTGCTCCATGTCATTTTCTCAGAGAAAATTAGTAACACAACATCAGCTTTACCAATTCAAAATTTTTAGTGCCTTACCTCCGCTTGATCTTAAAGTCTCAGCTCATTTTATTGGGAGACTTCACCATCTTTATTTCAACTAAGTTCTTGAAGACTTCAAAACTGAGTGGTTAAATAAATAAATTATCATCTATTTCTGTGATGGAACTATTCCTACTCAGGGTGCTGGAGATGATACCATTTCATGGCCTTAAGTTTCAAATCAAAGACAAACTAAATCAAATTGAATTATTCACTGCCTTTCCTTAGCTACCTGACATTATGGTCCAATCAGTAACATGTTAAAGCCTGTACATTAGGTCAAAAAAGCACAAGCCATGGTTCAATTGGACTTCTCATTAAAAATGAGCAAAGAAGGAGGGAAGGAAGGAGGGAAGAAAGGGAAGGAAGGAAGGGAGGGAGGGAGGGAGGGAGGAAGGGAGGGGTCACAAAAAGCTAAAGATAAAGCTTGTCATCAGCATGAACTCGGTTACTGCATTATTTCATTAAATAAGAAAGCCAAAATTTGTGCTATGCAGTAAGTGTAAATGGAAGTGGATCTCTGTTATCCATACATTATTTGTAGGTTCTGGCTTCAACTGAACCAGTCAAACCCAACTTGCACCATATGGCATGACCTGATCGTGTTCCTGAAGCTTTTTAAACATGGTCCGTTTTTTGTTTATGGTCTTATTTCTTTGGTGACTTCCAGATAGTCTTACTGACCATCAATCCCTTATTCACTCCCAGCCTCTCAGTTTATTATTTCTATGTTTGTTTGTTTGTTTATTTATTTATTTTTGGAACTTTGTATTTCAGGAAAGACCACAGTGGCACACGTCTCCTTTTGTTTTACTCTGGCACTAAGTTTGATGTAGGGCCATCAATCTTCTGTGTTTCAAATTATACATTACCTACGATTTACAAGCAGTTTGTCATTAAAAATTTGCATATTTTTCATTCAACATCTCTTTCCACTTTGCTAATTCACCTTCTTGTCTTCTGAATGCTTTTCCAAGTGGACCTTACCAGCCACCTCCCCTTTCTAGAAATGTCGATGAGACTGCTTTTTTTTCCAACAATGTAGATGAGACTGCTTTTCTAACTGCAGTGATGGATCTAATTGGAACTTCATAAATCTTTACAAAATTACAGCCGATACTTTGATTGCCATCAGTGAGGAATCACTGAAACTATTTTTGTCAAAATAAATCTTGGTGTGGGATGGGCTTTTCCAAAACAGTACTATCACTTTGTTTCAGTTTTTAGGATACATTTTTGGGGGTGGCAGAAGGGAATAACTGGACCTTCAATGAGTTAGAATAAAACAAACCATCATCACTTCAATCTGTAATTATAAGAACTTCAGAAGAACCAGCACACTGAGTTTAAACTGTAGTATCAATTCCCAAAATTCCTCCTTTTGATAATACAGTGTATTTCCCAAGAGGAACACTCTTTAGTCAGATGGGTCCTGTATTTACAAGTGGCTTTGGAGACTTGTGATTTTACACCAGCACCTACAGTAACTAGAGTAGAGTTACTGGTTCCCTAGCTTTGTGTCTCTCTATATGTCAACAGCGGGAAAAAGACTTAAACAATCAAAACTGATGACTCTAGAGGGAATCCCTCTAATGCCTCGGCTGTTATTAAGGCACCCTGAGGGGAACACTTTAATGGCTCATGACCATGGCCCTTCTTTCCTGGCCAATCTGCCCCCTGGATCTTCCGTAAGACCAGTATAGCCTCTGTTAACTTTAACTCACCATCAAGGCACCTTTTTCTGGCTCCATAGTTCCTACTTAAACAAAACAAAACAAAAACAGACAATACGTATCTTGAATATCCTTGAATAAGGCTTCAGTTAAAACAGAAGACAAAAATTGAGACCAATTGATAACGTCCTTTTTAAATAGAGCAGAACTGTCTTCTATTTCTTTATAAGAAGTGATCAGCTGGCAATGAGAAACCTAGAAAAGTTGTGAAAATTAATTTGCTTCTCAAGAAAGTGCAATGAATCATCCTTTATAATTTTACTCAAAATGCGGGAAACTGATGGTCTGTATGTCATCCACTCTTCTCTTCATTGCAATGAAGTTAAAAGATAGCATGAACAAAAATGGTTAATACTATACTTACATTTTAACTAAAAAGCTAAGGTTTACAATGCGTTTTATTTTACCCAGAAGCGGGTAGCCATTATTCCAACTGTATTCATTTGGATGTGTTTGAGGATTAAATCCATAATGTGTGGAACAGAGTATCCAGTCATGTCTTATTCTTCCTGTCTTGTGTGTAGCTGATCCACAACATTTTGAAGAGTTGTGTCATTGATTCATGGGTATAAATGTGAAATAAGTGAAACTAGCATGTATCTTGAGTATCCCTTATTCTTGCTAGACACAATGTCACAGATGCAGTACCTCCCACAAAGCTTTATGGATCTCTTCATCACTAATCAACTATGGCAGAGCTCCAAATTACTATACCTCCTAGGAGGATTTCTACTTTGGGATACCGGGAGCCTAGGTTTCTGTTCTTCCTACAAATTACAGATTCCATTATTTGGTGACAAATCATTTATTTAGTAGCAATATGTGCTGTATGGTGGTGTAAAGTAAAACTAATAAGCTTTCTAGTTTAGAAAGTATCAAAAAATTGTCAAATGAGTCCTTTTTTAACAATGGTAACAGAAACTAGCAACTGCATATGTTGAAGGCAATAACCTCTTTGTTGTTTCAGAGGAATAGATGGCAACCCACCATCAGCATGATAGCAAGTTCTACTTAAGTAGAATACTGTTTATATTTTTAGGTACCGTATGATTTTAACTTTGCTGGGTTGGTATTAAGGTAGGTGCGTGATTAATTCCTGATGAATGAAAATAAATATATTATATATAAAAATGATACTACTAGTCAGGTATTTAGGAATTACAACAGTTGTTCTTTACTGTCAGATATTCATTACCTCCAGTGAAAACTGTAAAAAAGCACACTTTTCAAAGCAGATGTGTGTCTGTCTCTGGAAATATTTGCGTGATGGAAACTCAATGATTCCTTCTCTCCTAGAGGCTTCCAATGGAGAGATAATTACTGAAGCACACATTAAAATATAATCCTGATATAACATTATTTATGTCAACATTAAGAAGAATTTTGGGAGGTGTTGGTAGTTATTTCTTTTTTCTTTCTTTCTTTCTTTTTTTTTTTTTCTCAGATGGAGTCTCACAGTTTGTCGCCCAAGCTGGAGTGCAGTGGCGTGATCTCAGCTCACTGCAAGCTGTGCCTCCCGAGTTTACAGCATTCTCCTGCCTCAGCCTCCCAGCTAGCTGGGACTACAGGGACCCACCACCACGCCCAGCTAATTTTTTGTATTTTTAGTAGAGATGGGGTTTCACCATAGCCAGGATGGTCTTGATTTCCTGACCTCATGATCAACCCGTCTCAGAGTCCCAGAGTGCTGGGATTACAGGCATGAGCTACTGTGCCAGACCGTAGTTATTTTAATATCCAGTAAATAATTTTAACTTAAGGTAACTTCATATTTCTTTGTAACATTAAAGACTCTTTGGATTCAACTTTAAATCTTGAATATAGTGGATTTAACTGTTTAGAGTAAGGACAGATAAATTTAAGAGAATAAATTTGGTTGAAATATCTAATTTATGACAGAAGATATGCTGTCTACACTGATCATTTCACAGTGACCTTGTGAAAGATCATAAAGCACCATAGGCAAATCCAGGATTCTGTCCTTGGGCTCTGATTGTTCTTGCTGGGCCTTCCTCCAAATTCTGACTGCCTCGCTTCCATTCAAGTTTGAGTGGGGCACTGTAGGTGGTTTAAGCAATGAAAGTCGACCTGCAACCGCAACAAAACGTTAATCATATAATCTTATTCAGTGTCTTCGTACCACGTTATGATACTAATCTCGCTGAGCATAGTTCAGTGTCTGCAATCCTCTTGAATGAGGACTTTGTTAATAAGTTTCCATAGTAACTTACTTGATCTTGGAAACATATTCCTCTTGGAAATTTAGTTGTGTATATCTATGATGTGTTGATTAATTCCTGGCTCTTTTGCTGCAAGCAACTATACATAAGATCAAAACAAAATTAGCAAAACACCAGGTGCGATGGCTCACATCTGTAATCCAAGCACTTTGTGAGGCTGAGTCGGGTGGATCACTTGAGGACAGGAGTTCAAGCCCAGCCTGGGTAATATGGCAAAACCCCATTTCTACTACAAATACAAAAATTAGCTGGGCACGGTGGTCAATGTCTTTGGTCCAACTATTCAGGAGGCTGAGAAAGAAGAAACACTTGAACCCAAAGGAGGAGATTGCAGTGAGCTGAGATTGTGCCACTGCACTCCTGCCTGGGTGACCCAGTGAGACCCTGTCTCAAAAATATATATGAAATATATATAAAATAAAATGTAAAAGCTCTAGGTTATCCTGTTGCCTGTGTATCATACATCATCATTTAAAGAACAGGACACCTATTTATAAAAATGAGACTATGCCAGCAATAATATTAAATATAAACATTTAATTTTTTTCGTTATATTTAAGTTTTAGGATACATGTGCACAATGGGCAGATTTGTTCCATATATATACATGCGCCATTTTTGTTTGCTGCACCCATTAACTCGTCATTTAACATTAGGTATATCTCCTAATGCTATCCCTTACCACTCCCCACACCCAACAACAGGCCCCAGTGTGTCATGTTCCCCTTCCTGTGTCCATGTGTTCTCATTGTTCAATTCCCACCTATGAGTGAGAACATGCCCTGTTTGTTTTTTTTTTTCCTTGAGATAGTTTGCTGAGAATGATGGTTTCCAGCTTCATCCATGTCCCTACAAAGGACATGAACTCATCATTTTTTATGGCTGCTTAGTATTCCATGGTGTATATGTGCCACATTTTCTTAATCCAGTCTATCATTGTTGGACATTTGGGTTGGTATCAAGTCTTTGCTATTGTGAATAGTGCCGCAATAAACATACGTGTGCATGTGTCTTTACAGCAGCGTATTTTATAATCCTTTGGGTATATACCCAGTAATGGGATGGCTGGGTCAAATGGTATCTCTAGTTCTAGATCCCAGAGGAATCACCACACTGACTTCCACAATGGATGAACTAGTTTACAGTCCCACCAACAGTGTAAAAGTGTTCCTATTTCTCCACATCCTGTCCAACACCTGTTGTTTCAAGACTTTTTAATGATTGTCATTCTAACTGGTGCAAGATGGTAGCTCATTGGGTTTTGATTTGCATTTCTCTGGTGGCCAGTGATGAGCATTTTTTCATGTGTCTTTTGGCTGCATAAATGTCTTCTTTTGAGAACTCTCTGTTCATATCCTTCACCCACTTTTTGATGGGGTTGTTTGTTTTTTTCTTGTAAATTTGTTTGATTGACTGTAGATTCTGGTTATTAGCCCTTTGTCAGATGAGTAGATTGCAAAAATTTTCTCCCATTCTGTAGGTTGCCTGTTCAATCTGATGGTAGTATCTTTTGCTGTGCAGAAGCTTTTTAGTTTAATTAGATCCCATTTGTTAATTTTGGCATTTGTTGCCATTGCTTTTGGTGTTTCGGACATGAAGTCCTCGCACATGCCTATGTACTGATTGGTATTGCCTAGGTTTTCTTCTAGGGTTTTTATGGTTTTAGGTCTAACATTTAAGTCTTTAATCCATCTTGAATTAATTTTTGTATAAAGTGTAAGGAAGGGATCCAGTTTCAGCTTTCTACATATGGCTAGCCAGTTTTCCCAGCACCATTTATTAAATAGCGAATTCTTTCTCCATTTCTTGTTTTTGTCAGGTTTGTCAAAGACCAGATAGTTGTAGATATGTGGCATTATTTCTGACGGCTCTGTTCGGTTCCACTGGTCTATATCTCTGTTTTGGTACCAGTAGCATGCTGTTTTGGTAACTGCAGCCTTGTAGCATCGTTTGAAGTCAGGTAGCATGATGCCTCCAGCTTTGTTCTTTTGGCTTAGGATTGACCTGGCAATGCGGGCTCTTTTTTGGTTCCATATGAACTTTAAAGTAGTTTTTTTGAATTCTGTAAAGTCATTGGTAGCTTGACGGGGATAGCGTTGAATCTATAAATTACCTTGGGCAGTATGGCCATTTACATGATGTTGCTTCCTCCTATCCATGATCTTGGAATGTTCTTCCATTTGTTTGTATCCTTTTTTATTTTATTGAGCAGTGGTTTATAGTCTCCTTGAAAAGTTCCTTCAAGTCCCTTGTAAATTGGATTCCTAGGTATTTTATTCTCTTTGAAGCAATTGTGAATGAGAATCCACTCATGATTTGGCTGTTTGTCTGTTATTGTTGTGTAAGAATACTTGTCATTTTTGCACATTTATTTTGTATGCTGAGACTTTGCTGAAGTTGCCTAGCAGCTTAAGGAGATTTTGGGCTGAGACAGTGGGGTTTTGTAGTTATACAATCATGTTATCTGCAAACAGGGACAATTTGACTTCCTCTTTTCCTAATTGAATATCCTTTATTTCCTTCTCCTGCCTTATTGCCCTTGCCAGAACTTCCAACACTTTGTTGAATAGCAGTGGTGAAAGAGGGCATCCCTGTCTTGTGCCAGTTTTCAAAGGGAATGCTTCCAATTTTTGCCTATTCTGTGTGATATTGGCTGTGGGTTTGTCATAGATAGTTCTTATTATTTTGAGATATGTCCCATCAATACCTAATTTATTGAGAGTTTTTAGCATGAAGAGCTGTTGAATTTTGTCAAAGGTCTTTTCTACATCTATTGCAATAATTATGTGGTTTTTGTCGTTGGTTCTGTTTACATGCTGGCTTACGCTTATCGATTTGCCTATGTGGAAACAACCTTGCATCACAGGGATGCAGCCCACTTGATCATGGTGGATAAGCTTTTTGATGTGCTGCTGGATTCGGTTTGCTAGTATTTTATTGAGGATTTTGCATTGATGTTCATCAGGCATATTAGTCTAAAGTTCTCTTTTTGTGTGTGTGTCTCTGCCTGGCTTTGGTATCAGGATGATGCTGGCCTCATAAGATGAGTTAAGGAGGATTCTTTCTTTTTCTATTGATTGGAATGGTTTCAAAAGGAATGGTACCAGCTCCTACTTGTACTTCTGGTAGAATTCGGCTGTGAATACATCTGGTCCTGGAGTTTTGTTGTTGTTGTTGTTGTTTGGTAAGCTATTAATTATTGCCTCAATTTCAGAGCCTGTTATTGGACTATTCAGAGATTCAACTTCTTCCTGGTTTAGTCTTTGGAGGGTGTATGTGTCGAGGAATTTGTCCATTTCTTCTAGATTTTCTAGTTTATTTGCGTAGAGGTGTTTATAGTGTTCTCTGATGTTAGTTTGTATTTCTGTGGGATTGGTGGTGATATCCCCTTTGTCATTTTTTATTGCGTCTATTTGATTCTTCTCTCTTTTCTTCTTTATTAGTCTTGCTAGTGGTCTATCAATTTTGTTGATCCTTTCAAAAAACCAGCTCCTGGATTCATTGATTTTTTGAAAGGTTTTTTGTGTCTCTACTTCCTTCAGTTCTGCTCTGATCTTAGACATTTCTTGCCCTCTGCTAGCTTTTGAATGTGTTTGCTCTTGCTTCTCTAGTTCTTTTAATTGTGATGTTAGGGTGTCAATTTTAGATCTTTCCTGCTTTCTCTTGTGGGCATTTAGTGCTTTAAATTTCCCTCTACACACTGCGCTGAATGTGTCCCAGAGATTCTTGTATGTTGTGTCTTTGCTCTCGTTAGTTTCAAAAAAAAAAAAAAATATATATATATATATATATATATATATATGTATATGTATGTTTATTTCTGCCTTCATTTCATTATGTACCCAGTAGTCATTCAGGGGCAGGTTGTTCAGTTTCCATGTAGTTGAGCTGTTTTGAGTGAGTTTCTTAATCCTGAGTTCTAATGTGATTGCACTGTGGTCTGAGAGACAGTTTGTTATAATTTCTGTTCTTTTACATTTGCTGAGGAGTGCTTTACTTCCAACTATGTGGTCAATTTTGGAATAGGTGTGGTGTGGTGCTGAAAAAATGTATATTCTGTTGATTTGGAGTGGAGAGTTCTGTAGATGTCTATTAGGTCTGCTTGGTGCAGAGCTGAGTTCAATTCCTGGGTATCCTTTTTAACTTTCTGTCTCCTTGATCTGTCTAATGTTGACAGTGGGGTGTTAAATTCTCCCATTATTATTGTGTGGGAGTCTAAGTCTCTTTGTAGGTCTCTAAGGACTTGCTTTATGAATCTGGGTGCTCCTGTATTGGGTGCATATGTATTTAGGATAGTTAGCTCTTCTTGTTGAATTGATCCCTTTACCATTATGTAATGCTTCTTTGACTCTTTTGATCTTTGTTGGTTTAAAGTCTGTTTCATCAGAGACTAGGATTGCAACCCCTGCCTTTTTTTTTTTTTTCCATTTGCTTGGCAGATCTTCCTCCATCGCTTTTATTTTGAGCGTATGTGTGTCTCTGCATGTGAGATGGGTTTCCTGAACATAGCACCCTGATGGGTCTTGACTCTTTATCACATTTGCCAGTCTATGTCTTTTAACTGGAGCATTTAGCCGATTTACATTCAAGGTTAATATTGTTACGGTGAATTTGATCCTGTCATTATGATGTTAGCTGGTTATTTTGCTCATTAGTTGATGCAGTCTCTTCCTAGCCTCAATGGTCTTTACAATTTGGCATGTTTTTGCCATGGCTGGTACCAGTTGTTCCTTTCCAGGTTTAGGACTTCCTTCAGGAGCTCTTTTAGGGCAGGCCTGGTGGTGACAAAATCTCTCAGCATTTGCTTGTGTGTAAAGAACTTTATTTCTCCTTCATTTATGAAGCTTAGTTTGTCTGGATATGAAATTCTGGGTTGAAAATTCTTTTCTTTAAGAATGTTGAACATTGGCCCCCACTATCTTCTGGCTTGTAGAGTTTTTGCCAAGACATCAGCTGTTACTCTGATGGGCTTCCCTTTGTGGGTAAGCTGACCTTTCTCTCTGGCTGCCCTTAACCTTTTTTCCTTCATTTCAACTTTGGTGAATCTGACAATTATGTGTCTTGGAGTTGCTTTTCTCGAGGGGTATCTTCGTGGCATTCTCTGTATTTCCTGAATTTGAATGTTGGACTGCCTTGCTAGATTGGAGAAGTTCCCCTGGATAATATCCTGCAGAGTGTTTTCCAACTTGGTTCCATTCTCCCCGTCACTTTCAGGTACACCTGTGAGACATAGATTTGGTCTTTTCACATACTCCCATAATTCTTGGAGGCTTTGTTGGTTTCTTTTTATTCTTTTTTCTCTAAACTTCTCTTCTCACTTCATTTCATTAATTTGATCTTCCATCACTGATACCCTTTCTTCCAGTTGCACGAATCAGCTACTAAGGCTTGTGCATTCATCACATTGTTCTCGTGCCGTGATTTTCAGCTCCATCAGGTCCTTTAAGGACTTCTCTGCATTGGTTATTCTAGTTAGCCATTTGTCTAATTGCTTTTCAACGTTTTTAACTTCTTTGCCATAGGTTTGAACTTCCTCCTTTAGCGTGGAGTAGTTTGATAATCCGAAGCCTTCTTTCAGCTCGTCAAAGTCATTCTCCGTCCAGCTTTGTGGCATGCTTGTGAGGAGCTGCGTTCCTTTGGAGGAGGAGAGGCACTCTGATTTTTAGAGTTTCCAGCTTTTCTGCTCTGTTTTTTCCCTGTCTTTGTGGTTTTATCTTCCTTTGGTCTTTGATAATGGTGACATACAGATGGAGTTTTGGTGTGGATGTCCTTTCTGTTTGTGAGTTCTTCTAACAGTCAGGATCCTCAGCTGCAGGTATGTTGGAGTTTCCTGGAGTTCCACTCCAGACCCCATTTGCCTGGGTATCAGCAGCAGAGGCTGCAGAACAGCAGATATTGGTGCACAGCAAATGTTGCTGCCTGATGTTCTTCTGGAAGTTTTGTATCAGAGGACTGCCCGGGCATGTGAGGTGTCAGTCTGCCCCTACTGGGGGGTGCCTCCCATTTAGGCTACTCGGGGGTCAGGGACCCACTTGAGGAGGCAGTCTGTCCATTCTCAGATATCCAGCTGCATGCTGAGAGAACCACTGCTGTCTTCAAATCTGTCAGACAGGGACATTTAAGTCTGCAGGGTTTTCTGCTGCCTTTTGTTTGGCTATGCCCTGCCCCCAGAGGTGGAGTCTACAGAAGCAGGCAGGCCTCCTTGAGCTGCAGTGGGCTCCATCCAATTCAAGCTTCCTGGCCGTTTTGTTTACCTACTCAAGCCTCAGCAATCGTGGGTGCCCCTCCCCCCGCCTCGCTGCTGCCTTGCAGTTTGATCTCAGACTGCTGGGCTAGCAATGAGTGAGGCTCCATGGGCATAGGACCCTCTGAGCCAGGCACAGGATGTGTATCTTTATTAAAATAGGAAGAAATTTTTGGATCAAACAATGAATTAATGTCAAAATTTGTTAAATGGAATGTCATATGTATGATACTGTGTAGTAATACTTTGGCACGTGTGTTTGGCAATTTTGTGACAAAAAGAGAAAAAAATCTTAACATATCAACTTACCTTATATTTGACAAAACATAATCCCTAATAACCATGTAAATTAAATTTAATATTTCGTGTTAATTTGAATTATAATAAATTTGCCATGTAGAATATTTATGTGTGCATGTGTTTGAGAGGGAATTTCTCATTGTAAAATGGATTATGTTACAAAATTATTTCATTTTAGTTATTTTTAAAAAGGTATACATTTTCCAATAATAATAATAATAATAATACCAAAAGAACTAGGAAGATGTATAACAATCTTTATAATTGCAGGATCCAAGATTAATAAACTCTGACTGGCAAGACATAATTCACTTTGATTCTAAAATAAGTAGGAGGATGGTTAGAAGAGTGGAGGAATACAGCCAGTGGAAGTGAGAAAAAGACATGACAATTGAACACCCTTAAAATCAGGAGCAAAGGATAAAGCTTTCTGGGTGTAGATTTCTGGTAGAAAGGTAACATGTACAAGTCACTTGCAATCTAATTGTTCACAGAATAAAAACCACCTGACAGCTTATTATTTAAAATTAATAGTCCTGTTGCTCAGCGCATATTCATACTTTCCATGGCAGAATTCTGCTTTCCTGCTCCTTGCTTCCTGATAGGGGCCAATGGGATTCTCAGACGTGGGAAACAAGGAAGGTCGTGAAATGTGTTTGGCAATTGAACTCACCCTCTTGCCTTCCTGCTTTTCTTTACAAGTAGAAAATAACTTAGCTTTACGTTTAAAGAGAACACATTAGAGTGCAATGAGACAAAACCAAGTCCAACTAAGCCTAGAAGAGTAAAAAATCCCTCTTCATCTGCAATTACAAAGGCAAAAAATACATGCTTACTATAAAATGCCACCAAGTTTTGGTATGAATAATTAGGCAGCATTATTGATACACTAACTTTTATACTCATTACCTAAAAAAAAAAAAAAAAAAAAAAAAAAACAGTTTTGCCAAACAAGCATTTGGTAAAAAAGTGTTAGACTAAGGCCTATACAGGAAAATTAAAATTAAGTAATATTAAAAAGAACAGTGATGATAATCTCAGTAGTAATCGCAATTAGAAAATTAAAAGTAACATTAACAAGAACAGTGATGATAACCTCAGTAGCAATAACAATTAAAACACGT
Source organism: Pan troglodytes (assembly GCF_028858775.2). Classification (NCBI taxonomy): domain Eukaryota; kingdom Metazoa; phylum Chordata; class Mammalia; order Primates; family Hominidae; genus Pan; species Pan troglodytes. Next base: position 15,138,751 of record NC_072422.2, read on the forward strand.
GTCTTACTTACATTATCTCATTTTATATAAAAAAGACACAATTCACATTGTGAATTGGAATGCTTAAAACTTTAGCTTTTTTGATTTTAAAATAACATATTTCCATTTAAATGGGGTCCCGCATTTTTCACTCAAATCAGTGTAGATATCCATTGATTGTGGTTGAGCTGCTCTTAACCTGTATACATAGGAATAAATTTTGTCCTAGTTTTCCTTTTCTTGAATGAAACAGCAGTAATAACAAAAACAAGATGTCCTCATTCCTCATGCTATATATGGCTTTTTAAAAAATCAGTGTTAGTTTACTTTTTGGTTGGGCTTTTCAAACAGGCAATATCTGTCTTTAGATAACTTCTATCCTTGCATCATCATTTTGCTAGCATATAACATGAAGCAGGAGAAAGACAGAGAGAGAGAAATGGAGAGAGAGAAACACAGAGAGAGAAGCAAATAGAGAAACAGAGAGGGAAACAGAGAAACAGAAAGAGAGGGAAACAGAGAGAGAGAGAAACAGAGAGAGAGAGAGAGAAGCAGAGAGAAAGAGAGAAAGAGATGGGGATGCCCTCTCTAACCACTCCTATTCAACATAGTTTTGGAAGTTCTGGCCAGGGAAATCAGGCAGGAGAAGGAAATAAAGGGTAATCAATTAGGAAAAGAGGAAGTCAAATTGTCCCTGTTTGCAGATGACATGATTGTATATCTACAAAACCCCATCGTCTCAGCCCAAAATCTCCTTAAGCTGATAAGTAACTTCAGCAAAGTCTCAGGATACAAACTAAATGTGCAAAAATCACAAACATTATTAAACACCAAAAACAGAGAAACAGACAGCCAAATCCTGAGTGAACTCCCATTCACAATTGCTTCACAGAGAATAAAATACCTAAGAATCCAACTGAAGAGGGATGTGAAGGACCTCTTCAAGGAGAACTACAAATCATTGCTCGATGAAATAAAAGAGGATACAAACAAACGGAAGAACATTCCATGCTCATGGATCAGAAGAAGTAATATTGTGAAAATGGTCATACTGCCCAAGATAATTTATAGATTCAATGCCATCCCCATCAAGTTACCAATGACTTTCTTCACAGAATTGGAAAAAACTACTTTAAAGTTCATATGGAACCAAAAAAGAGCCTGCATTGCCAAGTCAATCCTAAGCCAAAAGAACAAAACTGGAGGCATCACCCTACCTGACTTCAAACTACACTACAAGGCTACAGTAACTAAAAGAGCATGCTACTGGTACCAAAACAGAGATATAGACCAATGGAACAGAACGGAGCCCTCGGAAATAATTCTGCATATCTACAACTATCTGGTCTTTGACAAACCTGACAAAAACAAGCAATGGTAAAAGGATTCCCTATTTAATAAATGGTGCTGGGTAACTGGCTAGCCATATGTAGAAAGCTGAAAGTGCATCCCTTCCTTACACCTTATACAAAAATCAATTCAAGATGGATTAAAGACTTAAACGTCAGACCTAAAACCATAAAAACCCTAGAAGAAAACCTAGGCAATACCATTCAGGACATAGGCATGGGCAAGGACTTCGTGTCTAAAACACCAAAAGCAATGCCAACAAAAGCCAAAATTGACAAATGGGATCTAATTAAACTAAAGAGCTTCTGCACAGCAAAAGATACTACCATCAGATTGAACAGGCAACCTACAGAATGGGAGAAAATTTTTGCAATCTACTCATCTGACAAAGGGCTAATATCCAGAATCTACAATGAACTCAATCAAATTTACAAGAGAAAAACAAACAACCCCATCAAAAAGTGGGCAAAGGATATGAACAAACACTTCTCAAAAGAAGATATTTATGCGGCCAAAAGACACATGAAAAAATGCTCATCATCACTGGCCATCAGAGAAATGCAAATCAAAACCACAATGACACACCATCTCACGCCAGTTAGAATGGCGATCATTAAAAAGTCAGGAAACAACAGGTGCTGGAGAGGTTGTGGAGAAATAGAAACACTTTTACACTGTTGGTGTGACTGTAAACTGGTTCAACCACTGTGGAAGTCCATGTGGCGATTCCTCAGGGATCTAGAACTAGAAATACCATTTGACCCAGCAATCCCATTACTTGGTATATACCCAGAGGATTATAAAACATGCTGCTATAAAGACACATGCACACGTATGCTTATTGTGTCACTATTCACAATAGCAAAGACTTGGAACCAACCCAAATGTCCAACAATGATAGACTGGATTAAGAAAATGTGGCACATATACACCATGGAATACTACGCAGCCATAAAAAATGATGAATTCATATCCTTTGTAGGGACAGGGATGAAGCTGGAAACCATCATTCTCAGCAAACTATCGCAAGGACAAAAAACAAACACTGCATGTTCTCATGCATAGGTGGGAATTGAACAATGAAAACACATGGACACAGGAATGGGAACATCACACCCCGGGGACTGTTGTAGTGTGTGGGGATGGGGGAGGGATAGCATTAGGAGATACACCTAATGTTAAAATGATGAGTTAATAGGTGCAGCACACCAACATTGCTCATGTATACATATGTAACAAACCTACACGTTGTGCACATGTACCCTAAAACTTAAAGTATTAAAAAGAAAAAAAGAAAGACTCTTGTATAAAATGGCAGAATAAAAGGTAGCCTTTCTTTAAGAAACTAAAAAAAAATATGGAATCATACAATTAAAAAAAGTGTACTTCAGTAAGTGGAAATTAAAGTGTGTTTGTTTCTCTGCTTAGTTTCTCTAGAATTTGAATACTAGTTATAAGGATTCTTAAACTACCACAATATAGTTGTTTGCATCAGTGCAATATGAATCTATTTTCTTTTGTAACAAAACACAATTGGAAAAAGTGGTTATTTTACCAAGGCTTTGACAGGAATGGTATGCTCTCCTTTAAGGAATCAAACTTATGTAACCAATAAAGCCCTTGGAAATCTGGCCTCATATTTGTGTACACAGCCCTGGTATAGGGCTTCTGATCTGTGGCAAGTAAGGAATGTCACTTTCAGACAGGCCAGGAAATGCAAGTTATCTTAAAACATCAAGAGGAGAGGAATTCACCCAATTCACAGGTATTTAAGGATACAAATCCATGGCTGGGCTTGGCTTTAAAAAATCTGATCTCAAATTCCTTCTATAACACAACTTCCGTCAAAGCTTACTTAAAAGGCCTGTGTAGCAAATAATTATTCTTGCTGCACTGTATACAACTAATTAAGCCAAGTACAATAAAGGAAAGCAGTCCTACCATGATTTTTCTTTTAATAAAAATGGGAAGTTGAAGAAAGAAAATTATGTTTCAAAAACTATAGCACACCTGTTCTTAAATTCTAGTCTGCCAAATGTTTTTCAATTTTTACTATTTTCTACAGTTTAAATTATATCCATTACAGAAATCAACTCCTAGATACTACACACTCAAGCCGAAGCTTAAAGAGCTGAGAAAACAAACCCTAGTAGCCAGAAAAACGTCCTAAATATCAGTGTAAAAAAATAAGAAATCTTAACCTGAAAATCATAAAATATAAGTACGTCAAAATTACTCATCTTAGTCTCAACCCTACTTTACCTAATACTTTTTGTCATTCCTACCTGTCCTTTAAGCCAGATATTAAAACTTTGTTGTTGTTGTTGTTGTTTTTTAACGAAAGTTATTTACTATGCCAACCTTATGGGAATTGCTTTCCTCACTCTCCTATTTGCAGTAGGACTACATATTGTAGCACCCTAAGGGTGAAATATCGAACAAAGAATCTCAATTACTGTAGCATTTTGTTTAATTATTATCATCATAGCAGATATAACAGTTACTAATAAAACAATAACACATGGGTCTTTCCAAACATGTGCCTCTGCCTGGAGGGAAATGTTGCTTCTGTCTCAACAAATCAAGCCTAATATGAAACGCTGCTGAAAAGCCTAGGATTAGAGTTCTTACCCTGCCTCGATAATCTTTTCCAAAAATTTTTAATCAACAGAATCATAGCCATTTCACAGACAACTACCCAACAATATCTACAGACGGTGTTTCTCCTGCAGTGGATCCAAGATCAAAAAAACTCTCAGCCCCACCCCCCTATCAGCAGGAAGTAGCCAGAAAGAACAGGTGGCCCCTCCTTCTTTTGTAAGTAAAGGGTGTGGAATGACAGAGCAAGGGCACCATCATCTTGGACAAACCACCAATTGAAGATCCAGCTTCCTTTCTAACCTCATGCACTTCAAAGAAATCACCTGTCTTCTAACAACAAGCAGCCAGAAAAAGCAGACAGGTAAACACAGATAAGACAGCTGGGGCATAGAGGGAGGTGGAGGAAAGTCTCTTGGGTAACTGCCAATCTTCACCATCATACAGTGGGCACCAGTAAAACAGTGGGCCTTAATAAGCACATTGCTTTCCCTTCAGGTGCACTAAGATAGGAAAGCTAAAAGCAGTCTCGGGGGTATGCCTGCAGCTTCAGGAAGATGTATGGCAACAGACACACAACTTTCCCTCCCAGATAAGCACAACAAAGAGACATATAAGCAGTCCAAGCCTGTAATAAACTGTCCTGTCCTGAATCCTTGAAAAGTCTTAATCTGTAAGAGAGCGTGGCTCTGACTCAACTTGGCAAGAAATCCCCGTCAGGTTTGCTTTCTAAAATAAATCTCTCCTTGTCGACACTCAAGCCACACTTTGTGTTTCTTTTCCTCCTTCTTTAGTTCTTACAATTTTGGTCTTCACAGTATTCTCAAAAGTATAAATAATTTAGGGACATAAAGAAATGTACATGTCATGAAAACTCCTAGTAGATTCACATATTTCCGTTCATTAGACTATTTATTCTCTAGTTATTTATTAAGCACCAGTTATTCAGGCGCTATATCTTAATAGTTCTATGCATAAAATGGTGAACAATGTAAGAATAACCTTTGATCCCTGTATTTTCTATACTATCAGAAAATTATGAACAAACAGATCAACGAACAAAATCATTTCAGATTGTCTTAAGCACTGTGAGAAATATAATCATGGTGGTGCTGTGTGAGAAATAATTTGCTTGAGAGAGTGGAAGTTTATTGCCAAAGTCTTTCAACAAGAAGCTTAGGAAATTCCTCTTTGGGGGTGACTCTACAGCCTAGACCTAAAGGATGAGAAGAAACTGAGTGTGCAAAGATTCAGAAAAATAGAAGGAGAAAAAAGACCCTAAAGGGAGGAGAGTTGATTTAATATGTGTTTGAGGGTACAAGGAACCTGGGGGAAAGGGGTTGAAGTGACAACGGAAGATACAGGAGGAGGGGAAGCCAGACCCTTCAAGTTTGGGTAGAAAGTTTGTATTTTATTCTAAGTGAAAAAGAAACATTTTTGAATAGTTTCAAGAAATTTTTGACATAGTCCCATTTAGGTCTACATGAAAGTGAGTATTGTATGAGAAAAAATATTTGTAGACTAGTAAACCAATATATCATTTGCCCTAATTAAACACTAGTTTATAGAAGCCTGAGATTGTAATATGAAGATCCTAGCCTATCTGACACAAATTATAGATAGTTAACATTAGCCAAAGTGCAGAGAAGGCACAAATAATAATAACTGAAGAGGAATTTTGGGTAGACAGAGAAGAAATGTAATGAAAATTTTTAGGGACATGTGAGGTCTGGAAAGAAGGAAACCATGGTGGAGAAGAAAGCAGAAAGTAGGCCAGGTGCAGTGGCTCACGCCTGTAATCCCAGCACATTTCCAGGGTGAGGCGGGTGGAGCACCTGAGGTCGGGAGTTCGAGACCAGATGTCCAACATGGAGAAACCACATCTCTACTAAAAATACAAAATTAGCCGGGTGTTGTCGTGCATGTCTGTAATCCTAGATAACTCCAGAGACTGAGGCAGGAGAATCGCTTGAACCCAGGAAGCAGAGGTTGTGTTGAGCCGAGATGGCCCCATTGTACTCCAGCCTGGGCAACAAGAGCAAAACACACAAAAAGAATGGAAAAAATATAGTAAAACGTAAGGAGCATAGGTTTTTCCCACTCTTCTGAAATCCCAGAGTCAGAGGTGCCGAGTTAAAGGAAATTTGTCCACCTGTGATTTGATCTCTGAAAAAGAACTTCAGCATGTGGTGTTTGTGGCAAGAGAGGTCACCCATGGCACAGAAAATGTAAAATGAAGATACGGCATTGTTAAGCAGAGAGAGGATGCTGAGAGAAGGTTCACAGATGCTCTCATGTATGGGGGCAAGGATAGGACTCTGACGTGCCCACGTTTCTCCTGCAAAAGACTGAAGAGAACTCAGCGCAGTGCTGGGAGGCATTCCCAGGGCTACCCTGACAAGAGATAAGGTAGTCATGGTGCTGAAGCCACCATATAAACAGCCTGGTTGGGCATCTAATAGAGGGTTTATTTATTAATATATGTATGTATTTATTTATATTCAAATTTTTGAAAATAAAAGAAGATCGCAATTAACTCCTGAAGTATCCAATACAAGTCACAAATTTATGCTGTCACTCAGAACAGAGCATGAGAGTCTCAGGAATCAACCAGAAATCCTACAGCGAAGATCTGGGTGAAACCAGGGGCCCAAAGGTCACATCAAGAGTCTTCCAACTCTTTTCCACTTTTGCAAGGGTAAGTGTTCCACTTGTGCCCCTCCCTACATTCTCACTTGCTACTTTGCAACTCGTAAGTGGCACTCTGTAAAACAAAGCCCTTTTCTGAAAAGCAAACAAACAAACAATAATGTTAGATACTATTCATTAGCCACTTTAAACCTCCACCATCAGTTTGTCAGGGTCTAGGACTTGTAAGGAGGATTAGGTGGATAAGACACAACCAAAAACTTTCAAGTACTGGTACATCACAGGTGTTCTATGTGTAAATTTGTAGCACTACCACAACACTTAGATTTAATGTCTTTCCATCTACTTCAGTTCATTCACATTTCATATGTAATTGGTACAGTTTTAAAAAAACATACTTAAGATATGTGTACTGCTTTCAGTAAAGGAATCTAAAGTGAAAAGTATTCTGATCCAGAGTAAAAAAAAGTGTATGTTTTGTGGCTGATGCTGTCTCTGCTGCCAACTGGCTCTGTATCCTAGGCCGAGTCCTTTAATTTCTCTGGGCATTCATTTTCTCCAGAAAATGAGCAGACTGGACTAAATCATTGCTGGGGTCTATTTTGATTTCTGACATCCTTCACTCATAGGAGTGATAAAATAAGGATGGCTGAGATGATCATGGTTAGACTGGCATTAATCATTAAACAATGTTAACAAGTGTACAACCATTTAGTGAGTTCAGGCCATTTGCCTGGCAAAAAGTGAGTCATTTTATACAGGTTATTTCTAATCATCTAAACAACCACATGAGGAAATAGAAGTTGAGAGAGTTTGTAATTTGCTCCATGCTACACAGTTGGTAACTGGCATAGCCAGACTTCTCACTCATGTTTTCTCTGAAGCTTCTAAATTATTTATAATACTTATTTTCTGTCTTTTTAAATTGTTTGATTTGAAGATAACAGCTTCCAGTCATTGTGAAAATTTTATACATCATCCAAGCTTCCCATTCTCTCTGAAGCTCTATTTATAGCATTGAGGCAAAGCAATCTATGTCCTGAACTCATGAAGAATTCACTTCGATCATTCATTTAGTACTTACTTTCAAAGCTAATACATTTTTCTAATCTCCTGTAACTATCTCCTGTGTCCTTCCCACAAAACTATAAATGCTCTGAAGGAATGTCAAGAAATGCTTGGGAGGGGTGTGGCATCAACAGGGCTGGAACTCAAGTGAAGAGAGTAAGGTGTCTGCTGTCAAAACCTCAGGAGGTCTCACTGTCAGGACCTCACCAGTGCTGGGTCAGCTGAGCTCGTTCCCAGCCCTAGACAGCCCATAGCAGCTGGTGGATGGCCAACTCACTGAAACGGTCTGAATGAAGTTCAACAAACTTAGTTCTCAGCTGTGATGCCCACTGCTTTGGCTGCCAAGAGAGACTCTTAAGTAGTGCCTGGAAAATCAACCTGGTGAAAACAAAAGTGAAGTCCAGAAGGCAGAGTAGAGGAAAGCCAGTGGAAATGCCTTCCTCGGTAGCATATTATTATAGTATAAGGGGACACCAAAGATCTGAAGCAAAAACTCACTCAGTCATTCCCTGGATCTAAAAGACTCGGTAATATAATGTGGTACATGGAAAGATTTTTGAAGAAACACCTTTAGATTGTTTCAGCCCTTTACCTGTGTGGGTTAGTGTCATAGTAAAACATCACGCACCTGGTGACACTTGTGTGTGATTACCAAAAAAAAAAAACAAAAAAAACAAAAAAAAAAACCCAGAAATTTATTATCTCATAGTTCTGGAGGCTGGAAACCCAAGTCAAGATGTCATCAGCTTTGATTTTTTCTCAGAACTCTGTCCTTGGCTTGCAGATGGCGGCCCACTCTTTGTATGTTTACATGCTCTTATCTCTGTGCTCATGAATTCCTGGTGTACCCTTGTGTGTCAAAATGTCCTCCTCTTATAAGGACACCAGTGAGATTGGAATAAGACCATATCGAACTGCTTTGGTTTAACATAATTACATTTTTAAAGCACTTATCTCCCAATACAGTAACATTCTGATGTAACGGTGTTAGGACTTTAACATGAATGGGTGGGGATCTTGGGAATTCAACTCATAATACCATCAGTCTGGAAAATTTTAAGCTGTCACATAGGAAGATATAGTCATAATGAACAGCAGAATGCCATGCACATTAATAAGTAAGTATCGATCATTTATGCTTCAAGATTCAACTCTGACAACTTCTAGATAAACAGTACATTTTTGTTGATTCAATACAATTGATTTAATGAGTGAATGAATTTGTTTACTATCATCAGTGGTCAATATCACACTATGGAAACAGCAAAACTTAAGGGTTAGAGATGTGTCTAAGACACAAGATATTAATTACCCGCATCTTTCTTATTTAAAAATTAGTCTTTTAATTAAACAATTGAACTTACGCAATGTTACAAGTTAAGCAGATAAATCTTATTTAGCAAGATCTCTCTTTAGTAAATAAGTAGAATTGAATATTTTCCCTCACTTTTTCTCCTCTATTAGCTTTAATCAGACCTAATTCATATACTTAAACATGGATTGGATATTTATTACGATTAATTCCTACACTGACACTAGAGTCACTTTTGGACAGACCCTCTGGTTTCAGATTATCAGAAAATACAATATATTGTATGTAGTTCAGATGCTGAAAAAGTTTCTGCATTATGAACACTTATTTAAGTATTTATTGCAAACATTATGCTAATAATGGATACTTTCAATGTTTATTTATTCATTGTATTCTTAGCATTACACATATTCTCATCAACCTAAATATCTGGCCATTTCCCTTTACTCCTCTGCTGCAAGACCCTGTTTCTCTTTGTTCACATAGCAATAGAAGGAAAAGAGAAAACAAATTATGTACATTTTCTTCTTTTATACGTTACTAACTTTTTTTTTTTGGTTTGGATCCTGTCTAATCAGATGCTATTTTTCCATTTGGCCAGTTACAACTAACAAAAATTATTGACTTGTTTTAACACAAAATTCAAATTGAATAATGCACCCTTAGCTGCAGGCCAGCAACATATGATCTCAAAGGGTGTAAGTAAAGGTCTTCAAATATATTTTTGGGGGCCGGGCGCAGTGGCTCACGCCTGTAATCCCAGCACTTTGGGAGGCCGAGGCGGGCGGATCACGAGGTCAGGAGATCGAGACCATCCTGGCTAACACGGTGAAACCCCGTCTCTACTAAAAATACAAAAAGTTAGCCCGGCGTGGTAGCGGGCGCCTGTAGTCCCAGCTACTCGGGAGGCTGAGGCGGGAGAATGGCGTGAACCCGGGAGGCGGAGCTTGCAGTGAGCCGAGATCGCGCCACTACACTCCAGCCTGGGCGACAGAGCGAGACTCCGTCTCAAAAAATAAATAAATAAATAAATAAAAAATATATATATATATATATATATATATTTTTTTTTTGGAAAATTATGTGTTCTTATTTATTAAATTTATTTCACATAATCTTTTTACTTGAAATATTTGAGTAACATTATCAAATATGATTAAATATGTATACTATTATTTAAAATATAATTTCTTACTTAGTTTTTGTAATATTAATTGATAGTAGCACTTAGCAAATAGGGCTTGTATCAAGTGTAAAAGGCCTCAAAAAACGTAGTAGGCTTGAATGGTAACAATCTAATCACTCATTTTACAGATGAAGAAACTAAAGGCCATATAGAAAAGGCAAAGTCGTAAATAGCAGAATTATTTTGAAGGAACTTTCATTTTTAGTTTCAGAAATTATTTGATAAATGTGTTCCAAATATTACCTTTGAAAACAAGTAGGCATAATGGAAGGTAAACATGGATAAATCAAAAGTATTAAAAACTTATTCAATAATGGTGAGTATTGGGGGACTAGTAGCAGGTTTTGAAGCAAATATGAGTATCAGGTTTGTGTATTAGAAGATGAGGAGTCAGTTGAAAAATGGCATAAACTTCAATGTGATAATTACATACTTTGTGGCCATGCTTGTTGACAAAATGAACTAATGATGGAAGAATGGAGCTGAAAACACCTGTGAGAAAAAAAAAAAAATTTGATCAATTTGTAAACTTACTAGGTTTTAGAGAAAGACTACAATAATGCAAATGAAGAGAATAAAGTGAGTCCATAGAATGGGGTAAAGAAAAATACAACAAAATTGTGTCATGTGTTCATATAAAGTATTCAAATTCTAATAATAGATTATTGAGCCTAAAATCAATCAGGCTGAATTTTTTAACAATAATACAATATTATATATAAAGTGGGAAAACCATTATCAAAGGTGACAAAGAGCTTTAAGATGTAAAAGATCTGCAATTTGGAATTTTTGTAGGTGTAACACAAATATTACACTAAGTAAACTCGATATTCATATTTCCTTGAAAATTATTGCACAGTGATGTAAAATTAATAAAATGTGATGGCCTTAAGAAAAAAACAACAACAACAACAAAACTAATGTGTGTTTAAAGAGGCCATGTAAAAAGACTTTCAACTTTTGTACTCTCTGAAGATAGTCAGTCTCCTAGAGGGGCCTGTGTTTTAGACCTGAGAGCTGGTCTGCATGACAGCACATATTTGCAGTGCTGAAGTCTATGGGAGTGGAGGGAAGTCTCTTTACTTTCATATATCCTTTGTAGCAAAGTCATTTGCCAACATAGAGAAACTCTCTTGTTTTCTTCCCAGTGGTGTTTCCAGTAGGAAAGAAGCTTAGTGTTTCACAGTACACATTTGCACGTTGTTTGGATGCTAAGCACTCCACCTCAGAGAACCTTGAGATAGTGGGGAAGCTAAAAATCCAGGCATTGGAAGTAGGAAAACAACTCTGATGTATTGACCCTTTTATTTTTGTTTTTCTTGATGAGGCCCCTCAGGTGTTTTCAACTCCAGAAGTGTGAACAGCAAAGCAAAGCTACAACATCAGCAGGATGAAGGGTATGCCTAATCTAAGAACTATCATAATTGTGGTCAAGGAGATAATTTCTTTGGAATTATTTACTTAGGTAACTGCCACATCTCATCACTGCTTCCAGGTCATGAGATTTCACGGTTTACCTGAGTGATACGTTTGTTTCCTTGTTACCTCATCTTTATTTATTTATTTTAGTAGAAGCTTTGGTTTGTAGGAATTACTGTCAAAATTCCAATGATCATTTGAGAATAACCCTGTAGTTGGTTGAATTTTCTAAAAAAAAAAAAAGATGTTGAAATGATAACCCTGGGGACATGTGACTATAACCTTATTTTGAAATATAAACTTTTCAAATAGAATCAAGTTAAGGTAAGGTCACACTAGATTAGAGTGTGCCCTCAATTCAATGCCTTCTATCATTATAAAGAAAGAGAGACTTAGAGACACAGAGACATACACAGAGGGAAGACAGCCATGTGAGGACCGTGGTAGATGCTGAAGCAACATAGCTACAAGCTGATGAATAACAAGGATTACTGGCAACAACTAGAAGCTGGGAAGAGCAAGGAAGAATTCTCCTCTGGAAACCTCAGAGGTCCGGCAACATATTGACTTCAGATTTTTAGTTGACACAATGCAGAAAAAATTATTTATGTTTTTAAAAGCCATTCAAAATGTGGAAATTTTTTATAGTAGCTCTAGGAATCTAATACATTCTCAGAGGTATAAATTTTTCATGATTATGAATTATCTACTCATTGTTATCTTTTTCAACATTTTCACATTGCTAATAAAAACATATAATTTCCAACTTTTTGTATAGAAGGTGTTGCTGTATCTTTTAACACTTCTAGTAATCTTAGGGCTTTTTGAACAGAATATGTAAATTTAAAGGGAAAAACACATTTAGTCTTCTTAATGAAATCAGTGTTGATTGGGTGAAGAAAAACATCTTCCTTCTCTCCTGCAATCTGGCCTGGGCCTCCCCTGTAAGCATCCCAGATTAAATCATATGGCTTTTTACCATACCGGGAATTTAAGAGAGTGACAATGATGGTGGTGATGATAATGATGGTGATTACTATAAACAGGGTAATTCATACCTTAATTATTTCATTTGATTATAATTTGCTAACATTCACTGGTATATATCATGTATATTGTATGTGTGCACACACAAACCACTTTGAATAAACAGTATTACATTTCCCTTTCCCTTTGTCCTAGCTTGAGATCCCCAGAAAACAAGCCTGAAATAAAAGAGCATATGTGGAGTACTTTACTGTGGTATCACTCCATATATTGGAAGGCCTGAGTGAGGTCACAGATCCTTCTTCCTCCCTTTCTAATATCATATTCAAGTACGGTTTCCTAAATTTATGACCCATTCCCATTGTTCTCACAATCCTCCTGTCCATTCCAATTCCTGCCAGTGATTACAGTGACTTCAGCATTCACACAAAGGCCACGAAATAATACAAATTTCTGAAATTCCTAGTTTCCAAAGACGTTTTCTTACACTTTAATTCAGCCATCGTCTTTCTTTTTTTTATTCCTTTTTTTTTTTTTTTTTTTTTTTTTTTTTTGAGACTGAGTCTCACTCCATCACCCAGGCTGGAGTGCAGTGGCACAATCTCAGCTCACTGCAAGCTCTGCCTGCCAGGTTCACACCATTCTCCTGCCTCAGCCTCCCAAGTAGCTGGGACTACAGGTACCCGCCACCTCGCCCAGCTAATTTTTTTGTATTTTTAGTAGAGACGGGGTTTCACCATTCACAGGATGTTTCTCAATTTCCTGATCTTATGACCACCTGCCTTGGCCTCCCAAAGTACTGGGATCACAGGCGTGAGCCACCACACCTGGCCCAGCCATTGTCTTTCACTGTTTCCTCTTAAGTTTTTGTTTCCTGACATAGGGTCTCACTCTGTTGCCCAGGCTGGAGTGCAGTGGCATGATTATAGCTCCCTGCAGCCCTAAAATTCTGGGCTCTAGTGGTCCTCCCAACTCAGCCTCCCAGTTGGCTGGAACAACAGATGCACACTACCATGCCAAGTGAAAATTTTATTTATGTACTAATTATAGAGATGAGTCTTGCTATGTTGTCCAGGCTACTCTCAGACACCTGGCCTCAGGCAATCTTCCTGCCCTGACCTCTCAAAGTGCTGGAATTATAGGAATAAGCCACCATGCATGGTCCCCTTAATGATTTATTTTACTAATATTTTACAGTACCTTGACTATACTTCTCACCTGTGGAAGCCCAAATGTGGAACACCTCACCCATCCCCTGTCCAAGCTGTTTCCTGGACAGCTGGCTGTCATGTTTGAGCTGCATTATGAGCATGCTTATATGTCAATAGAGTACAGGCAGGCTTTAGCCAATAGTCAATTAGGAACTGAGGTTCTTAGCCCAACAGCCCACGAATAACTAAATCCTGCCAATAACCAGGTGAACAAGCTTGGAAGCACATCTTTTCCCACGTGTTTTAAAATGACTGAAATCCTGACTAACACCTTAACTGCAATCTTGTGAGAAGCCTTGAGCCAGACATACCCTGACAACTATGCCCAGTTTCCAGACCCTCAGAAACTGTGAAATAATTAATAGTGTTTTTTAAGCCACTAAATTTTGCTATAATGTGTTACTCAGTGATAGATCACAAATAAACTAGCAATGTCCCCTTACCAAAGTCATCTTTCTTACTGGTAGCTAGCGTACATGCTAGAAACCAATATTATGTGATTAGGTAACTGGTAAATAGACAGCAATATTAAAATCTCTAAAGAAGCTGTCATAAAAAGAGAGAGACATCGAGTAGCTGAAGGGAAGCTGCATATACCCCATAACACACTCTGTAAATGCATGTAAATTTCTGCTTTCCCCACGAAAGTATTGTTGGTGCCTTGCCTCCTTAAGGTTAGCTCTGAAGGACGTGGTGTTCTAGTCAAATAGTCTATTATGGGTACAATGACTCTAATGCATTCTTTGAGCTCTTTCTGCATTATCTGAGCAATTTGGCGATACGTACTTCTTTGTATTCCCATCTTTCCCCTGCTCATTTTAATTTAATAACATTTTCATGTCATCTTCTTACTCCCAATAGGATGTATCATATCTGAAAACTTCTTTGCCACATTTTTAATTTCTGTGATTGCGTGCAAGTACTGTGATAATGATACTAACAAAGGACAATCGAATGGCCCAATCTTATGCAGTGAAGAGCTGTTCAGGAGCAGGTCACTATTATTATCCTTTGTTCCTCCATACCCAAAGTCCATTGTTTCCATTTAGATGATTTAAATATTTTGATTTCTCTCTTCTCACTTTTTCCTAGGATTGGCTTATGCTGTATTTTGAGGGCTTCTATGTGGATTCTCTCTTTTACATTGTATAGTGAAACCAATTTATATACCAGTCTACTGGTCTTATAGCCTAAGCATAGGATCACATATGCATGGCATGAGTTCAGTCAGTGACATCCACAAAACACTGGTATAATGTAAGCATTAATAGCATAGATGAATTAGTTTGTCTCTTCGGGTCTCAGTTTACTGATACATCATATGGGGCTGAAAATCATTTATACTTCATACAGAGATTGGGATGATTAAATGAGTTAAAAACTTAGGCTACTTAGAACATTGACTGGCACATTGGCATGCACATTTCCTACATATACCAAATATAAACTTTCCTCTTTTATGAACAATTTCCAGATTTCTACCAACGTTATCTTGCCTGATTATGATAAAAATCACTGGGTAAGAAATGACACAGGTTATTTTAGTCATTTTACAAATGAAGGAACAATGGTTCAAAAATAAATAAATGCCAGCATCAACTCTCCTAAGGATCAGGGCTAAATTATGAATATAGATTTTTTTGTGGAAACTTTTTCTGAGGCTTCTTCTGCCTATCTCAGAGGTACCATCCTATGAGCTTATTGATGGGGACTCAATGGATTTTGATTTCTCTGCCCTTCACCAGGACACAGCCAGCAGTGTTTCCACTGGAGAACATGGTGGGATGTGGTGTGTGTGAATGTGTGAGTTCATAATGGGAATTCAATAAAGTGTTAAAGTGAGTTTGTGTGAAAGGAGAAAAAATTGCCATAACATTTGGAATCCCATTTAGGTAATCATCATACTGTAGTTTGTCAAGCTTGGAAAGGTGTACTTCCATATCTTAGTGGGAGTTATGTTGGGATGTTTTTTCCAGTATCAAGCAGTAACATAGTAATCTGTGGCCAGTATTCAAGAATGTTGAAGTCAAGATGCTCAGTACAACACTTCTCAGGCTTTTTTGAAAGCGTAGTCTTATGTTTTTATTAAGAGAAAGAAAATGTCTAATCTCACCATTTCATAGAATACAATAAAACCCATAAAATAAAGAATAATATACATCTCATATTTTTACATTCTTGAATGCCGTTTCTGATTTTAACATAAGCTAACACATTGTACATTTTGTACAATGCAATAACAGAATTTTGTACAATGCATTTTGTTCAGTGCATGTTGTGCAATGCAATAATACAATTTGCTTCTGTGTTATTGCGTTGTACAAAAATGCAGTAACGCAAAGGAAAGTGTTCGTAGCAATGGAAGCAAGTAAGCCATGTATTATTCAGTCTGTTGAGGCAGTTAAGTCTCCTTGTTTTCACTCCCACTGAGTGAAACATTGCCAGGAGGAATAGCTATAACCGTTATAAAATATCAGAAGACTACAATTTTTAATATCCAAAGAACTGTTTTTAATGTCCGAATTTCATGTATTTTTACTTTAGATTTTTTTTTTTTTAATGGATACGTACTATCAGCAGAGAGCTATCAAGTCCTAATGTTTTATCTATAGCACTGGTGAAAGCTCCACCTGCCTGTCAGGTCCTACTGTTTTATCTATAATACTGGTGAAAGCTCCACCTGCTTATTTCAGGCTTATGAGACTTTCTTTCCTTTGGGGGTGGTGGGTGGTGCCACAACAAGAAGAATTGTCATGCCCTCTGAGAGCAGAGAGCAGCTGGTGTAGTTTTCCTGATGTTTATGGGATGTAATAGGCATAAAGCCACATTTGGAACTGGTTGGGGAAATAGCATAATGCTTCTTACATTTATCTTTATAATCTACTTTTCTAACAAGTACTGTCCTGCTGTTCATACTGTATTTAGCAAATGCAGAAGAAAAAAAAAAAAAAAAGCTCTGTTAACACTGGGGCTGAGAGAATGGAATCCATGTCCTAGTTAAACTATTTTTTTATCAAATGGAAAATAAATATTGAGAGACATTTGTTCAATTTTTTTCTTTGAACAATGAAAGATGCTTTCATAAGAATTAACTAGGGGAAGTACCTCTGGAAAGCAGTGAACACAAAGTTTCTATTTGGAAGAAAACGAACATTATTGCCCCCCAAAAAATTCAGCTGTAGTGCGGTCCAAATTTGTCAAGCTAGGGGTGTTACAGAAAGGAATTTGCTACCAGAAACTTGCATTAGTTGGTATTTCTACTATTCCAAACTATTTATTTTTGATGACATCTTCCTTTGTTTGGGCAGAAGTTTTGTAGCGTGTATTTAGTGAAGAGCTACGGAACCTTAATAAAACGAAGTAAGTAAAGCATCAGCATGGCAAAACTAGGGTCATTATGGCGACTTTAAAAATACTTTCATACAGAAATCAGGTCTCAGGCAGTTTTTGCAAGTCACAGAAATTATTCCTAAGTGTTGGGTTGTTTGCTTTTCTATATTCTCCCCTTTCCAATTATTTCTTTTTATTTTTCCTGAAACGTTTTGGGGTCTATTGCCCACCCTCTCAATGAACATCCGCATTGTGACTCTCATAGGATGTTCACACCTGCTTTATTCATTTATTAAATGGTTAATTCAGGAGACACAACCATGGCCCACAGATTTGGGAAGACACTGGAAATATAAAAATGTGCAGCTGGCGTAGCAGAATGAACATCTCCTCCAAAAACGTAGGAATGCTATGTAAATGAAAACTATTAAATATTAATGGTGGAAATCAAACAAATCACCTGCAGGGTATTAAGCAGGATCACGAAGCTCATGCAATAAGCTACTGCTGAAGCCAAAGTGGGCTTACTGTTTTCCAACACAGATTTACACTTTGCAGGGTGAGATCATGAGTTCTGATCCCAACTAAGGGTGCAAGATGAGGTTCTCATAACTTGAAAGACCCAAAATCTCCACATAAACCCAGAAACTATGAGAGATGATCTGGTTATTCTCCTGGAGTATGTTATCAAAATAAGTTTATATCAAATTCAGCTTGCCAGAAATGGTAGTAGTTAAGTATATTGACGTACCATGTAAATCATTCACTTGTAACAATGGGGAAAATTTAGTGTTATTGTGCTTCACAGCACAATAACAAGAACAATCTTTCATTTTTAAAGTTAGATTAGGACATGTTACATAACTTGGCACTTTAGTATTGTATACACTAGCACTACGTTATGCACGACTTTTGCCACTGCGGAGTTTAAGTTAAAATATCCCTCAGTCATATAGCTATGGAATACATCTTCCATTTATAATTTCTGCATTAATAATTGAATAGTTTGGATTCAGGTTATTTTCATTTATACCATAAAACAAAAGCAAACTAGTCCCGTTTAAATTTTTATGTTCAGAATATTGCACATTTTCTATAAGTCATTCAGATTAGTATCTATGTAGGTTCAGACAAATCCAACCATGGATTTGAGTTATTATACTATATAACCCTATAAGATATATAAATGCTATCACTTTGCCTTTATAACAGAACCCAATTGTCTGTTTCAATCTGTGGATTCAGCATCTGAGTAAAGTGATTTTGACTCCCAAAATTAGGGAAAAATGACAAAATAATGGGAGAAGGAGGAACCAGGCCTTAGTGCCACATATTGTGGTAGTAAGGTAGAGTCTCATTCTTTCCAGAAATCTTTATTAGACTTAACTTATAGACCTGATTGTGTCAAAGTTTAATTTTCATGTTGAAGCTCTAGCTTAAAGAGGCAAAATAAAGTTGTCCTCATTAAATATATTCATCACTTTAACAGAATAATAAAGGAACAAAATTTAGGTTTCAAGCTGAATAAGAATACTATTTCAATGAACGTGTCCCTAAGATAACCAGAATTAGCAGTTAATTTATGCATCTGGAAAACCTCAGTTCCCACCAGTAAAAATATCCTGAGTGGCTAGTGCGCTTTGAGAAAATTCTGGCATAATAAATAAATAATGTACATGTGGAACCCAGGAGCTGGGTAAGCCTTGCCTTTAGACAACTCTGTGACAACAAAAATAAGGTCAGCACTTTTGGAACTAATAACCCTGCACTTATCAGTATCATAAAGAGCATTGCGCAGGTGAACTTTGCTCCTACTGGTTCAGTAGTTACTTATTTCTACCTAAGCACTCACCTTTTACTGAAACAAAAAAAGAATTATATTTGAGAACTACTTCACCTAAATTACAAAATGAGTAAGTGTTTTTAGTTCCAAGTGACAGTAAAAAAATGGATTTGTTCCCTTCTGAGACTTGTTTGGGTGTTTTAGTTATGCATAAGTAATTCTAGCAAAGGAAGGGTAGAAAAGAGATGAAAATTAATTCACACTACTTGCTACTTGGGAATAAAGGGCTTTTTGAGGGGGGTTATGGATATTAAATGATTTACTTATATATTTATCCCTATTAGTACAGGCAGTATTTTCTTTGAGTATGCCTAAATAACAGTATTTCTAAAATCTAACAAGTACCATTGAGGTGTGAAATTAAAGACAAATAAAATTAAAAAGAAAGATAAATAAGTTTTCCTGTATTAGGCCAACTTGTCCCAGAGGCAGCAACAGGCACAGCCCAGACACAGGAAAAGTCTCAATAATATTATCTAACGTGCTCTGGAGACTCTCTCAGAACTCCCTCAACACAGGGAAAACACAACAAATTTTCCTTTGTCTTATGGAACGAGTTTACAGATTCTTGTTCTCTGCAACTAGTGACTTCAAGTATTCTGTTTTATCTAAGAAGTACAAGAAAGGTTGTGAGATGCCTGAGTAGGCCTGAACTACAGGTACCTGGGCACCATAGTGAAAGTTATTGGATAAGCCCATGCCCAGACAAACCTAGATAATGGACATCTGGGTTGCTTGGCAAAGGTCATGTGCAATCCTGTCTTTGTCCTGCCTCTGTAGCCCAACTTTCATGCCACCGTAAACTTGCTTCAAGCTAACCTTTCCCCTTTTGTGAAGTGTGTATTAAAGTCAGATGCAGTCTTTGTTCTGGACCGGTCTTTTGGATGTTGAGTCAGCTGGCCTGAGTGCACTCAATAAATATTCTCTTGTTTCAACCTGAGGTCTCTCTCATCCTCCTGAATCCCGCAACACCATGTCAATTACTTGACATTCCTCATTCCCAATACCACAGGCCACTCTTGACATCATGTGCTTGCCTGGATGGAGTTCCTCATTTCAAACAGTGTACATATTTCCATGGGGTTTATTGTAGTAAGGCCAGAAACATATGGAAGTAACCATGCCCCTAACTATGCTGGAAGAAGTCAAGCTTCATCTGCATCTAGCACGTAATTCAAAAACAAATAAAAATGTGGCTGGACACTGTAGCTTACACCTGTAATCCCAGCACTTTGGGAGGCTGAGGTGGATTGATCACAAGGTCAAGAGATGAAGACAATCCCGGCCAACATGGTGAAACCTTGTTGCTACTAAAAATACAAAAATTAACTGGGCATGGTGGCAGGCATTTGTAATCCGAGCTACTCGGGAGGCTGAGGCAGCAGAATCTCTTGTCCAAGGGGCTGAGGTTTCAGGGAGCTGAGATCCAGCGACTGCATTCCAGCCTGGTGAGAAAGCAAGACTCCGTCTCAAAAAACACCTAACAGGCTTTACGTTAATGTTAAAAATTACTAAAACTTACCATTATAACATGTAGTTAAAACTGCTAAACATGGATTTCCATAAAAGGTGTATAAAAATGGTAAAAACTGTTTTTAGTTAAAAATTATAAGAAGGCATAACTATGTAGTAAAAAAAGTATTAAAATTAAATAAAGTAAAGTGGAAGGTATAAGGAAATAGGAAAAACATTGTAAATGTTAATCTTGCAAAGAAAACTCCGTGTGTAAACATATTAACTAAACTCAAAAGAGTAGAACATCAGGAAAAAAGATAAACATGATTATTTAACATATTTAGGTATACAAAATTGCCCAAATAACATCAGATAGGTTATATTTTAGGGAATAGTATTAAAATATGTTCCAAAGCTGTATGTCATGTCTAAGGTTCTGGTTTCTAAATATGTAAATATGTGCTGTTAATCACAAAGTTGTTATGCTGGGTTATTGTGAACCACAATGACCAAATTTCTTTTTTGATTGTGTTTCTAACTGTTTCCAACCTGGACATTTTGTTATTTACAGGCAATTGTTACTTTGCTAAAGTTCTCTTCAAAAATGGTTTATTACCAAGCTGTGAACTTCTAACAATTGTTCCCAAAGGAGGGTTTCTAACAACAACAAAAACAACAACAACAAAATTATAGAATACATAAAAAGCTAAAATGGTTATAAATGTCAACCAAAACAAAATGGACTAATTAACAAAAAACAAAAACAAGTTTTTAACCTTCTGCTTAGAAAACTGCTAATCTTTACCTGATGTTTCAGAGTCAAGAAAACTTGTCTTAAGCTAGCTACAGCATTTGAAAACTAAGTAAAAGTACACTCCTGTAAATGGAAATTAAAGTGTGTTTGTTTCTCTCTCCCTAGTTCCTCTAGAATTTGAAAATGAATTATAAATATTCTTAAACTACAACAATACAGTCATTTACATAAGTGCAATAAGACTCTACTTTCTTTTGCAGCAAAACACAATTGGAAAAACTGGTTATTTTACCAAGGCTTTGACAGGAATGGCATTATCTCCTTTAAGGAATCAAACTTCACTTATGAAGCCAAGAAAGCCCTTGGAAAACTGTCCTCATATTTTGTGTACACTGACCCTGTGCAGGATTTCTGATCTGTGGTAAATAAAGAATGTCATTTTCTGACAGGCCAGGAAAGGCAAGTTATCTTAAAAGCTCAAGAGGAGAGGGATTCACCCAATTCACAGGTATTGAATGGTACAAACCCATAGCAAGGCTTGGCTTTAAAAAGTTTTATCTCAAATTCCTTCTATAACACTAAGTTCCATCAAAGCTGACTTAAAAGGCCTGTGTAGCAATTAATTATTCTTGCTGCACTGTATACAACTTATTAAGCCAAGTACAATAAAGGAAAGCAGTCCTACCATGATTTCTTAATGAAAACGGGAAATTGAAGAGAGAAAATTATGTTTCAAAAAAGATAGTGCACCTGTTGCTACATTTTAGTCTGTCAAATGTTTTTCATTTTTATTATTTTCTACTGTTTAAATTATATACATTACAGAAATCAACTCCTAGATACTACACACTAAAGCTGTGGCCTAAAGAGCTGAGACAGCAACGCCTAGCAGCCCAGAAAAACTTCCTAAATATCAATGTAAAAGAATAAAATATCTTAAGCTGAAAATCATAAAATGTAATTAAGTCATAATTACTCATCTTAGTCTCAACCCTATTTTACCAAATACTTTTTGTTATTCTTACCTGTCCTTTAAGCCAGATATTAAAACGTTTTTTGTTGTTTTTTAATGGAAGTTATTTACTATGCCAACCTTATGGGAATTACTTTCCTCACTCTCCTATTTGCAGTAGGACTATACACTGCAGCTAAAATAGCAAACAAAGAATCTCAATTACTGTAGCGTTTTGTTTAATTATAATCATCATACCAGATACAACAGTTACTAATAAAACAATAACACATGGGTCTTTCCAAATATGCACCTCTCCCTGTCATTGGGAAATAAATGTTGCTTCTGTCTCAAGGAACCAGGCCTAATACGAAATGCTGCTGAAAAGCACAGGGCTAATATTCTTGCCCTACCTTGATAACCTTTTCCAAAATATTTTAAACGAAAGAATGATGGCCATTTTGCTTACAACTACCTCAAAATGTCTACAGATGGTGTTACTTCTGCAATCAATCCAAGATAAAAAAAGAAAAAAAAAAAAAAAAAAAACTCTTCTCCCCACCCCCTGATTAGCAGGAAGTAGCCAGAAAGAACAGGTCAGCCCCATTCTTCTGTAACTAAAGGGTTTGGAGTGAGAGAGCAAGGGCACCGTCATGTTAGACAAACACCGCCAAATGAAGATCCAGCTTCCTTTCTAACCTCATGCATTTTAAAGAAATCACTTGTCTTCTAAGAAGCAGGCAGAAAGAGCAGACAGGAAAACACAGATAAGCCAGCTGGGGCACAGAGGGAGGTGGGGGAAAGTCTCTTGAATAACTGCCAAACTTCACCCTCATACAGTGGGTGCCAGTAAAACAGTGGGCTTTTATAAGCACATTGCCTTCAGGTACAGTAAGATAGGGAAGCTAAAAGCAGTCTCGAGGGGTATGCCTGCAGCTGCAGGAAGATGTATGGAAACAGACACACAACCCTCCCTCCCAGATAAGCACAACAAAGAGACATAGAAGGAGCCCAAGCCTCTAATAAACTCTCCTTCTCTGAATCCTTAAAAATTATGAATGTGTAAGAGAGTGTGGCTCTGACTCAACTTGGCCAGAAGCCCCTATCAGGTTTGTTTTCTAAAATAAATCTCTCCTTGTTGATGCTCAAGCCACCCTTTGTGTTTCTCTCCTCTTTCTTTAATTCTTGCAATTATAGTCTTCACAGTATTCTCAAAAGTATAAATATTTTAGGGACATAAAGAAATGTGCACATCATGAAAACTCCTAGTAGATTCCAATATTTTCATTCATTAGACTATTTATTCATTAGTTATTTATTGAGCACCAGTTATTCAGGGAATGTATCTTAATAGTTCTAAGCATAAAATGGTGAACAAGGTAAGAATAACCTTTGATCTCTGTATTTTCTATACTATCAAAAAACTATGAACAAGTACATTAATGAACCAAATAATTACAGATTGTCCTAAGCACTGTGAGAAAAATAACCAAGGTGCTGAGTGAGAAATAATTTGCTTGAGAGAGTGGAAGTTCATTTCAAAAATCTTTCAACGAGAAGCTTAGGTAATTCCTCTTTGGGCGTGACTCTACAGCCTAGACCTAAAGGATGAGAAGAAACTGGGTGTGCAAAGATACAGAAAAACAGAATGAGAAAAAGATCCAAAAGGGAGGAGCTTGATTTAACATGTGTTTTAGGGAAGAATGAACCTGGGAGAGAGGGGTTGAGTTGACATTGGAAGATAGAGGAGGATGGGAAGACAGGCCCTTCAAGTTTGGGTAGGAAGTTTGTGTTTTATTCTAAGTGAAAAGGAAACATTATTGAATAGTTTCACGAAATTTTTGACATAGCCCCATTTAGGTCTATATAAAAGTAAGTATTGTATGAGAAAAAGTATCTGTGGACTTGTAAACCAATATAATATTTGCCCTAATTAAACACTAGCTTATAGAAACCTGAGATTGTACTATGAAGATCCTAGCCTATCTGACACAAATTATAGATATTTAACATTAGCCAAAGTGCAGAGAAGGCACAAAAATAATAACCAAAGAGGAATTTTGGGTAGTCAGAGAAGAAATATAATGCAAATTTTTATGGACATGTGATGTCTGGGAAGAAGGAAACCATGGTGGAGAAAAAAGCAAAAAGTAGGCCAAGCGCAGTGGCTCATGCCTGTAATCCTGACACATCGCGAGGCCAAGGCAGTTGGAGCACCTTAGGTCAGGAGTTCGAGACCAGACTGCCCAACATGGAGAAACCCCATCTCTACTAAAAATACAAAATTATCCGGGTGTTGGGTGCATGCCTGTAATCCCAGATAGCTCAAGAGACTGAGGCAGGAGAATTGCCTGAAACCAGGAAGCAGGGGTTGCAGTGAGCCAAGATTGCTCTATTGCACTCCAGTCTGGGCAATGAGAGTGAAACACACTAAAAGAAAGGAAAAAAAGAAAAATAGTAAAACATAAGGAGCATAAGTTTTTCCTGCTCTTCTGAAATCCCAGAATCAGAGGTGTGGAGTTAAAGGAAAGTTTTGCCCATTTGTGATTTGATCTCTGAAACAGAACTTCACCATGTGGTGTTTGTGGCAACATAGGTCACCCATGGCACAGAAAAAGTAAAATGTAGATATGGCATTGTTAGGCAGAGAGAGGATGCTGAGAGAAGTCTCAGAGATGCCCTGATGTGGGGGGCCAAGGATAGGAATCTGGGAATCTGATGTGCTCACGTGTCTCCTGGAAGAGGGGACTCAGCACCGTGCTAGGAGGCATTCCCGGGTCTACCCTGACAAGAGATAAGGTAGTCATGGTGCTGAAGCCACTGCATAAACAGGCTAGTTGGTCATCTAATAGAAGGTTTATCTATTTATTTATTTTTCAAGTTTTTGAAAATAAAAGAAGAGCACAACTAATTCCTGAATTATCCAATACAACAAGTCACAAATTAATGCTGTCACTCAGAGAACAAGAATCTCAGAAATGAACCAGAAATCCTACAGCAAAGATCTGGGTGAAACCAGGGGCCCAAAGGTCCTGTCAGGAGTCCCCCATCTCTTTTCTACTTTTGCAAGGGCAAGTTTTCCAGTTGTGCCCCTCCACGCATTCTCATTTCCTACTTTGGGACTTATTAGTAGCACTCTGTAAGACAAAACTGTTCCCTGAAAAAAAAATTAAACAGTAGTGTTAGATACTAATTATTAGCCACTTAAAACCTCCACCATAAATTTGTTAGCATCAGAGCTTGTGAGGAAGATTAGGTTTATGAGACACAAGCAAAAACTTTCAGGTACTGGTACATCACAGTTGTTCTGTGTGTAAATTTGCAGCACTACCACAACATTAGATGTAATGTCCTTCCATCTATTTCAGTTCACTTGCTCTTCATACATAATTGGTACGGCTTTAAAAATACATACTTAAGGTGTGTGCACTGCTTTCAATAAAAAAACTAAAATGAAAAATATTCTGATCCAGAGTAAAAAATTGTATGTTTTGTGACTGATGCTATCTCCGCTGCCAACTGGCTCTGTAACCTCAGCCAAGTCATTTAATTTCTCTGGGCATTCATTTTCTCCAGAAAATGAGGAGACTGGTCTAAATCATTGCTGAGGTCTATTTTGAATTCTGAAGTCTTTCATTCATGGGAGTGCTAAAATAAGGACTGCTGAGATGATCATGGTTAGATTGGCATTAATCATGAAACAATGTTAATAATTGTACAACCATTTAGTGAGTCCAGGCCACTTTCCCGGCACAAAGTAAGTCACTTAATATACGTCATTTCTAATCATCTAAACAACCTCATGAGGAAATAGGAGTTCAGAGGGTTTGCAATTTGCTCTATAACTCATGTTTTCTCTGCTGTTTCCAAATTATATATGATAATACTTATTTTCCATCTTTTTACATTGTTTGATTTGAAGATAACAGCTTCCAGACATTGTGAAAATCTTATGCATCATCCAAGCTCCCCATTCTCGCTGAAGCTATTTTTATAGCATTGACACAAAGCAATATATGTCCTAACTCATGAAGAGCTCACATAGATCATTTATTTAGCACGTATTTTCAGAGCTAACATATTTTTCTAATCTCCTGTAGCTATCGCCTGTGTCCTTCCAACAAAACTATAAATGCTCTGAAGGAATGTCAAGAAATGCTTGTGAGGGGTGTGGCATCAGCAGGGCTGGAACTCAAGTGAAGAGAGTACTGCGTCTGCCATCAAAACCTCAGGAGGTCTCACTGTCAGGACCTCACCAGTGCTGGGTCAACTCAGCTCATTCCTGGCACTGGACAGCCTATGGCAGCTGGTGGATGTCTAGTTCACTGAGATGGTCTGAATGAAGTTCAGCAACCTTAGTTCTCAGCTGTGATCCCCACTGCCTTTCCTGCCCGCAGAGACCCTATGTAGTGCCTGGAAAATCAACCTGGTGAAAACAAAACTGAGGTCCAGAAGGCAGAGTAGAGGAAAGCCAGTGGACATGCCTTCCTTGGTAGCATATTATTGTAGTATAATGGGTCACCAAAGATCTGAAACAAAATCTTATTCCGTCATACCCCAGAGCTAAAAGCCCTAGTAATATAATGTTGTAAATGGAAAGATTTTTGAAGAAACTCCTTTATATTGTCTCAGCCCTTGGCTTATGTGGGTTAGTGCCATAGCAAAACATCACACACTTGGTGACACTTGGTAACATTATTAAAAAAAAAAAAGAAAGAAAGAAAAAGAAAACAGAAATTTATTATATCATAGTTCTGGAGGCTGGAAGTCCAAGTCAAAATGTCATCAGCTCTGATTTTTTTCTGAGACGTCTGTCCTTGGTGGGCAGATGGCAGCCCACCCTTTGTTTATGTGGTGTTATCTCTGTGCTCATGCATTCCTGGCACACCATTGTGTGTCAAAATGTCCTTCTCTTATAAGGACACCAGTGAGATTGGAATAAGGCCATAACCAACTGCCTTAATTTAACAAAATTACCTCTTTAAAGACCTTATCTCCAAATACAGTAATATTCTGATGTAACGGCATTAGGACTTTAATATAAATGGGTGGGGATCTTGGGAATTCAGCCCATAATACCATGGGTCTGGAAAATTGTAAGGTGTCACATAGGCAAATAGAGTCATAATGACCAGCACAATACCATGCATGTTAATACATAAGTATTGTTTATTTATGCTTCAAGATTCAATGCTGACAACATTTAGATAAGCAATACATTTTTGTTTATTCAATACAGTTGATTTAATGAATGAATAAATTTGTTTACTGTCATCAGTGGTCACCATCACACTAGGTGAATAGCAAAAATCAGGGGTTAGAGATGTGTCTGAGATACAAGATATTAATTACTCACATCTTTATTATTTAAAAATTAGTATTTTATTTAAGCAATGGAACTTAAACAATGTTACAAACAATTGAACTTAAGCAACATTATAAGTTAAGCAGATAAATCTTATTTAGCAAGATCTCTCTTTAATAAGTGGTATCGAATATTTTCTCTCACTTTTTCTCCTTTATTAGCTTTAATCATACCTAATTCATGTATGTTAACATGGATTGTATATTTATTACTATTAATTCCTACACAGACAACAAGAGCCACTTTTGGACCATCCCTCCACTTTCAGATTATCATAAAATACAACACATTGTATTTAGTTCAGATGCTGAAAAGTTTCTGCATTATGAATACTTATTTTAACTATTTATTGCAACCATTATGTGAATAATGGATTTTTCAATGTTTATTTATTCATTGTGGTTTTAGCATTACTCATATTCTCATCAACCTAAATATGTGGGCCTTTCCCCTTTGCTCCTCTGCTCCAGGATCCCCGGATTCCCTTTGTTCACATAGTAATAGAAGGAAATTGAAGAAAAAGAGAAAACACATTTTGTAGACGTTCTTGTTTTACACATTACAACTTCTGTTTTGCTTTTGGTCTGGACTATGTCTAATCAGATACTATTTTTCCATTTTGCTCTAAAAATAAAATCACCCATCACTCATAAATTACAACTAACAAAAATTATTGACTTCTTTTAACACGAAATTCAAATTGAATAATGTACACTTAGCTGCAGGCCAGCAACATATGAGGTCAAATGGTGTAAGCAAAGGTCTTCAAATGTGTTTTTTTGGAAAATTATGTATTCTTACTTATTAAATTTATCTTTACATTACCTTTTTACTTGAAATATTTGAGTAACATTATCATATATGATTAAGTATATTATTATATCAAATGTAATTTTTTTTTTGAAATGGAGGCTCATTCTGTCATCCAGGCTGGAGTGCAATGGAGTGATCTTGGCTCACTGCAAGCTCTGCCTCCCAGGATCACGCCATTCTTCTGCCTCAGCCTCCTGAGCAGCTGGGACTACACTTGCCCACCACCACATCTGGCTATTTTTTTGTGTGTTTTTAGTAGAGATGGGATTTCACTGTGTTAGCCCGGCTGGCCTCTATCTCCTGACCTCGTGATCCACCTACCTCAGCCTCCCAAAGTGCTAGGATTACAGGCGTGAGCCACCACCCTCGGCCTTATATCAAGTGTACTTTCTTCCTGAGTTTTTGTAATATTAACTCACGGTAGCACTTAGCATGTAGGGCTTGGGTCAAGTTTAAAAGGCTGCAAAAGATGTAGTAGACTCGAATAGTAATGATCTAATCACTTATTTTACAGATAAATAAACTGAAGGTCATATAGAAAAGGCAAAGTTGTAAACAGGAATTATTTTGAAGGAACTTTCATTTTTAGGTTCAGAAATTATTTGAGAAATGTGTTCTGAACAGGACCTTTGAAAACAGGTAGGTGTAATGGAAGGTAAACATGCATAAACCAAAAATGTTAGTAACTAGTTCAATAATGGTGAGTACTGGGGGACCAGTAGCAGGGTTTAAAGCAAATAGGAATTTCAGGTTTGTGTATTAGAAGATGGGGAGTCACCTGAAAAATGGCATAAAATTCAATATGACAATTACATAGTTTGTGACAATACTTGTTGACAAAATGAACTAATGATGAAAGAATGGAGCTAAAAACACCTGTGAGGAAATGAAAACCAAAAACAATTTTTGATCCATTTCTAAACTTACTTGGTTTTAGAGGAAGACTACAGTAATGCAAATGAAGACAATAAAGTGAGTCCATAGAATGGGGTAAAGAAAAATGCAAGAGGATTGTGTCATATATTCATAT
The DNA here is from genome assembly GCF_028858775.2 of Pan troglodytes. Classification (NCBI taxonomy): domain Eukaryota; kingdom Metazoa; phylum Chordata; class Mammalia; order Primates; family Hominidae; genus Pan; species Pan troglodytes. The sequence goes on from NC_072422.2 coordinate 15,168,052, forward strand.
AAAAGATTCAAATTCTAATAACAGATTATTAAGCCGAAAATTAATCAGGCTAAACTTTTTAACAATAATAAAATATTATATATAAAGTGGGAAAACCATTATCAAAGTTGACAAAGAGCTTTAAGATGTAAAACATCTGCAATCTGGCATTTTTTGTGGGTATAACATAAATATTACACTAAGGGAACTTCATATTCATATTTCCTTGATAATTATTGCACAGAGTGGTGTAAAATTAATAAAACATGGTGGCCTGAAGAAACAAAGAACAACAAAACTAATGTGTCTTTAAAGAGGCCATGTAAAACGACTTTCAACTTTTGTACTTTCTGTAGATAGGCAGTCTCCTAGAGGGTCCTACATTTTAGAACTGAGAGCTGGTCTGCATGACAGCACATATTTGCAGTGCTGAAGGCTGTGAGAGTGGAGCGAAATCTCTTTACCTTCACATATCCTTCATGGCAAAGTCATTTGCCAACATAGAGAAACTCCCTTGTTTTCTTCCCAGTGGTGTTTCCAGTAAGAAAGAAGCTTAGTGTTTCCCAGTATGCATGTGCGTGTTGTTTGGATGCTAAGCACTCCACCTCAGAGAACCTTGAGATAGTGGGGAAGCTCAAAATCCAGTCATTGGAAGTAGGAAAACAACTCTGATGTACTGCCCCTTTTATTTTTGTTTTCCTTAATGGATGATGCCCCTAAGGTGTTTTCAACTCCAGTAATTGGGAACAGCAAAACAAAGCTACAAAATCAGCAGGACTAAGGATATGCCTAATCTAAGAACTATCTTAATTGTGGTTAGGGAGATAATTTCTTTGGAATTATTGACTTAGGTAAACTGCCAAATCTCATGACTGCTTCCAGGTCATGAGATTTGGTTTACCTGAGTAATACATTTGTTACCTTGCTACTTTATTTATTTATTTATTTATTTATTTATTTATTTTAGTAGAAGCTTTGATTTGTAGAAATTAGTGTCAAAATTCCAATAATTGTTTGACAATAACCCTGTAGTTGGTTGAATTTTCTAGAAAAAAAAAAAAAACTATGTTGAAACAATAACCCTGGTGACGTCACTGTAACCTTATTTGGATATATAAACTTTTCAAATATAATCAAGTTAAGATAAGGTCACACTAGATTAGGGTATGCCATAAACTCAACGTCTTGTAAGGAAAGAGAGATTTAGAGACACAGAGACACACACTGAGGGAAGACAGCCATGTGAAGACAGAGGTAGATGCTGAAGCGATATAACTGCAAACTGATGAATACCAAGGATTACCGGCAACAATCAGAAGCTGGGAAGGGCAAGGAAGAATTCTCCTCTAGAAATGTCAGAGGCCTGGCAACATATTGACTTCGGATTCTTAGTTTCCAGAATGCAGAAAAAAAAATTATGATTTTAAAGCCATTCAAAATGTGGTATTTTTTTATGGTAGCTCTAGGAATCTAATACATTCCCAGAACTATAATTTCCCCCTATTATAAATTATCTACTCATTGTTATCTTTTCAACATTTTCTCATTGCTAGTAAAAATATATAATTTCCAACTTTTGTATAGAAGGTGTTGCTATGTCTTTTAAAACTTCTTGTAAGCTAAGGGATTTCTGAACAGAGTACGTAAATTTAAAGGGAAAAACAAATTTACTCTTCTTAATGAAATCCATGTTGATTGGGTACAGAACAACATCCTCTTTCTCTCCTGAAATCTGGCCTGGGCCTCCTCCTGTAAGCATCTCAGATTAAATCATATGGCTTGTTACCCCACCATGAATTCTTAAGAGCGAAAATGATAATGGTGATGATAATGATGGTGATTACTAGAAACAGGATAATTCATATCTTAATTTTTGTTTGATTATAATTTACTAACATTCACTGGTATACATCCTGTATATTATACTTGTGCACACATAAACCCCTGTTAATAAACAGTATTATGTTTCCCTTTCCCTTGGTCCTACCTTGAGTTCCCTGGAAAACAAGCCTGAAATAAAAGAGCATGCGTGGAGTACTTTAGTGCGGTATATGAGATACAGAACAAGCAACTCATAGAAGGAAGGAGATTTACTATAGTGTTTTATCAAGTAGGCCAGTTTGAAAGGGAATTTGGGCAATTTTAGAGTTAATACTTTAGATAAAGAAACTCCTCTGTATACACAACAACCTCAATTAATAACCTTCAACCTTTGTCCCTGAAATAACACAGGTTCTCCATAGAGGTTACTACTTCTCTTGCAGCCCACCCAAGCAGAGGCCACTTACTCTCCCCACACTCCATATATTGGAAGGCCTGAGTGAGGTCGAGATTCTTCTTCCTCCCTTTCTAATATCATATTCTAGTACACTTCCCAAGTTTATGACTCATTCCCTTTGTTCTCACAATCCTCCTTTCCATTCCAATTCCTGCCAATGATTACAGTGACTTTAACATTCACACAAAGGCTCACTGAATAGTACCAGTTCCTGAAATTCCTAGTTTCCAAAGACCTTCTCTTACATTTTAGTTCAGCCATTTTATTTCACTGTTTGCTCTTAACTATGTTGTTTTCTGATATAGGGTCTCACTCTGTTGCCCAGGCTGGTGTGCAGTGTCATGATTATAGCTCTCTGCAGTCCTGAACACCTGGGTTCAAGTGGTCCTCCAACCTCAGCCTCCCAAGTGGCTGGAAAAACAGATGCACGCTACCATGCCAAGGGAAATTTTTATTTATATACTTATTGTAGAGATGGGTCTTGCTATGTTGCCCAGGCTACTCTCAGACTCCTGGCCTCAAGCAATCTTCCTGCCTTGACCTCTCAAAGTGCTGGAATGATAGGAATAAGCCAGCATACATGGTTCCCTTAACCATTTATTTTACTAATATTTTATAGTACCTTGCCTATTCATCTCACCTGTGGAAGCCCAAATGTGGAACACCTCACTCATCCCCTGTCCAAGCTGTTTCTGGGACAGCTGGCTGTCATGTTCGAGCTGCATTATGAGCACACTCATGTGTCAGTACAGCAGAGACAGCCTTTAGCTAATAGCCAGTCAAGAACTGATGTCCTTAACCCAACAGCCCATGAAGAACTAAATCCTGTGACCAGCCAGATGAACAAGCTTGGAAGCACATCTTTCCCCACATGTGTTTTAAAATGACTGAAATTCTAGCTAACACCTTGATTGCAATCTTGTGAGAAGCCTTGATCCAGACATACCCTGATAGCTATGTCCACTTTCCAGATGCAAAGAAACTGTGAAATAATTAATGGTGTTGTTTAAGCCACTAAGTTTCGCCATAATTTGTTACTCAGTGATAGATCACAAATAAACTAGCAATGCCCCCTTACCAAAGTCATCTCTCCTTCTGGCAGCTAAAGTCCATTCTAGAAACTAACGTTGTGTGATTGGGTAATTGGTAACTGAGAAGCAATATTGAAATCTCTTTAAAAAGTAGTCATAAAAAAATAGAAGTTGCGTAGCTGAAAGGAAGTCGCATATACCCCATTACACACTCTGTAAATGCATCTAAATTTCTGCTTTCCCCACAAAAGTATTGTTGGTGCCATGCCTACTTTAGGTTAGCTCTTAAGGATGTGGTGTTCTAGTCAAAGAGTACATTATGGGTAGAACTACTCTGATACATTCTTTTAGCTCTTTCTGCATTATCTGAGCAATTTGATGATACTTCTTTGTACTCCCATCTTTCCCTTGCTCATTTTAATGTAATAACGTTTTCATCATCTTACTCTCACCAGTAGGATGTATTGTATCTGAAACACTTCTTTGTCACATTTTTAATTTCTGCTATTGCTTACAAGTAATATGATAATGATACTAACAAAGGACAATTGAAGGGCCCAACCTTATGCAGGTAAGGGCTGTTCAGCAGCAGGTCACTATCATTATCGTTTGTTCCTCCTTACCCAAAGTCCATTGTTTCCATTTAGACAATTTACATATTTTGATTTCTCTCTTCGAGATAGATAGGCTCCACTTGCCTATCTCTTTCCTAGGGTTAGCTTGCACTGAATTTTGAGGGCTTCTCTGTGGAATTTCTCTTTTACATTGTATAGTTAAACCAATTTATATACCAGTCACTGGTCTTAGAGCCTAAGCATGGGATTGCATATATATGGCATGAGTTCAGTCAGTGACATCCATGAAACATTGGTATAGTGTAGGTATTAAGAGTACAGATGAATTACTTTGCCTCTCAGTGTCTCAGTTTACTGATAAATCAAATCCGGCTGATAATCATTTATACTTCATACAGAGATTGGGATGATTAAAAGAGTTAAAACCTGAGGCCATTTAGAACATTAATTGGCACATAGAAAGGCATGCGCGTTTGCTACATATACCAAATATAAACCCTCCAAAAATAGGAATATTAAATTTTATAAACAATTTCCAGATTTCTACATAGATTATCTTACCTGATTATGATAAAAATCATTGGGTAAGGAAGGGCACAGGTTATTTTAGTCATTTTACAAATGATCAAACAGAGGTTAAAAAATAAATAAATACCGATATTAACTCTCCTAAGTATTAGGGCTAAATTATGAATATAGATTTTTTCTGGAAACTTTTCTGAAGCTACTTCTGCCTGTGTCAGAGGACCCTAGAGGTACCAACCTATGAGCTTATTGATGGGGACTCAGTGGATTTTGATTTTTCTGCCCTTCCCACGACAAAGCCAGCAGTGTTTCCACTGCACAACATGGTGGGGTGCTGTGTGTTCACGTGTGAGTTCATGATGGTAATTCAATAAATTGTTAAAGTGAGTATGTGTGAAGGGAGAAAAAAATGCTATAAGATTTGGAGTCTCCTTTAGGCAATCATCATATTGTAGTTTGTCAAGCTTGGAATGATGTACTTCCATATCTTAGTGGGAGTTGTGTGGGGATGTTTTATTTCCAGTATCAAACAGCAACTTAGTAATTTGCGGCCAGTACTCAAGAAATCAACATGCTCAGGACAGCACTTCTCAGGCTTTTTTGAAAGTGTAGTCTTATGTTTTTATTAAGAGAAGGAAAATATCTAATCTCACCATTTGATAAAATACAATAAAACCCATAAAATAAAGAATAATATACATCTCATATTTTATGGCACTTGAATGGTGTTTCTGATTTTTAACATAATCTAACACATTGTACATTTTGTACAATGCAGTAACACAATTTTGTACAATACATTTTGTATAGTGCATTGTACACAAATGCAATAACACGAAGTGTTCACACTAATGGAAGCGAGTAAGCCATGTATTATTCAGTCTGTCTAGGGAATTCAGTCTGTTTGTTTTCACTAATGCTGAGTGAAACATTGCCCAGAGACATAGATATAACTGTTATAAAATATCAGAAAACTACAATTTTTAATATCCAAAGAACTTTTTAATGTCGGAATTTCATGTCTTCTATTCCATTTTTTTTTTTTCTTTTTTTTAACGGAAACACATTGTCAAAAGAGAGCTGTCAGGTCCTAGTGTTTTATCTATAGCAATGTTGAAAGCTCCACTTGCCTATCAGGTCTTACTGTTTTATCTGTAGCATTGGTGAAAGCCCCACCTGCTTACTTCAGGCTTGTGAGGGTTCTTTCCTTTGGGGGTGGTGGCTGGCGCCAGAAGAAGAAGAAATATCATGCCCTCTGAGAGTAGAGAGCAGCTGGTGTAGTTGTCCTGGTGTTTGTGGGATATAATAGGCATAAAGGCATATTTGGAACAGCTTGGAGAAATAACATAATGCTTCTTACATTTATCTTTATAATCCACTTTCCTAGCACATATTATCCTGCCATTCATAATATATTTAGAAAATGCAGATTAAAAAATGCTCTGTTACCACAGGGGCTGAGATAATGGAAAGCATGTCCTAGTTAGTTAAAGTAACTTTTTTTTAATCAAATGAAAAATAAATACACAGAGAAATTTGTTCAATTCCTTTTTCTTTGAACAATGAAAGACCTTTTTGTAAGAATTAGCCAGGGTAGGTACGTCTGGAAAGCAGTCAACACAAAGTTTCTATTTGAGAGAAAACTAACATTATTGCCAAAAAAATAAAAAATCCACCCGTAGTATGATCAAAATTTGTCAAGCCAGGTGTGTTACAGAAAGGAATTTGCTAATAGAAATTTGCATTAGATGGTATTTCCACTATTTCAAACTATTTATTTTTGATGGCATCTTCCTTCATTTGGGCAGAAGTTTTATAGCATGTATTTAGTGAAGAGCTACAGAACCTTAATAAAATGCAGTAAGTAAAGCATCAGCATGGCAAAACTAGGGTCATTATTCTGATTTTAAAAATACTTTCTTACAAAAATCAGGTCTTGGGCAGTTTTTGCAAGTCACAGAAATTATTCCTTAGTGTTTGGTTGTCTGCTGTTTTGTACTCTCCTGTTTCCCATTATTTCTTATTATTTTTCCTGAAACGTTTTGGTGTCTATTGTCCACCGTCTCAATGATCATTAGCATTGTGACTCTCATAGGGTATTCACACCTGCTTTATTCATTTATTAAGTGGTTAATTCAGGAGGCACCACCATGGCCCACAGATGTGGGACGATACTGGAAATATAAAGATGTCCATTTGACACAACAGAGTGAACTTTTCCTCCAAAAACATATGAATGCTGCATAAATGAAAACAATTAAATATTAATAGTGGAACTCAAAAAAATCACGTGTGGGATATGAAGTAGGATCGCAAAGCTCTAGTAAGCTAGAGCTGAAGCCACGGTGGGCTTACTGTTTTCCAACACAGATTTACACTTTGCAGGGTGAGATCATGGGTTCTGGTTCCCAACTAAGGGTGCAAGAGGAGGTTCTCATATCTTGAAGGGCACAGAACCTCCATAAAACTCAGGAACTATGAGACATGATCTGATTTACCTCTTGGAGTATGGCATTGGCAGCAATCCTTCTGCATATCTCTTGGGGGTGGTAGGGGAGAGATTGGCCTGTAAGCAATTGAAACGCAAGCCTACCCACATGCAATTCAGTTAGAATTTTTACTTTATGGATGGGCATCTACTGCAGTGAGTAAATTTTGCTGCCTCTCAGAGGTACAACGGAAATGCATGTGTGCACTATCATCCAAAATGCAGGGTGCTCCCAGAAAAGACAGTGCCTACTAGAAATAATCGTAGCATCAGAAATCACTGAAAGTTACCATAATGAAGTAAACATCCATGAAAGAGTCAATAGATGCACTAAAGATAAGGCAATTTGAATTATTTAATAATATTTGATAATGTGTATATATATACACACACATATACAGATATGTATATGTGTATACACACACACACACACACACACACACATATGTGTATATATATACACATATAACATGGATTCTCATTCTGTTGCCCAGGCTGGAGTGCAGTGGTGTGATCTCGACTCTCTTTAAACTCCACTGTGGGGACCAAGCAATTCTTTGCCTCAGCCTCCCAAGCAGCTGGGGTTACAGGCACTGACCAAAACACCCAGCTAATTTTTGGATTTTTAGAGGAGACATGGTTTCACCATATTGGCCAGGCTGTTTTGGAACTCCTATCCTGATGATCCACTCACCTCAGCCTCCAAAAGTGCTGTGATTACTGGCAAGACCAACCGTGCACAGCCTCCAGCCTGATATTTAAAGTGCTGCCCACCACAACTGTTTTTGTCCTGCTTTCTCTATTGGTAGTATGAAAATTAATTTGATATCTTAACCGGTTATACAAGCCTCAGATTGACTCAAACTAAATGCCAGAGCTTTGGGAGCAGAAAATGGTACATACTCATCTAGAAATCTGGGAGTAATTTCAGCAAACATGTATTTTTTAATATGATTGGTTCTGGCCTCTGTGACCATATAATTCGGAGGAATGTGATGCAAACCAGCCAAGAGCAGCAGGGTGACTGACTGCAGGAAACCGTGGCTCAGTTGCACAACAGTGGTACCTGAATATAACCTTTTCTACAGGCTGGTGAAAGTGAGGCAGAAACTAGTAATACACTTCCTGTGTGTGTATTACTAAAGTTAAATGCCAATTTTGTGTGTGTGTGACTGCTATTTGAAGAAGCTGGAAGGGAAGTGGAGCATTGAGTGGGACTTCCAAGGTGGGCTGCTGAGGAAAGCACTGCAGGTGTGAAGGCGTGAAGAAGGGCACTGGGGCACACTGATAGAACTGACAGCTGATAGACAGGAGAAGATTATGAAGAAAGCTAAGCTGGCAAAGCTTGGATCTGGTAGGGGATATCTTTTGAAGGTTCTTTAACACAAGAGGAATAGGGTGAGATCAGTCTTGTAATCAGGCTCACCTGAGCACACGTATGTTAGCACTACGTTGGTTATCTGCTTCCGTGCTCCAAAAGTGATCCAGATAAAATGCATACATCGAGTTTTGTCCTCTTGCTGTAGCTGGAAACTTAGAATACTTCCTTCGGCATGAACATAGAAAAAAAAAAACCTGAACCCTCTCAAGGGAAAAGTTTCCATTGATAGCTTGAACCTAGCTGGATGTATGAGAGACCATATGGAGCAACTCCTGTACCACTGGGTCCCACACTTTCTTCAAGCTGTGGAGCATGATCTATGGTTCTTTTGCCTAGTGAGGCTCTGCAGCAGATTTCCACCACTCCAGCTGCGCACTCACCACCTGCTTTGTTCTCCAACCGTCTTCTATTGTATTTTCCATAAAATATTTACAGATGGCAAAATCGACCCTTATGTTAGGACATTAGACTTTCAAAAGCTTAGCTTACCAGAATGTTTTTACATTGATTCCCATTGGGTGGGGCCAAGAAGAGAAATGTTTTGATGTAATTTTTCAAAAACCCTTTCCCTATATGACAGCCAGCTCCCCTCACCCAGCATGTACTTTGATATCCCCATCATTTCCCAGTTGAGGGTCTCATTCACACTCAGTGTAGGCTTTGGTTATCCTCTGTAGAATCAGATAGTCACCAACCACACAGCATATGAACTTCATCCATGAAAGATCACAATTTGCTTCATCAAGTCTGATCATTGGAACAAGTATTTGGGAATCAAAAAAATTCCTTGAGATAAGTAAACAATGTTCAGTGATAGAGAAGAAACTAAATAAATACATAGCTAAATCAATTGAGAGCTATAATGTTACTTGTGTCTTGTGTTAAAAAGGAATGGTTTAACTTCAACTAGGAGGCTTCCCCAAGTTTGAAGAAAGTAACACAAATATTACCTAGTGCATTAGTGGAATTGTAATTTTGTATCCTCCACACAGCACATTGTAACTGTGATATCAGATGCACATTTGTCTGTTCTCCAGGTTCAGTAGTTGGCCTTTTTCTTAAAACTGAACTCTGTTTATGGAAATGATTTCCATTCCTGGGTAGCCCAAATTCAGCTGGATGTATGACAAACTGTATGAAGCAACTCTTGTACCACTGGGGACCTACCCTTCTCCTGGGACCGTGGAACATGATCTATGGGGGTAGAGGTGCCCTCATGGCACACAAATGATGAGTAATTACTACTAAGAGTAATTCTAATGAAACATAGGATAACAATACGGAAGGTTAAGTCATTTTGAAGAGAATGAAGAAGTAAACTAAGTAACAATGCGTTGCAAATACATTAGATTTTAGTCTTCTATATCTAACATTTTTGCTTTAGGAAATTATTTCCTTGAACCAAGAATGCAATGCTAGTTGCATAAAAACTTGTAGATATAAAAAGTAGTAATCCATTTCCCCAGGAAAAAAAAAATTCATGTATAAATTGTAGCGTAGACAAGTTTCTTATTTTAATTATAATTCTTCTTGGTTATCTCATTTCTTAGCTCTGTAACCTACATATGTAAATCAAAGAAACGTTTTTAGACAAATACTACAATTTAGAAATGCAAAGTGCCATTATGGAGAAAACATGTTCTTCCATGAGCGGATGTGTCCCTTCCCCCACCAACTAATAAAGCAGGACAATACACTCATTTGAAATTTATTAGTAGATGATACCGTGGTGCAAACCCTAATTCTTTTTTATCCGCATGTCGATTTTGTGTATACCTGTGAGTTGATTAGAATGCAGCAGCAACCGCTAACAATCCACAGCAAGATGAGCTAGTCCTGGGCTTTCGATGAAGATTCACTGTGTCTGTGTGCATCAACTGAGCCGACATATCCTCGTTCACAGAAACCCTTCAAACCGCATCCTCAAAGGCTGCTGCCACACTTGTGGCATCTTTTGCACTTGTTTCAAAATAAAAATAGTGGTCGTCGTCCCTGCACAAGCTTGGGCTTCTTCTGAAGACATCTGCTGTTATCTCATGTCAGTCTTGTTACCCAGAATCACAAAAGGGAAGCTCTCGTGTTCTTCCACATTTGCATAATATATGAATTCTTTTTTCCAGTTACTAAAGTTCTGGAAGCTTTGAGAATCATCGGTACTAAAAGTAAGCAGGCCGCAGACAGAATATCTGTAAAATGATGTCCTCAGGCTTCAGAATCACTCCTGACCTGCCACGCCCCAAATCTGAGTGGCACCAAAATGTTTATCCACATCCAAATCTTATTTAAAAATTCCACACCTATTGTCTTAAAGAGCTGGATATCAAAATTATTAGTTACATATCTGTTTATAAGTGAACTCCTCCCAACTCCACCATCTCCAAGGATAATTACTTTAATAAGTGATGAATTTCCTGCCATCGTTAATCTCAAGAGCTTCAAGAAACTCTGTAAAATGTAAATGCACCATTGTATTTCTTTTTACCTACCTATTCTTCTACATGATTCTATGGATATCAGCATTTAGCTGAAGTAAAATGTATAGCCCCGGGGAATACCAAATAATAAGACTTTTGTTTACAAGACTGAGCATTTAGCCATGTGCAGGCTACCATACTAGCAATATTATCTAAAACAGCTGGAAAGGGCTCATTCTTCTTCTTTCTCAGGTCACAGTTGACTGTGAAGCTAACACTAAAGCCTAAGTCTGACCCCAAAGCTCTTGCTCTGAACTGTTACTCTATGATAAGTCCCTCTCCGCTGATGGTAAGCCCCACCACAGTTGGTTAAAGATGGGTAAGAGATCAAAGTCTGCATGTTTCTGATACAGCAATATTTATACGTTGAAGAGCATGTTCATGACCAATGTGAGGGGCGTTAGAGTTTAGAGAGCTGGAAACTTTATCACTATATCAAGGCCAAAAATAAAAGCCTGGTTCGGAAGAAGCACACCACCACGTTAGATAAATGCTGTCACAGGCTGGGTAAAGTGGCTCATGTTTGTAATCCCAACAGTTTGGGAGGCAGAAGGGGGCAGATCACTTGAGGTCGGGAGTCCAAGACCAACCTGACCAATATGGTGAGAAACCCCATCTCTACTAAAAATACACAGAAACACAAAAGTTAGCTGGGCATGGTGGCGGGTGCCGGTAATCTCAGCTACTTAGAAGGCTAAGGCAGGAGAATTGCTTGAACCCAGGAGGCAGAGGTCACAGTGAGCCGAGATTGCACCACTGCACTCCAGCAAGGTGACAGAGCAAGACTCCATCTCAGAAGAAAAAGAAAAGACTGTCTACAGCTTATGGAAATGTAAACTTTAGATCCCAATAGACTGAGAATGTTCATGGTTTACACAGATTGGAAGACGCATCCATATTCCGGAAGCGCACTTTCTGTATATTTACAGACAATTATACTCCTTTATCAGGAAGGAGGAGGCCAGATTTTATTTAAATGGTTAACTTATGTCCATCGGAAAGAGATAAAAGCATGAGCATGCTCCTGTGCAAAAGGCTAGTCCATAATTTATAAATCTGGGTTGTTACATTTATATCTAGAAAATAGAAGGTTCAGGGGTTCTCAGTCAGAGAATAGAATTCAATATGCAAGAAAACAGCAGTTTATTGTTTGCACGGCTCTGAAGGTTGTCTTTTAAATGAAAGAGAAAAGTGAAGATTGGCAAAGACAGGAAGCCTGCATACAGCCCATGAGCCCAAATCCACCCCAAGAAAGCCATCAAGCTTATGTACAGCCAGGAAGCTCCTATTCCCCTCCAAGTTAATGAAGTTTGTAATTTTAAAAGCCAGATATTTAGCATGAGAAAGTTACTAAAAATGCCAGAAATATAGCTAAGATTATATAATCAAGAATCTCACTGCCTCTTCAATAAAACGTTCTTTTTCGGCTAATTGAGGTCATCAAATTACTATTCATGCCAGGAGGGAAGGGCTATAAATCAGACCTTCTGCCTACGTATTACCTGAACGAACTTTTGCTGTTAAGGTTAAAAGCTCTCAAGTATAAACCTGGAGATCTCTTTTTCTGTTGTTTTTGAAAGTTACGAGTGTTTGGGTTGTTTGAACCATGTCACTTGTATATGAAGAAGGTCTGATTTTATGAAAGTTAGGGTTTACTTAGCATTATGACAAGTGGAAGCCAGAGTTTACACAGGCAGGGGGCATGCTCATATCTGGGTCAAGTAGTCAGTGATTATGTAGCAAAAAATAAATTTTGACCTCTTATTTCTGTAGTAAATGTACAAGTCTCTGGTGGAAAAACTGTTGTTACATATATATGAGCTCTGGTTGTAGACCTGTATGCTCTTCTGTGAATTTTTTAGTTGCCATGGTTGTAAGATCATTGCTGCATAAAGCCTGTGTCCTACTGCATTGAAAGTAAATGAGTGTGCCCTGGCCCAAAAGAGCAAGATAAATGAGCTTGCCTTTTTGATATTTTGATTTATGTTTGTAATTCTGTGTTTGTGTTTGAGGTTTTTCAGTGTAACTGATTATACCTTTTCCATAGTGAGTACCATTCCTGTTTTCTGGCACCCTTCGTTCTCATTGTTAAATGTGAATTTTTGGTTCTATTAAGTCTTTGCCTAATGAAAATGTTCTTATTTGTGACGAAAATGACTGGTAGGTACAAACGCCACACTTTTTCTTCCATGAATATAGCATTTATCCATGTGATTTATAACCCCTAGGCTGTCTACATTGAAAGCAGTGTGTAAAGTTAGCTGTAAGAATTCTTCTTTACATTGCATACATACATAAGTACACACACACATATATGTATACATAAATATAATATAAGAACACTAACCTACTTTGATTTGTGTATTGACATAAATTTTCAGACTGGGTGGAAAAGTGGGGCCCTGTCTCAAAAAAAATACATTATATATATTTATATATGTGTGTGTGTGTGTATATATATATATATATATATATATATATATATATATGTTGGAAAGGGATAAATGTCTCAAAAGCTTTCATCTATCTGAGAGAAAAAAAAGGCCAGCATTCATACAAATTTAAATTTAGCATCTCAGTTCCAAAAACTAGAATTGAGAAGATAGCTCCTAAGCTTTCTTATTCATATGCAATAATTTTAAAAATGCAAGTGTGTGTGTGTGTGTGTGTGTGTCTGTCTGTTTATTCACAATCAAGAAGCTCACATGAGTGAGCATGTAGGATTAACTCAGAACTTATCAGAAAGTTCTAGATCTAGGTCACAGAAAGAAAAATTTCAGTTTGTATACAGCCAGTAAGCTTGTGTTGATTTTCAGTGATGGCCAAAGACGGCGGATATAAAGGTAAAAAGAGTGTGTTTCTGTTCAAGCAGTTTCCAATGTTCATTTAAGAGGGATACACAGTTTTATAATCAAACAAGTGGCCAGTGTTTCTGTAACACACGGGTTACCTTACATGCAAACTAAACAAGGCATGAGAGTACTCTTGCAGACATTGGAAATATTCTGCCTAACTGTATACAATTGGGAAACTTTGATTTATATCAAAGTTAGAGCAAAGCTAGGTTTGATTTACCTGACACTATGCACTGTTAAAGAAGAATAATCATAATCATAATCATAATTGTAATAAAACCGAACAACCAGGATTCATGCAACCTGAAGGCTTATGGTAATACCCATGCATGTGTAGCACAGAATTTATATAGTGAGGAAGAACACATCCGTGTCCAATAAAGAAGAAGAAGACCTATATTGATATAAATATAAGCTTTTATCCACTTACAGAGAAGTCAGGAGTGTTACAGAAGAGACTCCATTGTCTTTGTAAAATGAGCACAGAACGCTCTATTTCTTGGCAAGATATTCTATAAAATTGAACCAATTATCATCAATATTAGTTTGAAGCAAACAGAAAACCTAAGAACAAGAGAAGATATTTCCCAGCTGCACCAGCGAAGGTCTAAAATTCAGCATCTGCAGGAAACTTTAACACATCAACAAGAAAAACACAAATAGCTATTGAAAGTACTCAAAGACATGAACAGGCCTTTCTCTAAACAAGACATATAAGTGGCCAGTAAGTATATGATAACAATATTCATCATCATTAATTTTTTCATGAATGCAAATCAAAACCACAATAAGACACCATCTCACACCAGTCAGAATGGCTGTTATTTAAGAGTCAAAAAATTAAATAAAAAAAAAAGACAGGTGCTCATGAAGCTGCAGAGGATAGAAAATGCTTCCCCACTGTTGATGAGAATGCGTAAGAGTTCAGCCACTTAGGAAAGCAGGCTGAAGATTTCTCAAATGACTTAAAATGAAGCTAATATTCCACACAGAAATTCTATCACTAGGTATGTGTCCAGAAATGAAAAGCACATTATCCCAACAAAAAGACACATGCTTTCATATCTTTAATGCAGCACTACACAAATTTGCAAAATCATGGAGTCAACCTAGGTGGACTGCACACAGAAAACTAGTATTCAGTTCATCAGTGGTAGATGGGATTTAAAAATGTACCTATACACGAAGGAATACTATGCAGCAATAAAACAGAATGAAATGATGACATATACAGCAATACGGATGCAGACAGAGGCCATATTTATTGCAAGAACAGAAAAAAATATCACGTTTTCACTTATAAGCAGAAGATGAGCATTGAAAATACATGCACGTACATATGGAAGCAGCAGACGCTGTGGAAATACAGAGAATAAAAAAATGAAGTGGGCTAAAAAGCTACCTATTGGATACCATGCTCACTAGCTGGGTGTTGAAATTCACACTGCATAACCCAGCATCATGCAATATTTCCATGTAGCCAACAAGGACGTGTGATACTGGTATTCAAAATAAAATAAAAATTTAAAGAAGAAACCAAAAAATGAGTGTAGACATGCCTCATTCAAATGTAAATTAAAATGGGCTGGAAAATCTTTATGTGAAATGCACACCCATACACAAGAAAAAGACTGGTTTACATAGTGAGCACGTTGTTTCTTTGGTCAAGAAAAGGAGATTTTGTGTGTATGTGTGTGTATGTGGTTACTTTTCTTTATATATATGTTCAAATAGGTGTGTGTGTGTGTGTACATATACATGTATACATGATTAAATATATATATATATATATAGACACACATATATATTCAAACAAGAAAAAATAAAAATTGGTACACCTCAGAAATTTATTTTTATCCAACATTAAAGGTCATCCCCTATTAATACAGCCAAGAAACCCATCAAGATATGTAAAGTTATTAACTCAAAAGGATCCCCTTATCAGCTAAACTTCTAAACAGTGTTACTGTAGTTGGATAATTACATCCATGGGCAAAGAGGGAGGATTTGGGAATTTTCATACCAGACCACAACGCATTCATACCGAGAAAAGAAAATTAGCACACATGGTGCAGCTGAGAGTTTGCATTTTAAACTCAAGAACAAAAAAGTAATAATGTGTATTGTCAACTCATATGTATATTCAATAATATATGTGCTCACATTGGCAGCAAACTCAGTGTAATGATAAGGGGAAAAATAAGGTTTGTAAGTCTCTGGTTCCATTAAATTCTAGGTGAGAATGAGGACAGGGTTGATCACATACATTTTCTTACAGTGCAACAGCACATATTTTATAAATCCTAGATGCTTTCTTCTCACAAAAACCAGGAGAAGGTAAAGTTTATACATGCAGGTTTCAAGGTATAAAAAATACCTAGGTAGTATACTGCCAACTAATTTCTATACATGTGCAATAGAGGTGTGCCGACGATAAGAATATGCATTAGTCTTCAGGAAAACTGCACAACATATGCACTCCTCACAAATGTGTTCACACTAAGTAGCCTTTAAGGTTTATACAACTTGAAATTGTATATACATATGTAAGAAACTAAGAAGAATTTATAAAGCCTAAAAGGTCACAACCGTATTACAGTAATAATACGTATAAGATGAACGCAGTAACCACATCTCCATCCACATTCCAGGGAGACATGTGCCATAGTTACACAGCTGACTATTTCATAACTTTGTCTAATAATAATGGCTGTCAGGCTGTATTCTGTCAGAAAACTATATTCATAACAAAAGATTGAGGAGCACAGATATTACACAACTAGAAAATTTACATCCATCATAAGAAAAGAACAGTATCGAGATTTATAGGTTGATAAACCCATGTATAATTTCAACATGAAGTAAAGAGTTGAGGAGAGGCAAGGAGAAGGAATAGGAAATGGAAAACTTCACCAATCCGCTCCCACTCGTAGAAGAATCAATATGAACAAATATTCACACTTGAAAATATGTGTTCATACGTAAGACTGAAACCAGGTGGGTGATAGGAGTACTGGGTGGTAGCACAATAATAAGAAAAGACATAATTTAAAAGCGTAGTAATGGGAGTTTTATACTAGTCTCGTCATCCTTCTACTAACCTGTTAGCAAAGTGCAGAGAGAGAAAATGGCTGATTAAAGGAGAGGATGATGACAAGCAAACTTTCCTTGAATGCTAACATTGGCATGCCACAGAGCACTGAGAAAGCTCTCAGGGACCAGGCCTCCAGACTGGTACCTCTACTGAAAGATGCCAGACCCACCCTGGCACGACAATGATGAAAAATGCAAAATCCCAGAAGCTAAAATATATTTAACAAACATTAAAATAGAAAACAGCATCAACATCAAAATTAATCAGGCACAAAAAAACATGCTGGGAACTAAAAGACCAGTTATTTCAAAATATAGGGTCTCAGAAGAAAACAGCAGTAAAAAAGGAAAAAAGAGAGCTTGCGGGATTTATGAAACAGCATGAAGACAGTAATGTTACTCATCACAAGAGTAAAACAAGAAAAAAAAATAAAGGTAGAAACAACAATTTTTAAATGACAGCAGCTTTCCAAACTGGCATAAAAATGTAAATATTTAGACATACAAAGAGACTCTTCCAATCAGATTGATTTGTACAAAATGACACTAAAATAGTTTGAGGTGAAACTTTCAAACGTTTTTAAAAAGACAAAAACACACAAGAGCCAGTCCTGAAAGCAGAAGTGCGCGCGCGCGTGCGCGCGCGCGCACACACACACACACACACACACACACACACACACACAGAATAAAATCACCTACAAGAGAGTTCTCAACAGCTAGCAGATTTGTCAGTAGAGACACTGCAATTAAGGGGAGTGAGATAACATTTACTTATTAATAATAATATGAAGGAAAAAATCCTGCCTACTAAGAGTAATGCACCCAGGAAAACTTTTCTCCAAAATAAAGGAAAGATGAAGTTTTCCAAATAAGCAAAATCTGAGGAAGTTTATTGCCATAAGACCTATCTTATAAGCCATGATAAGAGCGGTGTTCATGCTGGAAGAGAAAAACACTAATTAGTACATGAAAACGTAAGAAAGGATAAAGCTCACTGGTAAAAGTACTCAGTAAAATAAAGAACACTTTGATACTGTAATGGAGGTGAGTTAATAACGTGCATCTTTAATGTGAAGGTGGAGAGATAAAATGATTGCAAATAATAATGGCTGCTTTAATTTGACAAGGAATACAAATCACAAAATTATACATTTTGAAATAAATAAATATATCTGTATAAATGTGTGTACATATATATAGTGTGTATGTGTATATGTAATATCTATTATATAATATATGGGTATATACACATACTTTTCTCTTTGCTTAAATATATTATACATTATGTATATGTTATATACTATACATTATATATTATGTATATGTTATATATTATGTATGTTATATTTATACAGTATAAATTATATATAATATACATGTTATATATTATATATGCATATATACTATATATAAAATATATACACACATTCATACCTATATCTTTATTTTATTTACATGTTATACATAGTATTCATAGGCACACATATACTGTATATAATATAGTATATGCACACATATATACTATATGAAATATATAGTATGTGTATATATAATATATAATGTATGTACACATATATAATATATACAAATGATATGTACACACAAATATTTTGTATATTTAATATAACTATATACAAGTGTATATAATATAACTATATATATAGTTGAGAATAACTCCCTCTCTCTCTGTACATATAAGTATATGTATGTATGCATATATATGTATATGTATGTATATATGTATATGTATATATGTACATATATGTGTATATATATGTACAGAGAGAGAGATATGTATATGTGTGTGTGTGTGTGTGTGTGTGTGTGTGTGTGTGTGTGTGTGTATACACAGAGAGAGAGAGAGAGTTGAGAATTGATCCAGAGCATACAGTTCAGAATTGGTGCATGCAATCAATTTCAACGATGTTATTATCAACTTACAACCACCGTATATTGCCTCAGATATTTTTACATGAGTTTCGACTACACAGAAAATCTAAAAGGTTCAGCAAATACCACTACAGGAAAGCATCAAACACACAGACTCAAAGTTAAATAAGAGAGGAAGAAAAGGAAACAAAGAAATGATCAGAAAGCTCAAGGCACAATTCACAAAGTGGCACTATTAAGTCTTCATCAAGCAATAATTACCTTCAGTGGAAGCTGATGGTAAAATTACACAATAACGAGGCCTGGGGAGGCTGAGTAAGTAAAAGTATTTTAAAATCTGTGTTCTCAGAGACTAGGAATGCAACTTATTGTTAGCCCTTTGCTTAAAACTATTGACAGAGTTAAACAACCTACAGAATAACAGACAATTTTGCAAACTATGCATCTGACCAACTTCTAATATTCAGCATCTATAAAGAACTTGAAAAGTGTACAAAAACTAACAAACGAATGAACAACCTCATTAAGAGCTGGGCAAAGGACATGAACAGACACCTCTCAAAAGAAGTCATACATGTGGCCCACAAACCTGAAAACAAAGCTCAGCGTCATGGATCGTCAAAGAAATGTCAATCAAAACCACAGTGAGGTACCATTTCACACCTGTCCAATTGGCTATTATTAAAAAAGTCAAAAAATGACAGATGCTGGTGAGTTTGTGGGGAACAAAAGAAATGATTTTACACTGTTGGTGGGAGTGTAAACTAGTACAAAGAGAGTGTGGTGAGTCCACAGAGACCGAGACAAAGAAATACCATTCAACTCAGCAATTCGATTACTGAATGTATCTTGAAAAGAATAGAAAGTGTTATTTTTATAAAGACACTTGCACGTGTATGTCCAGTACAGCACTATTCACAAGGACAAAGATGTAGAATCAATCTAAATGGCCATTTAGATTGGCATGATAGCCTGGATAAAGAAAATGTGGTACATATATGCCGTGGAACACTCTGCAGCCATAAAAACGTATCAGATTATGTCCTTTTTAGGCACATGGTTGGAACAAAAGGCCATTATACTTGGCAAAGTAACATAGGAAAGGAAAAGCAAATACCTCATCTTCTCAATTATAACTGGAAGCAAAATAATGAGAAGACTTGGACACATGAAAGGGAAGAATGCATACAGGGGTCTACCAGAGGGTGGAGGATGGAAGGAAAGATAAAAAACAGGAACAGTAACTAATGGTTACTGGCCTTACAACCTGTGTGGTGAAATAGTCTGTAACAGCAACCCCCCATGACACACCTTGACCTGTGTAACAAACGTGCACATCCCACACATTTACCCCTGAACTTAATAAATATCAAGTGTATTTAGTTAACGTTTATATTTAAAGACTGTATTCAGACTCAACTTCTGTGGCCTCCAGATATTTACTTCACCTATAAAAAACAAAACAAAAAAAAGGCTTAAAGTAAAGCAGCAGAAGAAGACATTTGTGCAAACATAGACCAAAAAAAGGCAGATGTAGCTTTATGTAGAGCAGACAAAATAGAGTTCAGGTGAAAAACGGCAACAGGAGACAAAGAAGGATATTATATAATGAAAAAAGAGTCTACATACCAAGATAATATGACTATTATAAATATATATTCACCAAATATTGAAACATGTAAATAAATAGAGCGAACATTGATAGATCTCAAGGGAGAAATAGACCACAATTCAATATTAGTAGAGGATTTCAACGCCCCATCATCAGTGAAGCACAAATTAAGCAGGCAAATCATCCAACTAAAACTACTCTTCAGCCCAAATGAACCTAGCAGTCATGTATAGAATATTGCATCCATCAGTTGTAGAAGCCCCGTGTTTTCTCAACTGCACGTGTCATCTTCCTTAAAATAAATTCTATTCCAACACCAGAAGGAAGTCTAAGGACATCTTAAAAATAGAAATCGTAATAAATATGTTTCCTCAACACAATCACAACTACATAAAAATTAAACAAATTAAACAATCAGTGGGTCAATAAGACAGTCATATGGAAATAGTTTGAATACATAAACACCTATATCAACAGGAAGCACCATGTCAAATAAACAACCTAACATTATCCCCAAAGTTAGCAGAAGAAATAGGTTAGAACAACAATAAAATAATTCTGTTCTACAGTAAAAAATATCAAGAAAATTAATAGTAGGGTTTACTGGAAGAGAGGCAAAATTGATGCATGTTTAGGAAGGGTAACAAAGACGAAAGACAAAATGCTCAAACAATAAATATAAAATAAAAAATTAACCATGGATACCACAGGAATGCAGATAGTCATAGGGACTAAAATTGACAACCATTGCAATTGCTACAGTTGTTTTCATGTACAAGCAATTGCGCACAAAAGACCAATTGGATAACTCAGAAGAAAGAATAAGTTTCTTGGTGGATACACTTGCTAAAATTGAATAATAAAAAATGGAAAAGCAAAACAGATCATGAATAAGGGAAGCTGGAAACCGTCATCCTCAGCAAACTAGCACGGGGACAGAAAAACAAACACCAGACTTTTTAATGATTGCCATTCCAACCGGTGTGAGATGGTATCTCATTGTGGTTTTGATTTGCATTTCTCTGGTGGCCAGTGATGGTGAGCATTTTTTCACGTGTTTTTTGGCTGCGTAAATGTCTTCTTTTGCGAAGTGTCTGTTCATGTCCTTCACCCAGTTTTTGATGGGGTTGTTTGTTTCTTTCTTGTAAATTTGTTTGAGTTCACTGTAGACTCTGGATATTAGCCCTTTGCAAGGACAGAAAACCAAACACCGCATGTGCTCACTCATAGGTGGGAATTGAACAATGAGAACACATGGACACAGGAAGGGGAACATCACACTCTGGGGACTGTTGTGGGGTGGGGGGAGGGGGGAGGGATAGCATTAGGAGATATACCTAATGCTAAATGACGAGTAAATGGGTGCCGCACACCAGCATGGCACATGTATACATATGTAACTAACCTGCACATTGTGCACATGTACCCTAAAACTTAAAGTATAATAATAATAAGAAATATATATACACACAAATATTTTTATATGCAGCTGAAATAAAAAAAAACAAACAAACAAACACCACACGTTCTCCCTCATAAGTGGGAGTTGAAAGATGAGAACGCATGAACACAGGGAGGGGAACATCACACACTGGGGATTGCTGGGGGGTGGGGTGAAAGGGAAATGAGAGCATTAGGACAAATACCTAATGCATAAGGGTTTAAAACCTACATGACAGGTTTATAGGTGAAGCAAACCACCCTGGCATATGTATACATATATAACAAAGCTGCAACCTTAGCACATGTATCCCAGAACTTACAGCAAAATTAAAAAATAATAATAAAATAAAAAATACACCCAAAAATAAAAATGAAATAAATTAGGTTATTAATAGTCCTTAAAATAATTTTGGAACCGGCTTTTTGTATGTTTCCAGAAATTGAGAAATTGAAGAGAAAATGATTTTTGATGATAGGTCACTATGTGACTTGGAGCATGTAAACCCAAAAATAGTTCACATAGTTGATGAAGTTATCATAATGAAAGACCCTCGCTTCCCAGCAACTTACACATGTTAGCAAAGTTAGTCAATGTGCACATCTGTAAAAGCAAAACAAGCTTTCACTGACTAATAGATTGATTTATATCCTTTCTCATTGTAGCAAGAAGGAATATTTATTTTCCAATTGGCAGATCACACAATTCTCATTAAGAGATATAGCCCTGAAGGGGGCCTGCCGTTCCACACCTGTGGGTATTTCCAAACAGGTGAAGATGAGAGACTGAGAAAAGAAATAAGACACAGAGACAAAGTATAGAGAAAGAACAGTGGGCCCAGGAGACCGGCGCTGAACATGGGAGCACCCGCACCAGCGCTGGTCTCTCAGCTCCCTCAGTATTTACTGGTCACTATTTTTACTGTCTTGGTGAGGGGAGTGAGGGCAGGGCAACAGGGTGATGGTGGGGAGAAGGTCAGCAGGGAAACATGTGAGCAAAGGAATCTGTATCATGAATGCGTTCAAGGAAAGGAACTGTATCTGGATGGGCATGTAGGCTAGATTTATGGTTCACTTTACACAAACATCTCGGTGTGGCACAGAGTAATAGAGCAGTATTGCGGCCAGCATATCTCACCTCCAGCCACAGGGTGGTTTTCTCCTATCTCACAATAGAAGGAATGGTCAGCTTTACACTGAGACATGCCATTCCCAGGGATGAGCAGGAGACAGAAGCCTTCCTCTTATCTCAACTGCAAACAGGCCTCCCTCTTTCTCTACTCCTCCGCAGCGCAGACCCTTCACGGGTGTCGGGCTGGGGGATGTAAGCTCTTTGCTTTCCCACGAGGCCGTATCTCAGGCTGTCTCAGTGGGGGGAAACCCTGGACAATGCCCAGGCTTTCTTGGGCAGAGGCCCCTGTGACTTTCCGCGGTGCATTGTGTCCCTGGTTAATAGAGAATGGAGAATGGTGATGACTTTTAGCAGGCACACTGTCTGCAAACCTAGTGTTAACAAGCCACATCCTGCACAGCCCTAAATCCATTAAAACTTGATTCAATACAGCACATGTTTCTGTGAGCGCAGGGTTGGGGCTAAAGGTATAGATTGACAGCATCTCGAAGCGGAACAATTTTTCTTAGTGCAGATCAAAATGGAGTTTCTTCTGTCTTCCTTTTCTACACAGGCACAGTAACGACCTGATGTCTCTTTCTTTTCCCCACGTTTATCCCTTTTCATTTTGAAAAAAACTGCCATCGTCATCAGGGCCCGCACTCGATGGTCGCTGTCTCATTGCAGCTACTGGGGACACCTGCAGACTAACAGCAGACAGAACAGGCACAAAAGGATTAACACAAAATTTACAAGAGTGGAACTTCTGATGGTTTTTAACCCAAGTGACCAGGTTAAGATTTGGGAGGCCATCAGCAGCTTCTGTGATTGCCTCAGTTCCTGGCACCAAATTTAAATGGCCTTTTGTTGCCTCAACAATTTGAAGTAAAAATGAATATTTTGGATCTGTTTAGAACTCCTTTTATATGTCAGTTAAAATATGGACGGATGGTGATGACTCCCACGATCGGTCATGGACACAGGGATCCACACACCTTCTCTTGCTCTCACTAGTAGAATATGGTGCTGCCAATTAAAACTTCAATCAGTGCAAGTAAACAATCTATAGTTTTCACAGGTTATAGTCTGGGAATCTAGGTTAATAACTATTTTTCCTACAACTAGCATATAAGGGAGCTTTACTCAAGTTTGCAAAGGAATTGTGAGACTGGAATTTAGGTCGATAGCATAAGATGACTTACAGTCTCTTGTTCTTATAGCTTGATTTCCAGACCAAATTCTAATGTGGTATGAGGCCACAGTAAGCTTCCAAAGTTCCGGGTGCTCAGGACCAGTAACAGGACTAACTAACTTTGGTTGAGGTGATGAGATTCCTTTTTCACCCCATTCCCAAGGGTAGAGAAGCTCTATCCTTTTGTACTTACTTTTATCTAAACCTTCTGTTAAGTCACTGTTCACAGCTGGACTCAACATGTGCCCTGGGACACAGCCGAGTTTGTCCTGTGCAATTGCGATAGAATTGACCTTGAGGTGCCCAATCTGTAATAGTTCCCAATTCATTGTTTTGTAATATCACCGCACTATCAGCCACACATTCTTCCCAAACTAAAACTTCTGGGCCTTTTGATCCTTTGGGAATTACCTTGGGGCAAGGCTTCCTCTTAGGCCTAGATTTTAACGACCTTTGATAAGAAGGGTCCTGCAAATGATTTGCCTGTGGCCTGAGTGACATTCCACTTACCATGTGATAAGTCAATCTACCGGTGGCACTGACAGTAGGTACTTCTGCCAACCAATTTTGGGTTGCAGGCATTAAGCATCCTGGTGCCCTCCCTAGGCAAATAGGAGGATAACGATACCCAGTGGAAATATTCATCATCATTCCTTCTTCCTCAGGTTGGGAAGGGCAGCGGTCATCTATGCGGCCAGGTTCCCATGCAATATTATTAACATACACTTCAGTAGGATTATCCACCCAAGTAACTGCCCAGATTAAGGGCGGGAAAGGCATATAGGCCCAGTAAGGATAATTAGCTGCAGCTGCTCCTGCAGACATGGGGAAAATTACCACCATTGATACAATCATCAAAGCTGCAAGCAGCATACTCTCTGGAGCTCGTGTCACCTTTGTGTTCTCTAGGCTTTTTCTCAGCTAACTGTGTCAGCTTCTTTAATTGTGCCCAACTCAGCGGCTCCGCTTTCTTGGTGGATGTCAACTTCTTCTGTTCCTCTGATGTCCCCATATTGTTTCTCATATGAGGGAAGTTGGGTCCGTATAGTTTAACTCGTTCCTTCATGTCTTTTAATATTTTCATGGTGAAAGGTTCATATCTAGCAAGAGCCACCGCAGGTGCTCCTGCTGGAGCCCCTTCCCCGGCCATTACCGGTGGTAAAATTACCGGGAACTGCCATGCCTCAAGATCTCCCTGTTTTCTAGTTTCATCAATGACCGCGTGCAGTGTGCTACCTTCTCCACTAGGTGGCGCTGGTGGATTAAGTCTCATAGTGGGCAGCTGAGGATACAGCGCCACGCCCTGTGGTGCTGATGGATTACACACCCGCGCTGTGGGTTGCTGGTATGATGCCTTGCTCTTTGGCGTGGGACACACCGCTTGAGGTCTGTACTGAACCTGTGGAGGCAGCCAATACTGAAGCTTGGCTGGCGGCCAGTATTGATAAGCTACCGGCGTTTGGGTTTTATTTTCTATCAGCTGATATGGTGGGTATTGTATCTGGATTGGCACTGCCAAGGTAGAGACTCTGTCCTTTTCTATTTGATATTCTCTTGGGGTTTGTACTTGTCTAACCTGCATTTGAGGTTGTAATGTTACAGGTGTCTGAACCGTGGGAGGAGGAGTTGGCCATCGTGGGTTAGACTCTTATGGCCCCAATAATTCTGGACCTTTTCCCCCAAATTTTGATGATTCAGGATATATTACCGCCCGTAATTGATAGTAGTCAACATTTTGCACTGACCGAGCCATTACAGATGCTGCTACATGTTTACAATGTGAACTTCCCTTTCCCTTCTTGAATTCTGTCCCTGCCTCTTCTTCACAATCTATTACACAGCTTTCAGGGGCGTCAGAAACTGAAACGCTGTCTTCTGCTGTTTGAAACCGCTTTAAAACTGCTTTAATAATGGCTCAGTCACTCCATACTGTAAGTGGGATGATTTTACCTTCCCTCTTTGCTTGTTTTAATTCTTTGCCAACTTCTTCCCAATCTTTTAGATCTAAAGTTCCTTTTTCTGGTAACCATGGGCGGAATTGTTCTATTGTTTGAAATAGCATAACTAGATTTTCTGTAAAGGCTCTAACTCTCCCTCTTCTTAAAATAGTTTTAATAAAGCTGAGATAAGAGGCATATTTACTTTCAGTTTGTCCCATTGTTACCCTGGGTTCCTCTGAGCACACAAGCTTACCGCAAGGCTGGCCGTGGAGGTACTTGGGAGTCTCCTGTCAACTTGCCCCCAGTGATCACTCTCTGCCCTATCTTCACCTTAGAGAAAGGAACCCACGTTTGGTGCCAGAGGAAGGGGGCCTGCCCCTCCACACCTGTGGGTATTTCTCATCAGGTGGAGATGAGAGACTGAGAAGAGAAATAAGACACAGAGACAAGCTATAGAGAAAGAAGAGTGGGACCAGGAGACTGGTGCTCAACATGCCAGGACCCACACCGGCGCTGGTGTCTGAGTTCCCTCAGTATTTACTGATCACTGTTTTTACTGTCTTGGTGAGGGGAATGTGGCAAGGCAACAGGGTGATGGTGGGGAGAAGGTCAGCAGGGAAACATGTGAGCAAAGGAACCTTTATCATGAATACGTTCAAGGAAAGGTACTGTGTCTGGATGCGCACGTGGGCTAGATTTATGTTTCACTTTACACAAACATCTCAGTGTAGCAAAGAGTAACAGAGCAGTATTTATTAATACTAAAGTTACAGATTAACAGCATCTCAAAGCAGAACAATTTTTCTTAGTACAGGTCAAAATGGAGTTTCTTCTGTCTGCCTTTTCTACATAGACACAGGGTGGTTTTCTGCCATCTCAGAATAGAAGGAATGGTCAGCTTTACACCAAGACGTTCCATTCCCAGGGACAAGCAGGAGACAGAAGCCTTCCTCTTATCTCAACTGCAAAGAGTCCTCCCTCTTTCTCTACTCCTCCTCAGCACAGACCCTTCACGGGTGTTGGGCTGGGAGATGTAAGGTCTTTCCTTTCCCATGAGGCCATATCTCAGGCTGTCTCAGTGGGGGAATACCTTGGCAATACCCAGGCTTTCTTGGGCAGAGGCCCCTGTGGCTTTCCGCAGTGCTTTGTGTCCCTGGTTAATAGAGAATGGAGAATGGCGACGAGATTTAGCAGGCATACTGTCTGCTAACTTATTGTTAACAAGGCACACCCTGTACAGCCCTAAATCCATTAAACCTTGATTCAATACAACACATATTTCTGTGAACACAGGGTTGGGGCTAAAGTTACAGATTAACAGCATCTCAAAGCAGAACAATTTTTCTTAGTACAGGTCAAAATGGAGTTTCTTTTGTCTTCCTTTTCTACATAGACACAGTAACAATCGGATCTCTCTTTCCTTTCTTCACATAGTCCCAGTATAGTTCTACTATGTTTAAGTAAACATTGATACAATTTATGTTATATTTATGTTATTTTGTTAAAGTACACGCTGAATTGTAATAATCACTCATTGAAGAGGTAATATTATTAACATTTGGAAACTTATGGAAACATTAATATTAACATTTCTGACTACACACACACACTCTCACACACACACGTGCACACACAAAGAGGTTGAACCAGCATTGGCAAGTATCTCATCGAAGGATTGCTCAGCATCTGATGATTCCACAGCTGAATTATACCAAAAATGTGAGGAGACCTTCCATCAATTCTTCTCAAACTCTTTCCCTTAAGAGATAAACCTTGCAAGACGGCCAAATAGGATCAGCTCTGGTCTGCAGATCCCAGTGAGATCGATGCAGAAGTTGGGTGATTCCTGCATTTCCAGCTGAAGTACCTGGTTCATCTCACTGGGACAGGTTGCACAGTGAGTGCAGCGTATGGAGTGGGACGCAAAGCATGGTGGGGTGTCGCCTCACCCGGGAAGTACAAGGGGACAGGGAATTTCCCTTTTCTAGCCAAGGGAAGCCTTAAGAGTCTGTACCGGAAAGAATGGTGGATTCCGGCCCAGATACTGCACTTTTCTTATGGTCTTCACAACTGACAGGCCAGGAGTTTCCATCCTGTGCCTGGCTCAGTGGATCCCACCCCCACAGAGCCCAACAAGCTAAGATTCAGTGGCTTGAAATTCACACTGCTAGCACAGCAGTCTGAGGCCCACCTCAGATGCTTGAGCTCGGTGGGTGGAGGGGCATCCACCATTGATGAGGCTTGAGTAGGCGGTTTTGCCCCCACAGTGTAAACAAAGCCCCCTGGAAGTTCAAAGTGTGTGGAGCCCACCACATCTCCCTGGGACACAACACCTGGGGGAAGGGGCAGATGGGGGTGCAGCCTCAGCAGACTTAAATGCCCCTGCCTGACAGCACTGAAATGAGCAGCGGTTCTTTCAGCACAGTGTTCAAGCTCTGATAAGGGACAGACTGCCTTTTCAAGTGGTTCCCTGACCCCACCTTGTATCCTGAC
Organism: Pan troglodytes; assembly: GCF_028858775.2. NCBI lineage: Eukaryota > Metazoa > Chordata > Mammalia > Primates > Hominidae > Pan > Pan troglodytes. The sequence goes on from NC_072422.2 coordinate 15,196,412, forward strand.
TGGGAGACACCCCCCAGTAGGGGGTCAACAAACACCTCATACAGGAGAGCCCTGGCTAGAATCTGGCGGGTGCCCCTCTGGGACCAGTCTTCTGGAGTCAGAAATGTGCAGCAATCTTTGCTGCTCTTCACCCTCCACTGGTGATACCCAGAAAAACAGGGTCTGGGGTGGGCCTCCAGCAAACTCCATCAGACATGCAGCAGAGGGGCCTGACTGTTAGAGGGAAACCTAACAAAGAGAAAGGAATAGTATCAATTTCACCAACATCAAAGGCCAAAGTTAGATAAATCCACGAAGAGGGGAGAAACCAGCACCAACCGTCTGAAAATTCCAAAAACTGAGAATGTTTCTTATCTCCATAGGATCACAACTCCTCACCAGCAAGGGAATAATGAGTTTGACAAATTGAACAGAAATAGGCTTCAGAAGGTGGGTAGTAACAAACACCTCTGAGATAAGGAACATAATCTAACACAATGCAAGAAAGCTAAGAACCTTGAAAAAAGGTGAGACGAATTGCTAACTAGAACAACCAGTTGAGAGAAGAACATAAATTACCTGATAAAACTGAAAAACACAGCACAAGAACTTCACTGAAGCATGCACATGTATAAACAGCTGAATCCATGAAGCAGAAAGAAAGATATCAGACATTGCAGGTAAACTTAATGAAATAAAGTGAGAAGAGGAGATTAGAAAAGAAAAGAATAAAAGGAATGAACAAAGCCTCCAAGAAACATGGAACTATGTGAAAAGACCAAATCTGCATTTGATTGGTGTGTTCCTTGATTACGTTTTTCTTTATTGTTATTTCAACAGAGAGAGGTAAAAAATATGAGACTCAAGATAGATATTTCTTAAGATATAATTAACTTTTTTTATTTTGGAAAACATAAATTATGTAAAAGCAAAATATTAAAATACCTTTATCAACTTGATTCAACAGTTCTCAACTGAAGCAAATGTCAAGTATATTGTTTTATCTGTATAGAATTTTTTTTTCTTTTTTCTTTTTGAGAGGGTGTCTCTCTGTTATTGCCGAGGCTGGAGTGCAATGGCATGACCTGTGCTCACTGCAACCTTCAGCTCACCGGTTCAAGTGATTCTCCTGTCTCAGCTTCCTTAGTAGCTAAGATTACAGGCGCCCGTCAATATGCCAGGATAATATTTATTTATTTATTTATTTATTTATTTATTTATTTATTTTTATACTTTAACTTTTGGGGCATACATACAGAACTGCGGTTTTGTTACATACGTATGCACGTGCGTCCCATGGTGTTTTGCTGCACCCATCAGCCCGCCATCAACATTAGGTATTTCCTAATGGTATCCCTCCCCTAGGCCCTGACCCCCCGACAGGCTTCAGTATGTGATGTTCCCCTCCCTGTGTCCATGTGTCCTCATTGTTCAACTACCACTTATGAGTGAGAACATGTGGTGTTTGGTTTTCTGTTCTGTTGTTAGTTTGCTGAGAATGATGGTTTCCAGCTTCATCCATGTGCCTGCAAAGGACATGAACTCGTGCATTTTTTATGGCTGCATAGTATTCCATGGTGTTTATGTGCAACATTTTCTTTATCCAGTCTCTCATTGATGGCATTTGGGTTGGTTCCAAGTCTTTGCTGTTGGGAACAGTGCCGCAATAAAGGTACGTGTCTTTATGGTAGGATGTGTCTTTATAGTAGAATGATTTATAATCCTTTGGGTATATACCCAGTAATGGGATTGCAGGGTCAAATGGTAGTTCTGGTTCTAGATCCTTGAGGTATCACCACACTGCCTTCCACAATGTTTGAACTAATTTACCCTCCCACCAACAGTGTAAAAGCCTTCCTATTTCTCCACATCCTCTCCAGTATCTGTTGTTTCCCGAATTTTTAATGATCACCATTCTAACTGGTGTGACAGCATATCTCACTGTGGTTTTGATTTGTCTTTCTCTAATGACCAGTGATGATAAGCTTTTTTTCATACATTTGTTGGCTGCATAAATGTCTTCTTTTGAGAAGTGTCTGTTCATATCCTTTGACCACTGGTTGATGGGGTTGTTTGTTTGTTTTTGTAAATTTGTTTAAGTTCTTTGTAGATGCTGGATATTAGCCCTTTGTCAGATGGATAGATTGCAAAAATTTTCTCCCATTTGTAGGTGCCTGTTCACTCTGATGATAGCTTCTTTTGCTGTGCAGAAACTCTTTCGTTTAATGAGGTCCTGTTTGTCAATTTTGGCTTTTGTTGCCATTGCTATTGGTGCTCCAGACATGAAGTCTATTCCCATGCCTATGTCCTGAATGGTATTGCCTAGGTTTTCTTCTAGGATTTTTAGGGTTCTAGGTCTTATGTTTAAGTCTTTAATCCATCTTGTGTTAATTTTTACATAAGGTATAAGGAAGGGGTCTAGTTTCAGGTTTCCACAAATGGCTAGCCAGTTTTCCCCACACCCTTTATTAAATGGGGAATCCTTTCCCCACTGCTTGTTTTTGTCAGGTTTGGAAAAGACCAGGTGGTTGGATACGTGTGATGTTATTTCTGAGGCCTGTGTTCTGTTCCATTGGCCTATATATCTGTTTTGGTACCAGTACCATGCTGGTTTGCTTACTGTAGCCTTGTAGTATATTTTGAAATTAGGTATCTTGATGCCTCCAGCTTTGTTCTTTTTGCTTAGTATTGTCTTGGCTATGTGGGCTCTTTTTTGGTTCCATGTGAACTTTAAAGTAGTTTTTTCCAATTCTGTGAAGAAAGACAATGGTAGCTTGATGGGGATAGCATTGAATCTACAAATTACTTTGGGCAGTATGGCCATTTTCATGGTATTGATTCATCCTATCCATGGCCATGCAATGTTTCTCCATTTATTTGTGTCTTCTCTTATTTCCTTGAGTGGTGGTTTGTAGTTCCCCTTGAAGAGGTCCTTCACATCCCTTGTAAGTTTTATTCCTAGGTATTTTATTCTCCTTGTAGCCATTGTGAATGGGAGTTCACTCATGATTTGGCTGTCTGTTGGTCTGTTATTGCTGTATAGGAATGCTGGTGACTTTTGCACATTGATTGTGTATCCTGAGACTGCTAAAGTTGCTTATCAGTGTAAGGAGATTTTGGGCTTAGATGATGGGCTTTTCTAAATACACAATCATGTAATCTGCAAACAGAGAAAATTTGACTTCCCTTTTCCCCATTGGAATACGGTTTATTTGTTTCTCATGCCTGATTGCCCTGGCCAGAACTTTCAATACTATGTTGAATAGGAGTGGCGAGAGAGGACATTCTTGTCTTGTGCCTGTTTTTAAAGAAAATGCTTCCAGTTTTTGCCCGCTCAGTAGGATATTGGCTGTGGGTTTGTCATAAATAGCTCTCATTATTTTGAGATACATTCCATCAATACCTAGTTTATTGAGAGTTTTTTTTTTTTCCTTTTAGCATGAAGTGGTGTTGAATTTTATCAAAGGCCTTTTCTGCATCTATTGAGATAATCATGTGCTTTTTGTCATTGGTTCTGCATATGTGATGGATTAGGTTTATTGATTTGCATATGTTGAACTAGCCTTGTGTAGCAGGTATGAAGCCAACTTGATCATGGTGGATCAAGTTTTTTGATGTGCTGCTGGATTCAAATTGCCAGTATTTGACTGAGGATTTTCTTATTGATGTCCATAGGGGATATTGTCCTGAATTTTTCTCTTTGTGTGTGGGTCTCTGCCAGGTTTTAGTATAAGGGTGATGCTGGCCTCATAAAGTGAGTTAGAAAGGATTTCCTCTATTTTTATTGCTTGTAATAGTTTCAGAAGGAATGGTACCAGCTCCTCTTTGTACCTCTAGTAGAATTGGGGTGTGAATCCGTCTGGTCCTGGGCTTTTTCTGGTTGGTAGGCTTTTAATTTCTCACTCAATTTCAGAACTTGTTTTTGGTCTATAAAGGGATTTGACTTCTTCCTGGTTTAGACTTGGGAGGGTGTATGTGTCCAGGAATTTATGCATTTCTTCTAGATTTTCCAATTTATTTGCATAGAGGTGCTTATGCTATTCTCTGATGGTGGTTTGTATTTCTGTGGGATCAGTAGTGATATACCCTTTATGCTTTTTGTTGCATCTACTTGATTCTTCTCTCTTTTCTTCTTTATTAGTCTGGCTAGTGGTCTATTTTGTTGATCTTTTCAGAAAACCAGCAAATGCATTCATTGATTTTTGAAGGTTTTTTTGTGTGTGTCTCTATCTCCTTCAGTTTTGACTCTGATCTTAGTTGTTTCTTGTCTGCTGCTAGCTTTTGAATTTGCTTGCTCTTGGTTCTCTAGTTCTTATAATATGGGTGGAATTGTGTTGACTTTAGATCATTCCTGGTTTCTCTGGTGGGCATTTAGTGTTATAAATTTCTCTCTAAACACTGCTTTAAATGTGTCCCGGAGATTCTGGTAGGTTGTGTCTTCGTTCTCATTAATTTCAAAGAATTTATTTATTTCTTCCTTAATTTCATTATTTACTCAGTAGTCATTCAGGAACACATTGTTCAGATTCCATGTAGTTGTGCAGTTTTAAGTGAGTTTCTTAATCCTAAATTCTAGTTTGATTGTACTGTGGTCTGAGAGATTGTTCTTATTTCTGTTCTTTTGCATTCACTGTGGAGGGTTTTACTTCCAATTATGTGGCAATTTTAGAATAAGTGTGATGAGGTGGTGAGAAAAATGTATATTCCCTTGATTTGCGATGGAGAGCTCTGCAGATGTCTACTAGGTCCCTTTGTTTCAGAACTGAGTTAAAGTCCTGAATATACTAGCTAACTTTTTGTCTTGTCGATCTGTCTGATATTGACAGTGGAGTGTTAAAGTCTCCCACTATTATTGTGTGGGAGTCTAAGTCTCTTTGTATGTCTCTCAGAACTTGTTTTATGAATCTGGGTGCTCCTGTATTGGATGCATATATATTTAGGATAGTTAGTTCTTCTTGTTGCACTGATCCTTTTACTATTATGTAATATCCTTCTTTGTCTCTTTTGATCTTTGTTGATTTAAAGTCTGTTTTATCAGAGACTAGGATTGCAACCCCTGCTTTTCTTTTCACTTTCCATTTGCATGGTAAATATTCCTTCATCCTTTTATTTTGAGCCTGTGTGAGCCTGTCTTTGCACGTGAGATAGGTCTCCCAAATACAGCACACCAGTGGGTCTTGGCTCCTTACCCAATTTGCCAGTCTATGTCTTTTAATTGGGGAATTTAGCCTATTCACATTTAAGGTTAATAATGTTATGTGTCAATGTAACCCTGTTATTATGATGCTAGCGGGTTATTTTACCCGTTAGTTGATGCGGTTTCTTTATAGTGCCAAAGGTCTTTATAATTCGGTAAGTTTTTGAAGTGGCTGATTATTCCTTTCTATGTTTAGTGCTTCCTTCGGGAGCTCTTGTACGGCAGGCCTGGTGGTGACAAAATCTCTCAGCATTTGCTTGTCTGTAAAGGATTCTATTTCACCTCTGCCTGTGAAACTTAGTTTGGCTGGATATAAAATTCTGGGTTGAACATTCTTTTCATTAAGAAAGTTGAGTATGGGCCCCCACTCTCTTCTGGCTTTTAGGGTTTCTGCAAAGAGATCTCCTGTTAGTCTGATGGGCTTTCCTTAGTGGGTAACCTCACCTTTTACTCTGGCTGCCCTTGTCATTTTTTCCTTGATTTCAGCCTTGATGAATCTGAGGATTGTGTGTCTTGGCGTTGCTCTTCTTGAGGAATATCTTTGTGGTGTTCTCTGTTTTTCCTGAACTGGAATGTTGGCCTGTCTTTCTAGGTTGAGGAAGTTCTCCTGGATAATACCCTGAGGAGTGTTTTTCATCTTAATTTTGTTTTCCCTGTCAGTTTCAGGTACATCAATCAAATGCAGATTTGGTCTTTTCACATAGTTCCATGTTTCTTGGAGGCTTTGTTCATTCCTTTTATTCTTTTCTTTTCTAATCTCCTCTTCTCACTTTATTTCATTAAGTTTACCTGCAATGTCTGATATCTTTCTTTCTGCTTCATGGATTCAGCTGTTTATACATGTGCATGCTTCAGTGAAGTTCTTGTGCTGTGTTTTTCAGTTTTATCAGGTAATTTATGTTCTTCTCTCAACTGGTTGTTCTAGTTAGCAATTCGTCTCACCTTTTTTCAAGGTTCTTAGCTTTCTTGCATTGTGTTAGATTATGTTCCTTATCTCAGAGGTGTTTGTTACTACCCACCTTCTGAAGCCTATTTCTGTTCAATTTGTCAAACTCATTATTCCCTTGCTGGTGAGGAGTTGTGATCCTATGGAGATAAGAAACATTCTCAGTTTTTGGAATTTTCAGACGGTTGGTGCTGGTTTCTCCCCTCTTCGTGGATTTATCTAACTTTGGCCTTTGATGTTGGTGAAATTGATACTATTCCTTTCTCTTTGTTAGGTTTCCCTCTAACAGTCAGGCCCCTCTGCTGCATGTCTGATGGAGTTTGCTGGAGGCCCACCCCAGACCCTGTTTTTCTGGGTATCACCAGTGGAGGGTGAAGAGCAGCAAAGATTGCTGCACATTTCTGACTCCAGAAGACTGGTCCCAGAGGGGCACCCGCCAGATTCTAGCCAGGGCTCTCCTGTATGAGGTGTTTGTTGACCCCCTACTGGGGGGTGTCTCCCAGTCAGGATACAAGGTGGGGTCAGGGAACCACTTGAAAAGGCAGTCTGTCCCTTATCAGAGCTTGAACACTGTGCTGAAAGAACCGCTGCTCATTTCAGTGCTGTCAGGCAGGGGCATTTAAGTCTGCTGAGGCTGCACCCCCATCTGCCCCTTCCCCCAGGTGTTGTGTCCCAGGGAGATGTGGTGGGCTCCACACACTTTGAACTTCCAGGGGGCTTTGTTTACACTGTGGGGGCAAAACCGCCTACTCAAGCCTCATCAATGGTGGATGCCCCTCCACCCACCGAGCTCAAGCATCTGAGGTGGGCCTCAGACTGCTGTGCTAGCAGTGTGAATTTCAAGCCACTGAATCTTAGCTTGTTGGGCTCTGTGGGGGTGGGATCCACTGAGCCAGGCACAGGATGGAAACTCCTGGCCTGTCAGTTGTGAAGACCATAAGAAAAGTGCAGTATCTGGGCCGGAATCCACCATTCTTTCCGGTACAGACTCTTAAGGCTTCCCTTGGCTAGAAAAGGGAAATTCCCTGTCCCCTTGTACTTCCCGGGTGAGGCGACACCCCACCATGCTTTGCGTCCCACTCCATACGCTGCACTCACTGTGCAACCTGTCCCAGTGAGATGAACCAGGTACTTCAGCTGGAAATGCAGGAATCACCCAACTTCTGCATCGATCTCACTGGGATCTGCAGACCAGAGCTGATCCTATTTGGCCGTCTTGCAAGGTTTATCTCTTAAGGGAAAGAGTTTGAGAAGAATTGATGGAAGGTCTCCTCACATTTTTGGTATAATTCAGCTGTGGAATCATCAGATGCTGAGCAATCCTTCGATGAGATACTTGCCAATGCTGGTTCAACCTCTTTGTGTGTGCACGTGTGTGTGTGAGAGTGTGTGTGTGTAGTCAGAAATGTTAATATTAATGTTTCCATAAGTTTCCAAATGTTAATAATATTACCTCTTCAATGAGTGATTATTACAATTCAGCGTGTACTTTAACAAAATAACATAAATATAACATAAATTGTATCAATGTTTACTTAAACATAGTAGAACTATACTGGGACTATGTGAAGAAAGGAAAGAGAGATCCGATTGTTACTGTGTCTATGTAGAAAAGGAAGACAAAAGAAACTCCATTTTGACCTGTACTAAGAAAAATTGTTCTGCTTTGAGATGCTGTTAATCTGTAACTTTAGCCCCAACCCTGTGTTCACAGAAATATGTGTTGTATTGAATCAAGGTTTAATGGATTTAGGGCTGTACAGGGTGTGCCTTGTTAACAATAAGTTAGCAGACAGTATGCCTGCTAAATCTCGTCGCCATTCTCCATTCTCTATTAACCAGGGACACAAAGCACTGCGGAAAGCCACAGGGGCCTCTGCCCAAGAAAGCCTGGGTATTGCCAAGGTATTCCCCCACTGAGACAGCCTGAGATATGGCCTCATGGGAAAGGAAAGACCTTACATCTCCCAGCCCAACACCCGTGAAGGGTCTGTGCTGAGGAGGAGTAGAGAAAGAGGGAGGACTCTTTGCAGTTGAGATAAGAGGAAGGCTTCTGTCTCCTGCTTGTCCCTGGGAATGGAACGTCTTGGTGTAAAGCTGACCATTCCTTCTATTCTGAGATGGCAGAAAACCACCCTGTGTCTATGTAGAAAAGGCAGACAGAAGAAACTCCATTTTGACCTGTACTAAGAAAAATTGTTCTGCTTTGAGATGCTGTTAATCTGTAACTTTAGTATTAATAAATACTGCTCTGTTACTCTTTGCTACACTGAGATGTTTGTGTAAAGTGAAACATAAATCTAGCCCACGTGCGCATCCAGACACAGTACCTTTCCTTGAACGTATTCATGATAAAGGTTCCTTTGCTCACATGTTTCCCTGCTGACCTTCTCCCCACCATCACCCTGTTGCCTTGCCACATTCCCCTCACCAAGACAGTAAAAACAGTGATCAGTAAATACTGAGGGAACTCAGACACCAGCGCCGGTGTGGGTCCTGGCATGTTGAGCACCAGTCTCCTGGTCCCACTCTTCTTTCTCTATAGCTTGTCTCTGTGTCTTATTTCTCTTCTCAGTCTCTCATCTCCACCTGATGAGAAATACCCACAGGTGTGGAGGGGCAGGCCCCCTTCCTCTGGCACCAAACGTGGGTTCCTTTCTCTAAGGTGAAGATAGGGCAGAGAGTGATCACTGGGGGCAAGTTGACAGGAGACTCCCAAGTACCTCCACGGCCAGCCTTGCGGTAAGCTTGTGTGCTCAGAGGAACCCAGGGTAACAATGGGACAAACTGAAAGTAAATATGCCTCTTATCTCAGCTTTATTAAAACTATTTTAAGAAGAGGGAGAGTTAGAGCCTTTACAGAAAATCTAGTTATGCTATTTCAAACAATAGAACAATTCCGCCCATGGTTACCAGAAAAAGGAACTTTAGATCTAAAAGATTGGGAAGAAGTTGGCAAAGAATTAAAACAAGCAAAGAGGGAAGGTAAAATCATCCCACTTACAGTATGGAGTGACTGAGCCATTATTAAAGCAGTTTTAAAGCGGTTTCAAACAGCAGAAGACAGCGTTTCAGTTTCTGACGCCCCTGAAAGCTGTGTAATAGATTGTGAAGAAGAGGCAGGGACAGAATTCAAGAAGGGAAAGGGAAGTTCACATTGTAAACATGTAGCAGCATCTGTAATGGCTCGGTCAGTGCAAAATGTTGACTACTATCAATTACGGGCGGTAATATATCCTGAATCATCAAAATTTGGGGGAAAAGGTCCAGAATTATTGGGGCCATAAGAGTCTAACCCACGATGGCCAACTCCTCCTCCCACGGTTCAGACACCTGTAACATTACAACCTCAAATGCAGGTTAGACAAGTACAAACCCCAAGAGAATATCAAATAGAAAAGGACAGAGTCTCTACCTTGGCAGTGCCAATCCAGATACAATACCCACCATATCAGCTGATAGAAAATAAAACCCAAACGCCGGTAGCTTATCAATACTGGCCGCCAGCCAAGCTTCAGTATTGGCTGCCTCCACAGGTTCAGTACAGACCTCAAGCGGTGTGTCCCACGCCAAAGAGCAAGGCATCATACCAGCAACCCACAGCGCGGGTGTGTAATCCATCAGCACCACAGGGCGTGGCGCTGTATCCTCAGCTGCCCACTATGAGACTTAATCCACCAGCGCCACCTAGTGGAGAAGGTAGCACACTGCACGCGGTCATTGATGAAACTAGAAAACAGGGAGATCTTGAGGCATGGCAGTTCCCGGTAATTTTACCACCGGTAATGGCCGGGGAAGGGGCTCCAGCAGGAGCACCTGCGGTGGCTCTTGCTAGATATGAACCTTTCACCATGAAAATATTAAAAGACATGAAGGAACGAGTTAAACTATACGGACCCAACTTCCCTCATATGAGAAACAATATGGGGACATCAGAGGAACAGAAGAAGTTGACATCCACCAAGAAAGCGGAGCCGCTGAGTTGGGCACAATTAAAGAAGCTGACACAGTTAGCTGAGAAAAAGCCTAGAGAACACAAAGGTGACACGAGCTCCAGAGAGTATGCTGCTTGCAGCTTTGATGATTGTATCAATGGTGGTAATTTTCCCCATGTCTGCAGGAGCAGCTGCAGCTAATTATCCTTACTGGGCCTATATGCCTTTCCCGCCCTTAATCTGGGCAGTTACTTGGGTGGATAATCCTACTGAAGTGTATGTTAATAATATTGCATGGGAACCTGGCCGCATAGATGACCGCTGCCCTTCCCAACCTGAGGAAGAAGGAATGATGATGAATATTTCCACTGGGTATCGTTATCCTCCTATTTGCCTAGGGAGGGCACCAGGATGCTTAATGCCTGCAACCCAAAATTGGTTGGCAGAAGTACCTACTGTCAGTGCCACCGGTAGATTGACTTATCACATGGTAAGTGGAATGTCACTCAGGCCACAGGCAAATCATTTGCAGGACCCTTCTTATCAAAGGTCGTTAAAATCTAGGCCTAAGAGGAAGCCTTGCCCCAAGGTAATTCCCAAAGGATCAAAAGGCCCAGAAGTTTTAGTTTGGGAAGAATGTGTGGCTGATAGTGCGGTGATATTACAAAACAATGAATTGGGAACTGTTACAGATTGGGCACCTCAAGGTCAATTCTATCGCAATTGCACAGGACAAACTCGGCTGTGTCCCAGGGCACATGTTGAGTCCAGCTGTGAACAGTGACTTAACAGAAGGTTTAGATAAAAGTAAGTACAAAAGGATAGAGCTTCTCTACCCTTGGGAATGGGGTGAAAAAGGAATCTCATCACCTCAACCAAAGTTAGTTAGTCCTGTTACTGGTCCTGAGCACCCGGAACTTTGGAAGCTTACTGTGGCCTCATACCACATTAGAATTTGGTCTGGAAATCAAGCTATAAGAACAAGAGACTGTAAGTCATCTTATGCTATCGACCTAAATTCCAGTCTCACAATTCCTTTGCAAACTTGAGTAAAGCTCCCTTATATGCTAGTTGTAGGAAAAATAGTTATTAACCTAGATTCCCAGACTATAACCTGTGAAAACTATAGATTGTTTACTTGCACTGATTGAAGTTTTAATTGGCAGCACCATATTCTACTAGTGAGAGCAAGAGAAGGTGTGTGGATCCCTGTGTCCATGACCGATCGTGGGAGTCATCACCATCCGTCCATATTTTAACTGACATATAAAAGGAGTTCTAAACAGATCCAAAATATTCATTTTTACTTCAAATTGTTGAGGCAACAAAAGGCCATTTAAATTTGGTGCCAGGAACTGAGGCAATCACAGAAGCTGCTGATGGCCTCCCAAATCTTAACCTGGTCACTTGGGTTAAAAACCATCAGAAGTTCCACTCTTGTAAATTTTGTGTTAATCCTTTTGTGCCTGTTCTGTCTGCTGTTAGTCTGCAGGTGTCCCCAGTAGCTGCAATGAGACAGCGACCATCGAGTGCGGGCCCTGATGACGATGGCAGTTTTTTTCAAAATGAAAAGGGATAAACGTGGGGAAAAGAAAGAGACATCAGGTCGTTACTGTGCCTGTGTAGAAAAGGAAGACAGAAGAAACTCCATTTTGATCTGCACTAAGAAAAATTGTTCCGCTTCGAGATGCTGTCAATCTATACCTTTAGCCCCAACCCTGCGCTCACAGAAACATGTGCTGTATTGAATCAAGTTTTAATGGATTTAGGGCTGTGCAGGATGTGGCTTGTTAACACTAGGTTTGCAGACAGTGTGCCTGCTAAAAGTCATCACCATTCTCCATTCTCTATTAACCAGGGACACAATGCACCGCGGAAAGTCACAGGGGCCTCTGCCCAAGAAAGCCTGGGCATTGTCCAGGGTTTCCCCCCACTGAGACAGCCTGAGATACGGCCTCGTGGGAAAGCAAAGAGCTTACATCCCCCAGCCCGACACCCGTGAAGGGTCTGCGCTGCGGAGGAGTAGAGAAAGAGGGAGGCCTGTTTGCAGTTGAGATAAGAGGAAGGCTTCTGTCTCCTGCTCATCCCTGGGAATGGCATGTCTCAGTGTAAAGCTGACCATTCCTTCTATTGTGAGATAGGAGAAAACCACCCTGTGGCTGGAGGTGAGATATGCTGGCCGCAATACTGCTCTATTACTCTGTGCCACACCGAGATGTTTGTGTAAAGTGAACCATAAATCTAGCCTACATGCCCATCCAGATACAGTTCCTTTCCTTGAACGCATTCATGATACAGATTCCTTTGCTCACATGTTTCCCTGCTGACCTTCTCCCCACCATCACCCTGTTGCCCTGCCCTCACTCCCCTCACCAAGACAGTAAAAATAGTGACCAGTAAATACTGAGGGAGCTGAGAGACCAGCGCTGGTGCGGGTGCTCCCATGTTCAGCGCCGGTCTCCTGGGCCCACTGTTCTTTCTCTATACTTTGTCTCTGTGTCTTATTTCTTTTCTCAGTCTCTCATCTTCACCTGTTTGGAAATACCCACAGGTGTGGAACGGCAGGCCCCCTTCAGGGCTATATCTCTTAATGAGAATTGTGTGATCTGCCAATTGGAAAATAAATATTCCTTCTTGCTACAATGAGAAAGGATATAAATCAATCTATTAGTCAGTGAAAGCTTGTTTTGCTTTTACAGATGTGCACATTGACTAACTTTGCTAACATGTGTAAGTTGCTGGGAAGCGAGGGTCTTTCATTATGATAACTTCATCAACTATGTGAACTATTTTTGGGTTTACATGCTCCAAGTCACATAGTGACCTATCATCAAAAATCATTTTCTCTTCAATTTCTCAATTTCTGGAAACATACAAAAAGCCGGTTCCAAAATTATTTTAAGGACTATTAATAACCTAATTTATTTCATTTTTATTTTTGGGTGTATTTTTTATTTTATTATTATTTTTTAATTTTGCTGTAAGTTCTGGGATACATGTGCTAAGGTTGCAGCTTTGTTATATATGTATACATATGCCAGGGTGGTTTGCTTCACCTATAAACCTGTCATGTAGGTTTTAAACCCTTATGCATTAGGTATTTGTCCTAATGCTCTCATTTCCCTTTCACCCCACCCCCCAGCAATCCCCAGTGTGTGATGTTCCCCTCCCTGTGTTCATGCGTTCTCATCTTTCAACTCCCACTTATGAGGGAGAACGTGTGGTGTTTGTTTGTTTGTTTTTTTTTATTTCAGCTGCATATAAAAATATTTGTGTGTATATATATTTCTTATTATTATTATACTTTAAGTTTTAGGGTACATGTGCACAATGTGCAGGTTAGTTACATATGTATACATGTGCCATGCTGGTGTGCGGCACCCATTTACTCGTCATTTAGCATTAGGTATATCTCCTAATGCTATCCCTCCCCCCTCCCCCCACCCCACAACAGTCCCCAGAGTGTGATGTTCCCCTTCCTGTGTCCATGTGTTCTCATTGTTCAATTCCCACCTATGAGTGAGCACATGCGGTGTTTGGTTTTCTGTCCTTGCAAAGGGCTAATATCCAGAGTCTACAGTGAACTCAAACAAATTTACAAGAAAGAAACAAACAACCCCATCAAAAACTGGGTGAAGGACATGAACAGACACTTCGCAAAAGAAGACATTTACGCAGCCAAAAAACACGTGAAAAAATGCTCACCATCACTGGCCACCAGAGAAATGCAAATCAAAACCACAATGAGATACCATCTCACACCGGTTGGAATGGCAATCATTAAAAAGTCTGGTGTTTGTTTTTCTGTCCCCGTGCTAGTTTGCTGAGGATGACGGTTTCCAGCTTCCCTTATTCATGATCTGTTTTGCTTTTCCATTTTTTATTATTCAATTTTAGCAAGTGTATCCACCAAGAAACTTATTCTTTCTTCTGAGTTATCCAATTGGTCTTTTGTGCGCAATTGCTTGTACATGAAAACAACTGTAGCAATTGCAATGGTTGTCAATTTTAGTCCCTATGACTATCTGCATTCCTGTGGTATCCATGGTTAATTTTTTATTTTATATTTATTGTTTGAGCATTTTGTCTTTCGTCTTTGTTACCCTTCCTAAACATGCATCAATTTTGCCTCTCTTCCAGTAAACCCTACTATTAATTTTCTTGATATTTTTTACTGTAGAACAGAATTATTTTATTGTTGTTCTAACCTATTTCTTCTGCTAACTTTGGGGATAATGTTAGGTTGTTTATTTGACATGGTGCTTCCTGTTGATATAGGTGTTTATGTATTCAAACTATTTCCATATGACTGTCTTATTGACCCACTGATTGTTTAATTTGTTTAATTTTTATGTAGTTGTGATTGTGTTGAGGAAACATATTTATTACGATTTCTATTTTTAAGATGTCCTTAGACTTCCTTCTGGTGTTGGAATAGAATTTATTTTAAGGAAGATGACACGTGCAGTTGAGAAAACACGGGGCTTCTACAACTGATGGATGCAATATTCTATACATGACTGCTAGGTTCATTTGGGCTGAAGAGTAGTTTTAGTTGGATGATTTGCCTGCTTAATTTGTGCTTCACTGATGATGGGGCGTTGAAATCCTCTACTAATATTGAATTGTGGTCTATTTCTCCCTTGAGATCTATCAATGTTCGCTCTATTTATTTACATGTTTCAATATTTGGTGAATATATATTTATAATAGTCATATTATCTTGGTATGTAGACTCTTTTTTCATTATATAATATCCTTCTTTGTCTCCTGTTGCCGTTTTTCACCTGAACTCTATTTTGTCTGCTCTACATAAAGCTACATCTGCCTTTTTTTGGTCTATGTTTGCACAAATGTCTTCTTCTGCTGCTTTACTTTAAGCCTTTTTTTTGTTTTGTTTTTTATAGGTGAAGTAAATATCTGGAGGCCACAGAAGTTGAGTCTGAATACAGTCTTTAAATATAAACGTTAACTAAATACACTTGATATTTATTAAGTTCAGGGGTAAATGTGTGGGATGTGCACGTTTGTTACACAGGTCAAGGTGTGTCATGGGGGGTTGCTGTTACAGACTATTTCACCACACAGGTTGTAAGGCCAGTAACCATTAGTTACTGTTCCTGTTTTTTATCTTTCCTTCCATCCTCCACCCTCTGGTAGACCCCTGTATGCATTCTTCCCTTTCATGTGTCCAAGTCTTCTCATTATTTTGCTTCCAGTTATAATTGAGAAGATGAGGTATTTGCTTTTCCTTTCCTATGTTACTTTGCCAAGTATAATGGCCTTTTGTTCCAACCATGTGCCTAAAAAGGACATAATCTGATACGTTTTTATGGCTGCAGAGTGTTCCACGGCATATATGTACCACATTTTCTTTATCCAGGCTATCATGCCAATCTAAATGGCCATTTAGATTGATTCTACATCTTTGTCCTTGTGAATAGTGCTGTACTGGACATACACGTGCAAGTGTCTTTATAAAAATAACACTTTCTATTCTTTTCAAGATACATTCAGTAATCGAATTGCTGAGTTGAATGGTATTTCTTTGTCTCGGTCTCTGTGGACTCACCACACTCTCTTTGTACTAGTTTACACTCCCACCAACAGTGTAAAATCATTTCTTTTGTTCCCCACAAACTCACCAGCATCTGTCATTTTTTGACTTTTTTAATAATAGCCAATTGGACAGGTGTGAAATGGTACCTCACTGTGGTTTTGATTGACATTTCTTTGACGATCCATGACGCTGAGCTTTGTTTTCAGGTTTGTGGGCCACATGTATGACTTCTTTTGAGAGGTGTCTGTTCATGTCCTTTGCCCAGCTCTTAATGAGGTTGTTCATTCGTTTGTTAGTTTTTGTACACTTTTCAAGTTCTTTATAGATGCTGAATATTAGAAGTTGGTCAGATGCATAGTTTGCAAAATTGTCTGTTATTCTGTAGGTTGTTTAACTCTGTCAATAGTTTTAAGCAAAGGGCTAACAATAAGTTGCATTCCTAGTCTCTGAGAACACAGATTTTAAAATACTTTTACTTACTCAGCCTCCCCAGGCCTCGTTATTGTGTAATTTTACCATCAGCTTCCACTGAAGGTAATTATTGCTTGATGAAGACTTAATAGTGCCACTTTGTGAATTGTGCCTTGAGCTTTCTGATCATTTCTTTGTTTCCTTTTCTTCCTCTCTTATTTAACTTTGAGTCTGTGTGTTTGATGCTTTCCTGTAGTGGTATTTGCTGAACCTTTTAGATTTTCTGTGTAGTCGAAACTCATGTAAAAATATCTGAGGCAATATACGGTGGTTGTAAGTTGATAATAACATCGTTGAAATTGATTGCATGCACCAATTCTGAACTGTATGCTCTGGATCAATTCTCAACTCTCTCTCTCTCTCTGTGTATACACACACACACACACACACACACACACACACACACACACACACATATACATATCTCTCTCTCTGTACATATATATACACATATATGTACATATATACATATACATATATACATACATATACATATATATGCATACATACATATACTTATATGTACAGAGAGAGAGGGAGTTATTCTCAACTATATATATAGTTATATTATATACACTTGTATATAGTTATATTAAATATACAAAATATTTGTGTGTACATATCATTTGTATATATTATATATGTGTACATACATTATATATTATATATACACATACTATATATTTCATATAGTATATATGTGTGCATATACTATATTATATACAGTATATGTGTGCCTATGAATACTATGTATAACATGTAAATAAAATAAAGATATAGGTATGAATGTGTGTATATATTTTATATATAGTATATATGCATATATAATATATAACATGTATATTATATATAATTTATACTGTATAAATATAACATACATAATATATAACATATACATAATATATAATGTATAGTATATAACATATACATAATGTATAATATATTTAAGCAAAGAGAAAAGTATGTGTATATACCCATATATTATATAATAGATATTACATATACACATACACACTATATATATGTACACACATTTATACAGATATATTTATTTATTTCAAAATGTATAATTTTGTGATTTGTATTCCTTGTCAAATTAAAGCAGCCATTATTATTTGCAATCATTTTATCTCTCCACCTTCACATTAAAGATGCACGTTATTAACTCACCTCCATTACAGTATCAAAGTGTTCTTTATTTTACTGAGTACTTTTACCAGTGAGCTTTATCCTTTCTTACGTTTTCATGTACTAATTAGTGTTTTTCTCTTCCAGCATGAACACCGCTCTTATCATGGCTTATAAGATAGGTCTTATGGCAATAAACTTCCTCAGATTTTGCTTATTTGGAAAACTTCATCTTTCCTTTATTTTGGAGAAAAGTTTTCCTGGGTGCATTACTCTTAGTAGGCAGGATTTTTTCCTTCATATTATTATTAATAAGTAAATGTTATCTCACTCCCCTTAATTGCAGTGTCTCTACTGACAAATCTGCTAGCTGTTGAGAACTCTCTTGTAGGTGATTTTATTCTGTGTGTGTGTGTGTGTGTGTGTGTGTGTGTGTGTGTGTGCGCGCGCGCGCACGCGCGCGCGCACTTCTGCTTTCAGGACTGGCTCTTGTGTGTTTTTGTCTTTTTAAAAACGTTTGAAAGTTTCACCTCAAACTATTTTAGTGTCATTTTGTACAAATCAATCTGATTGGAAGAGTCTCTTTGTATGTCTAAATATTTACATTTTTATGCCAGTTTGGAAAGCTGCTGTCATTTAAAAATTGTTGTTTCTACCTTTATTTTTTTTTCTTGTTTTACTCTTGTGATGAGTAACATTACTGTCTTCATGCTGTTTCATAAATCCCGCAAGCTCTCTTTTTTCCTTTTTTACTGCTGTTTTCTTCTGAGACCCTATATTTTGAAATAACTGGTCTTTTAGTTCCCAGCATGTTTTTTTGTGCCTGATTAATTTTGATGTTGATGCTGTTTTCTATTTTAATGTTTGTTAAATATATTTTAGCTTCTGGGATTTTGCATTTTTCATCATTGTCGTGCCAGGGTGGGTCTGGCATCTTTCAGTAGAGGTACCAGTCTGGAGGCCTGGTCCCTGAGAGCTTTCTCAGTGCTCTGTGGCATGCCAATGTTAGCATTCAAGGAAAGTTTGCTTGTCATCATCCTCTCCTTTAATCAGCCATTTTCTCTCTCTGCACTTTGCTAACAGGTTAGTAGAAGGATGACGAGACTAGTATAAAACTCCCATTACTACGCTTTTAAATTATGTCTTTTCTTATTATTGTGCTACCACCCAGTACTCCTATCACCCACCTGGTTTCAGTCTTACGTATGAACACATATTTTCAAGTGTGAATATTTGTTCATATTGATTCTTCTACGAGTGGGAGCGGATTGGTGAAGTTTTCCATTTCCTATTCCTTCTCCTTGCCTCTCCTCAACTCTTTACTTCATGTTGAAATTATACATGGGTTTATCAACCTATAAATCTCGATACTGTTCTTTTCTTATGATGGATGTAAATTTTCTAGTTGTGTAATATCTGTGCTCCTCAATCTTTTGTTATGAATATAGTTTTCTGACAGAATACAGCCTGACAGCCATTATTATTAGACAAAGTTATGAAATAGTCAGCTGTGTAACTATGGCACATGTCTCCCTGGAATGTGGATGGAGATGTGGTTACTGCGTTCATCTTATACGTATTATTACTGTAATACGGTTGTGACCTTTTAGGCTTTATAAATTCTTCTTAGTTTCTTACATATGTATATACAATTTCAAGTTGTATAAACCTTAAAGGCTACTTAGTGTGAACACATTTGTGAGGAGTGCATATGTTGTGCAGTTTTCCTGAAGACTAATGCATATTCTTATCGTCGGCACACCTCTATTGCACATGTATAGAAATTAGTTGGCAGTATACTACCTAGGTATTTTTTATACCTTGAAACCTGCATGTATAAACTTTACCTTCTCCTGGTTTTTGTGAGAAGAAAGCATCTAGGATTTATAAAATATGTGCTGTTGCACTGTAAGAAAATGTATGTGATCAACCCTGTCCTCATTCTCACCTAGAATTTAATGGAACCAGAGACTTACAAACCTTATTTTTCCCCTTATCATTACACTGAGTTTGCTGCCAATGTGAGCACATATATTATTGAATATACATATGAGTTGACAATACACATTATTACTTTTTTGTTCTTGAGTTTAAAATGCAAACTCTCAGCTGCACCATGTGTGCTAATTTTCTTTTCTCGGTATGAATGCGTTGTGGTCTGGTATGAAAATTCCCAAATCCTCCCTCTTTGCCCATGGATGTAATTATCCAACTACAGTAACACTGTTTAGAAGTTTAGCTGATAAGGGGATCCTTTTGAGTTAATAACTTTACATATCTTGATGGGTTTCTTGGCTGTATTAATAGGGGATGACCTTTAATGTTGGATAAAAATAAATTTCTGAGGTGTACCAATTTTTATTTTTTCTTGTTTGAATATATATGTGTGTCTATATATATATATATATATTTAATCATGTATACATGTATATGTACACACACACACACACCTATTTGAACATATATATAAAGAAAAGTAACCACATACACACACATACACACAAAATCTCCTTTTCTTGACCAAAGAAACAACGTGCTCACTATGTAAACCAGTCTTTTTCTTGTGTATGGGTGTGCATTTCACATAAAGATTTTCCAGCCCATTTTAATTTACATTTGAATGAGGCATGTCTACACTCATTTTTTGGTTTCTTCTTTAAATTTTTATTTTATTTTGAATACCAGTATCACACGTCCTTGTTGGCTACATGGAAATATTGCATGATGCTGGGTTATGCAGTGTGAATTTCAACACCCAGCTAGTGAGCATGGTATCCAATAGGTAGCTTTTTAGCCCACTTCATTTTTTTATTCTCTGTATTTCCACAGCGTCTGCTGCTTCCATATGTACGTGCATGTATTTTCAATGCTCATCTTCTGCTTATAAGTGAAAACGTGATATTTTTTTCTGTTCTTGCAATAAATATGGCCTCTGTCTGCATCCGTATTGCTGTATATGTCATCATTTCATTCTGTTTTATTGCTGCATAGTATTCCTTCGTGTATAGGTACATTTTTAAATCCCATCTACCACTGATGAACTGAATACTAGTTTTCTGTGTGCAGTCCACCTAGGTTGACTCCATGATTTTGCAAATTTGTGTAGTGCTGCATTAAAGATATGAAAGCATGTGTCTTTTTGTTGGGATAATGTGCTTTTCATTTCTGGACACATACCTAGTGATAGAATTTCTGTGTGGAATATTAGCTTCATTTTAAGTCATTTGAGAAATCTTCAGCCTGCTTTCCTAAGTGGCTGAACTCTTACGCATTCTCATCAACAGTGGGGAAGCATTTTCTATCCTCTGCAGCTTCATGAGCACCTGTCTTTTTTTTTTATTTAATTTTTTGACTCTTAAATAACAGCCATTCTGACTGGTGTGAGATGGTGTCTTATTGTGGTTTTGATTTGCATTCATGAAAAAATTAATGATGATGAATATTGTTATCATATACTTACTGGCCACTTATATGTCTTGTTTAGAGAAAGGCCTGTTCATGTCTTTGAGTACTTTCAATAGCTATTTGTGTTTTTCTTGTTGATGTGTTAAAGTTTCCTGCAGATGCTGAATTTTAGACCTTCGCTGGTGCAGCTGGGAAATATCTTCTCTTGTTCTTAGGTTTTCTGTTTGCTTCAAACTAATATTGATGATAATTGGTTCAATTTTATAGAATATCTTGCCAAGAAATAGAGCGTTCTGTGCTCATTTTACAAAGACAATGGAGTCTCTTCTGTAACACTCCTGACTTCTCTGTAAGTGGATAAAAGCTTATATTTATATCAATATAGGTCTTCTTCTTCTTTATTGGACACGGATGTGTTCTTCCTCACTATATAAATTCTGTGCTACACATGCATGGGTATTACCATAAGCCTTCAGGTTGCATGAATCCTGGTTGTTCGGTTTTATTACAATTATGATTATGATTATGATTATTCTTCTTTAACAGTGCATAGTGTCAGGTAAATCAAACCTAGCTTTGCTCTAACTTTGATATAAATCAAAGTTTCCCAATTGTATACAGTTAGGCAGAATATTTCCAATGTCTGCAAGAGTACTCTCATGCCTTGTTTAGTTTGCATGTAAGGTAACCCGTGTGTTACAGAAACACTGGCCACTTGTTTGATTATAAAACTGTGTATCCCTCTTAAATGAACATTGGAAACTGCTTGAACAGAAACACACTCTTTTTACCTTTATATCCGCCGTCTTTGGCCATCACTGAAAATCAACACAAGCTTACTGGCTGTATACAAACTGAAATTTTTCTTTCTGTGACCTAGATCTAGAACTTTCTGATAAGTTCTGAGTTAATCCTACATGCTCACTCATGTGAGCTTCTTGATTGTGAATAAACAGACAGACACACACACACACACACACACACTTGCATTTTTAAAATTATTGCATATGAATAAGAAAGCTTAGGAGCTATCTTCTCAATTCTAGTTTTTGGAACTGAGATGCTAAATTTAAATTTGTATGAATGCTGGCCTTTTTTTTCTCTCAGATAGATGAAAGCTTTTGAGACATTTATCCCTTTCCAACATATATATATATATATATATATATATATATATATATATACACACACACACACATATATAAATATATATAATGTATTTTTTTTGAGACAGGGCCCCACTTTTCCACCCAGTCTGAAAATTTATGTCAATACACAAATCAAAGTAGGTTAGTGTTCTTATATTATATTTATGTATACATATATGTGTGTGTGTACTTATGTATGTATGCAATGTAAAGAAGAATTCTTACAGCTAACTTTACACACTGCTTTCAATGTAGACAGCCTAGGGGTTATAAATCACATGGATAAATGCTATATTCATGGAAGAAAAAGTGTGGCGTTTGTACCTACCAGTCATTTTCGTCACAAATAAGAACATTTTCATTAGGCAAAGACTTAATAGAACCAAAAATTCACATTTAACAATGAGAACGAAGGGTGCCAGAAAACAGGAATGGTACTCACTATGGAAAAGGTATAATCAGTTACACTGAAAAACCTCAAACACAAACACAGAATTACAAACATAAATCAAAATATCAAAAAGGCAAGCTCATTTATCTTGCTCTTTTGGGCCAGGGCACACTCATTTACTTTCAATGCAGTAGGACACAGGCTTTATGCAGCAATGATCTTACAACCATGGCAACTAAAAAATTCACAGAAGAGCATACAGGTCTACAACCAGAGCTCATATATATGTAACAACAGTTTTTCCACCAGAGACTTGTACATTTACTACAGAAATAAGAGGTCAAAATTTATTTTTTGCTACATAATCACTGACTACTTGACCCAGATATGAGCATGCCCCCTGCCTGTGTAAACTCTGGCTTCCACTTGTCATAATGCTAAGTAAACCCTAACTTTCATAAAATCAGACCTTCTTCATATACAAGTGACATGGTTCAAACAACCCAAACACTCGTAACTTTCAAAAACAACAGAAAAAGAGATCTCCAGGTTTATACTTGAGAGCTTTTAACCTTAACAGCAAAAGTTCGTTCAGGTAATACGTAGGCAGAAGGTCTGATTTATAGCCCTTCCCTCCTGGCATGAATAGTAATTTGATGACCTCAATTAGCCGAAAAAGAACGTTTTATTGAAGAGGCAGTGAGATTCTTGATTATATAATCTTAGCTATATTTCTGGCATTTTTAGTAACTTTCTCATGCTAAATATCTGGCTTTTAAAATTACAAACTTCATTAACTTGGAGGGGAATAGGAGCTTCCTGGCTGTACATAAGCTTGATGGCTTTCTTGGGGTGGATTTGGGCTCATGGGCTGTATGCAGGCTTCCTGTCTTTGCCAATCTTCACTTTTCTCTTTCATTTAAAAGACAACCTTCAGAGCCGTGCAAACAATAAACTGCTGTTTTCTTGCATATTGAATTCTATTCTCTGACTGAGAACCCCTGAACCTTCTATTTTCTAGATATAAATGTAACAACCCAGATTTATAAATTATGGACTAGCCTTTTGCACAGGAGCATGCTCATGCTTTTATCTCTTTCCGATGGACATAAGTTAACCATTTAAATAAAATCTGGCCTCCTCCTTCCTGATAAAGGAGTATAATTGTCTGTAAATATACAGAAAGTGCGCTTCCGGAATATGGATGCGTCTTCCAATCTGTGTAAACCATGAACATTCTCAGTCTATTGGGATCTAAAGTTTACATTTCCATAAGCTGTAGACAGTCTTTTCTTTTTCTTCTGAGATGGAGTCTTGCTCTGTCACCTTGCTGGAGTGCAGTGGTGCAATCTCGGCTCACTGTGACCTCTGCCTCCTGGGTTCAAGCAATTCTCCTGCCTTAGCCTTCTAAGTAGCTGAGATTACCGGCACCCGCCACCATGCCCAGCTAACTTTTGTGTTTCTGTGTATTTTTAGTAGAGATGGGGTTTCTCACCATATTGGTCAGGTTGGTCTTGGACTCCCGACCTCAAGTGATCTGCCCCCTTCTGCCTCCCAAACTGTTGGGATTACAAACATGAGCCACTTTACCCAGCCTGTGACAGCATTTATCTAACGTGGTGGTGTGCTTCTTCCGAACCAGGCTTTTATTTTTGGCCTTGATATAGTGATAAAGTTTCCAGCTCTCTAAACTCTAACGCCCCTCACATTGGTCATGAACATGCTCTTCAACGTATAAATATTGCTGTATCAGAAACATGCAGACTTTGATCTCTTACCCATCTTTAACCAACTGTGGTGGGGCTTACCATCAGCGGAGAGGGACTTATCATAGAGTAACAGTTCAGAGCAAGAGCTTTGGGGTCAGACTTAGGCTTTAGTGTTAGCTTCACAGTCAACTGTGACCTGAGAAAGAAGAAGAATGAGCCCTTTCCAGCTGTTTTAGATAATATTGCTAGTATGGTAGCCTGCACATGGCTAAATGCTCAGTCTTGTAAACAAAAGTCTTATTATTTGGTATTCCCCGGGGCTATACATTTTACTTCAGCTAAATGCTGATATCCATAGAATCATGTAGAAGAATAGGTAGGTAAAAAGAAATACAATGGTGCATTTACATTTTACAGAGTTTCTTGAAGCTCTTGAGATTAACGATGGCAGGAAATTCATCACTTATTAAAGTAATTATCCTTGGAGATGGTGGAGTTGGGAGGAGTTCACTTATAAACAGATATGTAACTAATAATTTTGATATCCAGCTCTTTAAGACAATAGGTGTGGAATTTTTAAATAAGATTTGGATGTGGATAAACATTTTGGTGCCACTCAGATTTGGGGCGTGGCAGGTCAGGAGTGATTCTGAAGCCTGAGGACATCATTTTACAGATATTCTGTCTGCGGCCTGCTTACTTTTAGTACCGATGATTCTCAAAGCTTCCAGAACTTTAGTAACTGGAAAAAAGAATTCATATATTATGCAAATGTGGAAGAACACGAGAGCTTCCCTTTTGTGATTCTGGGTAACAAGACTGACATGAGATAACAGCAGATGTCTTCAGAAGAAGCCCAAGCTTGTGCAGGGACGACGACCACTATTTTTATTTTGAAACAAGTGCAAAAGATGCCACAAGTGTGGCAGCAGCCTTTGAGGATGCGGTTTGAAGGGTTTCTGTGAACGAGGATATGTCGGCTCAGTTGATGCACACAGACACAGTGAATCTTCATCGAAAGCCCAGGACTAGCTCATCTTGCTGTGGATTGTTAGCGGTTGCTGCTGCATTCTAATCAACTCACAGGTATACACAAAATCGACATGCGGATAAAAAAGAATTAGGGTTTGCACCACGGTATCATCTACTAATAAATTTCAAATGAGTGTATTGTCCTGCTTTATTAGTTGGTGGGGGAAGGGACACATCCGCTCATGGAAGAACATGTTTTCTCCATAATGGCACTTTGCATTTCTAAATTGTAGTATTTGTCTAAAAACGTTTCTTTGATTTACATATGTAGGTTACAGAGCTAAGAAATGAGATAACCAAGAAGAATTATAATTAAAATAAGAAACTTGTCTACGCTACAATTTATACATGAATTTTTTTTTTCCTGGGGAAATGGATTACTACTTTTTATATCTACAAGTTTTTATGCAACTAGCATTGCATTCTTGGTTCAAGGAAATAATTTCCTAAAGCAAAAATGTTAGATATAGAAGACTAAAATCTAATGTATTTGCAACGCATTGTTACTTAGTTTACTTCTTCATTCTCTTCAAAATGACTTAACCTTCCGTATTGTTATCCTATGTTTCATTAGAATTACTCTTAGTAGTAATTACTCATCATTTGTGTGCCATGAGGGCACCTCTACCCCCATAGATCATGTTCCACGGTCCCAGGAGAAGGGTAGGTCCCCAGTGGTACAAGAGTTGCTTCATACAGTTTGTCATACATCCAGCTGAATTTGGGCTACCCAGGAATGGAAATCATTTCCATAAACAGAGTTCAGTTTTAAGAAAAAGGCCAACTACTGAACCTGGAGAACAGACAAATGTGCATCTGATATCACAGTTACAATGTGCTGTGTGGAGGATACAAAATTACAATTCCACTAATGCACTAGGTAATATTTGTGTTACTTTCTTCAAACTTGGGGAAGCCTCCTAGTTGAAGTTAAACCATTCCTTTTTAACACAAGACACAAGTAACATTATAGCTCTCAATTGATTTAGCTATGTATTTATTTAGTTTCTTCTCTATCACTGAACATTGTTTACTTATCTCAAGGAATTTTTTTGATTCCCAAATACTTGTTCCAATGATCAGACTTGATGAAGCAAATTGTGATCTTTCATGGATGAAGTTCATATGCTGTGTGGTTGGTGACTATCTGATTCTACAGAGGATAACCAAAGCCTACACTGAGTGTGAATGAGACCCTCAACTGGGAAATGATGGGGATATCAAAGTACATGCTGGGTGAGGGGAGCTGGCTGTCATATAGGGAAAGGGTTTTTGAAAAATTACATCAAAACATTTCTCTTCTTGGCCCCACCCAATGGGAATCAATGTAAAAACATTCTGGTAAGCTAAGCTTTTGAAAGTCTAATGTCCTAACATAAGGGTCGATTTTGCCATCTGTAAATATTTTATGGAAAATACAATAGAAGACGGTTGGAGAACAAAGCAGGTGGTGAGTGCGCAGCTGGAGTGGTGGAAATCTGCTGCAGAGCCTCACTAGGCAAAAGAACCATAGATCATGCTCCACAGCTTGAAGAAAGTGTGGGACCCAGTGGTACAGGAGTTGCTCCATATGGTCTCTCATACATCCAGCTAGGTTCAAGCTATCAATGGAAACTTTTCCCTTGAGAGGGTTCAGGTTTTTTTTTTTCTATGTTCATGCCGAAGGAAGTATTCTAAGTTTCCAGCTACAGCAAGAGGACAAAACTCGATGTATGCATTTTATCTGGATCACTTTTGGAGCACGGAAGCAGATAACCAACGTAGTGCTAACATACGTGTGCTCAGGTGAGCCTGATTACAAGACTGATCTCACCCTATTCCTCTTGTGTTAAAGAACCTTCAAAAGATATCCCCTACCAGATCCAAGCTTTGCCAGCTTAGCTTTCTTCATAATCTTCTCCTGTCTATCAGCTGTCAGTTCTATCAGTGTGCCCCAGTGCCCTTCTTCACGCCTTCACACCTGCAGTGCTTTCCTCAGCAGCCCACCTTGGAAGTCCCACTCAATGCTCCACTTCCCTTCCAGCTTCTTCAAATAGCAGTCACACACACACAAAATTGGCATTTAACTTTAGTAATACACACACAGGAAGTGTATTACTAGTTTCTGCCTCACTTTCACCAGCCTGTAGAAAAGGTTATATTCAGGTACCACTGTTGTGCAACTGAGCCACGGTTTCCTGCAGTCAGTCACCCTGCTGCTCTTGGCTGGTTTGCATCACATTCCTCCGAATTATATGGTCACAGAGGCCAGAACCAATCATATTAAAAAATACATGTTTGCTGAAATTACTCCCAGATTTCTAGATGAGTATGTACCATTTTCTGCTCCCAAAGCTCTGGCATTTAGTTTGAGTCAATCTGAGGCTTGTATAACCGGTTAAGATATCAAATTAATTTTCATACTACCAATAGAGAAAGCAGGACAAAAACAGTTGTGGTGGGCAGCACTTTAAATATCAGGCTGGAGGCTGTGCACGGTTGGTCTTGCCAGTAATCACAGCACTTTTGGAGGCTGAGGTGAGTGGATCATCAGGATAGGAGTTCCAAAACAGCCTGGCCAATATGGTGAAACCATGTCTCCTCTAAAAATCCAAAAATTAGCTGGGTGTTTTGGTCAGTGCCTGTAACCCCAGCTGCTTGGGAGGCTGAGGCAAAGAATTGCTTGGTCCCCACAGTGGAGTTTAAAGAGAGTCGAGATCACACCACTGCACTCCAGCCTGGGCAACAGAATGAGAATCCATGTTATATGTGTATATATATACACATATGTGTGTGTGTGTGTGTGTGTGTGTGTATACACATATACATATCTGTATATGTGTGTGTATATATATACACATTATCAAATATTATTAAATAATTCAAATTGCCTTATCTTTAGTGCATCTATTGACTCTTTCATGGATGTTTACTTCATTATGGTAACTTTCAGTGATTTCTGATGCTACGATTATTTCTAGTAGGCACTGTCTTTTCTGGGAGCACCCTGCATTTTGGATGATAGTGCACACATGCATTTCCGTTGTACCTCTGAGAGGCAGCAAAATTTACTCACTGCAGTAGATGCCCATCCATAAAGTAAAAATTCTAACTGAATTGCATGTGGGTAGGCTTGCGTTTCAATTGCTTACAGGCCAATCTCTCCCCTACCACCCCCAAGAGATATGCAGAAGGATTGCTGCCAATGCCATACTCCAAGAGGTAAATCAGATCATGTCTCATAGTTCCTGAGTTTTATGGAGGTTCTGTGCCCTTCAAGATATGAGAACCTCCTCTTGCACCCTTAGTTGGGAACCAGAACCCATGATCTCACCCTGCAAAGTGTAAATCTGTGTTGGAAAACAGTAAGCCCACCGTGGCTTCAGCTCTAGCTTACTAGAGCTTTGCGATCCTACTTCATATCCCACACGTGATTTTTTTGAGTTCCACTATTAATATTTAATTGTTTTCATTTATGCAGCATTCATATGTTTTTGGAGGAAAAGTTCACTCTGTTGTGTCAAATGGACATCTTTATATTTCCAGTATCGTCCCACATCTGTGGGCCATGGTGGTGCCTCCTGAATTAACCACTTAATAAATGAATAAAGCAGGTGTGAATACCCTATGAGAGTCACAATGCTAATGATCATTGAGACGGTGGACAATAGACACCAAAACGTTTCAGGAAAAATAATAAGAAATAATGGGAAACAGGAGAGTACAAAACAGCAGACAACCAAACACTAAGGAATAATTTCTGTGACTTGCAAAAACTGCCCAAGACCTGATTTTTGTAAGAAAGTATTTTTAAAATCAGAATAATGACCCTAGTTTTGCCATGCTGATGCTTTACTTACTGCATTTTATTAAGGTTCTGTAGCTCTTCACTAAATACATGCTATAAAACTTCTGCCCAAATGAAGGAAGATGCCATCAAAAATAAATAGTTTGAAATAGTGGAAATACCATCTAATGCAAATTTCTATTAGCAAATTCCTTTCTGTAACACACCTGGCTTGACAAATTTTGATCATACTACGGGTGGATTTTTTATTTTTTTGGCAATAATGTTAGTTTTCTCTCAAATAGAAACTTTGTGTTGACTGCTTTCCAGACGTACCTACCCTGGCTAATTCTTACAAAAAGGTCTTTCATTGTTCAAAGAAAAAGGAATTGAACAAATTTCTCTGTGTATTTATTTTTCATTTGATTAAAAAAAAGTTACTTTAACTAACTAGGACATGCTTTCCATTATCTCAGCCCCTGTGGTAACAGAGCATTTTTTAATCTGCATTTTCTAAATATATTATGAATGGCAGGATAATATGTGCTAGGAAAGTGGATTATAAAGATAAATGTAAGAAGCATTATGTTATTTCTCCAAGCTGTTCCAAATATGCCTTTATGCCTATTATATCCCACAAACACCAGGACAACTACACCAGCTGCTCTCTACTCTCAGAGGGCATGATATTTCTTCTTCTTCTGGCGCCAGCCACCACCCCCAAAGGAAAGAACCCTCACAAGCCTGAAGTAAGCAGGTGGGGCTTTCACCAATGCTACAGATAAAACAGTAAGACCTGATAGGCAAGTGGAGCTTTCAACATTGCTATAGATAAAACACTAGGACCTGACAGCTCTCTTTTGACAATGTGTTTCCGTTAAAAAAAAGAAAAAAAAAAATGGAATAGAAGACATGAAATTCCGACATTAAAAAGTTCTTTGGATATTAAAAATTGTAGTTTTCTGATATTTTATAACAGTTATATCTATGTCTCTGGGCAATGTTTCACTCAGCATTAGTGAAAACAAACAGACTGAATTCCCTAGACAGACTGAATAATACATGGCTTACTCGCTTCCATTAGTGTGAACACTTCGTGTTATTGCATTTGTGTACAATGCACTATACAAAATGTATTGTACAAAATTGTGTTACTGCATTGTACAAAATGTACAATGTGTTAGATTATGTTAAAAATCAGAAACACCATTCAAGTGCCATAAAATATGAGATGTATATTATTCTTTATTTTATGGGTTTTATTGTATTTTATCAAATGGTGAGATTAGATATTTTCCTTCTCTTAATAAAAACATAAGACTACACTTTCAAAAAAGCCTGAGAAGTGCTGTCCTGAGCATGTTGATTTCTTGAGTACTGGCCGCAAATTACTAAGTTGCTGTTTGATACTGGAAATAAAACATCCCCACACAACTCCCACTAAGATATGGAAGTACATCATTCCAAGCTTGACAAACTACAATATGATGATTGCCTAAAGGAGACTCCAAATCTTATAGCATTTTTTTCTCCCTTCACACATACTCACTTTAACAATTTATTGAATTACCATCATGAACTCACACGTGAACACACAGCACCCCACCATGTTGTGCAGTGGAAACACTGCTGGCTTTGTCGTGGGAAGGGCAGAAAAATCAAAATCCACTGAGTCCCCATCAATAAGCTCATAGGTTGGTACCTCTAGGGTCCTCTGACACAGGCAGAAGTAGCTTCAGAAAAGTTTCCAGAAAAAATCTATATTCATAATTTAGCCCTAATACTTAGGAGAGTTAATATCGGTATTTATTTATTTTTTAACCTCTGTTTGATCATTTGTAAAATGACTAAAATAACCTGTGCCCTTCCTTACCCAATGATTTTTATCATAATCAGGTAAGATAATCTATGTAGAAATCTGGAAATTGTTTATAAAATTTAATATTCCTATTTTTGGAGGGTTTATATTTGGTATATGTAGCAAACGCGCATGCCTTTCTATGTGCCAATTAATGTTCTAAATGGCCTCAGGTTTTAACTCTTTTAATCATCCCAATCTCTGTATGAAGTATAAATGATTATCAGCCGGATTTGATTTATCAGTAAACTGAGACACTGAGAGGCAAAGTAATTCATCTGTACTCTTAATACCTACACTATACCAATGTTTCATGGATGTCACTGACTGAACTCATGCCATATATATGCAATCCCATGCTTAGGCTCTAAGACCAGTGACTGGTATATAAATTGGTTTAACTATACAATGTAAAAGAGAAATTCCACAGAGAAGCCCTCAAAATTCAGTGCAAGCTAACCCTAGGAAAGAGATAGGCAAGTGGAGCCTATCTATCTCGAAGAGAGAAATCAAAATATGTAAATTGTCTAAATGGAAACAATGGACTTTGGGTAAGGAGGAACAAACGATAATGATAGTGACCTGCTGCTGAACAGCCCTTACCTGCATAAGGTTGGGCCCTTCAATTGTCCTTTGTTAGTATCATTATCATATTACTTGTAAGCAATAGCAGAAATTAAAAATGTGACAAAGAAGTGTTTCAGATACAATACATCCTACTGGTGAGAGTAAGATGATGAAAACGTTATTACATTAAAATGAGCAAGGGAAAGATGGGAGTACAAAGAAGTATCATCAAATTGCTCAGATAATGCAGAAAGAGCTAAAAGAATGTATCAGAGTAGTTCTACCCATAATGTACTCTTTGACTAGAACACCACATCCTTAAGAGCTAACCTAAAGTAGGCATGGCACCAACAATACTTTTGTGGGGAAAGCAGAAATTTAGATGCATTTACAGAGTGTGTAATGGGGTATATGCGACTTCCTTTCAGCTACGCAACTTCTATTTTTTTATGACTACTTTTTAAAGAGATTTCAATATTGCTTCTCAGTTACCAATTACCCAATCACACAACGTTAGTTTCTAGAATGGACTTTAGCTGCCAGAAGGAGAGATGACTTTGGTAAGGGGGCATTGCTAGTTTATTTGTGATCTATCACTGAGTAACAAATTATGGCGAAACTTAGTGGCTTAAACAACACCATTAATTATTTCACAGTTTCTTTGCATCTGGAAAGTGGACATAGCTATCAGGGTATGTCTGGATCAAGGCTTCTCACAAGATTGCAATCAAGGTGTTAGCTAGAATTTCAGTCATTTTAAAACACATGTGGGGAAAGATGTGCTTCCAAGCTTGTTCATCTGGCTGGTCACAGGATTTAGTTCTTCATGGGCTGTTGGGTTAAGGACATCAGTTCTTGACTGGCTATTAGCT
The DNA here is from genome assembly GCF_028858775.2 of Pan troglodytes. Taxonomy (NCBI): domain Eukaryota; kingdom Metazoa; phylum Chordata; class Mammalia; order Primates; family Hominidae; genus Pan; species Pan troglodytes. Next base: position 15,228,376 of record NC_072422.2, read on the forward strand.
AAAGGCTGTCTCTGCTGTACTGACACATGAGTGTGCTCATAATGCAGCTCGAACATGACAGCCAGCTGTCCCAGAAACAGCTTGGACAGGGGATGAGTGAGGTGTTCCACATTTGGGCTTCCACAGGTGAGATGAATAGGCAAGGTACTATAAAATATTAGTAAAATAAATGGTTAAGGGAACCATGTATGCTGGCTTATTCCTATCATTCCAGCACTTTGAGAGGTCAAGGCAGGAAGATTGCTTGAGGCCAGGAGTCTGAGAGTAGCCTGGGCAACATAGCAAGACCCATCTCTACAATAAGTATATAAATAAAAATTTCCCTTGGCATGGTAGCGTGCATCTGTTTTTCCAGCCACTTGGGAGGCTGAGGTTGGAGGACCACTTGAACCCAGGTGTTCAGGACTGCAGAGAGCTATAATCATGACACTGCACACCAGCCTGGGCAACAGAGTGAGACCCTATATCAGAAAACAACATAGTTAAGAGCAAACAGTGAAATAAAATGGCTGAACTAAAATGTAAGAGAAGGTCTTTGGAAACTAGGAATTTCAGGAACTGGTACTATTCAGTGAGCCTTTGTGTGAATGTTAAAGTCACTGTAATCATTGGCAGGAATTGGAATGGAAAGGAGGATTGTGAGAACAAAGGGAATGAGTCATAAACTTGGGAAGTGTACTAGAATATGATATTAGAAAGGGAGGAAGAAGAATCTCGACCTCACTCAGGCCTTCCAATATATGGAGTGTGGGGAGAGTAAGTGGCCTCTGCTTGGGTGGGCTGCAAGAGAAGTAGTAACCTCTATGGAGAACCTGTGTTATTTCAGGGACAAAGGTTGAAGGTTATTAATTGAGGTTGTTGTGTATACAGAGGAGTTTCTTTATCTAAAGTATTAACTCTAAAATTGCCCAAATTCCCTTTCAAACTGGCCTACTTGATAAAACACTATAGTAAATCTCCTTCCTTCTATGAGTTGCTTGTTCTGTATCTCATATACCGCACTAAAGTACTCCACGCATGCTCTTTTATTTCAGGCTTGTTTTCCAGGGAACTCAAGGTAGGACCAAGGGAAAGGGAAACATAATACTGTTTATTAACAGGGGTTTATGTGTGCACAAGTATAATATACAGGATGTATACCAGTGAATGTTAGTAAATTATAATCAAACAAAAATTAAGATATGAATTATCCTGTTTCTAGTAATCACCATCATTATCATCACCATTATCATTTTCGCTCTTAAGAATTCATGGTGGGGTAACAAGCCATATGATTTAATCTGAGATGCTTACAGGAGGAGGCCCAGGCCAGATTTCAGGAGAGAAAGAGGATGTTGTTCTGTACCCAATCAACATGGATTTCATTAAGAAGAGTAAATTTGTTTTTCCCTTTAAATTTACGTACTCTGTTCAGAAATCCCTTAGCTTACAAGAAGTTTTAAAAGACATAGCAACACCTTCTATACAAAAGTTGGAAATTATATATTTTTACTAGCAATGAGAAAATGTTGAAAAGATAACAATGAGTAGATAATTTATAATAGGGGGAAATTATAGTTCTGGGAATGTATTAGATTCCTAGAGCTACCATAAAAAAATACCACATTTTGAATGGCTTTAAAATCATAATTTTTTTTTCTGCATTCTGGAAACTAAGAATCCGAAGTCAATATGTTGCCAGGCCTCTGACATTTCTAGAGGAGAATTCTTCCTTGCCCTTCCCAGCTTCTGATTGTTGCCGGTAATCCTTGGTATTCATCAGTTTGCAGTTATATCGCTTCAGCATCTACCTCTGTCTTCACATGGCTGTCTTCCCTCAGTGTGTGTCTCTGTGTCTCTAAATCTCTCTTTCCTTACAAGACGTTGAGTTTATGGCATACCCTAATCTAGTGTGACCTTATCTTAACTTGATTATATTTGAAAAGTTTATATATCCAAATAAGGTTACAGTGACGTCACCAGGGTTATTGTTTCAACATAGTTTTTTTTTTTTTTCTAGAAAATTCAACCAACTACAGGGTTATTGTCAAACAATTATTGGAATTTTGACACTAATTTCTACAAATCAAAGCTTCTACTAAAATAAATAAATAAATAAATAAATAAATAAATAAAGTAGCAAGGTAACAAATGTATTACTCAGGTAAACCAAATCTCATGACCTGGAAGCAGTCATGAGATTTGGCAGTTTACCTAAGTCAATAATTCCAAAGAAATTATCTCCCTAACCACAATTAAGATAGTTCTTAGATTAGGCATATCCTTAGTCCTGCTGATTTTGTAGCTTTGTTTTGCTGTTCCCAATTACTGGAGTTGAAAACACCTTAGGGGCATCATCCATTAAGGAAAACAAAAATAAAAGGGGCAGTACATCAGAGTTGTTTTCCTACTTCCAATGACTGGATTTTGAGCTTCCCCACTATCTCAAGGTTCTCTGAGGTGGAGTGCTTAGCATCCAAACAACACGCACATGCATACTGGGAAACACTAAGCTTCTTTCTTACTGGAAACACCACTGGGAAGAAAACAAGGGAGTTTCTCTATGTTGGCAAATGACTTTGCCATGAAGGATATGTGAAGGTAAAGAGATTTCGCTCCACTCTCACAGCCTTCAGCACTGCAAATATGTGCTGTCATGCAGACCAGCTCTCAGTTCTAAAATGTAGGACCCTCTAGGAGACTGCCTATCTACAGAAAGTACAAAAGTTGAAAGTCGTTTTACATGGCCTCTTTAAAGACACATTAGTTTTGTTGTTCTTTGTTTCTTCAGGCCACCATGTTTTATTAATTTTACACCACTCTGTGCAATAATTATCAAGGAAATATGAATATGAAGTTCCCTTAGTGTAATATTTATGTTATACCCACAAAAAATGCCAGATTGCAGATGTTTTACATCTTAAAGCTCTTTGTCAACTTTGATAATGGTTTTCCCACTTTATATATAATATTTTATTATTGTTAAAAAGTTTAGCCTGATTAATTTTCGGCTTAATAATCTGTTATTAGAATTTGAATCTTTTATATGAATATATGACACAATCCTCTTGCATTTTTCTTTACCCCATTCTATGGACTCACTTTATTGTCTTCATTTGCATTACTGTAGTCTTCCTCTAAAACCAAGTAAGTTTAGAAATGGATCAAAAATTGTTTTTGGTTTTCATTTCCTCACAGGTGTTTTTAGCTCCATTCTTTCATCATTAGTTCATTTTGTCAACAAGTATTGTCACAAACTATGTAATTGTCATATTGAATTTTATGCCATTTTTCAGGTGACTCCCCATCTTCTAATACACAAACCTGAAATTCCTATTTGCTTTAAACCCTGCTACTGGTCCCCCAGTACTCACCATTATTGAACTAGTTACTAACATTTTTGGTTTATGCATGTTTACCTTCCATTACACCTACCTGTTTTCAAAGGTCCTGTTCAGAACACATTTCTCAAATAATTTCTGAACCTAAAAATGAAAGTTCCTTCAAAATAATTCCTGTTTACAACTTTGCCTTTTCTATATGACCTTCAGTTTATTTATCTGTAAAATAAGTGATTAGATCATTACTATTCGAGTCTACTACATCTTTTGCAGCCTTTTAAACTTGACCCAAGCCCTACATGCTAAGTGCTACCGTGAGTTAATATTACAAAAACTCAGGAAGAAAGTACACTTGATATAAGGCCGAGGGTGGTGGCTCACGCCTGTAATCCTAGCACTTTGGGAGGCTGAGGTAGGTGGATCACGAGGTCAGGAGATAGAGGCCAGCCGGGCTAACACAGTGAAATCCCATCTCTACTAAAAACACACAAAAAAATAGCCAGATGTGGTGGTGGGCAAGTGTAGTCCCAGCTGCTCAGGAGGCTGAGGCAGAAGAATGGCGTGATCCTGGGAGGCAGAGCTTGCAGTGAGCCAAGATCACTCCATTGCACTCCAGCCTGGATGACAGAATGAGCCTCCATTTCAAAAAAAAAATTACATTTGATATAATAATATACTTAATCATATATGATAATGTTACTCAAATATTTCAAGTAAAAAGGTAATGTAAAGATAAATTTAATAAGTAAGAATACATAATTTTCCAAAAAAACACATTTGAAGACCTTTGCTTACACCATTTGACCTCATATGTTGCTGGCCTGCAGCTAAGTGTACATTATTCAATTTGAATTTCGTGTTAAAAGAAGTCAATAATTTTTGTTAGTTGTAATTTATGAGTGATGGGTGATTTTATTTTTAGAGCAAAATGGAAAAATAGTATCTGATTAGACATAGTCCAGACCAAAAGCAAAACAGAAGTTGTAATGTGTAAAACAAGAACGTCTACAAAATGTGTTTTCTCTTTTTCTTCAATTTCCTTCTATTACTATGTGAACAAAGGGAATCCGGGGATCCTGGAGCAGAGGAGCAAAGGGGAAAGGCCCACATATTTAGGTTGATGAGAATATGAGTAATGCTAAAACCACAATGAATAAATAAACATTGAAAAATCCATTATTCACATAATGGTTGCAATAAATAGTTAAAATAAGTATTCATAATGCAGAAACTTTTCAGCATCTGAACTAAATACAATGTGTTGTATTTTATGATAATCTGAAAGTGGAGGGATGGTCCAAAAGTGGCTCTTGTTGTCTGTGTAGGAATTAATAGTAATAAATATACAATCCATGTTAACATACATGAATTAGGTATGATTAAAGCTAATAAAGGAGAAAAAGTGAGAGAAAATATTCGATACCACTTATTAAAGAGAGATCTTGCTAAATAAGATTTATCTGCTTAACTTATAATGTTGCTTAAGTTCAATTGTTTGTAACATTGTTTAAGTTCCATTGCTTAAATAAAATACTAATTTTTAAATAATAAAGATGTGAGTAATTAATATCTTGTATCTCAGACACATCTCTAACCCCTGATTTTTGCTATTCACCTAGTGTGATGGTGACCACTGATGACAGTAAACAAATTTATTCATTCATTAAATCAACTGTATTGAATAAACAAAAATGTATTGCTTATCTAAATGTTGTCAGCATTGAATCTTGAAGCATAAATAAACAATACTTATGTATTAACATGCATGGTATTGTGCTGGTCATTATGACTCTATTTGCCTATGTGACACCTTACAATTTTCCAGACCCATGGTATTATGGGCTGAATTCCCAAGATCCCCACCCATTTATATTAAAGTCCTAATGCCGTTACATCAGAATATTACTGTATTTGGAGATAAGGTCTTTAAAGAGGTAATTTTGTTAAATTAAGGCAGTTGGTTATGGCCTTATTCCAATCTCACTGGTGTCCTTATAAGAGAAGGACATTTTGACACACAATGGTGTGCCAGGAATGCATGAGCACAGAGATAACACCACATAAACAAAGGGTGGGCTGCCATCTGCCCACCAAGGACAGACGTCTCAGAAAAAAATCAGAGCTGATGACATTTTGACTTGGACTTCCAGCCTCCAGAACTATGATATAATAAATTTCTGTTTTCTTTTTCTTTCTTTCTTTTTTTTTTTTAATAATGTTACCAAGTGTCACCAAGTGTGTGATGTTTTGCTATGGCACTAACCCACATAAGCCAAGGGCTGAGACAATATAAAGGAGTTTCTTCAAAAATCTTTCCATTTACAACATTATATTACTAGGGCTTTTAGCTCTGGGGTATGACGGAATAAGATTTTGTTTCAGATCTTTGGTGACCCATTATACTACAATAATATGCTACCAAGGAAGGCATGTCCACTGGCTTTCCTCTACTCTGCCTTCTGGACCTCAGTTTTGTTTTCACCAGGTTGATTTTCCAGGCACTACATAGGGTCTCTGCGGGCAGGAAAGGCAGTGGGGATCACAGCTGAGAACTAAGGTTGCTGAACTTCATTCAGACCATCTCAGTGAACTAGACATCCACCAGCTGCCATAGGCTGTCCAGTGCCAGGAATGAGCTGAGTTGACCCAGCACTGGTGAGGTCCTGACAGTGAGACCTCCTGAGGTTTTGATGGCAGACGCAGTACTCTCTTCACTTGAGTTCCAGCCCTGCTGATGCCACACCCCTCACAAGCATTTCTTGACATTCCTTCAGAGCATTTATAGTTTTGTTGGAAGGACACAGGCGATAGCTACAGGAGATTAGAAAAATATGTTAGCTCTGAAAATACGTGCTAAATAAATGATCTATGTGAGCTCTTCATGAGTTAGGACATATATTGCTTTGTGTCAATGCTATAAAAATAGCTTCAGCGAGAATGGGGAGCTTGGATGATGCATAAGATTTTCACAATGTCTGGAAGCTGTTATCTTCAAATCAAACAATGTAAAAAGATGGAAAATAAGTATTATCATATATAATTTGGAAACAGCAGAGAAAACATGAGTTATAGAGCAAATTGCAAACCCTCTGAACTCCTATTTCCTCATGAGGTTGTTTAGATGATTAGAAATGACGTATATTAAGTGACTTACTTTGTGCCGGGAAAGTGGCCTGGACTCACTAAATGGTTGTACAATTATTAACATTGTTTCATGATTAATGCCAATCTAACCATGATCATCTCAGCAGTCCTTATTTTAGCACTCCCATGAATGAAAGACTTCAGAATTCAAAATAGACCTCAGCAATGATTTAGACCAGTCTCCTCATTTTCTGGAGAAAATGAATGCCCAGAGAAATTAAATGACTTGGCTGAGGTTACAGAGCCAGTTGGCAGCGGAGATAGCATCAGTCACAAAACATACAATTTTTTACTCTGGATCAGAATATTTTTCATTTTAGTTTTTTTATTGAAAGCAGTGCACACACCTTAAGTATGTATTTTTAAAGCCGTACCAATTATGTATGAAGAGCAAGTGAACTGAAATAGATGGAAGGACATTACATCTAATGTTGTGGTAGTGCTGCAAATTTACACACAGAACAACTGTGATGTACCAGTACCTGAAAGTTTTTGCTTGTGTCTCATAAACCTAATCTTCCTCACAAGCTCTGATGCTAACAAATTTATGGTGGAGGTTTTAAGTGGCTAATAATTAGTATCTAACACTACTGTTTAATTTTTTTTTCAGGGAACAGTTTTGTCTTACAGAGTGCTACTAATAAGTCCCAAAGTAGGAAATGAGAATGCGTGGAGGGGCACAACTGGAAAACTTGCCCTTGCAAAAGTAGAAAAGAGATGGGGGACTCCTGACAGGACCTTTGGGCCCCTGGTTTCACCCAGATCTTTGCTGTAGGATTTCTGGTTCATTTCTGAGATTCTTGTTCTCTGAGTGACAGCATTAATTTGTGACTTGTTGTATTGGATAATTCAGGAATTAGTTGTGCTCTTCTTTTATTTTCAAAAACTTGAAAAATAAATAAATAGATAAACCTTCTATTAGATGACCAACTAGCCTGTTTATGCAGTGGCTTCAGCACCATGACTACCTTATCTCTTGTCAGGGTAGACCCGGGAATGCCTCCTAGCACGGTGCTGAGTCCCCTCTTCCAGGAGACACGTGAGCACATCAGATTCCCAGATTCCTATCCTTGGCCCCCCACATCAGGGCATCTCTGAGACTTCTCTCAGCATCCTCTCTCTGCCTAACAATGCCATATCTACATTTTACTTTTTCTGTGCCATGGGTGACCTATGTTGCCACAAACACCACATGGTGAAGTTCTGTTTCAGAGATCAAATCACAAATGGGCAAAACTTTCCTTTAACTCCACACCTCTGATTCTGGGATTTCAGAAGAGCAGGAAAAACTTATGCTCCTTATGTTTTACTATTTTTCTTTTTTTCCTTTCTTTTAGTGTGTTTCACTCTCATTGCCCAGACTGGAGTGCAATAGAGCAATCTTGGCTCACTGCAACCCCTGCTTCCTGGTTTCAGGCAATTCTCCTGCCTCAGTCTCTTGAGCTATCTGGGATTACAGGCATGCACCCAACACCCGGATAATTTTGTATTTTTAGTAGAGATGGGGTTTCTCCATGTTGGGCAGTCTGGTCTCGAACTCCTGACCTAAGGTGCTCCAACTGCCTTGGCCTCGCGATGTGTCAGGATTACAGGCATGAGCCACTGCGCTTGGCCTACTTTTTGCTTTTTTCTCCACCATGGTTTCCTTCTTCCCAGACATCACATGTCCATAAAAATTTGCATTATATTTCTTCTCTGACTACCCAAAATTCCTCTTTGGTTATTATTTTTGTGCCTTCTCTGCACTTTGGCTAATGTTAAATATCTATAATTTGTGTCAGATAGGCTAGGATCTTCATAGTACAATCTCAGGTTTCTATAAGCTAGTGTTTAATTAGGGCAAATATTATATTGGTTTACAAGTCCACAGATACTTTTTCTCATACAATACTTACTTTTATATAGACCTAAATGGGGCTATGTCAAAAATTTCGTGAAACTATTCAATAATGTTTCCTTTTCACTTAGAATAAAACACAAACTTCCTACCCAAACTTGAAGGGCCTGTCTTCCCATCCTCCTCTATCTTCCAATGTCAACTCAACCCCTCTCTCCCAGGTTCATTCTTCCCTAAAACACATGTTAAATCAAGCTCCTCCCTTTTGGATCTTTTTCTCATTCTGTTTTTCTGTATCTTTGCACACCCAGTTTCTTCTCATCCTTTAGGTCTAGGCTGTAGAGTCACGCCCAAAGAGGAATTACCTAAGCTTCTCGTTGAAAGATTTTTGAAATGAACTTCCACTCTCTCAAGCAAATTATTTCTCACTCAGCACCTTGGTTATTTTTCTCACAGTGCTTAGGACAATCTGTAATTATTTGGTTCATTAATGTACTTGTTCATAGTTTTTTGATAGTATAGAAAATACAGAGATCAAAGGTTATTCTTACCTTGTTCACCATTTTATGCTTAGAACTATTAAGATACATTCCCTGAATAACTGGTGCTCAATAAATAACTAATGAATAAATAGTCTAATGAATGAAAATATTGGAATCTACTAGGAGTTTTCATGATGTGCACATTTCTTTATGTCCCTAAAATATTTATACTTTTGAGAATACTGTGAAGACTATAATTGCAAGAATTAAAGAAAGAGGAGAGAAACACAAAGGGTGGCTTGAGCATCAACAAGGAGAGATTTATTTTAGAAAACAAACCTGATAGGGGCTTCTGGCCAAGTTGAGTCAGAGCCACACTCTCTTACACATTCATAATTTTTAAGGATTCAGAGAAGGAGAGTTTATTAGAGGCTTGGGCTCCTTCTATGTCTCTTTGTTGTGCTTATCTGGGAGGGAGGGTTGTGTGTCTGTTTCCATACATCTTCCTGCAGCTGCAGGCATACCCCTCGAGACTGCTTTTAGCTTCCCTATCTTACTGTACCTGAAGGCAATGTGCTTATAAAAGCCCACTGTTTTACTGGCACCCACTGTATGAGGGTGAAGTTTGGCAGTTATTCAAGAGACTTTCCCCCACCTCCCTCTGTGCCCCAGCTGGCTTATCTGTGTTTTCCTGTCTGCTCTTTCTGCCTGCTTCTTAGAAGACAAGTGATTTCTTTAAAATGCATGAGGTTAGAAAGGAAGCTGGATCTTCATTTGGCGGTGTTTGTCTAACATGACGGTGCCCTTGCTCTCTCACTCCAAACCCTTTAGTTACAGAAGAATGGGGCTGACCTGTTCTTTCTGGCTACTTCCTGCTAATCAGGGGGTGGGGAGAAGAGTTTTTTTTTTTTTTTTTTCTTTTTTTATCTTGGATTGATTGCAGAAGTAACACCATCTGTAGACATTTTGAGGTAGTTGTAAGCAAAATGGCCATCATTCTTTCGTTTAAAATATTTTGGAAAAGGTTATCAAGGTAGGGCAAGAATATTAGCCCTGTGCTTTTCAGCAGCATTTCGTATTAGGCCTGGTTCCTTGAGACAGAAGCAACATTTATTTCCCAATGACAGGGAGAGGTGCATATTTGGAAAGACCCATGTGTTATTGTTTTATTAGTAACTGTTGTATCTGGTATGATGATTATAATTAAACAAAACGCTACAGTAATTGAGATTCTTTGTTTGCTATTTTAGCTGCAGTGTATAGTCCTACTGCAAATAGGAGAGTGAGGAAAGTAATTCCCATAAGGTTGGCATAGTAAATAACTTCCATTAAAAAACAACAAAAAATGTTTTAATATCTGGCTTAAAGGACAGGTAAGAATAACAAAAAGTATTTGGTAAAATAGGGTTGAGACTAAGATGAGTAATTATGACTTAATTACATTTTATGATTTTCAGCTTAAGATATTTTATTCTTTTACATTGATATTTAGGAAGTTTTTCTGGGCTGCTAGGCGTTGCTGTCTCAGCTCTTTAGGCCACAGCTTTAGTGTGTAGTATCTAGGAGTTGATTTCTGTAATGTATATAATTTAAACAGTAGAAAATAATAAAAATGAAAAACATTTGACAGACTAAAATGTAGCAACAGGTGCACTATCTTTTTTGAAACATAATTTTCTCTCTTCAATTTCCCGTTTTCATTAAGAAATCATGGTAGGACTGCTTTCCTTTATTGTACTTGGCTTAATAAGTTGTATACAGTGCAGCAAGAATAATTAATTGCTACACAGGCCTTTTAAGTCAGCTTTGATGGAACTTAGTGTTATAGAAGGAATTTGAGATAAAACTTTTTAAAGCCAAGCCTTGCTATGGGTTTGTACCATTCAATACCTGTGAATTGGGTGAATCCCTCTCCTCTTGAGCTTTTAAGATAACTTGCCTTTCCTGGCCTGTCAGAAAATGACATTCTTTATTTACCACAGATCAGAAATCCTGCACAGGGTCAGTGTACACAAAATATGAGGACAGTTTTCCAAGGGCTTTCTTGGCTTCATAAGTGAAGTTTGATTCCTTAAAGGAGATAATGCCATTCCTGTCAAAGCCTTGGTAAAATAACCAGTTTTTCCAATTGTGTTTTGCTGCAAAAGAAAGTAGAGTCTTATTGCACTTATGTAAATGACTGTATTGTTGTAGTTTAAGAATATTTATAATTCATTTTCAAATTCTAGAGGAACTAGGGAGAGAGAAACAAACACACTTTAATTTCCATTTACAGGAGTGTACTTTTACTTAGTTTTCAAATGCTGTAGCTAGCTTAAGACAAGTTTTCTTGACTCTGAAACATCAGGTAAAGATTAGCAGTTTTCTAAGCAGAAGGTTAAAAACTTGTTTTTGTTTTTTGTTAATTAGTCCATTTTGTTTTGGTTGACATTTATAACCATTTTAGCTTTTTATGTATTCTATAATTTTGTTGTTGTTGTTTTTGTTGTTGTTAGAAACCCTCCTTTGGGAACAATTGTTAGAAGTTCACAGCTTGGTAATAAACCATTTTTGAAGAGAACTTTAGCAAAGTAACAATTGCCTGTAAATAACAAAATGTCCAGGTTGGAAACAGTTAGAAACACAATCAAAAAAGAAATTTGGTCATTGTGGTTCACAATAACCCAGCATAACAACTTTGTGATTAACAGCACATATTTACATATTTAGAAACCAGAACCTTAGACATGACATACAGCTTTGGAACATATTTTAATACTATTCCCTAAAATATAACCTATCTGATGTTATTTGGGCAATTTTGTATACCTAAATATGTTAAATAATCATGTTTATCTTTTTTCCTGATGTTCTACTCTTTTGAGTTTAGTTAATATGTTTACACACGGAGTTTTCTTTGCAAGATTAACATTTACAATGTTTTTCCTATTTCCTTATACCTTCCACTTTACTTTATTTAATTTTAATACTTTTTTTACTACATAGTTATGCCTTCTTATAATTTTTAACTAAAAACAGTTTTTACCATTTTTATACACCTTTTATGGAAATCCATGTTTAGCAGTTTTAACTACATGTTATAATGGTAAGTTTTAGTAATTTTTAACATTAACGTAAAGCCTGTTAAGTGTTTTTTGAGACGGAGTCTTGCTTTCTCACCAGGCTGGAATGCAGTCGCTGGATCTCAGCTCCCTGAAACCTCAGCCCCTTGGACAAGAGATTCTGCTGCCTCAGCCTCCCGAGTAGCTCGGATTACAAATGCCTGCCACCATGCCCAGTTAATTTTTGTATTTTTAGTAGCAACAAGGTTTCACCATGTTGGCCGGGATTGTCTTCATCTCTTGACCTTGTGATCAATCCACCTGAGCCTCCCAAAGTGCTGGGATTACAGGTGTAAGCTACAGTGTCCAGCCACATTTTTATTTGTTTTTGAATTACGTGCTAGATGCAGATGAAGCTTGACTTCTTCCAGCATAGTTAGGGGCATGGTTACTTCCATATGTTTCTGGCCTTACTACAATAAACCCCATGGAAATATGTACACTGTTTGAAATGAGGAACTCCATCCAGGCAAGCACATGATGTCAAGAGTGGCCTGTGGTATTGGGAATGAGGAATGTCAAGTAATTGACATGGTGTTGCGGGATTCAGGAGGATGAGAGAGACCTCAGGTTGAAACAAGAGAATATTTATTGAGTGCACTCAGGCCAGCTGACTCAACATCCAAAAGACCGGTCCAGAACAAAGACTGCATCTGACTTTAATACACACTTCACAAAAGGGGAAAGGTTAGCTTGAAGCAAGTTTACGGTGGCATGAAAGTTGGGCTACAGAGGCAGGACAAAGACAGGATTGCACATGACCTTTGCCAAGCAACCCAGATGTCCATTATCTAGGTTTGTCTGGGCATGGGCTTATCCAATAACTTTCACTATGGTGCCCAGGTACCTGTAGTTCAGGCCTACTCAGGCATCTCACAACCTTTCTTGTACTTCTTAGATAAAACAGAATACTTGAAGTCACTAGTTGCAGAGAACAAGAATCTGTAAACTCGTTCCATAAGACAAAGGAAAATTTGTTGTGTTTTCCCTGTGTTGAGGGAGTTCTGAGAGAGTCTCCAGAGCACGTTAGATAATATTATTGAGACTTTTCCTGTGTCTGGGCTGTGCCTGTTGCTGCCTCTGGGACAAGTTGGCCTAATACAGGAAAACTTATTTATCTTTCTTTTTAATTTTATTTGTCTTTAATTTCACACCTCAATGGTACTTGTTAGATTTTAGAAATACTGTTATTTAGGCATACTCAAAGAAAATACTGCCTGTACTAATAGGGATAAATATATAAGTAAATCATTTAATATCCATAACCCCCCTCAAAAAGCCCTTTATTCCCAAGTAGCAAGTAGTGTGAATTAATTTTCATCTCTTTTCTACCCTTCCTTTGCTAGAATTACTTATGCATAACTAAAACACCCAAACAAGTCTCAGAAGGGAACAAATCCATTTTTTTACTGTCACTTGGAACTAAAAACACTTACTCATTTTGTAATTTAGGTGAAGTAGTTCTCAAATATAATTCTTTTTTTGTTTCAGTAAAAGGTGAGTGCTTAGGTAGAAATAAGTAACTACTGAACCAGTAGGAGCAAAGTTCACCTGCGCAATGCTCTTTATGATACTGATAAGTGCAGGGTTATTAGTTCCAAAAGTGCTGACCTTATTTTTGTTGTCACAGAGTTGTCTAAAGGCAAGGCTTACCCAGCTCCTGGGTTCCACATGTACATTATTTATTTATTATGCCAGAATTTTCTCAAAGCGCACTAGCCACTCAGGATATTTTTACTGGTGGGAACTGAGGTTTTCCAGATGCATAAATTAACTGCTAATTCTGGTTATCTTAGGGACACGTTCATTGAAATAGTATTCTTATTCAGCTTGAAACCTAAATTTTGTTCCTTTATTATTCTGTTAAAGTGATGAATATATTTAATGAGGACAACTTTATTTTGCCTCTTTAAGCTAGAGCTTCAACATGAAAATTAAACTTTGACACAATCAGGTCTATAAGTTAAGTCTAATAAAGATTTCTGGAAAGAATGAGACTCTACCTTACTACCACAATATGTGGCACTAAGGCCTGGTTCCTCCTTCTCCCATTATTTTGTCATTTTTCCCTAATTTTGGGAGTCAAAATCACTTTACTCAGATGCTGAATCCACAGATTGAAACAGACAATTGGGTTCTGTTATAAAGGCAAAGTGATAGCATTTATATATCTTATAGGGTTATATAGTATAATAACTCAAATCCATGGTTGGATTTGTCTGAACCTACATAGATACTAATCTGAATGACTTATAGAAAATGTGCAATATTCTGAACATAAAAATTTAAACGGGACTAGTTTGCTTTTGTTTTATGGTATAAATGAAAATAACCTGAATCCAAACTATTCAATTATTAATGCAGAAATTATAAATGGAAGATGTATTCCATAGCTATATGACTGAGGGATATTTTAACTTAAACTCCGCAGTGGCAAAAGTCGTGCATAACGTAGTGCTAGTGTATACAATACTAAAGTGCCAAGTTATGTAACATGTCCTAATCTAACTTTAAAAATGAAAGATTGTTCTTGTTATTGTGCTGTGAAGCACAATAACACTAAATTTTCCCCATTGTTACAAGTGAATGATTTACATGGTACGTCAATATACTTAACTACTACCATTTCTGGCAAGCTGAATTTGATATAAACTTATTTTGATAACATACTCCAGGAGAATAACCAGATCATCTCTCATAGTTTCTGGGTTTATGTGGAGATTTTGGGTCTTTCAAGTTATGAGAACCTCATCTTGCACCCTTAGTTGGGATCAGAACTCATGATCTCACCCTGCAAAGTGTAAATCTGTGTTGGAAAACAGTAAGCCCACTTTGGCTTCAGCAGTAGCTTATTGCATGAGCTTCGTGATCCTGCTTAATACCCTGCAGGTGATTTGTTTGATTTCCACCATTAATATTTAATAGTTTTCATTTACATAGCATTCCTACGTTTTTGGAGGAGATGTTCATTCTGCTACGCCAGCTGCACATTTTTATATTTCCAGTGTCTTCCCAAATCTGTGGGCCATGGTTGTGTCTCCTGAATTAACCATTTAATAAATGAATAAAGCAGGTGTGAACATCCTATGAGAGTCACAATGCGGATGTTCATTGAGAGGGTGGGCAATAGACCCCAAAACGTTTCAGGAAAAATAAAAAGAAATAATTGGAAAGGGGAGAATATAGAAAAGCAAACAACCCAACACTTAGGAATAATTTCTGTGACTTGCAAAAACTGCCTGAGACCTGATTTCTGTATGAAAGTATTTTTAAAGTCGCCATAATGACCCTAGTTTTGCCATGCTGATGCTTTACTTACTTCGTTTTATTAAGGTTCCGTAGCTCTTCACTAAATACACGCTACAAAACTTCTGCCCAAACAAAGGAAGATGTCATCAAAAATAAATAGTTTGGAATAGTAGAAATACCAACTAATGCAAGTTTCTGGTAGCAAATTCCTTTCTGTAACACCCCTAGCTTGACAAATTTGGACCGCACTACAGCTGAATTTTTTGGGGGGCAATAATGTTCGTTTTCTTCCAAATAGAAACTTTGTGTTCACTGCTTTCCAGAGGTACTTCCCCTAGTTAATTCTTATGAAAGCATCTTTCATTGTTCAAAGAAAAAAATTGAACAAATGTCTCTCAATATTTATTTTCCATTTGATAAAAAAATAGTTTAACTAGGACATGGATTCCATTCTCTCAGCCCCAGTGTTAACAGAGCTTTTTTTTTTTTTTTTCTTCTGCATTTGCTAAATACAGTATGAACAGCAGGACAGTACTTGTTAGAAAAGTAGATTATAAAGATAAATGTAAGAAGCATTATGCTATTTCCCCAACCAGTTCCAAATGTGGCTTTATGCCTATTACATCCCATAAACATCAGGAAAACTACACCAGCTGCTCTCTGCTCTCAGAGGGCATGACAATTCTTCTTGTTGTGGCACCACCCACCACCCCCAAAGGAAAGAAAGTCTCATAAGCCTGAAATAAGCAGGTGGAGCTTTCACCAGTATTATAGATAAAACAGTAGGACCTGACAGGCAGGTGGAGCTTTCACCAGTGCTATAGATAAAACATTAGGACTTGATAGCTCTCTGCTGATAGTACGTATCCATTAAAAAAAAAAAAAATCTAAAGTAAAAATACATGAAATTCGGACATTAAAAACAGTTCTTTGGATATTAAAAATTGTAGTCTTCTGATATTTTATAACGGTTATAGCTATTCCTCCTGGCAATGTTTCACTCAGTGGGAGTGAAAACAAGGAGACTTAACTGCCTCAACAGACTGAATAATACATGGCTTACTTGCTTCCATTGCTACGAACACTTTCCTTTGCGTTACTGCATTTTTGTACAACGCAATAACACAGAAGCAAATTGTATTATTGCATTGCACAACATGCACTGAACAAAATGCATTGTACAAAATTCTGTTATTGCATTGTACAAAATGTACAATGTGTTAGCTTATGTTAAAATCAGAAACGGCATTCAAGAATGTAAAAATATGAGATGTATATTATTCTTTATTTTATGGGTTTTATTGTATTCTATGAAATGGTGAGATTAGACATTTTCTTTCTCTTAATAAAAACATAAGACTACGCTTTCAAAAAAGCCTGAGAAGTGTTGTACTGAGCATCTTGACTTCAACATTCTTGAATACTGGCCACAGATTACTATGTTACTGCTTGATACTGGAAAAAACATCCCAACATAACTCCCACTAAGATATGGAAGTACACCTTTCCAAGCTTGACAAACTACAGTATGATGATTACCTAAATGGGATTCCAAATGTTATGGCAATTTTTTCTCCTTTCACACAAACTCACTTTAACACTTTATTGAATTCCCATTATGAACTCACACATTCACACACACCACATCCCACCATGTTCTCCAGTGGAAACACTGCTGGCTGTGTCCTGGTGAAGGGCAGAGAAATCAAAATCCATTGAGTCCCCATCAATAAGCTCATAGGATGGTACCTCTGAGATAGGCAGAAGAAGCCTCAGAAAAAGTTTCCACAAAAAAATCTATATTCATAATTTAGCCCTGATCCTTAGGAGAGTTGATGCTGGCATTTATTTATTTTTGAACCATTGTTCCTTCATTTGTAAAATGACTAAAATAACCTGTGTCATTTCTTACCCAGTGATTTTTATCATAATCAGGCAAGATAACGTTGGTAGAAATCTGGAAATTGTTCATAAAAGAGGAAAGTTTATATTTGGTATATGTAGGAAATGTGCATGCCAATGTGCCAGTCAATGTTCTAAGTAGCCTAAGTTTTTAACTCATTTAATCATCCCAATCTCTGTATGAAGTATAAATGATTTTCAGCCCCATATGATGTATCAGTAAACTGAGACCCGAAGAGACAAACTAATTCATCTATGCTATTAATGCTTACATTATACCAGTGTTTTGTGGATGTCACTGACTGAACTCATGCCATGCATATGTGATCCTATGCTTAGGCTATAAGACCAGTAGACTGGTATATAAATTGGTTTCACTATACAATGTAAAAGAGAGAATCCACATAGAAGCCCTCAAAATACAGCATAAGCCAATCCTAGGAAAAAGTGAGAAGAGAGAAATCAAAATATTTAAATCATCTAAATGGAAACAATGGACTTTGGGTATGGAGGAACAAAGGATAATAATAGTGACCTGCTCCTGAACAGCTCTTCACTGCATAAGATTGGGCCATTCGATTGTCCTTTGTTAGTATCATTATCACAGTACTTGCACGCAATCACAGAAATTAAAAATGTGGCAAAGAAGTTTTCAGATATGATACATCCTATTGGGAGTAAGAAGATGACATGAAAATGTTATTAAATTAAAATGAGCAGGGGAAAGATGGGAATACAAAGAAGTACGTATCGCCAAATTGCTCAGATAATGCAGAAAGAGCTCAAAGAATGCATTAGAGTCATTGTACCCATAATAGACTATTTGACTAGAACACCACGTCCTTCAGAGCTAACCTTAAGGAGGCAAGGCACCAACAATACTTTCGTGGGGAAAGCAGAAATTTACATGCATTTACAGAGTGTGTTATGGGGTATATGCAGCTTCCCTTCAGCTACTCGATGTCTCTCTCTTTTTATGACAGCTTCTTTAGAGATTTTAATATTGCTGTCTATTTACCAGTTACCTAATCACATAATATTGGTTTCTAGCATGTACGCTAGCTACCAGTAAGAAAGATGACTTTGGTAAGGGGACATTGCTAGTTTATTTGTGATCTATCACTGAGTAACACATTATAGCAAAATTTAGTGGCTTAAAAAACACTATTAATTATTTCACAGTTTCTGAGGGTCTGGAAACTGGGCATAGTTGTCAGGGTATGTCTGGCTCAAGGCTTCTCACAAGATTGCAGTTAAGGTGTTAGTCAGGATTTCAGTCATTTTAAAACACGTGGGAAAAGATGTGCTTCCAAGCTTGTTCACCTGGTTATTGGCAGGATTTAGTTATTCGTGGGCTGTTGGGCTAAGAACCTCAGTTCCTAATTGACTATTGGCTAAAGCCTGCCTGTACTCTATTGACATATAAGCATGCTCATAATGCAGCTCAAACATGACAGCCAGCTGTCCAGGAAACAGCTTGGACAGGGGATGGGTGAGGTGTTCCACATTTGGGCTTCCACAGGTGAGAAGTATAGTCAAGGTACTGTAAAATATTAGTAAAATAAATCATTAAGGGGACCATGCATGGTGGCTTATTCCTATAATTCCAGCACTTTGAGAGGTCAGGGCAGGAAGATTGCCTGAGGCCAGGTGTCTGAGAGTAGCCTGGACAACATAGCAAGACTCATCTCTATAATTAGTACATAAATAAAATTTTCACTTGGCATGGTAGTGTGCATCTGTTGTTCCAGCCAACTGGGAGGCTGAGTTGGGAGGACCACTAGAGCCCAGAATTTTAGGGCTGCAGGGAGCTATAATCATGCCACTGCACTCCAGCCTGGGCAACAGAGTGAGACCCTATGTCAGGAAACAAAAACTTAAGAGGAAACAGTGAAAGACAATGGCTGGGCCAGGTGTGGTGGCTCACGCCTGTGATCCCAGTACTTTGGGAGGCCAAGGCAGGTGGTCATAAGATCAGGAAATTGAGAAACATCCTGTGAATGGTGAAACCCCGTCTCTACTAAAAATACAAAAAAATTAGCTGGGCGAGGTGGCGGGTACCTGTAGTCCCAGCTACTTGGGAGGCTGAGGCAGGAGAATGGTGTGAACCTGGCAGGCAGAGCTTGCAGTGAGCTGAGATTGTGCCACTGCACTCCAGCCTGGGTGATGGAGTGAGACTCAGTCTCAAAAAAAAAAAAAAAAAAAAAAAAAAAAAAGGAATAAAAAAAAGAAAGACGATGGCTGAATTAAAGTGTAAGAAAACGTCTTTGGAAACTAGGAATTTCAGAAATTTGTATTATTTCGTGGCCTTTGTGTGAATGCTGAAGTCACTGTAATCACTGGCAGGAATTGGAATGGACAGGAGGATTGTGAGAACAATGGGAATGGGTCATAAATTTAGGAAACCGTACTTGAATATGATATTAGAAAGGGAGGAAGAAGGATCTGTGACCTCACTCAGGCCTTCCAATATATGGAGTGATACCACAGTAAAGTACTCCACATATGCTCTTTTATTTCAGGCTTGTTTTCTGGGGATCTCAAGCTAGGACAAAGGGAAAGGGAAATGTAATACTGTTTATTCAAAGTGGTTTGTGTGTGCACACATACAATATACATGATATATACCAGTGAATGTTAGCAAATTATAATCAAATGAAATAATTAAGGTATGAATTACCCTGTTTATAGTAATCACCATCATTATCATCACCACCATCATTGTCACTCTCTTAAATTCCCGGTATGGTAAAAAGCCATATGATTTAATCTGGGATGCTTACAGGGGAGGCCCAGGCCAGATTGCAGGAGAGAAGGAAGATGTTTTTCTTCACCCAATCAACACTGATTTCATTAAGAAGACTAAATGTGTTTTTCCCTTTAAATTTACATATTCTGTTCAAAAAGCCCTAAGATTACTAGAAGTGTTAAAAGATACAGCAACACCTTCTATACAAAAAGTTGGAAATTATATGTTTTTATTAGCAATGTGAAAATGTTGAAAAAGATAACAATGAGTAGATAATTCATAATCATGAAAAATTTATACCTCTGAGAATGTATTAGATTCCTAGAGCTACTATAAAAAATTTCCACATTTTGAATGGCTTTTAAAAACATAAATAATTTTTTCTGCATTGTGTCAACTAAAAATCTGAAGTCAATATGTTGCCGGACCTCTGAGGTTTCCAGAGGAGAATTCTTCCTTGCTCTTCCCAGCTTCTAGTTGTTGCCAGTAATCCTTGTTATTCATCAGCTTGTAGCTATGTTGCTTCAGCATCTACCACGGTCCTCACATGGCTGTCTTCCCTCTGTGTATGTCTCTGTGTCTCTAAGTCTCTCTTTCTTTATAATGATAGAAGGCATTGAATTGAGGGCACACTCTAATCTAGTGTGACCTTACCTTAACTTGATTCTATTTGAAAAGTTTATATTTCAAAATAAGGTTATAGTCACATGTCCCCAGGGTTATCATTTCAACATCTTTTTTTTTTTTTAGAAAATTCAACCAACTACAGGGTTATTCTCAAATGATCATTGGAATTTTGACAGTAATTCCTACAAACCAAAGCTTCTACTAAAATAAATAAATAAAGATGAGGTAACAAGGAAACAAACGTATCACTCAGGTAAACCGTGAAATCTCATGACCTGGAAGCAGTGATGAGATGTGGCAGTTACCTAAGTAAATAATTCCAAAGAAATTATCTCCTTGACCACAATTATGATAGTTCTTAGATTAGGCATACCCTTCATCCTGCTGATGTTGTAGCTTTGCTTTGCTGTTCACACTTCTGGAGTTGAAAACACCTGAGGGGCCTCATCAAGAAAAACAAAAATAAAAGGGTCAATACATCAGAGTTGTTTTCCTACTTCCAATGCCTGGATTTTTAGCTTCCCCACTATCTCAAGGTTCTCTGAGGTGGAGTGCTTAGCATCCAAACAACGTGCAAATGTGTACTGTGAAACACTAAGCTTCTTTCCTACTGGAAACACCACTGGGAAGAAAACAAGAGAGTTTCTCTATGTTGGCAAATGACTTTGCTACAAAGGATATATGAAAGTAAAGAGACTTCCCTCCACTCCCATAGACTTCAGCACTGCAAATATGTGCTGTCATGCAGACCAGCTCTCAGGTCTAAAACACAGGCCCCTCTAGGAGACTGACTATCTTCAGAGAGTACAAAAGTTGAAAGTCTTTTTACATGGCCTCTTTAAACACACATTAGTTTTGTTGTTGTTGTTGTTTTTTTCTTAAGGCCATCACATTTTATTAATTTTACATCACTGTGCAATAATTTTCAAGGAAATATGAATATCGAGTTTACTTAGTGTAATATTTGTGTTACACCTACAAAAATTCCAAATTGCAGATCTTTTACATCTTAAAGCTCTTTGTCACCTTTGATAATGGTTTTCCCACTTTATATATAATATTGTATTATTGTTAAAAAATTCAGCCTGATTGATTTTAGGCTCAATAATCTATTATTAGAATTTGAATACTTTATATGAACACATGACACAATTTTGTTGTATTTTTCTTTACCCCATTCTATGGACTCACTTTATTCTCTTCATTTGCATTATTGTAGTCTTTCTCTAAAACCTAGTAAGTTTACAAATTGATCAAATTTTTTTTTTTTTCTCACAGGTGTTTTCAGCTCCATTCTTCCATCATTAGTTCATTTTGTCAACAAGCATGGCCACAAAGTATGTAATTATCACATTGAAGTTTATGCCATTTTTCAACTGACTCCTCATCTTCTAATACACAAACCTGATACTCATATTTGCTTCAAAACCTGCTACTAGTCCCCCAATACTCACCATTATTGAATAAGTTTTTAATACTTTTGATTTATCCATGTTTACCTTCCATTATGCCTACTTGTTTTCAAAGGTAATATTTGGAACACATTTATCAAATAATTTCTGAAACTAAAAATGAAAGTTCCTTCAAAATAATTCTGCTATTTACGACTTTGCCTTTTCTATATGGCCTTTAGTTTCTTCATCTGTAAAATGAGTGATTAGATTGTTACCATTCAAGCCTACTACGTTTTTTGAGGCCTTTTACACTTGATACAAGCCCTATTTGCTAAGTGCTACTATCAATTAATATTACAAAAACTAAGTAAGAAATTATATTTTAAATAATAGTATACATATTTAATCATATTTGATAATGTTACTCAAATATTTCAAGTAAAAAGATTATGTGAAATAAATTTAATAAATAAGAACACATAATTTTCCAAAAAAAAAAAAAATATATATATATATATATATATTTTTTATTTATTTATTTATTTATTTTTTGAGACGGAGTCTCGCTCTGTCGCCCAGGCTGGAGTGTAGTGGCGCGATCTCGGCTCACTGCAAGCTCCGCCTCCCGGGTTCACGCCATTCTCCCGCCTCAGCCTCCCGAGTAGCTGGGACTACAGGCGCCCGCTACCACGCCGGGCTAACTTTTTGTATTTTTAGTAGAGACGGGGTTTCACCGTGTTAGCCAGGATGGTCTCGATCTCCTGACCTCGTGATCCGCCCGCCTCGGCCTCCCAAAGTGCTGGGATTACAGGCGTGAGCCACTGCGCCCGGCCCCCAAAAATATATTTGAAGACCTTTACTTACACCCTTTGAGATCATATGTTGCTGGCCTGCAGCTAAGGGTGCATTATTCAATTTGAATTTTGTGTTAAAACAAGTCAATAATTTTTGTTAGTTGTAACTGGCCAAATGGAAAAATAGCATCTGATTAGACAGGATCCAAACCAAAAAAAAAAAGTTAGTAACGTATAAAAGAAGAAAATGTACATAATTTGTTTTCTCTTTTCCTTCTATTGCTATGTGAACAAAGAGAAACAGGGTCTTGCAGCAGAGGAGTAAAGGGAAATGGCCAGATATTTAGGTTGATGAGAATATGTGTAATGCTAAGAATACAATGAATAAATAAACATTGAAAGTATCCATTATTAGCATAATGTTTGCAATAAATACTTAAATAAGTGTTCATAATGCAGAAACTTTTTCAGCATCTGAACTACATACAATATATTGTATTTTCTGATAATCTGAAACCAGAGGGTCTGTCCAAAAGTGACTCTAGTGTCAGTGTAGGAATTAATCGTAATAAATATCCAATCCATGTTTAAGTATATGAATTAGGTCTGATTAAAGCTAATAGAGGAGAAAAAGTGAGGGAAAATATTCAATTCTACTTATTTACTAAAGAGAGATCTTGCTAAATAAGATTTATCTGCTTAACTTGTAACATTGCGTAAGTTCAATTGTTTAATTAAAAGACTAATTTTTAAATAAGAAAGATGCGGGTAATTAATATCTTGTGTCTTAGACACATCTCTAACCCTTAAGTTTTGCTGTTTCCATAGTGTGATATTGACCACTGATGATAGTAAACAAATTCATTCACTCATTAAATCAATTGTATTGAATCAACAAAAATGTACTGTTTATCTAGAAGTTGTCAGAGTTGAATCTTGAAGCATAAATGATCGATACTTACTTATTAATGTGCATGGCATTCTGCTGTTCATTATGACTATATCTTCCTATGTGACAGCTTAAAATTTTCCAGACTGATGGTATTATGAGTTGAATTCCCAAGATCCCCACCCATTCATGTTAAAGTCCTAACACCGTTACATCAGAATGTTACTGTATTGGGAGATAAGTGCTTTAAAAATGTAATTATGTTAAACCAAAGCAGTTCGATATGGTCTTATTCCAATCTCACTGGTGTCCTTATAAGAGGAGGACATTTTGACACACAAGGGTACACCAGGAATTCATGAGCACAGAGATAAGAGCATGTAAACATACAAAGAGTGGGCCGCCATCTGCAAGCCAAGGACAGAGTTCTGAGAAAAAATCAAAGCTGATGACATCTTGACTTGGGTTTCCAGCCTCCAGAACTATGAGATAATAAATTTCTGGGTTTTTTTTTTTGTTTTTTTTGTTTTTTTTTTTTGGTAATCACACACAAGTGTCACCAGGTGCGTGATGTTTTACTATGACACTAACCCACACAGGTAAAGGGCTGAAACAATCTAAAGGTGTTTCTTCAAAAATCTTTCCATGTACCACATTATATTACCGAGTCTTTTAGATCCAGGGAATGACTGAGTGAGTTTTTGCTTCAGATCTTTGGTGTCCCCTTATACTATAATAATATGCTACCGAGGAAGGCATTTCCACTGGCTTTCCTCTACTCTGCCTTCTGGACTTCACTTTTGTTTTCACCAGGTTGATTTTCCAGGCACTACTTAAGAGTCTCTCTTGGCAGCCAAAGCAGTGGGCATCACAGCTGAGAACTAAGTTTGTTGAACTTCATTCAGACCGTTTCAGTGAGTTGGCCATCCACCAGCTGCTATGGGCTGTCTAGGGCTGGGAACGAGCTCAGCTGACCCAGCACTGGTGAGGTCCTGACAGTGAGACCTCCTGAGGTTTTGACAGCAGACACCTTACTCTCTTCACTTGAGTTCCAGCCCTGTTGATGCCACACCCCTCCCAAGCATTTCTTGACATTCCTTCAGAGCATTTATAGTTTTGTGGGAAGGACACAGGAGATAGTTACAGGAGATTAGAAAAATGTATTAGCTTTGAAAGTAAGTACTAAATGAATGATCGAAGTGAATTCTTCATGAGTTCAGGACATAGATTGCTTTGCCTCAATGCTATAAATAGAGCTTCAGAGAGAATGGGAAGCTTGGATGATGTATAAAATTTTCACAATGACTGGAAGCTGTTATCTTCAAATCAAACAATTTAAAAAGACAGAAAATAAGTATTATAAATAATTTAGAAGCTTCAGAGAAAACATGAGTGAGAAGTCTGGCTATGCCAGTTACCAACTGTGTAGCATGGAGCAAATTACAAACTCTCTCAACTTCTATTTCCTCATGTGGTTGTTTAGATGATTAGAAATAACCTGTATAAAATGACTCACTTTTTGCCAGGCAAATGGCCTGAACTCACTAAATGGTTGTACACTTGTTAACATTGTTTAATGATTAATGCCAGTCTAACCATGATCATCTCAGCCATCCTTATTTTATCACTCCTATGAGTGAAGGATGTCAGAAATCAAAATAGACCCCAGCAATGATTTAGTCCAGTCTGCTCATTTTCTGGAGAAAATGAATGCCCAGAGAAATTAAAGGACTCGGCCTAGGATACAGAGCCAGTTGGCAGCAGAGACAGCATCAGCCACAAAACATACACTTT
This sequence comes from Pan troglodytes, assembly GCF_028858775.2. Taxonomy (NCBI): domain Eukaryota; kingdom Metazoa; phylum Chordata; class Mammalia; order Primates; family Hominidae; genus Pan; species Pan troglodytes. The sequence continues at coordinate 15,253,658 of NC_072422.2, forward strand.
TTTTTACTCTGGATCAGAATACTTTTCACTTTAGATTCCTTTACTGAAAGCAGTACACATATCTTAAGTATGTTTTTTTAAAACTGTACCAATTACATATGAAATGTGAATGAACTGAAGTAGATGGAAAGACATTAAATCTAAGTGTTGTGGTAGTGCTACAAATTTACACATAGAACACCTGTGATGTACCAGTACTTGAAAGTTTTTGGTTGTGTCTTATCCACCTAATCCTCCTTACAAGTCCTAGACCCTGACAAACTGATGGTGGAGGTTTAAAGTGGCTAATGAATAGTATCTAACATTATTGTTTGTTTGTTTGCTTTTCAGAAAAGGGCTTTGTTTTACAGAGTGCCACTTACGAGTTGCAAAGTAGCAAGTGAGAATGTAGGGAGGGGCACAAGTGGAACACTTACCCTTGCAAAAGTGGAAAAGAGTTGGAAGACTCTTGATGTGACCTTTGGGCCCCTGGTTTCACCCAGATCTTCGCTGTAGGATTTCTGGTTGATTCCTGAGACTCTCATGCTCTGTTCTGAGTGACAGCATAAATTTGTGACTTGTATTGGATACTTCAGGAGTTAATTGCGATCTTCTTTTATTTTCAAAAATTTGAATATAAATAAATACATACATATATTAATAAATAAACCCTCTATTAGATGCCCAACCAGGCTGTTTATATGGTGGCTTCAGCACCATGACTACCTTATCTCTTGTCAGGGTAGCCCTGGGAATGCCTCCCAGCACTGCGCTGAGTTCTCTTCAGTCTTTTGCAGGAGAAACGTGGGCACGTCAGAGTCCTATCCTTGCCCCCATACATGAGAGCATCTGTGAACCTTCTCTCAGCATCCTCTCTCTGCTTAACAATGCCGTATCTTCATTTTACATTTTCTGTGCCATGGGTGACCTCTCTTGCCACAAACACCACATGCTGAAGTTCTTTTTCAGAGATCAAATCACAGGTGGACAAATTTCCTTTAACTCGGCACCTCTGACTCTGGGATTTCAGAAGAGTGGGAAAAACCTATGCTCCTTACGTTTTACTATATTTTTTCCATTCTTTTTGTGTGTTTTGCTCTTGTTGCCCAGGCTGGAGTACAATGGGGCCATCTCGGCTCAACACAACCTCTGCTTCCTGGGTTCAAGCGATTCTCCTGCCTCAGTCTCTGGAGTTATCTAGGATTACAGACATGCACGACAACACCCGGCTAATTTTGTATTTTTAGTAGAGATGTGGTTTCTCCATGTTGGACATCTGGTCTCGAACTCCCGACCTCAGGTGCTCCACCCGCCTCACCCTGGAAATGTGCTGGGATTACAGGCGTGAGCCACTGCACCTGGCCTACTTTCTGCTTTCTTCTCCACCATGGTTTCCTTCTTTCCAGACCTCACATGTCCCTAAAAATTTTCATTACATTTCTTCTCTGTCTACCCAAAATTCCTCTTCAGTTATTATTATTTGTGCCTTCTCTGCACTTTGGCTAATGTTAACTATCTATAATTTGTGTCAGATAGGCTAGGATCTTCATATTACAATCTCAGGCTTCTATAAACTAGTGTTTAATTAGGGCAAATGATATATTGGTTTACTAGTCTACAAATATTTTTTCTCATACAATACTCACTTTCATGTAGACCTAAATGGGACTATGTCAAAAATTTCTTGAAACTATTCAAAAATGTTTCTTTTTCACTTAGAATAAAATACAAACTTTCTACCCAAACTTGAAGGGTCTGGCTTCCCCTCCTCCTGTATCTTCCGTTGTCACTTCAACCCCTTTCCCCCAGGTTCCTTGTACCCTCAAACACATATTAAATCAACTCTCCTCCCTTTAGGGTCTTTTTTCTCCTTCTATTTTTCTGAATCTTTGCACACTCAGTTTCTTCTCATCCTTTAGGTCTAGGCTGTAGAGTCACCCCCAAAGAGGAATTTCCTAAGCTTCTTGTTGAAAGACTTTGGCAATAAACTTCCACTCTCTCAAGCAAATTATTTCTCACACAGCACCACCATGATTATATTTCTCACAGTGCTTAAGACAATCTGAAATGATTTTGTTCGTTGATCTGTTTGTTCATAATTTTCTGATAGTATAGAAAATACAGGGATCAAAGGTTATTCTTACATTGTTCACCATTTTATGCATAGAACTATTAAGATATAGCGCCTGAATAACTGGTGCTTAATAAATAACTAGAGAATAAATAGTCTAATGAACGGAAATATGTGAATCTACTAGGAGTTTTCATGACATGTACATTTCTTTATGTCCCTAAATTATTTATACTTTTGAGAATACTGTGAAGACCAAAATTGTAAGAACTAAAGAAGGAGGAAAAGAAACACAAAGTGTGGCTTGAGTGTCGACAAGGAGAGATTTATTTTAGAAAGCAAACCTGACGGGGATTTCTTGCCAAGTTGAGTCAGAGCCACGCTCTCTTACAGATTAAGACTTTTCAAGGATTCAGGACAGGACAGTTTATTACAGGCTTGGACTGCTTATATGTCTCTTTGTTGTGCTTATCTGGGAGGGAAAGTTGTGTGTCTGTTGCCATACATCTTCCTGAAGCTGCAGGCATACCCCCGAGACTGCTTTTAGCTTTCCTATCTTAGTGCACCTGAAGGGAAAGCAATGTGCTTATTAAGGCCCACTGTTTTACTGGTGCCCACTGTATGATGGTGAAGATTGGCAGTTACCCAAGAGACTTTCCTCCACCTCCCTCTATGCCCCAGCTGTCTTATCTGTGTTTACCTGTCTGCTTTTTCTGGCTGCTTGTTGTTAGAAGACAGGTGATTTCTTTGAAGTGCATGAGGTTAGAAAGGAAGCTGGATCTTCAATTGGTGGTTTGTCCAAGATGATGGTGCCCTTGCTCTGTCATTCCACACCCTTTACTTACAAAAGAAGGAGGGGCCACCTGTTCTTTCTGGCTACTTCCTGCTGATAGGGGGGTGGGGCTGAGAGTTTTTTTGATCTTGGATCCACTGCAGGAGAAACACCGTCTGTAGATATTGTTGGGTAGTTGTCTGTGAAATGGCTATGATTCTGTTGATTAAAAATTTTTGGAAAAGATTATCGAGGCAGGGTAAGAACTCTAATCCTAGGCTTTTCAGCAGCGTTTCATATTAGGCTTGATTTGTTGAGACAGAAGCAACATTTCCCTCCAGGCAGAGGCACATGTTTGGAAAGACCCATGTGTTATTGTTTTATTAGTAACTGTTATATCTGCTATGATGATAATAATTAAACAAAATGCTACAGTAATTGAGATTCTTTGTTCGATATTTCACCCTTAGGGTGCTACAATATGTAGTCCTACTGCAAATAGGAGAGTGAGGAAAGCAATTCCCATAAGGTTGGCATAGTAAATAACTTTCGTTAAAAAACAACAACAACAACAACAAAGTTTTAATATCTGGCTTAAAGGACAGGTAGGAATGACAAAAAGTATTAGGTAAAGTAGGGTTGAGACTAAGATGAGTAATTTTGACGTACTTATATTTTATGATTTTCAGGTTAAGATTTCTTATTTTTTTACACTGATATTTAGGACGTTTTTCTGGCTACTAGGGTTTGTTTTCTCAGCTCTTTAAGCTTCGGCTTGAGTGTGTAGTATCTAGGAGTTGATTTCTGTAATGGATATAATTTAAACTGTAGAAAATAGTAAAAATTGAAAAACATTTGGCAGACTAGAATTTAAGAACAGGTGTGCTATAGTTTTTGAAACATAATTTTCTTTCTTCAACTTCCCATTTTTATTAAAAGAAAAATCATGGTAGGACTGCTTTCCTTTATTGTACTTGGCTTAATTAGTTGTATACAGTGCAGCAAGAATAATTATTTGCTACACAGGCCTTTTAAGTAAGCTTTGACGGAAGTTGTGTTATAGAAGGAATTTGAGATCAGATTTTTTAAAGCCAAGCCCAGCCATGGATTTGTATCCTTAAATACCTGTGAATTGGGTGAATTCCTCTCCTCTTGATGTTTTAAGATAACTTGCATTTCCTGGCCTGTCTGAAAGTGACATTCCTTACTTGCCACAGATCAGAAGCCCTATACCAGGGCTGTGTACACAAATATGAGGCCAGATTTCCAAGGGCTTTATTGGTTACATAAGTTTGATTCCTTAAAGGAGAGCATACCATTCCTGTCAAAGCCTTGGTAAAATAACCACTTTTTCCAATTGTGTTTTGTTACAAAAGAAAATAGATTCATATTGCACTGATGCAAACAACTATATTGTGGTAGTTTAAGAATCCTTATAACTAGTATTCAAATTCTAGAGAAACTAAGCAGAGAAACAAACACACTTTAATTTCCACTTACTGAAGTACACTTTTTTTAATTGTATGATTCCATATTTTTTTTTAGTTTCTTAAAGAAAGGCTACCTTTTATTCTGCCATTTTATACAAGAGTCTTTCTTTTTTTCTTTTTAATACTTTAAGTTTTAGGGTACATGTGCACAACGTGTAGGTTTGTTACATATGTATACATGAGCAATGTTGGTGTGCTGCACCTATTAACTCATCATTTTAACATTAGGTGTATCTCCTAATGCTATCCCTCCCCCATCCCCACACACTACAACAGTCCCCGGGGTGTGATGTTCCCATTCCTGTGTCCATGTGTTTTCATTGTTCAATTCCCACCTATGCATGAGAACATGCAGTGTTTGTTTTTTGTCCTTGCGATAGTTTGCTGAGAATGATGGTTTCCAGCTTCATCCCTGTCCCTACAAAGGATATGAATTCATCATTTTTTATGGCTGCGTAGTATTCCATGGTGTATATGTGCCACATTTTCTTAATCCAGTCTATCATTGTTGGACATTTGGGTTGGTTCCAAGTCTTTGCTATTGTGAATAGTGACACAATAAGCATACGTGTGCATGTGTCTTTATAGCAGCATGTTTTATAATCCTCTGGGTATATACCAAGTAATGGGATTGCTGGGTCAAATGGTATTTCTAGTTCTAGATCCCTGAGGAATCGCCACATGGACTTCCACAGTGGTTGAACCAGTTTACAGTCACACCAACAGTGTAAAAGTGTTTCTATTTCTCCACAACCTCTCCAGCACCTGTTGTTTCCTGACTTTTTAATGATCGCCATTCTAACTGGCGTGAGATGGTGTGTCATTGTGGTTTTGATTTGCATTTCTCTGATGGCCAGTGATGATGAGCATTTTTTCATGTGTCTTTTGGCCGCATAAATATCTTCTTTTGAGAAGTGTTTGTTCATATCCTTTGCCCACTTTTTGATGGGGTTGTTTGTTTTTCTCTTGTAAATTTGATTGAGTTCATTGTAGATTCTGGATATTAGCCCTTTGTCAGATGAGTAGATTGCAAAAATTTTCTCCCATTCTGTAGGTTGCCTGTTCAATCTGATGGTAGTATCTTTTGCTGTGCAGAAGCTCTTTAGTTTAATTAGATCCCATTTGTCAATTTTGGCTTTTGTTGGCATTGCTTTTGGTGTTTTAGACACGAAGTCCTTGCCCATGCCTATGTCCTGAATGGTATTGCCTAGGTTTTCTTCTAGGGTTTTTATGGTTTTAGGTCTGACGTTTAAGTCTTTAATCCATCTTGAATTGATTTTTGTATAAGGTGTAAGGAAGGGATGCACTTTCAGCTTTCTACATATGGCTAGCCAGTTACCCAGCACCATTTATTAAATAGGGAATCCTTTTACCATTGCTTGTTTTTGTCAGGTTTGTCAAAGACCAGATAGTTGTAGATATGCAGAATTATTTCCGAGGGCTCCGTTCTGTTCCATTGGTCTATATCTCTGTTTTGGTACCAGTAGCATGCTCTTTTAGTTACTGTAGCCTTGTAGTGTAGTTTGAAGTCAGGTAGGGTGATGCCTCCAGTTTTGTTCTTTTGGCTTAGGATTGACTTGGCAATGCAGGCTCTTTTTTGGTTCCATATGAACTTTAAAGTAGTTTTTTCCAATTCTGTGAAGAAAGTCATTGGTAACTTGATGGGGATGGCATTGAATCTATAAATTATCTTGGGCAGTATGACCATTTTCACAATATTACTTCTTCTGATCCATGAGCATGGAATGTTCTTCCGTTTGTTTGTATCCTCTTTTATTTCATCGAGCAATGATTTGTAGTTCTCCTTGAAGAGGTCCTTCACATCCCTCTTCAGTTGGATTCTTAGGTATTTTATTCTCTGTGAAGCAATTGTGAATGGGAGTTCACTCAGGATTTGGCTGTCTGTTTCTCTGTTTTTGGTGTTTAATAATGTTTGTGATTTTTGCACATTTAGTTTGTATCCTGAGACTTTGCTGAAGTTACTTATCAGCTTAAGGAGATTTTGGGCTGAGACGATGGGGTTTTGTAGATATACAATCATGTCATCTGCAAACAGGGACAATTTGACTTCCTCTTTTCCTAATTGATTACCCTTTATTTCCTTCTCCTGCCTGATTTCCCTGGCCAGAACTTCCAAAACTATGTTGAATAGGAGTGGTTAGAGAGGGCATCCCCATCTCTTTCTCTCTTTCTCTCTGCTTCTCTCTCTCTCTCTCTGTTTCTCTCTCTCTCTGTTTCCCTCTCTTTCTGTTTCTCTGTTTCCCTCTCTGTTTCTCTATTTGCTTCTCTCTCTGTGTTTCTCTCTCTCCATTTCTCTCTCTCTGTCTTTCTCCTGCTTCATGTTATATGCTAGCAAAATGATGATGCAAGGATAGAAGTTATCTAAAGACAGATATTGCCTGTTTGAAAAGCCCAACCAAAAAGTAAACTAACACTGATTTTTTAAAAAGCCATATATAGCATGAGGAATGAGGACATCTTGTTTTTGTTATTACTGCTGTTTCATTCAAGAAAAGGAAAACTAGGACAAAATTTATTCCTATGTATACAGGTTAAGAGCAGCTCAACCACAATCAATGGATATCTACACTGATTTGAGTGAAAAATGCGGGACCCCATTTAAATGGAAATATGTTATTTTAAAATCAAAAAAGCTAAAGTTTTAAGCATTCCAATTCACAATGTGAATTGTGTCTTTTTTATATAAAATGAGATAATGTAAGTAAGACACGTGTTTTAATTGTTATTGCTACTGAGGTTATCATCACTGTTCTTGTTAATGTTACTTTTAATTTTCTAATTGCGATTACTACTGAGATTATCATCACTGTTCTTTTTAATATTACTTAATTTTAATTTTCCTGTATAGGCCTTAGTCTAACACTTTTTTACCAAATGCTTGTTTGGCAAAACTGTTTTTTTTTTTTTTTTTTTTTTTTTTTTTAGGTAATGAGTATAAAAGTTAGTGTATCAATAATGCTGCCTAATTATTCATACCAAAACTTGGTGGCATTTTATAGTAAGCATGTATTTTTTGCCTTTGTAATTGCAGATGAAGAGGGATTTTTTACTCTTCTAGGCTTAGTTGGACTTGGTTTTGTCTCATTGCACTCTAATGTGTTCTCTTTAAACGTAAAGCTAAGTTATTTTCTACTTGTAAAGAAAAGCAGGAAGGCAAGAGGGTGAGTTCAATTGCCAAACACATTTCACGACCTTCCTTGTTTCCCACGTCTGAGAATCCCATTGGCCCCTATCAGGAAGCAAGGAGCAGGAAAGCAGAATTCTGCCATGGAAAGTATGAATATGCGCTGAGCAACAGGACTATTAATTTTAAATAATAAGCTGTCAGGTGGTTTTTATTCTGTGAACAATTAGATTGCAAGTGACTTGTACATGTTACCTTTCTACCAGAAATCTACACCCAGAAAGCTTTATCCTTTGCTCCTGATTTTAAGGGTGTTCAATTGTCATGTCTTTTTCTCACTTCCACTGGCTGTATTCCTCCACTCTTCTAACCATCCTCCTACTTATTTTAGAATCAAAGTGAATTATGTCTTGCCAGTCAGAGTTTATTAATCTTGGATCCTGCAATTATAAAGATTGTTATACATCTTCCTAGTTCTTTTGGTATTATTATTATTATTATTATTGGAAAATGTATACCTTTTTAAAAATAACTAAAATGAAATAATTTTGTAACATAATCCATTTTACAATGAGAAATTCCCTCTCAAACACATGCACACATAAATATTCTACATGGCAAATTTATTATAATTCAAATTAACACGAAATATTAAATTTAATTTACATGGTTATTAGGGATTATGTTTTGTCAAATATAAGGTAAGTTGATATGTTAAGATTTTTTTCTCTTTTTGTCACAAAATTGCCAAACACACGTGCCAAAGTATTACTACACAGTATCATACATATGACATTCCATTTAACAAATTTTGACATTAATTCATTGTTTGATCCAAAAATTTCTTCCTATTTTAATAAAGATACACATCCTGTGCCTGGCTCAGAGGGTCCTATGCCCATGGAGCCTCACTCATTGCTAGCCCAGCAGTCTGAGATCAAACTGCAAGGCAGCAGCGAGGCGGGGGGAGGGGCACCCACGATTGCTGAGGCTTGAGTAGGTAAACAAAACGGCCAGGAAGCTTGAATTGGATGGAGCCCACTGCAGCTCAAGGAGGCCTGCCTGCTTCTGTAGACTCCACCTCTGGGGGCAGGGCATAGCCAAACAAAAGGCAGCAGAAAACCCTGCAGACTTAAATGTCCCTGTCTGACAGATTTGAAGACAGCAGTGGTTCTCTCAGCATGCAGCTGGATATCTGAGAATGGACAGACTGCCTCCTCAAGTGGGTCCCTGACCCCCGAGTAGCCTAAATGGGAGGCACCCCCCAGTAGGGGCAGACTGACACCTCACATGCCCGGGCAGTCCTCTGATACAAAACTTCCAGAAGAACATCAGGCAGCAACATTTGCTGTGCACCAATATCTGCTGTTCTGCAGCCTCTGCTGCTGATACCCAGGCAAATGGGGTCTGGAGTGGAACTCCAGGAAACTCCAACATACCTGCAGCTGAGGATCCTGACTGTTAGAAGAACTCACAAACAGAAAGGACATCCACACCAAAACTCCATCTGTATGTCACCATTATCAAAGACCAAAGGAAGATAAAACCACAAAGACAGGGAAAAAACAGAGCAGAAAAGCTGGAAACTCTAAAAATCAGAGTGCCTCTCCTCCTCCAAAGGAACGCAGCTCCTCACAAGCATGCCACAAAGCTGGACGGAGAATGACTTTGACGAGCTGAAAGAAGGCTTCGGATTATCAAACTACTCCACGCTAAAGGAGGAAGTTCAAACCTATGGCAAAGAAGTTAAAAACGTTGAAAAGCAATTAGACAAATGGCTAACTAGAATAACCAATGCAGAGAAGTCCTTAAAGGACCTGATGGAGCTGAAAATCACGGCACGAGAACAATGTGATGAATGCACAAGCCTTAGTAGCTGATTCGTGCAACTGGAAGAAAGGGTATCAGTGATGGAAGATCAAATTAATGAAATGAAGTGAGAAGAGAAGTTTAGAGAAAAAAGAATAAAAAGAAACCAACAAAGCCTCCAAGAATTATGGGAGTATGTGAAAAGACCAAATCTATGTCTCACAGGTGTACCTGAAAGTGACGGGGAGAATGGAACCAAGTTGGAAAACACTCTGCAGGATATTATCCAGGGGAACTTCTCCAATCTAGCAAGGCAGTCCAACATTCAAATTCAGGAAATACAGAGAATGCCACGAAGATACCCCTCGAGAAAAGCAACTCCAAGACACATAATTGTCAGATTCACCAAAGTTGAAATGAAGGAAAAAAGGTTAAGGGCAGCCAGAGAGAAAGGTCAGCTTACCCACAAAGGGAAGCCCATCAGAGTAACAGCTGATGTCTTGGCAAAAACTCTACAAGCCAGAAGATAGTGGGGGCCAATGTTCAACATTCTTAAAGAAAAGAATTTTCAACCCAGAATTTCATATCCAGACAAACTAAGCTTCATAAATGAAGGAGAAATAAAGTTCTTTACACACAAGCAAATGCTGAGAGATTTTGTCACCACCAGGCCTGCCCTAAAAGAGCTCCTGAAGGAAGTCCTAAACCTGGAAAGGAACAACTGGTACCAGCCATGGCAAAAACATGCCAAATTGTAAAGACCATTGAGGCTAGGAAGAGACTGCATCAACTAATGAGCAAAATAACCAGCTAACATCATAATGACAGGATCAAATTCACCGTAACAATATTAACCTTGAATGTAAATCGGCTAAATGCTCCAGTTAAAAGACATAGACTGGCAAATGTGATAAAGAGTCAAGACCCATCAGGGTGCTATGTTCAGGAAACCCATCTCACATGCAGAGACACACATACGCTCAAAATAAAAGCGATGGAGGAAGATCTGCCAAGCAAATGGAAAAAAAAAAAAAAGGCAGGGGTTGCAATCCTAGTCTCTGATGAAACAGACTTTAAACCAACAAAGATCAAAAGAGTCAAAGAAGCATTACATAATGGTAAAGGGATCAATTCAACAAGAAGAGCTAACTATCCTAAATACATATGCACCCAATACAGGAGCACCCAGATTCATAAAGCAAGTCCTTAGAGACCTACAAAGAGACTTAGACTCCCACACAATAATAATGGGAGAATTTAACACCCCACTGTCAACATTAGACAGATCAAGGAGACAGAAAGTTAAAAAGGATACCCAGGAATTGAACTCAGCTCTGCACCAAGCAGACCTAATAGACATCTACAGAACTCTCCACTCCAAATCAACAGAATATACATTTTTTCAGCACCACACCACACCTATTCCAAAATTGACCACATAGTTGGAAGTAAAGCACTCCTCAGCAAATGTAAAAGAACAGAAATTATAACAAACTGTCTCTCAGACCACAGTGCAATCACATTAGAACTCAGGATTAAGAAACTCACTCAAAACAGCTCAACTACATGGAAACTGAACAACCTGCCCCTGAATGACTACTGGGTACATAATGAAATGAAGGCAGAAATAAACATACATATACATATATATATATATATATATATATATTTTTTTTTTTTTTTTTGAAACTAACGAGAGCAAAGACACAACATACAAGAATCTCTGGGACACATTCAGCGCAGTGTGTAGAGGGAAATTTAAAGCACTAAATGCCCACAAGAGAAAGCAGGAAAGATCTAAAATTGACACCCTAACATCACAATTAAAAGAACTAGAGAAGCAAGAGCAAACACATTCAAAAGCTAGCAGAGGGCAAGAAATGTCTAAGATCAGAGCAGAACTGAAGGAAGTAGAGACACAAAAAACCTTTCAAAAAATCAATGAATCCAGGAGCTGGTTTTTTGAAAGGATCAACAAAATTGATAGACCACTAGCAAGACTAATAAAGAAGAAAAGAGAGAAGAATCAAATAGACGCAATAAAAAATGACAAAGGGGATATCACCACCAATCCCACAGAAATACAAACTAACATCAGAGAACACTATAAACACCTCTACGCAAATAAACTAGAAAATCTAGAAGAAATGGACAAATTCCTCGACACATACACCCTCCAAAGACTAAACCAGGAAGAAGTTGAATCTCTGAATAGTCCAATAACAGGCTCTGAAATTGAGGCAATAATTAATAGCTTACCAAACAACAACAACAACAACAAAACTCCAGGACCAGATGTATTCACAGCCGAATTCTACCAGAAGTACAAGTAGGAGCTGGTACCATTCCTTTTGAAACCATTCCAATCAATAGAAAAAGAAAGAATCCTCCTTAACTCATCTTATGAGGCCAGCATCATCCTGATACCAAAGCCAGGCAGAGACACACACACAAAAAGAGAACTTTAGACTAATATGCCTGATGAACATCAATGCAAAATCCTCAATAAAATACTAGCAAACCGAATCCAGCAGCACATCAAAAAGCTTATCCACCATGATCAAGTGGGCTGCATCCCTGTGATGCAAGGTTGTTTCCACATAGGCAAATCGATAAGCGTAAGCCAGCATGTAAACAGAACCAACGACAAAAACCACATAATTATTGCAATAGATGTAGAAAAGACCTTTGACAAAATTCAACAGCTCTTCATGCTAAAAACTCTCAATAAATTAGGTATTGATGGGACATATCTCAAAATAATAAGAACTATCTATGACAAACCCACAGCCAATATCACACAGAATAGGCAAAAATTGGAAGCATTCCCTTTGAAAACTGGCACAAGACAGGGATGCCCTCTTTCACCACTGCTATTCAACAAAGTGTTGGAAGTTCTGGCAAGGGCAATAAGGCAGGAGAAGGAAATAAAGGATATTCAATTAGGAAAAGAGGAAGTCAAATTGTCCCTGTTTGCAGATAACATGATTGTATAACTACAAAACCCCACTGTCTCAGCCCAAAATCTCCTTAAGCTGCTAGGCAACTTCAGCAAAGTCTCAGCATACAAAATAAATGTGCAAAAATGACAAGTATTCTTACACAACAATAACAGACAAACAGCCAAATCATGAGTGGATTCTCATTCACAATTGCTTCAAAGAGAATAAAATACCTAGGAATCCAATTTACAAGGGACTTGAAGGAACTTTTCAAGGAGACTATAAACCACTGCTCAATAAAATAAAAAAGGATACAAACAAATGGAAGAACATTCCAAGATCATGGATAGGAGGAAGCAACATCATGTAAATGGCCATACTGCCCAAGGTAATTTATAGATTCAACGCTATCCCCGTCAAGCTACCAATGACTTTACAGAATTCAAAAAAACTACTTTAAAGTTCATATGGAACCAAAAAAGAGCCCGCATTGCCAGGTCAATCCTAAGCCAAAAGAACAAAGCTGGAGGCATCATGCTACCTGACTTCAAACGATGCTACAAGGCTGCAGTTACCAAAACAGCATGCTACTGGTACCAAAACAGAGATATAGACCAGTGGAACCGAACAGAGCCGTCAGAAATAATGCCACATATCTACAACTATCTGGTCTTTGACAAACCTGACAAAAACAAGAAATGGAGAAAGAATTCGCTATTTAATAAATGGTGCTGGGAAAACTGGCTAGCCATATGTAGAAAGCTGAAACTGGATCCCTTCCTTACACTTTATACAAAAATTAATTCAAGATGGATTAAAGACTTAAATGTTAGACCTAAAACCATAAAAACCCTAGAAGAAAACCTAGGCAATACCAATCAGTACATAGGCATGTGCGAGGACTTCATGTCCGAAACACCAAAAGCAATGGCAACAAATGCCAAAATTAACAAATGGGATCTAATTAAACTAAAAAGCTTCTGCACAGCAAAAGATACTACCATCAGATTGAACAGGCAACCTACAGAATGGGAGAAAATTTTTGCAATCTACTCATCTGACAAAGGGCTAATAACCAGAATCTACAGTCAATCAAACAAATTTACAAGAAAAAAACAAACAACCCCATCAAAAAGTGGGTGAAGGATATGAACAGAGAGTTCTCAAAAGAAGACATTTATGCAGCCAAAAGACACATGAAAAAATGCTCATCACTGGCCACCAGAGAAATGCAAATCAAAACCCAATGAGCTACCATCTTGCACCAGTTAGAATGACAATCATTAAAAAGTCTTGAAACAACAGGTGTTGGACAGGATGTGGAGAAATAGGAACACTTTTACACTGTTGGTGGGACTGTAAACTAGTTCATCCATTGTGGAAGTCAGTGTGGTGATTCCTCTGGGATCTAGAACTAGAGATACCATTTGACCCAGCCATCCCATTACTGGGTATATACCCAAAGGATTATAAAATACGCTGCTGTAAAGACACATGCACACGTATGTTTATTGCGGCACTATTCACAATAGCAAAGACTTGATACCAACCCAAATGTCCAACAATGATAGACTGGATTAAGAAAATGTGGCACATATACACCATGGAATACTAAGCAGCCATAAAAAATGATGAGTTCATGTCCTTTGTAGGGACATGGATGAAGCTGGAAACCATCATTCTCAGCAAACTATCTCAAGGAAAAAAAAAAACAAACAGGGCATGTTCTCACTCATAGGTGGGAATTGAACAATGAGAACACATGGACACAGGAAGGGGAACATGACACACTGGGGCCTGTTGTTGGGTGTGGGGAGTGGTAAGGGATAGCATTAGGAGATATACCTAATGTTAAATGACGAGTTAATGGGTGCAGCAAACAAAAATGGCGCATGTATATATATGGAACAAATCTGCCCATTGTGCACATGTATCCTAAAACTTAAATATAACGAAAAAAATTAAATGTTTATATTTAATATTATTGCTGGCATAGTCTCATTTTTATAAATAGGTGTCCTGTTCTTTAAATGATGATGTATGATACACAGGCAACAGGATAACCTAGAGCTTTTACATTTTATTTTATATATATTTCATATATATTTTTGAGACAGGGTCTCACTGGGTCACCCAGGCAGGAGTGCAGTGGCACAATCTCAGCTCACTGCAATCTCCTCCTTTGGGTTCAAGTGTTTCTTCTTTCTCAGCCTCCTGAATAGTTGGACCAAAGACATTGACCACCGTGCCCAGCTAATTTTTGTATTTGTAGTAGAAATGGGGTTTTGCCATATTACCCAGGCTGGGCTTGAACTCCTGTCCTCAAGTGATCCACCCGACTCAGCCTCACAAAGTGCTTGGATTACAGATGTGAGCCATCGCACCTGGTGTTTTGCTAATTTTGTTTTGATCTTATGTATAGTTGCTTGCAGCAAAAGAGCCAGGAATTAATCAACACATCATAGATATACACAACTAAATTTCCAAGAGGAATATGTTTCCAAGATCAAGTAAGTTACTATGGAAACTTATTAACAAAGTCCTCATTCAAGACGATTGCAGACACTGAACTATGCTCAGCGAGATTAGTATCATAACGTGGTACAAAGACACTGAATAAGATTATATGATTAACGTTTTGTTGCGGTTGCAGGTCGACTTTCATTGCTTAAACCACCTACAGTGCCCCACTCAAACTTGAATGGAAGCGAGGCAGTCAGAATTTGGAGGAAGGCCCAGCAAGAACAATCAGAGCCCAAGGACAGAATCCTGGATTTGCCTATGGTGCTTTATGATCTTTCACAAGGTCACTGTGAAATGATCAGTGTAGACAGCATATCTTCTGTCATAAATTAGATATTTCAACCAAATTTATTCTCTTAAATTTATCTGTCCTTACTCTAAACAGTTAAATCCACTATATTCAAGATTTAAAGTTGAATCCAAAGAGTCTTTAATGTTACAAAGAAATATGAAGTTACCTTAAGTTAAAATTATTTACTGGATATTAAAATAACTACGGTCTGGCACAGTAGCTCATGCCTGTAATCCCAGCACTCTGGGACTCTGAGACGGGTTGATCATGAGGTCAGGAAATCAAGACCATCCTGG
The DNA here is from genome assembly GCF_028858775.2 of Pan troglodytes. NCBI lineage: Eukaryota > Metazoa > Chordata > Mammalia > Primates > Hominidae > Pan > Pan troglodytes. The sequence continues at coordinate 15,268,977 of NC_072422.2, forward strand.
CTATGGTGAAACCCCATCTCTACTAAAAATACAAAAAATTAGCTGGGCGTGGTGGTGGGTCCCTGTAGTCCCAGCTAGCTGGGAGGCTGAGGCAGGAGAATGCTGTAAACTCGGGAGGCACAGCTTGCAGTGAGCTGAGATCACGCCACTGCACTCCAGCTTGGGCGACAAACTGTGAGACTCCATCTGAGAAAAAAAAAAAAAGAAAGAAAGAAAGAAAAAAGAAATAACTACCAACACCTCCCAAAATTCTTCTTAATGTTGACATAAATAATGTTATATCAGGATTATATTTTAATGTGTGCTTCAGTAATTATCTCTCCATTGGAAGCCTCTAGGAGAGAAGGAATCATTGAGTTTCCATCACGCAAATATTTCCAGAGACAGACACACATCTGCTTTGAAAAGTGTGCTTTTTTACAGTTTTCACTGGAGGTAATGAATATCTGACAGTAAAGAACAACTGTTGTAATTCCTAAATACCTGACTAGTAGTATCATTTTTATATATAATATATTTATTTTCATTCATCAGGAATTAATCACGCACCTACCTTAATACCAACCCAGCAAAGTTAAAATCATACGGTACCTAAAAATATAAACAGTATTCTACTTAAGTAGAACTTGCTATCATGCTGATGGTGGGTTGCCATCTATTCCTCTGAAACAACAAAGAGGTTATTGCCTTCAACATATGCAGTTGCTAGTTTCTGTTACCATTGTTAAAAAAGGACTCATTTGACAATTTTTTGATACTTTCTAAACTAGAAAGCTTATTAGTTTTACTTTACACCACCATACAGCACATATTGCTACTAAATAAATGATTTGTCACCAAATAATGGAATCTGTAATTTGTAGGAAGAACAGAAACCTAGGCTCCCGGTATCCCAAAGTAGAAATCCTCCTAGGAGGTATAGTAATTTGGAGCTCTGCCATAGTTGATTAGTGATGAAGAGATCCATAAAGCTTTGTGGGAGGTACTGCATCTGTGACATTGTGTCTAGCAAGAATAAGGGATACTCAAGATACATGCTAGTTTCACTTATTTCACATTTATACCCATGAATCAATGACACAACTCTTCAAAATGTTGTGGATCAGCTACACACAAGACAGGAAGAATAAGACATGACTGGATACTCTGTTCCACACATTATGGATTTAATCCTCAAACACATCCAAATGAATACAGTTGGAATAATGGCTACCCGCTTCTGGGTAAAATAAAACGCATTGTAAACCTTAGCTTTTTAGTTAAAATGTAAGTATAGTATTAACCATTTTTGTTCATGCTATCTTTTAACTTCATTGCAATGAAGAGAAGAGTGGATGACATACAGACCATCAGTTTCCCGCATTTTGAGTAAAATTATAAAGGATGATTCATTGCACTTTCTTGAGAAGCAAATTAATTTTCACAACTTTTCTAGGTTTCTCATTGCCAGCTGATCACTTCTTATAAAGAAATAGAAGACAGTTCTGCTCTATTTAAAAAGGACGTTATCAATTGGTCTCAATTTTTGTCTTCTGTTTTAACTGAAGCCTTATTCAAGGATATTCAAGATACGTATTGTCTGTTTTTGTTTTGTTTTGTTTAAGTAGGAACTATGGAGCCAGAAAAAGGTGCCTTGATGGTGAGTTAAAGTTAACAGAGGCTATACTGGTCTTACGGAAGATCCAGGGGGCAGATTGGCCAGGAAAGAAGGGCCATGGTCATGAGCCATTAAAGTGTTCCCCTCAGGGTGCCTTAATAACAGCCGAGGCATTAGAGGGATTCCCTCTAGAGTCATCAGTTTTGATTGTTTAAGTCTTTTTCCCGCTGTTGACATATAGAGAGACACAAAGCTAGGGAACCAGTAACTCTACTCTAGTTACTGTAGGTGCTGGTGTAAAATCACAAGTCTCCAAAGCCACTTGTAAATACAGGACCCATCTGACTAAAGAGTGTTCCTCTTGGGAAATACACTGTATTATCAAAAGGAGGAATTTTGGGAATTGATACTACAGTTTAAACTCAGTGTGCTGGTTCTTCTGAAGTTCTTATAATTACAGATTGAAGTGATGATGGTTTGTTTTATTCTAACTCATTGAAGGTCCAGTTATTCCCTTCTGCCACCCCCAAAAATGTATCCTAAAAACTGAAACAAAGTGATAGTACTGTTTTGGAAAAGCCCATCCCACACCAAGATTTATTTTGACAAAAATAGTTTCAGTGATTCCTCACTGATGGCAATCAAAGTATCGGCTGTAATTTTGTAAAGATTTATGAAGTTCCAATTAGATCCATCACTGCAGTTAGAAAAGCAGTCTCATCTACATTGTTGGAAAAAAAAGCAGTCTCATCGACATTTCTAGAAAGGGGAGGTGGCTGGTAAGGTCCACTTGGAAAAGCATTCAGAAGACAAGAAGGTGAATTAGCAAAGTGGAAAGAGATGTTGAATGAAAAATATGCAAATTTTTAATGACAAACTGCTTGTAAATCGTAGGTAATGTATAATTTGAAACACAGAAGATTGATGGCCCTACATCAAACTTAGTGCCAGAGTAAAACAAAAGGAGACGTGTGCCACTGTGGTCTTTCCTGAAATACAAAGTTCCAAAAATAAATAAATAAACAAACAAACAAACATAGAAATAATAAACTGAGAGGCTGGGAGTGAATAAGGGATTGATGGTCAGTAAGACTATCTGGAAGTCACCAAAGAAATAAGACCATAAACAAAAAACGGACCATGTTTAAAAAGCTTCAGGAACACGATCAGGTCATGCCATATGGTGCAAGTTGGGTTTGACTGGTTCAGTTGAAGCCAGAACCTACAAATAATGTATGGATAACAGAGATCCACTTCCATTTACACTTACTGCATAGCACAAATTTTGGCTTTCTTATTTAATGAAATAATGCAGTAACCGAGTTCATGCTGATGACAAGCTTTATCTTTAGCTTTTTGTGACCCCTCCCTTCCTCCCTCCCTCCCTCCCTCCCTTCCTTCCTTCCCTTTCTTCCCTCCTTCCTTCCCTCCTTCTTTGCTCATTTTTAATGAGAAGTCCAATTGAACCATGGCTTGTGCTTTTTTGACCTAATGTACAGGCTTTAACATGTTACTGATTGGACCATAATGTCAGGTAGCTAAGGAAAGGCAGTGAATAATTCAATTTGATTTAGTTTGTCTTTGATTTGAAACTTAAGGCCATGAAATGGTATCATCTCCAGCACCCTGAGTAGGAATAGTTCCATCACAGAAATAGATGATAATTTATTTATTTAACCACTCAGTTTTGAAGTCTTCAAGAACTTAGTTGAAATAAAGATGGTGAAGTCTCCCAATAAAATGAGCTGAGACTTTAAGATCAAGCGGAGGTAAGGCACTAAAAATTTTGAATTGGTAAAGCTGATGTTGTGTTACTAATTTTCTCTGAGAAAATGACATGGAGCAAGATTTGAGACCATCAAAAAACAAACTAAAAAAGGTACTTAATTGAATTTAAAAGAAGTTAGATGACTTCAAATTGATTTGAAGATATTTTAAAATCTATGTCTGATTTCACAAAATTAAATTAGATGTTTTATAATAAAATAAACTTGTTTTGAGTTTTAAAGTCACACAACCATACCCACACATTATTTTTGTTAATTAATGGAAAAGAACGTAAGTTCTACCTATTGACATAGTGGCAAAATAATAAAAAGGAACACACAGCTCAAATATTTCTACACACACACATATGCATTCTAAGTGACATACAGGGTTACTTCTATGTAGATTGCAAAAAATATTTCAATCTTGTGTATTTTTCTTCTCTTTAAAAATAAAGAAAAAAACACAGGCAGAATAAGAACTAACCAACAGGAAATAAACATTTTTTTGACAGAAGTGGAGAATAAGTCTGGACCATGTCACTGGGAAATCCATGAGGGATAAACTTGAATATATGTAACATGCTAAGAGATATGTCTTAAAGCAGTATTTGCAAAGTAAGCACACTGTTTTCACTTACTTTACATGTGACACACTGGGCCGGTAGTGTGAGGAGAGCCACTGCTTGTCTCTTCACTGATCCTCAGTCACAGGCTATGACAGTGGTATTGAAAATTAGACAATAGGTCTGACATAGAACATTCAGATTGAGTGCAAGATAATACACATTTGCGGATATCAAGCTGAGTGCAAAGGTTCCACATTTGCAGCGACTATTGTTTTTTTGAAAAAAAGTTTTTATATGCCGGGAGCAGTAAGCTATACTATTACAGATCTGAGACATCTGGAGACGGCAACTCATGATACGCTGCAAGTCTTGACAACTGGAACTTAAACGGTAGCTCATGCAAACATTCCCCTATGGTGACTATGGTTACCAATACTAGACTGTGTACTTAAAAAACTTGCTCAGAGAGTGGATCTTTATTGTTCTCCCCCAAAACAAACAAACAAACAAAAAACACCCTAAACAGATACCAAACACAATGAAATTATCTTAAAGCGTACTAGAAATAAATGACAAATTTCCCATACATGAATGGCATTTACACTAGCAAGAAGTTTCTAAAAAGCAACAATCAAACATAAAGAAGTAGGGTTTTTTCAAGCCATGATCTAAAATAATATATATTTTTTAAAACTGTCATTAAAGTGTGAGTGTAAAATGAAGATACTTTAAGATATACCAAACGTGAAAGGTTATAGTACAGTTTGTTTGCTGAAATAATTTCTTAGGGTTAAGTTTCAGGAAAGAAGAAATTTCACACAAAAGGGAAAATTCAAGAAGTAAGAGGAGTAAAGAAATTAATAAAGAAGAACATATCCCTAAGCTAGCAATAACAATGTAAACAATAACACTAACAGTGAGTAATTAAGCATATAGGTAAAGTGTACCTAAAATTCTGAAAAATATGATTAGAATTTAATTACAATTTAATTGACAGAGTTTATGAGAACAAACAAAATTGTGAGCCACGTAAAAATGAATGTAGTAAAAAAAAACCCAAAAATTTTCAAGGAAAAGTACTAAATTTTATTGAAAGGCATAATAAATGAAAGCCAAAAAAACATAAAAAGTGTGCCAGGCAATGGTTAAAAAAATCTTCACATGATAAGACGTCTCTTTTTATATTAATGTATAAATTCAGGCAATAATAATAAAAATTACAGCAAGATGCTTCATGCACATTGACAACCTGATTCTAAATATGGAATTGAAAAGGCTGGGACTCATCTAGGCAAATTTATAGTAAGTGCAGGAGAACAATGGTATGGAAGAGGAAGATGGAAAAGAGGACTCTTTCTTTCTTTCTTTCTTTCTTTCTTTCTTTCTTTCTTTCTTTCTTTTATTATTTATTTATTTATTTAATTTTTGGAGAAGGAGTTTTGCTCTTGTTGCCCAGGCTGGAGTGTACTGATACAATCTCGGCTCACTGCAACCTCCGCCTTCCAGTTTCAAGTGACTCTCCTGCCTCAGCCTCCTGAGTAGCTGGTAATGCCTGCCACCATGCCTGGCTAGTTTTTGCATTTTTAGTTGAAATGGGTTTCAGCATGTTGGCCAGGCTGTTCTCAAACTCCTGACCTTACGACCCACCCCCGCCTCAGTCTCCCAAAGTGGTGGGTTTACAGGCGTGAGCCATTGCGTCCAGCCGAGGACTCTGTTTAATAGTGAACACTTTTATACAGCTATTTCTAAATATTATAGTATGGAAAAATCTATTGCAAATAGAAGTAACCTAGAAAAATAGACTATTATGACAGAAATTACAGTCTAAACAATGCTGAAGTAATACACTACTCAATAATAGCCTAAGAAAAAAACTGAAAGCAAATTGGCTAAACACATTTGTTAATGACATATAAAAATAAATCTTTATGTCATGGTATACACAAGACTAAATGGATGATGATTTTAAAAATACTTGTGAAAACCAAAGCTGCCAAATTGCTAGAAGAAAATATTAGAGAATAATTTATAGTATCAGAAAAATACTGTTAATAACACCTAAAAGGCTTTAATAAAAAATAAAAATCTTAGCCAGGTGTGGTGGATCACACCTGTAATCCCAGGACTTTGGGAGGCCGAGGTGGGCAGATCATGAGGTCAAGAGAACAAGACCATCCTGGCCAACATGGTGAAACCCGTCTCTACTAAAAATACAAAAGTTAGCCGGATGTGATGTTGGGTGCCTGTACTCCCAGCTACTCAAGAGGCTGAGGCAGCAGAATCAGTTGAAGATGGGAGGTGGAGGTTGCAGTGAACAGAGATGGTGCAACTGCACCACAGCCAGGTGACAGAGCAAGTCTCCATCTCAAATAAATATAAATAAAGCAATAATAATAGAAGTAAAAATAAAAATTTTAAAAGTACACATACTAAAATAAAAATCTTTTTGACATAAGACATCATGAAAAAATAAGCTAATCATATGACTAACTGAAGAGAGCTGTAGCACAAAGCATTAGTACAAAATAAAATAACACATGTAAATCGGTCAGATAAAGGGCAAAATATAGAACAAGAGTGAAGCGTATGAGCAGGCACTTCACAGAGGAAAAAAAGCTGAATGTTTAACAAATACATGAAAAGAAAATTCAGACCACAATAAAAGGCCATTTTTTTAACCCATGATACTGACTAAAATTGGAAAGTCAAACATCATCAAATGTTGACAAGAGTACTGGGAAGCAGGAACCTTAGTATTTAATACACTGTTGCTGTGAATTGACATGGTAACTTCAGAGAGTTCTGTAGCCATGCTTGGTAAATTTGGAGACAAACATACCAAATTACCAGGAACTTTTATTTCTTGATATACACTACAAAAAAGCATTTTCATATGTTTATAAAAAGAAAACAGGACCAAATGTTTTGGAGTTAAGAAGACATCGTGGAAAACTTTTAACTCTCAATGGAGAGTATGTGTAAAAGATTGCTTTTCTTTCACATAATGGAATGCAATACAGTGGTTAAAATGAATGAAATAGAACTGTCAGTATAAACATTCACAATTTCAAAACTAAAATAACAAGTTTGAAAACTAAATTGCAAAGGGATATATTTGGTATAAAATATTATATACTCTTTAAATGCCTCCAAAGCAATAGTGTGTGTGTGTGTATATATATCATATATATATATGATATTTTCTCTATAAAACATATGTGTGGGAGAATTATACACAAAATTCAGGATAATGATTACTTATGGAGAGAAAGGAGGAAGAAAAGATGGAGGTGTTGTACAGCCTTCAATATCCTCATAATATTTATTTACTTTTTCAACTCCTAAGAGAAATTAACTGATATAGAAAAATGTTAACATTTAATTACTGAATTATATTTAATGAAGGCATACCTTGCTTAGCATGCAGCAGTCACTGTTATACATGCTTTACAAATATTACTTGATTTAATTTTAATGGTAAAACCTATGAGGTAGTATTATTATAATGCTCATTTCCTAGATTACAAGACTAAGGCAAAGAAAGTTTCAATGGTTTGCACAAATTCGCATAGAGCTAGATTTGAAGCCAGGTATGTCTATTGTCTATTCATATGATGCCCTTTCTTGCATGGCTCATTTCTTCAACATCTGTAGTACCTGTAAATGGATATTTACAATATGTTTTTTCATACTTTGGGATTTTCTGAAAAGCATCATAATTAAAATCAAATACTTAAAATGAGGGAAATTCTGCTTGCCACTATTAGGTGACAAAAGGACCATATATATGTAGAAAGCCAGTTGTTAGAAGTAAGTCCCAACATAACCATAATTATTGATAGAGCAGGAGCCCTGGCATCTCAGACAAACACCATCCCTTTAAATTCCATCTCCTTTTCTGGCCACATGTATTTCAACGAAATCACTTCTCTCCTAACTACAAGCAGCCAAAAAGAGCAGACATTACAACACAAATAAGACATCTCAGCACACAGCGAGGTGAAGGAAAAGTCCCTTGAGTAACTGCCAAATTTCCCCTCATACAATGGGCCCCAGTAAAACACTGGGCCTTGTTAGGCACATTCCTTTCCCTTCAGGTGCACTAAGATAGGGAAGCTAAAAGCAGACTGGGGGAACAAGCATGCAGCTGCAGAAAGATGTATGGGAAGACACACAACTCTCCCTCCCAGACAAGCTCAACAAGGAGACACAGAAGCAGCCCAAGCCTCTGATAAACTCTCCCACCCTGAATCCTTAAGAACTGTCAGTCTCTGAGAAAGTGTGCCTCTGACCTAACTGAGCCAGAAGGTGCCCTCTCAGGTTTGTTTTCTCTAAAATAAATCTGTCCTTACTGGTGAGCCACTTTTTGTGTTTCTTTCCTCTCTCTTTACATCTTACAATCATAATAAATGTAAATGATCTAAACTCACCCATTAAATATCAGCTAAACAATACTTACAAGAGAGAAGCCTAATGCATCAAGCACATAGGGACTGAAAATAAAAGGATAGAAATAAATAAACTAGTAAACACTAACCAATAGAAAGATGATACGTTTATATTAATTCTATAAAAACTAAGCTTTAATTCAAGAAAATACATATTTTTAAAGATAGAGAAGGGCCACTTCCTCATGGAAGTCTTCCTTCAACAAGAAGTTAGTTACCTAAAATATGTGTGCACCTAACAAAATAAGTACACGTATACACTCAAAAAGGATAAAATTTCAGGGATATATATTTTTTAATCTACCCATACGGTTATTTTATGTGTCAGTTTGACTGGGCCACTGTGTGCCCAGATGTGTGGTCAGGCATTATTCTGTTGTGTCTGTGAGGGTGTTTCTGGATGAGATAAATGCTTTAGTTAATGAGTAAAGAAAGATATAAGAAATGGGTAGAACTGAAAGGATGAAATAAAGGGGAATTCCTCCTTCCTGACTGTATTTGAGCTAGGACTTTGAATTTTTCTGCCTTTAGATTCAAACTAAAACCTTGGCTCTTCCCAGATCTAAAGGTTGTCAGCCTTCGAACTGGTAACACAACATTCATTGACCATCCTGGTTCTCTGGCCTTTGGACTCAGACTATCATTGACCATCCTGGTTCTCTGGCCTTTGGACTCAGACTACAACTATACTATCAAACCTCCTAGGTCTCCAAATTGCCAACTGTATTTTTTAGAACTTGTCAGCCTTCATAACTGCAGGAACCAACTTTTTATAATCAATTTCCTTCTCCATATATTTGTGCGTGTCTATATACGTATATTATATGTAGATACGTATATAGACACACACACACATGCACATATATACACCATGTATATATGTGCATGCGTGTGTGTGTGTGTGTGTGTATATATACTTGTGGGCATCTGTGTATACACACACACTCATATATATGCATCATATTTATTTCTGCTACTGCAGAGAATCCAGAATAATACAACCCCCAAAATGGGTGATTTCAATAAAATTGGATTTCAATAATATTGGAGATAGGTCACATTTACAAAAGAACCTTAAAAACCAGTTTTGAAAAATTAAACATTCTAATAGATACATATCAACTTCCAAGTACTATAATTAGAGAAAAACAATATTCTCAAACACAAATGAAATTTCACTATTACCATTTTACATTTGGTCACATGATAGTGTGTAAGCAAGTCTTAACAAATGTCAAATAATTAGTGTCATAAACACCACAAGTTCTTTGACCTCATGCAATTAGGTTGAAGTCAGTTACAAATGATTTGTTCAGTCACTGCTTATTAGAAAAATGAAAAAAAAAACACAAGAAAGCAGTTCTCATGAATCTTTTGGATCCATACATCAAACAAAAATAAAAATAAAAATATTCAAATGTACTTACATATGTATAGAAAGATGTAAAATCTTACTGTCTTACTGTGTTATTTTTTGTTATAGCAAAAGCCTTGAAATGACGTAATTGTTCATCATGAAATAAGGAATTTCTTTAGTACAGTATTTTGCCTCCAGAAAATGGTATGCGATAGCTGTTCATGTTATTAAAAAGAACAAAGTTGCTGTTTGTTGATAAATTAGTATTAGGGTGAATAAGGTAAGTACAGAACAGCACATAGAATATACACTCATTTTAACTTGAAAATTGTATGTTTTAATATATATTTCCAAGAAATTGAACAAACTTCTCTTAGGGACAACTTCAGAATGGAGAATTATACATCTGGGCTCAGGTACTCTGTGGTACTGTCTAATTTCTTTTTCTTTCATATCCTTTATGCATTTACAACTTAAAAATACTACTAAAATGTTGAATGAATCAAAGAACCCTAGCCTAAAAATATGTCTTCTGAAATGTTGCCAAATGGCTTTCAGATCCTTCCACGAGTGATTTTTTTCCTTTGGTTTTAGCACTGGCATGTGCATTGGAATGCTCTTCAACATAATCCATCCTCATGAAAGTATACCATATGATGTCATCAGTAAATTAATGTGAAAAGGAGAATTGGATTTTCCAACCATAATTCTCTGGACTAAAGACACTGGGTGCCAGGGAAAGGAAAGGAGACACATGGAAAGAAGAAGGTAAGCTAAAAGCACTTGTACTTTCTAGGTCTGACAACAAAATTTCAGGTGGAGACTTCACTCAATGATCTTAAAACTCTTGAAAGATTTCCTGCAGTCCTTACTTTTTCAGACAAGAGGGTCAAGCTCAGCAATATTCTTTGTTGTAACTCCTGGTCTAAAGGGAAAAATGATTGAGATTCTGGGTAAAGTGAATAGAGAACTCTGATGAAAGCAATGGTTAACATAGGCCTGAAGCTTAGAAGCATCAAATTTACATAAACATAATTTTTTTAAAAACCAGCATAATTTTAATTTTATTGTAGTCATCATTTGCAGACACTGTTTATTTTGGAGAAGCGATTACAGAAATCTGACAAATCAAGGCCTGATGAGAATACTTAAATTAACCACATTCCAGAAGCCCAAATCTGAAAAGCAAAGGTGTTTCTGATATAACAGCCCAACTTCTGCATTTCTTCTCTATTGGGCACTGTAATATTGCACATATGGAAAACAAAATGGAGTGTTAAATAAAAAGTAATGGGATTAAGAAGAGTCATTGCTTAGTGAGTTAAAACAACACACATATACATGGAGAAGAAGAGGAAGACAGTGATAGAAAACATACTATTGATTTAATTCAGAATAATTTTCATTTTTGTCTATTACCATTAAATAGTACCATTACAGTAATATAATTTTGTATATTGACTTCCAAACTGTGAGTGGTTTTTATTTTGTATATTTGGAAACCTGAGCAAAGTTCTTTATAAAGACATTTCGTTTTTTCCCAAATTTGCTAGCTAATAGCTAGCTAAATGCTGGTTGCCTGAATATCTCTCACTAAGTATTTTGTCTTTTCCCATTGATTTTAATATGAACTTGGTCTGTATTTTCTTGGCATCTTTACTAAATCTACAGGTGTTGAAGTTGTTCAGATCTCAGTCATGGATCTTCTTAGGTTTTCTCAAGGCTAAAACACCCTTTCTATACTGACCATCAAAAAATTCCCAACTTCAGGCCAGATCTTTGTTCGACCTTCAGAGTTGGCATATCCAACTGCATGCCTTACATCTCCACATACCAAAACCAGACCTTCATTTCATCCTCCAAACATGTTTCCTCCTACAGGATTCCACTATTTCAGAAATTCACCGTGCTAAGTATCCTATATTTCAAGATAGAAATGTAGAGGATGATCCCTGAGGCAGCCTTTTCTCAATGAGTCTTCATCATTCACATCCAACACTTCACAGTTTGTGTGTCCTCTCCCAAAATTATACACTTAGTAAATAAAGTTCCAAAAATATAGACTTAGTAAATAAAGACTCCCCTAAACAACCTTCAATTGTCCACTTTTTTTTTTTCCAATTCACGTCAGTTTCTTTACAGAACAGCTGGAGTTCTGCAAAGTCAAATGTTAGAGTAAGTACCAGTTTCTGCCAGTATTACTATTTTCTTTATCACGAGATAAATGTTACTTAAAAACGTGCATATGAAGCTATACTAAGTAACAAAGTTAAATGATGTCTCTGTTTTACAGAACAGTACAAGGCAAATAGAATCAATTGTTATTATAGAATCTTTATAAATACACATACACGTAGTAGATATTTTAGACCCCACTTCATACATCTGCAATTTGGGTCTCAAAATAGTTAGCTTATCTTAAAGTCTAATATCAGATTACAGAACTGCGTCTCGCCACAATATCATGCTATCTCCCTTTAAGAACCAGCTGGGGAATCATTAAGAACAAAAAAAATGTCCTTTTCTTGAACATCTCCAAGGTGAGCCAAAAATCTAAATTTCCTGTGGAGATGTTGTCATGTGCAACTTCACCAAAACCTTTACAAATTTAACTACAGTTATGCTTCAGTGGCCTAGCTGTTTATCCAATACCTGCACACCTGCTTTAAAACAGAAAAATTTGGAAGTTAATACAAATATTAACTCTTATCATTACAGATGCTGACATCTGAAGACGCATTCCAATATTCTATGAATATGTGAAATTCAAATGTCAGTACAGTCTCCAAAATGTCAATGTAATCTTAGTAGCAGTGGATCATTTACAGAAGGTAATTTTGCCAGAGTGGACAATTTTTTTTTTTAAATATTGCTATTTTAGACTTATTGATTGCATTAACTTATACACAGTGTATAGCTAGAAACATAATCCTAAAGAAAATGTTCAGAAATAGGTTTCTTACTTTTTGCTAAATTGCAGACTAGCAGGTTAATTACTCCTGTGAAGTGCTAGATAATTGCGGTAGCATTTACCAAGAATGAGAAAGAAGATAGGGGCATATGACTTGAGAAGGTGGGAGTGAGGAAAAGATAAGGTATTTATTCCTGACTCCTGACTTGATGTTCTTTGTTTGATTCTTTTGTTTTTGTTGTTGTTGTTTTACTTTATCTTATGTGTCAGACCAGAGCTTCACAAACAGCCCCAAATAATTACATGGGTCATAAAAAACATATCCAGACAATTCTCATTATTTTCCATCAAAATCCTGGTTCAATCATTTGAAATGAGACCTGGAGAACCAGCAATTCTAACAAGTATGCTAAGCCATTGTTACCAAAATGACAATTGTGAAATATTTAGAAAACCAGGCAGGAGCCAGGTAATCAATATTTAATGATTGGTTCTTGCTGTAAGGGTAAAGGATTTTATTGAAATGACTATTTAAATGCAAGTTTTATGAAAAAGAATTGAGCACTTTAGTGCTTTCTCATTAATATGTTTAAAATATGTTTTGCTAAAGTGGAAAAATTATCTTTTCATTAGAAGTTAGCATTAGGGCCACAAATGACTTCTGAGTTAGCTTTTTGAAAATCTTCAGATCGTTAATTATAAAAACTATCTTGGGGGTTTATAAAATTCCAGAAAATCACTAAGAAAAATATACATAAAAATACCAGTTTCCAAATCAATCAAAATAACACTTACAAATAGACAAGAAAATATATAGACAATCTAGACCAGTAGAGGAAAACAGGACAGGTAAATGGATCCATTTTAGAAGAGATGAAAATTAAACGACCAACGGAAAATGGCTAGATGTTTGAGCTCATTAGTAATCCGGGGATATAAATCAAAACCACATTACATTCCAACTTTTGTTCGTTAGTTTGGCAACTATTAAAATAAAAGTACCAAGTGTAGTCAAGGGTATAAGGAATGGAAATTTGGTTCCATCAATCACAGGACTATCTAATGATATTTAGTAAAATTAGGGTGACTAAAACTTTGGTTGCTCCAATGGAAACTTTTTTGAGAACAAAGGGTACTAACATATATAAAATTATTTAATATTTATTATATTATTTCCTTACAGGTTTTTTTATTGTATTGATGGATCTATGAAATAGTTATCTTCCAACTATTTTTGAAAATAAAATGCTTCAAAAATTTAAAAACCACAATTACATATCTTGAGGCAAAACAGAAAAATAACTTCTTTATATTTATTATTTAAATATTTAAAAGAGTAGGCAGAATAATTATTCTAGAACATATTTATATGAAGTAATCTGTTTCTTAACAATAATTATCTGTAGTTCTTTTCTGGAAAATGCATTTATTTTAATATTATACTGATTTTTAAATAAAGTCACTTGAGCTTTTCCGAAGTTGCTTCTTCTTGTCACCGATAAAAGTTATCAACAATGTTTAGCTTTTTAAGTGAACTTTAAAAAGCATTTATCATGTTGTTCAATTTTTTTTCTGGCACAATAATATTTCCACAGCTTTATTTTGGTCCCAATGATTGACTAAAAATTCAAACCACATTTTAATCCAATTTTCTGTTTGAAACATCTAAATGGCATTATCCAACTCTTTTGGAATTTCTTCTGTTAATGGAGCTTATGGTGCTTACATACTAACAATTACTGATGAATATTTCTTAAGTGCAGAAAAATTAGAATTAAAAATGTACACAATTGATTTTAAAAAATAGTAATCTGATGTAAATAAAAAGCCAGGCATCTCAGAATTATATGCTTAATTTTTCCGAATTCACACACTAAACCTGTGAAAATGTCATCTTCAGGCATAGTTTTCTTCATGTAACTAAGTATTACCTTCTTAAATAGCAGCTGGTTTTTCCCCTCAACCCTCCATATTCTGGATTTCAGGATATCACTTTTAGCCTTATGGTCCCAACATGGACTACAAGGCTTTATGATTACACCGTGTGTTTATTGGCACCTTTCAGCCCATAATTTGATTGAAAGGGAAATTGAGCAGTTTTTGATTAAATATCTACTTGGATTTTTATGTCATTGCTGCTGAAACAGATTTTTTAAAAATAGTCATTAGCAAACAACCTATAAATAAATAGTTGTAGGTATACGAGAGATGACAAAACCCCTGTGGCCAGACAAATTAACTACGCTTTGTGGGCTAAGCTTCTATTTCTAACACATAATTTACATATATCTAGCCTACTATTTCCTTCATTTTCCCCAAACCCACCATATGATGATCTGGCAGTGTCACGTGAGTGAGCCACATAGAAAAAAAAAATATGTTAAATACTTCTTCCATCACCAGGCAAGACTGGAAGAAGCTAGCCATTACTAGCCAATACTGACTCAGCGTATATTGATTTATTGTCAAGCACTCTGCTACATGCTGTCCTTGAAAATGAAGCATTAACTATGTTTTGTATAAACTGTGTTAGGAAAATAAAGTTGATTTTCAGACTTATCCCCCTATTCAAGTCATCATTCTGTTAATATTTTATTTTCCTCACATACTGATAGAGCCCTGACAATAGCTATCTATAATTATTAAACAAAATGAACATTTAACAAACACATGCTGGTTCTAATCAATGTAACTTATAATAATACTTCATTAAAAATGAAAAACCTAAGACAAATGCAAAGCTGATTAGCATGGATGAACAACAGTAATAAAGTGGTAGCCCTGGGAGCTAAGGAGAATATTTTATCCCCTCAAAGTTAAAACTGTATGCACACTGCAGTCCAGCCATTCTTCTAGTATTTTCATTATAAACTCTCCCACATGTGTACCCAGAGGCATAGGGAAGGCTTTTCACTGTAGCATTTCAATAAACACAGAATGGAACATAATGAAATTCAGTAGACTGAGAACTATGCCATCAATAATGGCAGCTCTCAACAAAAATGTTAAGAAAAAAATAAGTGAAATAATACACAGCTTATAACATTTACATAAACATTAAAAATTCACAAAGCACCAGTCTCCTGACTGTCTTTAAAAGTATAAAAGATGGGATAGCTACCTTTATGCAAATTAACTAGACTTCAGTTGCACTAATTAAGAGAACAACAGCTGAGTCAATCACATGATAATAGGCAAGTTATAATTGATGTCAAAATTCTACCTGATTATATATTAACTTCAAAATCATATCACAAGTTTTCTTCTATTTTGAGAAACATCACTTTACTAATAAATAGAACAAAGATTGATTTTGCAGATTTGCCTGATTTCAATAGAGCATATTTCATCTTCAAATATGATAAGCACTTTCCAATCCATAAAACACTGTTAGAAAAAACTCTCAATCAGGCTAGACACACATTTCGAAGAGCCTGTGAGTTTGCAAATCATGTATGCCTCACTCTCATGTTACCCTGATAAAGCATAGCACTTACACAGTGTTTCTTAGCTTGAAAGAGTCTAGGAACTTTAACTAATTAATCCTTAGACTAACCAGTGAGATAGTGATAAGAAGTCCCATGAAGAGATCATTTAACTATATAATCCACACTTCCTTAAATGTAATTCAGCTTATGTGTCATGTTGTGTTTTCCTAGCTTTCTATTTCAATCTTCAGAGAAATAATATTTATGTGTGACTATATCATGCATAGGCATCTATTATGAATACAATTATGTAGACTGCACTCTGTCTGCTACTAAAAGCTAGCAGATGTGTGCACAGCCAATACATAAAAAAGTCTGGTACATTCTGCGGTATTTTCTTTTCTTATTTATTTCATATCTTATTTTCAGGTATTTCAGAGCAGACTTGTTAGATTTGAGCAGGCTAAAACTTTTTAAAGGAGGTATTACAATTCTCTTTTTGATTTTTATAATTAGTTTTTTGGAAAGCGTATTAAAATTAAACTTCTATAATTACGCTGAATGTAAAAGAATATTATATGTGAATGCTTCACCCAAATGAAATAATATTTAATATTCAATTTAGAATTCTCTCTAGTAGAATTTCCTTCTCTGCAGGTAGCTGGCTACAGGAGTCTAGCAAAACCAATCTAGTTTTGTGGTAAAGGCAAATACTGGGTTACTCAGTAAAGAACTCTTTCAGTCTGCAAAGCACAGTACATCTTTTCTCTGAGCAGAATAAATTCTTATCCAGTTTTACTGTTCAATTAAATATTCAATTGAAGTTAATCGTTTTCTTTTTTATTACAAAGAAAATCTGGTTAATTTCTAATTATTTGTACTAAATATATTCTCTGTAACTACCTAAAATTACATTGACATACACACACACACACAAAAGACTCAGTACAACTGGAAGACCAATGTGTACATGTGATCTGCTAAAAAAAAATAAATAAATAAAAATAAAAAACTTCTACTCTATTATTTTCATTATAGGATATAGTTGAAATTCGATCAATGGCCTATTTGAAATGAGTGTCTAAGACATCACTGGAGAAAGTATGTACAATGCAAAAAACATTTCTCTATGCATATACTTTATTTGTAAATACATTTATACTGTAGAGTTAAAATGGTTAACTTTTTTGTCAAAGACTGGTACTGGCTAAAATTCTGTTTCTTAATATATGTGTCCCATTTGTGTTTTGTATCTTATAATCCTTTTATGCTATATCTAAGATTTAAAATGTTTTAAACATTGGATGTTTGTCTTTAGTGGAAGTGTGGGGGACCCATGCGGTTGCTGTTTAGGGGATCTCATCTAAAGAAAGAAGTAGTAACACGCAGCTGAGCAGGCAGTGGGCAGTGGTCCAGTGCTAGGTTTTTAGCTGAGACATGAATAAGTTTCTCAGGAATTCTCAGAAGTATTTGACGGAAATGAAACTGGTTTACCAACGCTCTTCAAAAGAGTCAGCTAAAGAATATCCTATAGTGTCCTGAGGAGAAAAATGAGCAAGGCACATAATTTGAGACAGGAAAAATACTAGGTGATTGCAGGAGAAAAGCCAATCTCAAGCAGCAGTTTCACATGACAAGCAAAAATACACCCTTAAAGTAGCTGCATAAACTGGAAGCTGATAAGACTCCCACAAACAAGAGTGTGGGCAAAGCTGGATAGCAACAACTGGACCCAATATGGTGTTGGATTTGAGCTAGGTTTCGCCTTGGAGAAAATACCAAAAAAAAAAAAAAAAAAAAAAAAAAAAAATTACTGCTGCTACTGTGCAGCCCTGCTACTACAGTGCAGCAGAGCCACTGATGAAAGGCAGCAACTGCTTAAGTATGGCTGGTTCACATGTGAAAACTAGAAATCCCTGTTTGTTTAATTCATGTTTACTTTTTCTGTTATATAAAGTAAAAATTATTCCTTGCTGACACAGTGTTTCATTTTTCTTCCTTATTCCATACCATTTACTTTCTTCTCACATTAGTTATAGTTTGTAACTTGTTTTGTCAAATATATGCAAAGAGATAACACTGCAGTATTGTAGAAAGCACACTGCATTGGAAACAGACTCATATTGAAACAGGAAAATGCTGGAGGGCACACATCTGGAGAACTCAAGGCTCAGGGAAGAGACTGCAGTGAGAAATCACAGGCCATCCCTGGTCTGGGGGAGAAAGGCCCATCAGGGAACAGTAACACTCATACTTCAGAATTGGGGAACCTGAAGTGACCTAAGAGGTGGGCTTTAATGCTCAGCCACATTCCCTCGCTAGACACACACAGAAGGTCCCCTGCCATTTAACTGGTCATCTACAGTGGGACTTATTTTTACTTTTTACCAAGGCTCAACGGATAGCTGCCTCATTGTCTGCAGAAGAACACAGAGCTCTGTGGGGCTGTGGGAAAAGAGAGCTGACCTGCCCCCTTCCAAGTAAAAACCACCCTCCTTAGATGTCAGTGCCTTGAAGGGATGGGTTTGGTGTATTAATAAGAAGGAGTGCCTTGGACTGGATACTAAGAAATGTATTGCATTATTTTTCTTGTCCTCTATAACATGAAAGGTCAATTAGAGATATAGAAACAATGGAATATTTCACAGCATGGTCTGACATTTCACTGCACTTTTATCTTTTTAACCATGTACCAAGTTCATTAAATATGCAAAGGTAGGACTGTTATAGGACCAAAGTGGTGGAGTCAGAGGTCACAATCCACAGCAAACTGACAGTCCCTTGTGGATGGGAACCTGAGTGCTGAATTAGAGTGAGAATCAGCTTTCAGGCTACCAACAGGGGACAAGGAGAATGAAGCTATCAGCAGTTAACAATATTGGATTAATTGAAATGATGTTGACAGAGATTTTGTTAGCTTTACATCAAATTGAGTATAGTACTTCAAATTGAGTATTTGATAAGGGTAAACTCTTGTCAAATTTCCCATATGTAAAATTGAGGATTAATTCAAAGATTACACAACCCATACATATGATTATCTCATTTAAATGTATATACACAAGGGCAAACTTGCAGTGTGTAAATATTTGTCTACATCTAAATGTATCCAAATCCATTGATCAACAGTTAGAAATTTAGAAATTATTCTCCCATTTTACCATTCCCTTTCCTAGAATTTTGTCAGAAATATATTTTTTCCATCTGTTTGAATCCTACTTTCTGGAAGCATGTAATGTATGTATATAGTAAAGCCACGAGAAATCCCAGAGTTTGTATCAGAGAAAACATTAACACTGGTTTTATAAAAGATCCATTTTGAGGAGAAAGTTATACTTCACATGACTACAAATACAGAAGTATTCATCGAAAGCTAATATCGCTCAATACAATTTGTTTTTAATGGTTTATTTAAAATATGTAATCTCAAACGATTACTCGAGTAGAATAATGTCGTTGGTAATAAACAATGATTAAGAATTTCCTTTAATTTGTTGATTATTTAAAATGTAAGTAAAATACTAAAAAGTAGTAGTACTAAAAAGCAGCCATGTAGTTTCTCTATGGGTTTTTTTTTTTTAATTAATAGTATCAATGGAATTCTTTTACACAGAGAAATCTCCTTATATCATTTTATTATTGTACTTTTACTTTATTACTTGCTTGCATGTCGCAACTGATAGAAATAAAAATATTTTTATTTATACATATATAAAGCATGGATTTTTGTTTATGTTTTCTAGTGAGAGAAAGTCACCAATAATTTTATCTATATAGGAAAATTTTGACAAGCCCAAAATGCTTAACTTTCTTTTCTTTTGAAGGTTCTTATTTCAGTCTAGGTATGAGATGGAATTGACTGTGATCACTTTTTTATTTCACTATGACTACGGAGTTTCTGATACAGTGTTACAAATGTATAGACTTAAAAACTTGCTTTCTTCTTCTTCTTCCTTTGGACCTGTATCATGTGATTTCTGCAGTAATGTGCACTGTTATCTGAAATGAGGTTGCTGAAAGATACAAGCATAAATGGAATTTTTTACTTCCGTGAACCTTTAGGAACAGACAAGTGAAGCTGTAAGATAATTATGATATGAACTTAAATCCACAGTTTCTCACAGAAGCACATAAGGGTGAAAATGCATTTAAAAATACATGCCGCATCCAAAACATGAGGTGGGAAAATGAAAAGTTTATTTTGACATAAAGAACAGTTTAAAAGCTATGATTATTTCTGGTGAGAGCAACTAGCACTAAAATTCCTATTTTCTGTGTTTTAATACATGAAACTATTAATGTATCTTCATGCTCTAAAAACAGTTAGCTCTAACTTAAGCAACAACTTTACAGCCATTTCAAACACTGGGTGCATCATCTTAGAATTTCTCCAAGGATCTTTTGGGAGAAATATAATGTAATCTTGCTCTATAAACAATTGAATTAATCAATGAAATTATTATGACTGTAGTCTTGCAATTTCATTGTCCTTCTCTTTTCGGTTTTTACATATTCTCATTAAAATTCAAAAGCCCCTAGGAAGCATATGATAAATAACAACGAGTGAAACAGCTGAAAAATAAAAACTGAGCAGCAGACGCATTTCAAGGTTTCCTTTATGAGAATGCTACATTGACCATGTGACATACACATGGTATCAATCCCTGTGAGAAAATAATATTTGGGTAGCACTTGACAGTTCATCCAGTAACAGCAAATATTCTCATTTGACCTTCAAAAGGAATTTTAAACTTGTGTTTCATAAGTGACGAAAATGTGATTTAGTAACAGAAATCAGAGCTGTTACATCTCTTTAAGAACATGTCAACCAGTAAAGCAGAGGCATGAGTTTTCTTCTGGAGTGAAGAAGGCAATGTTTATTAAAATCATGAGTCTTTTTTTTAACGTTTCATTTTTATTAATGTTTTGCTTATCAAAATCGTTGCCCTTATTTGCAGTTATATTGCCTGTATTTGCCTATTACAGCAGTTATCACACTTACTATTCCTCATTTATCTCTGTACCTGTTCCTACTGCACGCTCAAAATAGCAAGGAAACAGTGTTTTTCTGAGCTTCTTGCAGACTGCCAGGCTTATTGTGGCATTTAGAAACTATCTGCTGAATGTTTGTGACATTTTCATTTAAGTTACATTCTAGGCCACTTGATTCTCATTTTCTATTTAGTATTTGGGTTTGGAGAGCTATTTTTAATTTTAAGGGTTTTTTTTTTCTTTTTTTTTTTTTTGTTTTGTTTTATTATCCTGTAAGTTCTAGGGTACATGTACACAACGTGCAGGTTTGTAACATAGGGATACATGTTCCATGTTTGTTAGCTGCCCCCATCAACTCGTCATTTACATTAGGTATTTCTCCAAATGCTATCCCTCCCTCAACCCCCCACCCCCGCGACCGGCCTCGGTGGGTGATGTTCCCTGCCCTGTGTCCATGTGTTCTCATTGTTCAACTCTCACTTATCAGTGAGAACATGCGGTGTTTGGTTTTCTGTCCTTGTGATAGTTTGCTTAGTATGATGGTTTCCAGCTTCATCCATGACCTTGCAAATACAATGAGATACCATCTCATGCCAGTTAGAATGGCGATCATTAAAAAGTGAGGGAACAACAGATGTTGGAGAGGATGTGGAGAAATGGGAACGCTTTTAAGTTTTTTTGTTGTTGTTTTTTTAAGTATATTTTAAGGATATACTTACACAGACGTGGAGCGCACAGTGTACCCCGTTCAAATTGGAGGCTCTGCTGGAGAGGGCAGCCAGGGCACAGAGCGTGGAGGCGCCCTAGGGGGGAGGAGAAGGTGCTGCTGTGGACGATATCGTGGCAGTGGTCCAGGTGGTGGTCGAGGAGAAGTCCGATATGGAGAGGCAGGAGGAGGATCAGCGGGCACGGCCATGCCCTGGCCCCAGCACTCCCCAGCCAGTAACAGACTCGTTGGAGCTCCGTGAATGCCCCAGGCCGCATGGCCTGCCAGCGGCTGAGGTAGAAGCTTTGGCAGAGGTTCCTGCCCGGCCTCCGGAGCGAGCAATGAGGACAGGTTGTGCGGCTCCGATCCCAGGCAGCATCTAGGGGTGAATGTTTACAGCTCCCGAATCCCCAGCGGCCATGTGTTATATACGATGTTAATTTAGTTTATCCATCTGTAGGCGTCTTGTGTTAGCTCAAGAAGACACTCTGCCTTACCGCAAAAACAGAAGGCTTTCTGGATCCCGGGGTTTCCTACTTTGGTGTACCTGAAGAATTGGCTCACACGTGGGCTTGGAGAATAAGTGCAAGGTTTCATTGAGTGGAAGTTGTCAGCAGATGGATGGTGAGCCAGAAGGGAGATGGAATGGGAACGTGTGCACACCCGTGACTGTGTGCCTTTGTGTACCTTGGTCTGGGGGGGCCCACACTCCGGCCCACAGATGTGCCTCAGACTCAGCTCTTGCGCTGGGAAGCAGGGCACCACCAGGTTTGGCAATCCAAATTCAGGACCCCTGAAGCCTACACGCTAGGGAGACGCGAAGAGTCCTCATGGTTCTCACAAATGACAGAGGGAGGAGGAAAAGGGTGGCTGGCTCAAGCTACCTAGAGGAGATGCCATGGATCTGAGATGATATTTGGAGGGAAACAAAACCTAGCTGGTGCACGTGGGTCCCTTCCACGCCTTGAGGCCTGTTAACACCTGGGGCTCAGTTAGGCTCAACTAAGGCCCTCTTACCCTCCACGCAGAGGTGCACAGGAGGGCGAACCCAGGTCTACGCCCTTCTAGAGTGGCCAGTCCTATCATGTTCTGTTTCAATAACTCCAGGGTCCCTTGACATGCTTTCTCCCTCTGCCACCCTCACTCATGCTTCCCCAGCCCTGAGACATTTCCTATGACATTAAAAAACAGACATAAAATTTGTAAAGTACCTTAATACTATAGATGCAGATAAAGTAATTTGTTATGAAAAGTGCTCTTCCTCCTTGTATCAGTCGTTTTCATGATGGGGGAAAGAATGCAACATACTTTGGTAAATTAAAAAAGTATAAAAGTAAAAATAGATCCCACTGTAGATGATCAATTAAATGGCAAGGAACCTTCTGTGTGTGTCCAGCGAAGCAATGTGGCTGAGCATTAAGGCTCACCTGAGTATTGGTGTAGACACACAGTTTCCCTCATACCAGTGTGAGTGTGGGCATGTTCCCACCTGCGTGTCTGAGCTGGTGCACGAGTGTGCACACCTGTGCCTGTGTACCTTTGTGTACCTTGGTTTGTTGGGGGACACACTCCCGCCCACAGATGTGCCTCAAACTCAGCTCTTGAGCTGGGAAACAGGGAGCCACCAGGTTTCGCAATCCAACTTCAGGACCTGAGAAGCCTGCGCGCTAGGGAGACGCAGAGTCCTCATGGTTCTCCAAACGGCAGAGGGAGGAGGAAAAGGGTGGCTGGCGTGAGCTACATAGAGGAGATGTCATGGACCTGAAATGACATCCGGAGGGAAATGAAACCTAGCAGCTGTTTCTATCTTCCTGTGTGTTCAGTCGGGGCATTCAGGGAAGAAGCAATGGAAACTGCGGGGCTTTGGGATTCGTTGTCTGGGAATCCCTGTGCACCAGAGAGTGTCCAGCCCATGAGACAGGAGGACAGCATGTGGGTCCGGCAGGGCCTGAGTCTCCAGGGAGGCTGGCATTCTCCCCAAGAGGGCATGGGTCGGTAGGTGGAGGAGGAACCCGGGCTGCGGGGTCAGGTAGATGAGACACTTATCACTTAGTCAGGTGGGAGCTCAGAAACAGGCCGGTGACAGCCAGTTCCAGTGCTTCATGTGCGCACACAAGCTTCTCCCCACGCATCCTCTCCAGGATGCCTCACCTGGGCGGATAGGAAGCAAGGCACACAGCATCCTAAGCTTATGGTCATGAGTGGACCCAGAGGGGGGTCTCCAGTATCACTGGTCCCAGGAGAGGCAGGCATGCATGGTCTCTTCAAGACAGGGGTAAAATGCATAAGCCCAACTCTCCACCCAGTGGGTGTCTTGCCCTGATGATGTCAGCCATGGCAGATACAGCTCTTCCACCTATATTGCAGATCCACAGGCTTAAAACATCCTCCCGGCATTCTCCGGGAATGGTCCCTGGACTCTGGACCAGCCAGTGCCCCAGGACTGTTCCTTCCCAGCCGCCAAGCTCATGGGAGGCTCAGTGGGGACTCTCCTCCTAGTACATGGCCACCCACAGGCACTGTCAACAACCCAGGGCCCTTCTACATTCCAGGGTCCTGCCACCTTACCCAGCAGCGGGATAATGGGAAGGGAAAGAGCTGGAACAGACAGAGTGGAGGCCACAAGCCTCACACTCCTGCATGGCAAGTGAAGGGGGGGGGATCCTTTTCAGCCCAGGGAGCTGCTTCCTGAACATACCTGGAAGCCCAGCAGAAGCTGAGGGATTCATTCCACTACAGCTGGGCATGGGGGATTTCAATGTGTGCCGGAGCCCTGGATCCTAGTCGCCCTACCAGGTGTACTTCTCCTCCAGGTCACATTATGTTCACAACCTCTTTAACCCAGATGGACTCCTTGTCCTCACTACATGGTGTTGGCTGTAAGGGTTACTTCTGGTGCCCCAGCTGCTGTTTCAAGGTGCAGAGATGGACCAGCAGACCCCTGAGTCCTTGTCCTCCTGTCCAAGTAATACCCATAGAAATAGTAAAATAGTGGCACATCAGACCTCTTGACATTTTTAAAGCTGACATGTTTACAAGCATTTCATCCAGATATTTATGAGTTTATCTCATTTATTTTATTTATTTATAGCTGTCATTTCAAAATCTATTTTTGCTTGAGAGTTATTTATACATGTAACCAAATGTTCAGAGCTATGACATATAGGTTTCGAGGTTAAAAGTCTGTATCTGCTATTGTGTTGGGTAAAACCCATCCAGCACTTATAAAAATAATTAGTGATTAGGCATGGCCACTGTAGTGGTCTAAAACACACTTTGAAATTCTTCTCAAACTCATTTGAAAATATTCCTGATGTAACTGAACATAGTACTTGCTTCTAATGCTTTCTAATAGAAAACACGGCAAGCATTTTCTAGATACTGGGCCACCTCTGGCCTAGGCTAGAAAAGGTGACACAGCTGTGCCTAAGTCTCCTGCTCTCATGGGGACAAACCCCTTAGGAGAGCCCTGGACCAGTACATCACGAAGTCTAACACCCTGATAACACTATACAGAAGGGACATGCCATGGAAAGACTCATAGAAATAGGAGATGCCCAAGGATCTCAGCATTCCAGCCCCAGCTATTTGAGTCATGCTAGCCATGGCACCAGGGAGACAGGAAGACAACTGACAATGTCCCCATCCTGAGCCATCACTAGACTGCATCCTCCTGAGTGCCCCTGAACCACAATCATTTGGCTGAGAGACTATGGAAGATTGCAGAGACTGAGAGTTAGTAAATTATAATGATTGTTTTAAGCCATTACATTTTAGATAATTTTGAAAAGCTCTTTAGACTCCTAGAAAAACTGAGTTGTCTACTGATTTGAATAATTGTGGAGAGCTTTAAAGGCCAATGTCACGAATGCTAATACCCTGGAAAAGTCAAACCATCAAGACTCTTCAAAACACAACAGATCTTTAATGTCCCTTTGCTATGGCTGGAGAATAACCTAACATGTATCTGATAGACCTTTTGGAAAGCCTCTGTTCACATCTCTCGGCCTGGTATGGGTCAACTCTGGTCTGGTTTAATTCTAGGCAACTGCAGCAGCTCACCTTTCATTTTAGGTCGTGGCCTACACTGATTTTTTGATCACTGACTGTGTCTGTGTCTGTGCGTGTATGTTTTGTGTGTTACCATACTTTATCCGAAAGACCTAAATAATAGTGTTATAGTTTTTTTGTGAACATAAAGCATTCCAGGAAGACAATATTGCTTATCTACTGAGCTTTAAAACAGATACGAGGCAGGGCACAGAGGCTCACAGGTGCGTTCCCAGCAGTTTGGCAGGCCAAGGTGGGCAGATTTCTTGATGTCAGGAGTTTGAGACGAGCCTGGACAACATGGCAAGATCTCATGTCTAATATCATATGAAAGCTAGCCAGCCTTGGTGGCCCATGCATATTATCCCAAACCCTGGGGACAGAGTTTGCCCTGTATTAAGATTATGCCACTGTGCTCCAGCCTGGGCACCAGAGTGAGACTCTGTCTCAGAAATAAAAACAAATAATAAAATACTAAAATAGATAGGAGAGATCACTGAAGAGAGAAATGAATAAAACTGGGTGGGTATTGTGGCTTATGCCTGGAATCCCAGCACTTTGAGAGTCTGAGGTGGGTGGATCACTTGAGGACAGGAGTTCAAGACCAGCCTGAGCAAATATTGTGAAAACCGGTCTCTACTAAAAATACAAAAAAGGAAAAATAGATAGGATCGGTGTCATATGCCTGCAGTGGCAGCTGCTCAGGAGGCTGTGACTGGACAATTGCTTGAACCCAGGATGGGGAGGTTGTAGTGAGCTGAGATCATGCCACTGCACACCAGCCTAGGCAACAGAGCAGAATTCTGTCTTCAAAAAAAATCAAAGAGAGAAAAAGAGAGAGGGAGGAAGGAAGGAAGGAAGGAAGAAGGGAAGGAAGGAAGGTTGGAGGGAGGGAGGGAATAAAGAAGGGAGAGAAGAGAGAATGAAAGGTATAAAACCAACAGGAAATGAATAAAAATAAAAACTTGCCATTTTGCCCATTATCCACATGAATTTTTGAACTATGTTTAAAATAATATTTAGGTCTCTAGTCGACTAACTGAAAGTTTAAAATAAGCTAGTGTAGATTGTCAAAATTACTCATGTAACTATGGTATTAACTAACATTCTTGTAGTTTTCAACAACCAAATCAAATTAATGTTTATCATCAAATCACATACTAGTGAGTGCAGGGTAGTCTGTTATGCTGCCTAATCTACACTAAATTAAAAATGAAATCAAATCTGCAAAAGGCTTTACAGTTACTATTACCAGGAAAGACTGTTTTGTTTCCTGACTTGTGGAGGGTTTTATTTCCACAGTGTTGAGGGCTCTGGCAGAAAGCCTTCTTGGTCTAAACTCACCACTTATCATCACAGTATTTATGTGTCAGGCATTAAGGGGAATGAGCATCCAATCCCACTGCTTTTCTGCATTGGTTCCCATGCACAAGCAAATGTGCTGTGTTAGTGACTATCAAATATTCTTACATTTGATCAAGGAAATTTGTGTTTTCCAAACTGTAAAACAAAAATATTACTATCAGTTGTATTTTTATTATTTATTTACTTAGAGGCAGGGTGTTGCTCTGTCATCAGGGTGAATCATACATCACTGTAGTGTCAGACTTTTGGGCTCAGAGGATCCTCCAACAGCAGCCTCCCAAAGTACTGAAATTACAGACCTAAGTCATTGCACTCAGCCTCAAGTTTAGAGATAAAGGCTAAGGAATATATTGTAAACTATGTAAATAAACATAATTGCATGCTCTCCAGAGAGCTGTAAGAAAGCCCTGCAAAACTGCCATTGTGGACAAGGCTGCTGACAACAATGTAATGCAAGCAAAGGAGTGGGTCCTTCCCCACTGAGCCTTCAGATGATACCAGAGGCCAGCTTGGCATTTCCACTGCAGCTTTTTGAGAGAACATGAAACATAGGTGTGTGTGTTTGTGTGTGTGTTTGTGTGTGTGTGTGTGTGTGTGTAAGCATACATACAGAACCTGTTGAACAAACTAGGATCACCCACACAATGGAATATGATGTAGCTTTTTGTAGATCTGGTAGAATTCTTCCAAATCTATCAGTTTCTGGGCTTTTTTTTTTTTTTTTGGCTGGTTGGTCACTTATTACTAATGATTCCATTTTGGAAATTGAAATTGGACAGGTTGGAGCTGAGACTGTGTCCACTTACATTCTCTTGTGGAACACAGAATGGCATGCTTGTAATTTTGGCTGTGATGGTTACTGGAAGGTCTCTGCACAGATAGGCTAGCTTTCTGCCAGCAGCAAGAGGGCCTAGGACTGACAATCAGTTCCCTTGATATCTGCTGTTGAACAGTGGGAAGGGCTGGAGCTGAGACTGGGATTCTCTGTTTCTCAATAAAGTCGTGTGCTCTAGAGATTCTAATGCCCCAGTGATTTCCATTAGATATATCAGAAGTGATCTTCCTTCCAGGGGTACCAAGGCTTATTATATAAACGACTTGCCCACTGTGTCCAGGTAGGGCCAGAAACTTCATCCTTCACTACTAAATTGCCTCTGCTTTTCAGCCTGGGGATGGGTGGAGCACACAGGGCTAGGATGGTCAAAAGTATGGCAGCTGGGATTGGGTGGGGTCATATGCCCCTTCTGTGGATAATCACCAAGCTGCCTCTTTGTCACAGCCTTGGAATTTTGCAGAGAAAATCACTGTGGGATTTGGCAGTTAGTCAGTGATTTGAGCCTGGCAGACCCATCAACCATGGTTCGTTGCTGCAGAATGATGCTGTTGCTTCCTTTCTCTGACAGTGCACCTCTGCTGGCTGGAATGCAAAGCCACTGGTAAGATTACTGTTATGATCCCTGTAAGCCCCATCCATGTACTTTGTTTCTAACTGACCCCAGTTGTCTGATACCCGCAATGTTTCCCACAGGGTAAGACTAGAGAGAACATCACATGAAGAATTGCAAAATGGAAAAGAAAAGGCTGAATGTACACCTTCAACTCTCTCCTCCCTGAAGAAACTGTGAGTCCAGGGAAATTTTTTGTATGCAACACTATGCTGGCTTGGAGAGGAGAAAAGTATCACATTAAAACTGTTATTTTATCCTATTTGTGTGGCTATTCTTAGTTCTACAGTCGAAGAAGGTGTCTCAGATTCAATCGCAAGTTATGGAATCATTCACTAAGGTGTCCTTACCTAAGGAGAGTTGTGAGTTAAGGTTTTTGTTTTTCAGAGAGGGAGGGAGTTAGTAGAATCACAGAATGCCTATTGTGTCACATCAGACCCCAGAAACAGGCAAGTTGAAAGACTGTTCCAGGCTGAGCACAGTGGCTCACACATGTAACCCCAGAACTTTGGGAAGCTGAGGTGAGCATATCACGAGGTCAGGAGGTGAAGACCATCCTGCCTAAGCGGGTGAAATCCCCTGTCTACTAAACATACATACACACACACACACACACACACACACACACACACACACACACACACAAATAGCCAGGCCTGGTGGCATGTGACTGTAGTACCAGCTACTTGGAATGTTGAGGCAGGAGTATCTCTTGAACCCAGGAGATAGAGGTCAAAGTGAGCTGACATCACGCCACTGCACTCCAACCTGGGTAACAAAGTGAGACTCAATCTCAAAAAAAAAAAAAAAAAATAGCGATCCTAAGGGAGGAGGAGTTTAAAAGGTTGGGGTGCTTCCATGGAGAAGCCGAAAGCTAGAGCAAGCCAAGGGTTGGATTTAAGGAAGAGCTCACGGGACCATTGAAAACCACCTCTTTGTCCTCTATGGAATGAAGGAAATAGTGAATTCTGAGCTCCATTCCTTACTGACATAGGCAAGTTATCAACCAGAGATACATGTCTTAATCTGTTTGTGTTCCTAAAAAAGACTATGAGACTGGGAAATTTATACAGAAAAGAGCTTTCATTGGATCCTGGTTCTGCAGGCTGTAAAAGATGTGTGGTGCCAGCATCTGCATCTGGTGAGAGCCTCACCAGGATTCCACTCAGGATGGAACATAAAAGGAAAACAGTCACGTCATGTGTGGAGAGAAGAGAAGGGGAGAGAGAGAAGAGGAGAAGGTATAAGGCTCTTTTCAACAAACTACTTGGATGTGATCTAGACTGTGGCAATAATACAGTGGAAAACTCACTTATTAACCATTGCAAGGCAGCCAGGCCATTTGTGAGGGATCCATCCCCATGACCCAAACAAACACCTCCCACTAGGTGTCATTTACAGTGTGGAGGACCGTATTTCATCCTGAGACTTGGAGGAAAAAATGTCCAAACTACATCAATAGGCAAGTTTAAAAATCATGCAGAGTTATTGTAAAACAACCCTTTTTCCTCTTTAGAATCCTGGAACTACAAAATGCTGGGATTCATTAGCTTCCAGAGATTGGTAAGTTAGTGTGCAAACTCTTAGGCAGCAACCTGAGAAGTCAAGGCCATAGTTGAGTAGTTCGACTTCTTGGAAGGAAAATTTAGAAGCTCAGTATATTGCTAGAGTGAGTGATGATGAAGACTGATGAGAAATGCCTATGTGCCTGCTCTCAGAGGACCTTGACAGATCCAAAAGTCAAAATTAGAAACAAGATACCTGGGCAAAAGCTATAAAAGTCAAGATAAGGCTGGGTGCAGGCTCACGCCTGTAATCCCAGCTCTTTGGCAGGATGAGGAAGGTGGATGAGCTGAGGTCAGGAGTTTGAGACCAGCCTGACCAACATTGTGAAAACTTGTCTCTACTAAGAAATACGAAAGTTAGCCTGGCATGGTCACAGATGCCAGGAGGCTGAGACAGGGGAATATCCGTTACTCAGGAGGCTGAGACAGGGGAACCACTTGAGCCTGGGAGGCAGAGTTTTCAGTGAGCTGAGATCATGCTATTGCACTCCAGCCTGTGCAGCAGAGCAAGACTCCATCTCAAAATAAAAAAGAAGGAAAAAAGTCAAGACGTTAGATGTACAATCTAAAATCTTCGAGGAACAAGGTGGGAGCTGAGCTTTCTTGACTGCTTAAGATTCAGTAAACCAGGAGGAAACAGTTTTAGAAGTGCTTGAATGTCTACTTAAATCCCTCTTTTATCTTGGAGGTCCTAGGAGAGCTTTGAATGCCAATCTGTGCTAGAATCCAGAAATAGGCAATCATTTTGTTAAGAAGCAGCTGTTAACAGTTGGGGCATTACGTATGTGGCTTAACACTTCAGTCCTCTTAGAGAAGCTGTGAAATAACAGTTCTCTATTGACTCTAGGGTCATGTGTCAGCCACAAATTCTAGAACAAGATCATGATTCAGTTTTTCTTATTTCTTTTTAAGTGAGTATTTTCATAATCCTATGTGCAAGAGTATCTCAACTAGTTTCTGAGTTTATCTCATAGGGAATTGTTGTGGGTGTGGCTTTTTATTTGTTGCGTTTGTGGATGGAGGAACAAATTAGAGCCTCCTATTTTATCACCTTGTTGGAGATACCCTTTTAATTTTTTACTTATTTAAAAAGATTTGTACATAACAGTTGTAGATACTTTTGGCATACATGCGATATTTTGATACAAGCAATGTGTACTGGTAAGGAAGGGATCAAAGAGGGAATGGGGGTGGGTTCAATTATAGTTGCTTAGAAGGAATAAGATCTAGTGTTCAGTAGCACAAGATGAGTACATTTAATAATGGTTTATTATATATCTCAAAAGAATTAATAGAGTGAAGGTGGAATGTCTCCCAGATTAGAGTGCATGGCACAATATCGGCTCAATGCAGCCTCAGCCTTCCAGGTTTACACGATTCTCCTGCCTGAGCCTCCCAATTAATTGTAACACACTACAGGCGTGTGCCACCACACCGGGCTAATTTTTATATTTTTGCTAGAGAAGGGATTTCATGGTGTTGGCCAGCCTGGTTTTCAACTCCTGACCTAAAGGTATCTGCAAGCCTCAGCTTCCCAAGTGTTGGAATTAAAGACCTGAGTCATCACACCTGGACAATAAGATACACAAGACTAGGGAGTTGTATCTTTTCACTTCACCCTCACAATCCTATGTTATAGGTGAATGAAAACACAACTTCATAACATGAATAATTCACTTAAAAATCGAAGTTGGTAACTTCTCCCTTTAAAATTATTTGCACCCTTACCTTATAAAAAGTGATGATCTTGTAAAATTTTCTCAAGAAAATACTCCTTCCTTGCAGATTAGTCTGTTAATTGTAAAAATTATGGACTGCAAAACTTCAGGAACTTCATGTGTTTCATTTCTTTAGGTGTATAATCAGGAAAAGTAATTGGTTTAGTTATTTAGGTCCAAATCTTTTTATTTTTAACATTCGATGATTTCTTAAACCTTTAAGCAATCCCGTCTGAAACTTTATGCAGTTATGTTTTATACACTTCATTGTCCCAAAAGTGTGAGGTTTAAAGCATTTCCATTCATATCATCAATTAAATCTGATAGGCTGAGAGTGGTGGCTCATGCCTGTAATTTTAGGATTACACTTTGGGAGTCCAAGGAGGATGGATCAGGATTTTAAAGAGTGGCCTGGCAAACATGGTGAAATGCATTCTGTACTAAAAATATGAAAAATTAGCCAGCTGTGGTGCATACTTATCTAATACCAGTTACTCAGGATGCTGAGGCAGAAGAAGAGCTTGACCCAGAAGGCGGAGTTTGCAGTAAGCCAAGACGGAGCCACTGCATCCCAGCTTGGGCGACAAAGCTACGTTTCATCTCAAAAAAAAAAAAAAAAAAAAAAAAAAAACTGATAAAATCCCAACCATTCTAAATTATTCCTATTTGTAAGAACTTATTACTAAACTGTTATAACAACCACTGCCAAAACTTTCAAGAAAAAATTATCATGAGTACCACCCAAGACAAAACACCTACTTTCCACTATTTAAACTAGGAACATTTAATTTCATTATGCTATGCACTTCAGAAACTTAGCTAGTTCAGTTTTGATTTAGGTAAAAAAAAAAAAAAAAAAAAAAAGGTTTCATTATCATATCCTCTTTCAGTCACCGAACGCTTCAAGTAGAATGTTACAGATGTTTTAAACTTTAGTATCAACCACATCTATTTATTTCCTTTGACCTGTACTATTCCTCTAAAAGATAAACGTTTTATGGTGAGGCAGACAGTTTTGTAGTCTTTCTGAAGGCTTCTCAAACATTTTAAGCTTATAAGTTTTTAAAGAGAAACAGCCTAATTGGAAAACTTGCGCCGCTTGCAAGGGAGATGTAACATATGCCTAATTTTGTATCTATTTATGTTCAAAGAAACAAAGGAAAATGTTCAGCAAACAACAGAATTTACTCTCCTATTGAATTTGCTTTTAAGCATGTGCAGCTAACCAATAACATCAGGAATTTTCTATTACTGTAAAATTTTATTCTGAACATTTTAATGTAGATATTACATCTAAACAGATAGTTTTCAAATAGCATTAACAAGTATGAAATTACTTTGAAGAAAATTCCTTTTCCTTTGAATACCTCAAAACCTTCATGGAGGAAGTTAGTATCTACCTGTCTCCACAAAGCCCATATGCTTCTTTTAGTAATATGCAGGTAACAATGCAGAAATAACATTTCAATTTTCGATTTTCAAACAAGGTTTGGTATGCAATAACTATTATTTGGAATACTTGCTTTAATATCTGCTTCAGTCTCCTTTTCAGATCGACTTTCCCGACCATCTACTGTAGATGCCACATAACTTCACTTACCATATGCTTCACGACGAGCAGGGTGAACCCTACCCAGAGAAGGTGGATTCCTTTGGTCTTTTCTGCCAGTGTGCTCATGACCACAAAAGTAAAAATCACTGCAGCTTCTTGAGTAACTTTCTTGACTTCTGCCATATCTATCTCGTGTATTGTTATAATCAGAGTGGCTGCTTCCACCATAAGACATCCGAGGCCCTCTTGCAGGTGGTGCACCATGAGAGGTCCCTGCAGGGTTGATAAAATAATATGTTGGACTATATTTAAACACTTTTACTGCCACCACTAAAGGATGAATTAGTTAAAGTGCTATTTGGAAATATCTGCTTTCCTCTGCCCTTGTTGACAGGATAGATATTAATTAAGCCTGCATTGGTCAGAAGGTTTTATTTAAAAGAAGTGTAGGAGTAGTATTTTGAAGCTTAACAAATTTAATTCTGAAGTAAACGTTGAGTCACTTTTTCTGCACATGAAGTTCTCTCCTTCATATCGTTCCCTACGTTTTATACTGTTAGACTACTCAATATTTAAATATGTTATATTGTCCTTTATAATTTTCCTTAGAATTTCATTAAAATAATGATCTGGACTATTACATAAAATTCTTTAATTTAAAAATCCATCCTGGACTCTTACCATATCCCTGAAATTCATTTTTGTAAGAACTTCCACTTGCACAATCAGAATGATCTCTACCACGGGTTTTGTCGTAGCCACCACTATCACTAAATTGAAAAAAAAATTTTTAATGTCAGAATAAACAATTTAAGAAATCTATTTGATAAATCCAGATAATGTTATAGTACCTATATCCTTTAGAGGAATGTTCATCCCGACTAGATTGACCATTATCATGGTATGCATAGCCTCTAGATGGTGGAGCATAATCCCTGGTTTCTTGGGAGCTTGGATGATTTCTGTGTGAGTAAGTTTAAGCAACAAATTTTAAATTTTCAACTTCTACTATCCAACATATAACTAAATTACAACTTAAACACAATTAAATTGCCAAACATCTAAAAAGATATTTCTCCAAATAAAATAGGCAAATGCCCAAAAACACATGGAACAGATACTAATAATCAGTGATTCATAAAATGCATTTCACATCCAAAATGAGATTCCAGACTTCACACACACACACTAGAATGGCATTACATTTTAAAAAGCAGGAAGTAGCAAGTGTTTGAGAGTATGTAGATAAATTGGAACCCTAATACAATGTTAGCTGGAATGAATAACTTAAGAAATCTTTTTGACAAGTCCAGAAAAAGTTATAGTACCTATATCCTCTAGAGTGATGTTCATCCCGACTAGAATGACCATAATCATGATATGCATAGTCTCTAGATGGTGGAGCATAATCCCTAGTTTCTCAGGAGCTTGGATGATTTCTGCGTGCATAAGTTTAAGCAACACATTTTAAATTTTCAACTTCTAGTATCCAAAACGTAACTAAGTTACAACTTAAACAAAATTAAAAGGTCCAAAACCTAAATGGATATTTCTTCAAATAAAATAGGCAAATGCCCAAAAAGCACATGAACAGATACTCACAATCAGTGATTCAGAAAATGCACTTCAAATCCAAAATGAGATACCATAATTCACACACACACACACACACACACACACACACTGGAATGGCAATAAAAGCAGGAAATAGCAAGTGTTTGACAGGATGCAGATAAATTGGAACCCTGATACAATGCTAGTTGGAATGGAAAATGGTGCAGCTACTATGGAGAAATGTAGTGGTTCCTCAAGAAAACAATATAATTATCATACTACCAAGCAATTCCACTCATATACACCCCGAATTGAATACGTGTACTCAAACAAATATGCGTGCATAGAAATACTGCGGTGGAAACAACCCAAATAAAATAATGAGTTAACAGCTTGTGGAAGGAGTGAAGTGCTATGATGTAAATGAACCTTCAGGACATCATGGAAAAGGAAAGGAGAGAGATACAAAAAGTCGTGTAGTGTTTGAGCCCATTAACATTAAATGCCCACAACAGTAAGTTCAGAGGCAGAACACTGACTGGTGTTTGCTAGCAGCTGAGGGAAGGGAGAAAATGGAAGGAACTGCTTAACTGGTAGTTGGAGTTTTATTTTGGCGTCATGAAAATGTTTTGGAACTCGATGGAGGTAGTTGTTGCATGACATAGAATGTATTAAATGCCACTTAACTGTTTACCTTATAATAATTAATTTTGTTATGTTTATTTCATCATCAAAACAAAAATAATCAACTTTTTAAAATTTTTTCCTTTACCCATCCTTAGCTGCATAACCGTCATCTCTTAGAGACATATGGTCATTTCTCCAGGAAGAGATTGGCTCTCTGAGTGGAGGACCTCCCTAATTCCCTCTTCCATATGATACGGGACCTTTAACATTAAAATGTTGGAACATTATGTAAAGAACACCTAATCTGAAACACTATTTTCTCTTCTCTCAAACAACTTTTTAAAATTATTTCTTCTATGACTCCATTCTTTGTTTCCTAAATTACTAGACAGTCATGACACTGTGAATATTTCTTATGGCTTTGGATAATCCCATGGCTCCCACAAGGCCAGTTCTTCTAACGAAGCTGAAGGCAAACATTAATTCTTAGGTAAAAGTTCATTTGTAATGGTTAAGAACTACTTAGTTACTATTTTCCTTTTCATATGAATTACTGATGACTACAAATGACATAGGGAAAACATGTAAAACCACCAAATCTTCACAATTTGAAAGTTTACATACATTGTCCTTTCTCAGCTGAGGAAGGTAAATTTTCCCACATAGTTCAATCTACCTCACAAACACAAATACTGCTACCTTTGAACGACTGCATGCTAAACTTTTACATGAAAGTTCTCCTTTCTCTCTAAGTGGTTGGCTCTATCTTAAATGTTGACAAATTAAAATGTACTAGTGAAAACTTTCTAATGATAGCCAAGATTTACTTTTACTGCAATAAACAACACTATTAAAGGGGTCATTACAACATCGTTGCTGTTTCAAAATAGAAAAAATTATCCTTTAATATACTCTTCACAGTGCTATTCCTTAAAGGTCAGCCTTTCACCTATGATATGTTCACTAGCTAATTTTCCAATGGAAATGTGTTGGCTTGGGTATCCTGAAGTCAATAAATACCTGACTTCACCAATACTCTACTTATGAAATGTAAAATTGGAAATGTCAGTTTTTAATTTCCTCCATATTAGGATGGAGGACTAAGTAAGAATTTTAATTTGTTCTGCTTACTTTCTTTGCTGGAAACTTCTGTTTCTTGTCTTGCTTTCTTCTGTTCAGTCTGCAATCTTACAATTGTCCTTCTCAAAAATATTACTTCTATTCAATCCTACTGCTCACATCATGTTGCTTAGTACTAAATTCTCTCCTCAAATAATTTCCAACCTTACACTAAGGATATTGTGTTAATGTTTAAACATCCTAGAACAATCTTAATTATTGATTTACAGTTCAGCTAATAACTCAATTTAAAAATTACATGGATTCTGTTATTTGGGGGAAGATCTTAAATCCCTTACAAGACCTCTTGCAGCCACGTCGCCCATTGTTTCTACCTTGAAACTTCTTTTTTTATTTCTGGGCCCAAAATATTTGCCCAGATTTGCTCGTGGCTGCTTCCTCCCCAGTGTTCCAAAGTCATCCAAAATTCCTTAAACTGTTTATTCACCTTGAAAATCTAAGAACCTCCTTTATTGGCCTTCTCAACATTTATGTGCACATAACATTCCTATTTATTTTTACACAACAAAATATGTGAGATTAAGTAATTTAGAAATAACATTGGCTGGGTGTGGTGTCTCACACCAGTAATCCCAACACTTTGGGAGGCCGAGGCAGGTGGTTCATGAGATGAAGAGATAGAGACCATCCTGGCCAACAGGGTGAAACCCTCTCTCGCTCAAAGTAGCAAAATTAGGTGGGCATGGTGGCGTGGCCTGTAGGCAGGAGAATCAGTTGAACCCAGGAGGCAGAGGTTGCAGTGAGCCAAGATCGACCCACTGCAATCCAGCCTGTTGACACAGTGAGACTCTGTCTTAAAAAACAAACAGACAAAAACTCTACACAAATTACCTGCTCTTTTGCTTGAAAACTAGGGGGAAAAAGGAAATTATCATAGATTACTATACAGAAGTCAAAATTATCTCCAGAGTTACCACAAAGCCATGAACCAAAAGCTACCCTTGGTTTCTACCACAGCTTGAAATACTAATTTATAAGAGTGAATAAAAATGTGCTTTCTGCTATGTGCCAGGAAATGTGCTAGATGTAACAGAAATAAAAGCAACTAGGAAGACTTAAATATGCACTACATACAATTTCACAATCAATAGATTCATACATGGTACAGCAAGTACAAAATACCTACAATACGCAATGAGGAAGAAAATATGAAATCTAAGTGGTTTTTGAAGCATAAATTGATATTTTTGAGACACACACGGGGAAGGATAATTCTTAAGAAGTCCAAAAAAGCATTTTGGGGATAGCGTAAAGAGGAACAGAGGCTAAAAACAGATTGAGATAATGTTATTTATCATTTTTTTAATTTGCTATATTTTTTTGCTATAGAGTCTTGCTCTGTTGCCAGCCTGAAGGGCAGTGGCATGATCTCAGCTCACTACAACCTCCGCCTCACAGGTTCAACTGATTCCCCTGCCTCGGCCTACCAAGTAGCTGCAGCTACAGGCACACACCACCACTCCCGGTGGATTTTTTGTATTTTAGTAGAGGCAGGGTTTCACCATGTTGGCCATGATGGTTTCATTCTCCTAACATCATGATATGCCTGCCTTGGCCTCCCAAAGTGCTGGGATTACAGGCTTTAATAAAAAGTGCACATAAAAACAATGGCGCCTCAGCACCATCTCCCACAACTTGCCCAAATTTCAGACATGTCCGACAGTTAAAGGTAGAATCCTCAAGAAAAATCGATGAGTTTAACAAAAATGAATTTCTTAAAAGGACTAATATCACACTGCTCCCACCAAGCCCAGCCTGATTAGGATCATGTTATAAAGCAAAAAAGTTCTAAAGGGCCCAGAATGGAATGAACTTGACACAATGTAAAGGAATTCAACAGTTAACAGAATTACATAAAAGTTTAAAGCTTTAGTAAATACACAATCCCTAGATTTAAGACTCAATAGGACAACAGACCAATGTTTGGATCAAAACAAATCCTCAAACACACTGGGGAAATGAGTAATTAGGTATTCATGTTACATACATCACTCTGGTGACAGGGAAAAAACGTCCTCAGGAGAAAAGAGCAAGGATGGGGAAAAAATGCCAGTTACTTCTTGTGTTATCCAACTTCAATGTTCTCCTATTTTTTTCTATTTTCAAGTACTTAACACTTCCTTAAATGTAAAGGTCTTATTTAAACCCACTTTCTCAAAAATATATTTTCAGAAAATGGGAGAGAATCTTTCCTTCTTGTGAGTCTGTCTAGATGTCTATCCACAGTTTGTCTGTGCTCTAGAAGTATTTCCATGAATTGGAAGTAATTGCGTTAATGGCATGTAATAAATGTTGACTTTTTCCTTTCATTTACATGAGGGTCCCTTATAAGTTTAAAGCTCTTCAAAACCTTTGAAGATCTATTTACACTCATATTGAAATACAAACATAGAAAAAGGTTACCATATATTAATTTATATAAGGTTAATTCCAATACCCTTCCAACTACAGTTGAATGTATATGGCACAAAGAAGAGGATGTCTTCATATGGCATTCTACTATCTTCAAAAGTTATGTAATTCTAAAAAGACCTAGAAATACTGTTAACTGAAGAAGAGAGTTAGAATATTATTAATGAGAGACTCTACCTCTCCATTCATATCTTTGGCAGTATTCTTAGCATCTGCAGGGTTCTCAAAAGTAATAAATACAAAGCCTCTGGATTTGCTGGTTCAATCCTTTATCAAAAGAACTAAAATATATGAAAACATTTTACATTGATATAATGGACTCGTCAAGGTACTAACCATCTAAAAGTTACATCAAATCAAAAATAATTGCATTTCCCATCACTAGTATTATACTTCATACTGGTCACCCCTATAGTCAGCCTATTTTGTTCCAGTTTGTTCCCTAACTCCACAACACGTTTAGTTTTCCTTATTTTCGTTTCTAAGTAGTAGGTGATCCTTACCACAGATCCTTAACCTGCTACTGTGAGAATTTTCCAAATATCAAATAGATAACTTCAAAATAAGAGTTTAAAAACAATAAGGCATTTTAATGTAGGTATACAATGAACTTTGAAAAACATGTTTTTTCAAAACATATATATAACAGACATATTTTAAATATACATATTGAAATATACATATGAAAATACACACACACACACACACGCACACACGGTTTTAAGGGTTACCTTCTGATATGGGACCATGTTTCTCAAATACTGCTTTAAGCATCTTTTCATTGGTTTCCCTATTGAGGCCACCAATGAAAAGCTTGCCCGGATGATCTGCTTCTACCATTGTGCTGCAAATGGTCAAAGAAAAATCTATATTTAGATAAAAATAAATAAGCTAAAAAGATAAAATTTTATTACGTACCGTGTTGAAAACTCAAGTGAAATTCCCTTTCAGAGCCTGACATCTTTTTTAGTACTTCTTACTTTAAATACAAAAATCAATTCAAGATGGATTAAAGACTTAAACGTTAGACCTAAAACCATAAAAACCCTAGAAGAAAACCTAGGCAATACCATTCAGGACATAGGCATGGGCAAGGACTTCATGTCTAAAACACCAAAAGCAATGGCAACACAAGACAAAATTGACAAATGGGATCTAATTAAACTAAAGAGCTTCTGTACAGCAAAAGAAACTACCATCAGAGTGAACAAGCAACCTACAAAATGGGAGAAAATCTTTGCAACCTACTCATCTGACAAAGGGCTAATATCCAGAATCTACAATGAACTCAAACACATTTACAAGAAAAAAACAAACAACCCCATCCAAAAGTGGGCAAAGGACATGAACAGACAGTTCTCAAAAGAAGACATTTATGCAGCGAAAAAACACATGAGAAAATGCTCATCATCGCTGGCCATCAGAGCAATGCAAATCAAAACCACAATGAGATACCATCTCACACCATTAGAATGGCAATCATTAAAAAGTCAGGAAACAACAGGTGCTGGACAGGATGTGGAGAAATAGGAACACTTTTACACTGTTGGTGGGACTGTAAACTAGTTCAACCATTGTGGAAGTCAGTGTGGCGATTCCTCAGGGATCTAGAACTAGAAATACCATTTGACCCAGCCATCCCATTACTAGGTATATACACAAAGGACTATAAATCATGCTGCTATAAAGACACATGCACACGTATGTTTACTGCGGCACTATTCATAATAGCAAAGACTTGGATCCAACCCAAATGTCCAACAATGATAGACTGGATTAAGAAAATGTGGCACATATACACCATGGAATACTATGCAGCCAAAAAAATGATGAGTTCATGTCCTTTGTAGGGACATGGATGAAATTGGAAATCATCATTCTCAGTAAACTATCGCAAGAACAAAAAACCAAACACCGCATATTCTCACTCACAGGTGGGAACTGAACAATGAGATCACATGGACACAGGAAGGGGAACATCACATTCTGGGGACTGTTGTGGGGTAGGGGGAGGGGAGAGGGATAGCATTGGGAGATATACCTAATGCTAGATGACCAGTTAGTGGGTGCAGTGCACCAGCGTGGCACATGTATACATATGTAACTAACCTGCACAATGTGCACATGTACCCTAAAACTTAAAGTATAATAATAAAAGAAAAAAAAGAAAAATAAATAAATAAATATGTAAAATTTCTAACATACAGAGCAAAGGGGGCACTGACTTCATGGATAAATGCTGCATTTTAATATGGACCTGACAAAATCTCATTTCTAAAACTTAGATAAGAAAAGCTATTGTAATTTTCCTAAGTTGTAATGTGAAGGAGTGCCCCATTTAAATAATTTTATTTGAAAACTATATATTTATGAGGTACAGTGTGAGGTTTTGTGTATTTTCTTTCTTGAGATGTATATCCCCTGTTGCCAAAATGCACTGCTCATTGCCGCCTCCTCCACCCAGCCTCAACTGATCTTCCCATAACTCAGCTTCCCAAGTAGCTGGTACTACCGGGGCTTTTTACCAGAGCTGGGAAATTTTTTGTGTTTTTTTTTTAAATAGACATGCGTTTCCCCATATTGCCCAAGCCAGTCTCCAAATCCTGGGTTCAAGTGATTTGCTGGCTTGGGACTATTAGAGTGATGGCATTTCAACGGTGAACCACCACGCCCAGCGGGATATGTGGATAAAAGATTAAATCAAGGTAATTAAAATGTTCTTGGGGGAGAACACTTAAAATATCTTACCATCTTTCAGTGATTTGAAATATACAATAGGTCAAAGATCCCCAAACCCTGGCCTTCAACCCATACCTATCTGTGGCCTGATTGTGATGCCGGAGGATGACCTGTAATACCTGTCTGTGGAGAATGTAACGCCTGAGGATGACCTGAGGTGGTACAGTTTTATCTGGAAACCATCCTCCCTACTCCCTCGCTGGCCCTCCCTGTCCCCGTGACAGCCTCACTGCCCCACCTGGCCTCTGTCACATTGCTCCTACCGGAAGACCCGCCCCACCACGTGCCCCTCGGAGACCTGCCGCCAGTCCCCACTCCCAAACGTGTCCACCTCGCCGCCTTCTTCCCCTGCGCAACCCTTGTCTGAGGAAAAACTGGCTTCCACTAAACCAGTCCCCGATGCGAAAATGGCAATAGATTAAAGGAGTCCATTATGTTACCCAGGCTGGTCTCCAACTCCTGACCTCAAGCCATCCTCCTACCTCCACTTCCCAAAATGCTAGGATTACAGGAGTAAGTCCGTGTGCCGGGTTAATGGAATAACTTAAGCGCATCTATTTTGTTCCCGTTTTAGGCTATCT
Source organism: Pan troglodytes (assembly GCF_028858775.2). Lineage (NCBI taxonomy): Eukaryota > Metazoa > Chordata > Mammalia > Primates > Hominidae > Pan > Pan troglodytes. The sequence continues at coordinate 15,311,499 of NC_072422.2, forward strand.
AACTCCATTTGTCTGGATTACACCTACTTATTCGGTTTAAATTATTTATGGTGCCAGGGATACATGAAACATGTTTCAAATACTGTCATGCAACGAAGGAGACAATTACAGGCTTTACAGAGGCAAACTGAAACTGAGATTATTTACGGCCCCAGACTTCTACATAAACTAACGTAATACAATTTATGTCAAAATCTGGTAATTCCCGTCAAGCAAATCAGACATGTGACATGCGCTGACTAAAAGTATAAGTTTTTAATAGCCTTGGTTAAGTATATTGCCTGTATTTTGAATGATGACCACATTCACAGAGAAAACCCTCTTGAATAAAAAGTGCACATGGCGCCTTAGCACCATCTCCCACAACTTGCCCACATGTCGGACATATCCGACAGTTAAAGGTAGAATCCTCAAGAAAATTAATGAGTTTAACAAAAATGAGTTTCTTAATAGCACTAAGGAGTTCTCTCCCCACTGTCTCCTCCTATAATTCAACACCCTCACATGGAAAACCCATCCCCTTTTACAGATAAAATCGCAAAACTTTTCTTTCTGTTCTTATCAAGAGACCAACGTGTCCAGAGAAACAGAAAATACACGTGCTTTTCAGCAGGACAAACAGCCTCAGGGTCGCCCGGCTCTCATGTCGTATGCATCCGGCTTTGGAACACCACGGGGCCAACTGTGGGAAGGACAGCTGGAACTGGCCTGAGGGGGAAGGACGCCAGAAGCCGTGCCCGAAAATCTCGCCTACCTCCAGCGGCCAATCATTGCGAGGGCGGGGGGCGTCGACCAGTTATTGCGAGGACTGTAGGCGTCTTACCAGGCACCCTGCCCCTAGTTGGCAGGCAGCTCCATCCTCCCGCGGTAAGCCTCCTCTGAGAAGCTGCTTGTGCCTGGCGGCGGCGGATTCCGACACACGCGGACTGTAAGCCCTTTGGCATTGTGGGCATAGAAGACCTACACCCTAACTGGCATCCTGAGTGTGGCAAGACATTAACCCACAGGGAACACATGAAACATCTCACTTCATTAGGCAGGTTAGGCTGATGGTACTAAATACTGCAGATCCAGAGGGGAGAGAGAAGAACCAGGCGAGGACGCCGCAGCTGCGGTGGCTTGGAGGGGAGTGGGGCAGGGCGGGTGCCTGGGAGAAAAGTCGACGGGTAAGTTGCTGGGGTGGAATTCGTCTGCACCAGAAGCTGAAACCCCACAAGGACTCTATCAGGTCTAGGCAAACACAGACTCCGAGTTCCATGCTTCCTCCCTGAGGATGCTGTACTCACAGGGGCGTTCCAAAGGACCTCTCATCCTGTGCCCCTGGGCACGCGGGAGGCCAGCCGCCATGGTCGCCAATGCGATAACCCGTGTGCACTGCCTCACTGGCACAGATCCTCCCGCAAGCGCAGCAGTGGCCGTCGTGCCTGCCAGTGAGGCTCTGGAAGCCCAGGGCCTCGGCCTCCGACTCCAGGGCTACTGTGTACAGCTAACCCTGCTGGGTATCTGGGCCCCATGGTGAGTGTGGCGGGCTGTGGGCCCTGCGGGGCTCCCCAGGAACCCTGTATCCACGTGGGTGTGGCACATGTTTCTCAGAAGGGCAAGGCCCAGGGGCCCTTCCGGGAGCTTCCTCTAGAGTCTAGGGGTGCCAAGGACATGAGATGGGCAGTGTAGGCCTTAGTCTGTGGGAGCCTCAAGGAGGGCACCATGTTAAGGGGGAGGTGCTGCAGGAGAGGGCAGCCTGTGCGCAGAGCAGGGAGGCAACCCTGGGGGAGGAGGCATGCTAGTGGCTAGTGGGGGATGACATCATGACAGAGATAGAGGTGGTGGCCAAGGAGGAGGCCAATGTGGAGCGGCAGCAGGAGGACCCGCAGGCACAGCTTGGCCCTGGCCCCAGGACGCCCCGGCCAGCAACCAACTCGCTGGACGTCCTTCACTTGGAGCTGGGCTCCAGTCAATGTCCCAGGCTGCAGCGCATCCACGGCTTCTGGGCCAGAGCCATATCCTTGCAGCTGCCCATTCGGGATGGCTGACAGCAGTGGGTGGGCGCCGAGCTCTCAGGAGCGGGGTTGGGGGAAACAAGGTGGAAGGCACCGGGGCTCAGCCAGGATTCAGGACATGGGGGACAACGAGGGGAACCAAGGACAGATTCGTGCAGATAGAAGGGCAACTTAATTGCGGGCACCCTGAGGGCACGTTATAGGGACAGGAAGCCAAGCACAGCACTCACAAGGGAGAATAGCACCTCAAAGGACCCTTCATAAACAGCAGAAAGTTGAAGGACACATTTCACTGGGAAAATCCCTGGAGGAAGGGGAATCTGCGCGCCCAGGCCAGCCATGGAAATACCCCTGCTCCCGGTACCTGTGTCCAGCAGGCTTATCCTAGAAACACAAGGTGCTCAATACTCGGGTTCACCGTGCACGGGGCTGCTGTCCTCTGCAAGGCAGGCACCAGCTCCCCAGACACGATTTCTTCCCTCTGCCGGCGCTGCATCCAAGGATGTTTAGGCCCTGAGCATATACAACCTCCCGTGAAACCACTAGAGTCTCACGGAGAGAGCCAGGCACAGCCCTGCAGCTACTTCTACCCACAGCGGTTCCCTCGGGTGGACACGCCCACCCCTCAGTGAGACCAGGAGAAGAGGACAGCGCACACACGGACAGCAGCAGAGCCTGTCCAGCACCCAGCACATGAGGGCCTCCCGCAGCTCAGGAACCCTGAGCAAGTAGCTGCCTCACACCACAACACCCCGCCGGCAATCCCCTCCCCACTTTTTCTGTGCCTGTCCCTGGTCAGAGCAGGCTGTCTTGGCCTGCCTCCACCTGCCGCCAAGACCACCACAGCTGCGAAGGTGCCCCCCAACACCAGACAGAGGACCAGGAAGGGAGGGTGCCAGACCAAAGGCCTGCGGGGTAGCCCTGCCCCACACTCTCCGTGCTCTTGCAAAGTTGCAGGGTGTTTCTCTGTGAGAGGTGACAGCGTGCTGGCAGTCCTCACAGCCCTCGCTCGCTCTCCGTGCCTCCTCTGCCTGGGCTCCCACTTTGGCGGCACTTGAGGAGCCCTTTGGCCCACCACTGCACTGTGGGAGCCCCTTTCTGGGCTGGCCAAGGCCGTAGCCGGCTCCCTCAGCTTGCAGGGAGATATGGAGGGAGAGGCGCGAGCGGGAACCCGGGCTGCGCGCGGCGCTTGCGGGCCAGCTGGCGTTCCAGGTGGGCGTGGGCTTGGCGGGCCCTGCCCTCGGAGCAGCCTGCCGGCCCTGCCAGCCGCGTGCAATCAGGGGCTTAGCACCCGGGCCAGCGGCTGCGGAGGGTGTACTGGGTCCTCCAGCAGTACCAGCCCACCGGCGCTGTGCTCAATTTCTCGCCGGGCCTTAGCTGCCTTTCCGCGGGGCAGGGGTCCGTACCTGCAGCCCTCCATGCCTGAGCCCCCCACCCCCTCCGTGGGCTCCTGTGCGGTCCGAGCCTCCCTGAGGAGCGCCGCCCCCTACTCCACGGCGCCCAGTCTCATCGACCACCCAAGGTCTGAGGAGTGCGAGCGCATGGCGTGGGACTGGTAGGCAGCTCCACCTGCAGCCCCAGTGCGGGATCCACTGGGTGAAGCCAGCTAGGCTCCTGAGTCTGGTGGGGACATGGAGAGCCTTTATATATAGCTCAGGGATTGTAAATACACCAATCGACACTCTGTATCTAACTCAAGGTTTGTACACACACCAATCAGCACCCTGTGTCTAGCTCAGGGTTTGTGAGGGCACCAACTGACACTCTGTATCTAGCTGCTCTGGTGGGGCCTTGGAGAACCTTTATGTCTAGCTGAGGGATTGTAAATACACCAATTGGCACTCTGTATCTAGCTCAAGGTTTGTAAACACACCAATCAGCACCCTGTGTTTAGCTCAAGGTTTGTGAATGCACCAATCAACACTCTGTATCTAGCTACTCTGGTAGGGCCTTGGAGAACCTTTGTGTCCATACTCTGTATCTAACTAATCTGATGGGGACATGGAGAACCTTTGTATCTAGCTCAGGGATTGTAAACGCACCAATCAGTGCTCTGTCAAAAGAGGCCACTCGGCCCTACCAATCAGCAGGATGTGGATGGGGCCAGATAAGACAATAAAAGCAGGCTGCCCAAGCCAGCATTGGCAACCCGCTCGGGTCCCTTTCCACACTGTGGCAGCTTTGTTCTTTCATTCTTTGCAATAATTCTTGCTACTGCTCACTCTTTGGGTCCACACTTGCTTTTATGAGCTGTAACACTCACCGCGAAGGTCTGCAGCTTCACTCCTGAGCCAGCGAGACCAAGAGCCCACTGGGAGGAATGAACAACTCCAGACGCGCTGCCTTAAGAGCTGTAACACTCACCGCAAAGGTCTGCAGCTTCACTCCTGAGCCAGCGAGACCACGAAGCCACTAGAAGGAAGAAACTCCGAACACATCCGAACATCTGGAGGAACAAACTCCAGACGCGCCACCTTAAGAGCTGTAACACTTACCGTGAGGGTCCGCGGCTTCATTCTTGAAGTCAGTGAGATCAAGAAGCCACCCATTCTAGACACACCTGCACGCTCACCTAATCATCTGGTGGCTCCTTGACCAGAGGCAGATTGTGCGTCACACCCAGGTGTTGGTTGGCCGGGATCACAAACGATGATGAAGTCAGGCCTGCTAAGCTACATGATGGATTTGCAGGTCAGGCTAAGGAGCCTGGGTCTGCGGGAGGGGTCCGTTGTCTGGGTCAGGGTGAGATCCCCCTCGGACCCGGGGTGTCTCAGCGGGAGAGCTAGGAAGGGGAAATACATGCTTCACTCCAGCTAGCAGGTCACCTCAGCCCAGCTACATGAAATGGTCTTTTGAGGTCGTCTTCTTTCTCCATCTTGGCCAGGTAAGGGGAGGAACTCAGCCATCCCAGGTACCGACGGTAGGACGACGTTTTCCTTTTGTCACAACCTTTATTTCCACAATGAAGTGATCGTTCAGGAGTATTGCCTTGGACTCCTCAGTAAGGGGTGCCTCCCAGCATGGTAGGGAAGCTGATGTGTGGGAGGGTAGGTCTGTCATGAACCTTTCTGACTTCTCTCTTTCCAGGATACAGGATGTCTCATTCCACTGCAGTCCAGTGGTTGTGGGATCATGAAGGTCAAGCCTCCAGCTGCAGGCACTACACTTTCTACCTGAGCTTCTACGGTCGGTTGGCTGACCATGACTGCCCAGGTTCTGGCAGGATTCCTGAGATGGGTGCCACAGTGGGACATCATGGGAAAGAACCTTGCCTTGGCCTCTGGGGAACTGACTTTGAGCCATGACCTGACCTGTCCTGTACCCACTTCTGCAGTACCCCAGATCATCAGCCAGAGCCTGCCATACTCAGGATGCCAGTTAGGGTGTTGCTCTTCCATGCCCACAATTCCAAAGGGCTCACAGTCCACGTGTGCCAGGCTCAATCCCCTGCAGTACTTCCCCAGAGAGGGAGGCCATTAGAGAGGGAACAGAGAGGAGGCCAGTTGAGTGGTCTAGGGCTGGGGACTGAGAGGCCTTTGATTCCTGGAGTTGTGCCCCACGTGGAGAATCCAAGCCTCAGGGAGGTGACTGCAGTGAGCAATCCCACGCCATCCATGGGCTGTTGGAGAAATGGCCATCAGGGAACTGTAACATCCTCATTGCAGGATTGGGGCACCTTAAGTCACCTAAGAGGCATAAGTGTCTAAGGTCGGAGGGTGAGAAGCAAGTCTCAAGGGGTAGCTGTCTCATCAAACTTAGAGGGCTCCCTTCCCTGCCCTGAGGCTGGCTACCACTTGAGACTCAGTTTGGGCTCAGCCAGGGCCCTCTCGCCCTCCAGGCAGATGTCCCCCCGAGGCAGATGTCCTCCCAAAATGGCTCTCTGAGGCCCATCGTTTTCTGTTACAATGACCCGAGGGTCCCCTGACATGCTTTCTCCCCTCTGCCATCGTCACTCACACTGCCCTGCTCCCCAGGGACAAGAGAGGCCACTGCACAGGGAATCTGGAAGACCACACTGGGCTCACAGGGGAGGAAATGTAAAGAGATTGCACAATGGCTGGGACCTTTGGTGTTTGTCCAGGGAGGGGAACTGGCTGGGATTTAAGGCCTATCTGAGTAGTGGTTTGGACACCCAGTGTTACTTATCATGATGAAGACCTGCTATTTCACATCCCCTAATATTAATATGGAAGTTATTTTCTTAGAATAGTGAAACAATGAGTACAAAGAAACAGTGTTTGTTCTGATTCATATGGAAATGCTGCAGACGCGTCCATTTTCCATTACAATTCTTATGTGAGAATTGAAGTGTATATTGAGTTTTAGGATACATTTTGATTGTTCTACTCCTGGCAAATTTTGTGGTCATGTTTGCAATGTAGAGCCATAGAATCCAGAACATTTTTGAGTGACTTTCAACTTCTTTTAGGGTACTTAATTGTACGTTTTTATTTTCTCACCCTGTGGTTCTCTTCAGTTTATTATTTGAACTTTATATGCAAGCTGATAAATTTGTTTTCTTATTTGTCTCTTGTGGAAATTTGTTTTAAATGACATTATTTTCTGTTAGATATGTGAGTTTGACTGTGAGTACTTTTTCTAGTACAAATTTTTTATTTTCATTTGTTAGTTTTGTGTGTTTCTGTGTGTGTGTGTGTGTGTGTGTGTTTAGAAGGAGTCTTGCTCTGTCACCCAGGCTGGAGTGAAGTGGCAGGATCTTGGCTCACCTCAACCTCCGCCTGCCAGCTTCAAGCGATTCCCCTGCCTCAGCCTCCTGTAACAGAAAATGATGGGCCTCGGAGAGCCATTTTGGGAGGACATAGAGATGGGCCTCGGGGGGACATCGTGTGGAGGGCGAGAGGGCCGTGGCTGAGCCCAAACCGAGCCTCAAATGGTAGCTCCTCAAGTGGAGCTGGGATTACAGGCACATACCACCATGTCCAGCTAATTTTTGTATTTTTAGTTAAGACTGGGTTTCATCATATATGCCAGGCTGATCTCCCACTCCTGACCTCAAGTGATCCACCCACCTTGTCCTGCCAAAATGCTGGGCTTACAGATGCAGGCCACCATGCCTGGCCTCACTGACGTGTTTATGTTTTTGAAGCCTCCCTCTATTTTCTTCATGGACACATATTTTAGAGTTATTGAAATAATATATTTTATTTATTTACTCAATACTTTAGTAGGATTTTAAAGGTAATGTTTTTATTCCCTAAATGCAGTATTATGAATAGGTTAAAACCTTGTGTAGTATTGCCATTCTCTCTTTCATAAATTCTTCAAGAACTCTGATACTGTTTTTCCCCCACCTGAGGAGAACATGCAGATAGTTACAATAAATTGTGTGAGTGGGTATGAGAACATAATTTGAAGGCCGGGCAGGATGGCTCACACCTGTAATCCCCACATTTTGGGAGGCCAAGACTGGTGGATTACCAGGTGTCAGAAGTTCAAGACCAACGTGGTCAACATGGTGAAACCCCATCTCTACTAAATATTCAAAAATTAGCTGGGTGTGGTGGCAGGTGCCTGTAATCCCAGCTACTCGGGAGGCTGAGGCAGGAGAATTGGTTGAAGCCAGGAGGCAGAGGTTGCAGTGAGCCAAGATCGGACAACTGCACTCCAGCCTGGGCCACAGGAGTAAAACTTTGTCTCCACTGTCCTAACACCCCCAAAAAAGCATCAAATTTACATAATTTTCTTAAAATCCAGCATAATTTTATTTTTATAGTAGTCATCACGGTCAGACATTGTTTATTTTGGAAAATTGATTACCAAAATCTGAAAAATCGAGGCCTGATGAAAATATTTAAATTAAACACATTCCAGACGCCCAAAGCTGAAAAGCTAAGGTGTTTCTGATATAATAGCCCAAATTCTGCATTTCCTCTCTATTGGACAGTGTAATATTGCACATATGAAAAACAAAGGTAGTGTTAAATAAAAAGTAGTGGAATTAAGAGGAGTTATTGCTTAGTGAATTAAAACAACACACAAATTGAGAAGAAAAGACAGTGATAGAAAATACCTTGTCTGTTGATTTAATTCACAATAATTTTCATTTTGTCTATTAGCATTAAATAGTACCATTAACATAATATCATTTTGTATATTGTCTTCTAACATGTAAGTGGTTTTTATTTTGTATATTTGGAAACCTGATCAAAGATTCTTTATACATTTTATTTTTTCCCAAATTTGCTACCTAATAGCTACCTAGTGCTAGTTGCCTGAATAGCTCTCACTAAGTAGTTTGTCTTTTCCTATTAATTTTAATATGAACTTGGTGTGTATTTTGTTGGCATCTTTACTAAATCTACAGGTGTTGAAGTTGTTCAGGTTTCAGTCATGGATCCTCTTGGGTTTTCTCAAGGCTAAAACACCCTTTCTATGCTGACCATTAAGAAATTCCCAACTTCAGGCCAGATCTTTGTTCTGCCTTCAGACTTGGCATATCCAACTGCATGCCTTACATCTCCACATACCAAAACCAGACCTTCATTTCATGCCCAAAACATGTTTCCTCGTACAGTATTCCACTATTTCAGAAATTCGCAGCACCAAATACCCTGTATTTCAAGCTAGGAATGTAGAGGATGATCCTTGAGGCAGCCTTTTCTCAATGACTCTTCATCATTTACATCCAACTCTTCACAGGTTGTGTGTCCTCTCCGAGAATTACATAGTCTTAGTAAATAAAGAATGGCCACTAAGTAACCTTCAATCATCCACTGTTTTTTGAATTCATGTCAGTTTCTTTACAGAACAGCTGGAGCTCTGCAATGTCAATGTTGGAGTAAGTACTATTATCTGCCAGTATTACTATTTTATTTATCATGAGATAAATGTCCCTTAAAAATGCCCACACAAAGCTATACGAAGTAACACAATTAAATGATGTCTTTTTTTATGGATAAGTACAAGGCAAATAGAATCAATTGTTATAATATGATCCTTACAACTACACACACAGGTCCTAGATATTTTGGACCCCACTTCATACATCTGAAATTTGAGTCTCAAAATAATTAACTTCTCTTAAAGTCTAATTTCAGATTACAAAACTACCTCTTTCCACAATATTTTGCTATCTCCCTTTAAGAACCAGCTGGGGAATCATTAAGAATAAAAAAAAGTCATTTTCTTCAACATCTCCTAGCTGAGCCAAAATCTGAATTTTCTGTGGCGATGTTGTTATGTGCAATTTCGCCAAAACTTTTGCAACTTTATCCACAGTTATGCTTCAGTGGCCTACCTGTCATCCAATACCTGCACACCTGCTTTAACACAGGAAAATTTGGAAGTTAATACAAGTATTAAGTCTTATCATTGTAGACAATGACATATGAAGACACTTTCCAATCTTCCTTGAATATATGATATTCAAAATGTCAGTACAGTCTCCGAATTGTCAATGTAATCTTAGTAGCAGTGGAACATTTACAGAAGGTAATTTTGTGAGAGTGGTCCAATATTTTTGTTAAATACTGCTATTTTATAACCATAAATAGCATTAACTGACCCATGGTGTATAGCTAGAAACATGTTTCTAAAGAAAATATTCAGAAATAGGTTTCATGTATTTTGCTAAATTGCAAACTAACAGGTTAATTAATACTGCGAAGTGCTAGATAGTTGGAGTAGTATTTACCAAGAATGAAAAAGAATATAGGGCCATATGACTTGAGAAGGCTGGAGTTAGGAAAAGATAATGTATTTACTCCTGATTCCTAGCTTGATGTTCTTTGTGTGTGTTTTTTTTTTCTTTTTTGGTTCGTTTTTTGTTTGTTTGTTTGTTTGTTTGCTTGTTTCTTTGTCATTGCTGTTTTACGTTCTCTTATGTGTCAGATCAGAGTTTCATAAACATCCCCAAATAATTTCATGGGTCATAAAATATATATCTAGATACTTCTAGCTATTTTCCTTCAAAATCTTGGTACAATAATCTGAAATGAGACCTAGAGAACCTGTAATTCTCACAAGTATGCTAAGTGATTATTGCCAAAATGACAATTGTGAAATATTTAGAAAACCATCTAGGAGCTAGGTAATCAATTTTAATAATTGATTCTTACTGTAAGGGTAAAGGATTTTGTTGAAATGACTATTTAAATGCAACTTTTATTAAAAAGATAGAATTGAGCACTTCCGTGCTTTCTAATTAGTATCTTTAAAGTATGTTTTCCTAAAGTGGCAAAATTATGTTTTCATTTGAAGTCAGCATTATGGCCACAAATGACTTCTGAGTGAGCTTTTTGAAAATCTTCAGATCATAAATTCTAAAAATTATCTTGGGTGTTTATAAAACTCCAGAAAATGACTAAGACAATATAAATAAAAATACCAGTATCCAAAATAATCAAAATAAGTCTTACAAATATACAAGAAAACATATATACAATCTAGCCCAGTAGAAGAAAGCAGTACAGGTAAATAGTTAGATCCTTTTTAGAAAGGAATAAAGTCAAATGACCAAGGAAAAATGGCTAGATGCTTGAGCTCATTAGTAATCCAGGGACGTAAATCAAAACCACATTGGGTACCAACTTTTGTTCATTAGCTTGGCAACTATTAAAATAATAATACTGAGTGCAGTCAAGAATGTAAGGAATGGTAATTTTTTTCCATCAATCCACAGGACTCTCTAGTGACATTTATTGAAATTAGGGTGACTAAAACCTTTATTGTCCCAATAGAAAGTTTTTTGAGGATAAAAGAGTACTAACATATATAAAATCATTTATTATTTAATTTATTGTTTTATCAATTTATTATTTATTTCCTTATAGTCAAATAGTTTTTACTATATCAATAGATCTATGAAATAGTTATCTTCCAACTATTTTTGAAAATCAAATGCTTTCAAAAATTTAAAACCACAATTACATATCTTGATGCAAAACAGAAAAATAACTTCTTTACATTGTTATTTAAATATTAGAAATAGTAGGCAGAATAATAATTCTGGAACATATTTATGTGAATTAACCTGTTTCTTAACAATAATTATCCATAGTTCTTTTCTGGAAAATGCATATCTTTTAATTTTATATTGACGTTTAAATGAAGTTACTTGCAAGCTTTTCCAAAATTGCTGCTTCTTGTCACCAATAAAAGTCATCGACAATGTTTAGTTTTTTAACTGAACATGAAAAACTATTTATCACATTGTTCAATGTTTTATTTCTGGAACAATAAGATTTCAACAGCTTTATTTTGGTTCCAATGATTGATGAAAAATTCAAACCATTTTTTCATTTAATTTTCTGTTTGAAGCGTCTAAATGGCATTAATCAATGCTTTTGGAATTTCTTCGGTAGTTAATGGAGTTAACATACTAACAACTACTCATGCATATTTCTTAACTGCAGAAAAATTAAAATTAAAAAATATACACAATTGATTTTAAAAAATAGCAATGTGATGTAAATAAAAAGCCAAGTATCGCAGAATTATATGCTTAATTTTTTTCCAAATTCACATATTAAACCTGTTGAAATGTCATCTTCAGGCATAGTTTTCTTAATATAACTAAGTGTTTCCTTCTGAAATAGCAGCTGGTTTTTCCCCTCAATCCTCTATATTCTGGATTTCAGGATATCACTTTTAGCCTTGTGGTCCCAACATGGACTACAAGGCTTTACGATTACACCATGACACTTTTCAACCCATAATTTAATTGAAAGGGAAATTGTTTTTATTAATAATTTAAGTAATTAAATCATTTAATTAGTTTAATTAATTAAATAGTTTAATTAATCATTTAATTAATTAAATTAATTAAAACTATTAATAGGGAATAGTTTTTAATTAAATATGTAGTTGCATTTTTTTTAGGTCATTGCTGCTGAAACAGATTTTTAAAAAAATAGTCATTAGCAAACAGCCCATAAATAAATAATTGTAGGGTATATGAGAAGTGACAAAACCACTGTGGCCAGACCAATTAACAACTCTCTGTGTGCTAAGCTGCTGTTTCCAGTACATAATTTACATATACCTAACCTATTATTTCCTTCATTTTCCCCAAACCTACCGTATGATGATCTGGGAGTGTCATTAAGTGGACCACATACAAAACAAACAAACAAACAAACAAAAACTATGTCAAATACTTCTCCCATCACCAGGCAAGATTGGAGGAAACTACCCATCCCTAGGCACCATGTACTCAGTGCATATTGATTTATTATTACTCACTCTGCTGCATGCTTCCTTGAAAAAGTAGCAGAATCGATGTTTTGTGTGAACTGTGTCAGGAAAATGAAGTTGATTTTAAGATTTGTCTCCCCACTAAAGTCATCATTCTGTTAACATTTTATTTTTCTCATGTACTGATAGAGGCCTCACAATAGCTATAATTATTAAACAAAATGAACATTTAACACACATGCTGGTTCTAATCAATGTAACATAATAGTACTTCATTAAAAATGAGAAATCTAAGACAAGTGCTAAGCCAATTAGCATGGATGAAAAATATTAATAAAGTGGTAGTGCAGGGAGCTAATGAGAATATTTCATCCCCTCAAAGTTAAAATGGTACACACACTGCAGTCCAGCCATTCTTCTAATGTATTCATTAGAAACTCTCACACCTGTGTATTCGGAGGCATAGGGAAGGTTTTTCATTGTAGCATTTCAATAAACACATCGTGGAACATGAGAATTCAGTAGACTGAGAACTATGCCATCAATAATGGCAGCTCTCACCAAGAATGTTAACAAAAAATATGCGAAATAATACACACCTTATAATATTCACATAAATATTAAAAATTTACAAAGCACCAGTATTATTTACAAATAAATATTTTAATAAATTTAAAAAATACAAAGGTAATAACAAGTTCATGATAATGGTGCCTCTGGAAATGGAAGAAAGGAAACAAACCTGAGGGCATATATTCCAATTACAACCAGAGGTCATGTAAATAGAACAGGGAATGTATCAATAGCTGTTATTTTTAAGTGGGGTTAGTTGGTATTTTTTATATTATTTTGTATTTGTATATATTTTTTAAATTTTACTCAAAAACAAATTAATTTTATAATGAATAATATACCATTTACATTGGAATCATCTTGTGAACTAATTGCTTTAAAACTCCCCCGTCCCCATTGTCACTTCCAAGGAATTAAAAAAATTAAAAATTAGAATGTGGTATTTTTAAAAGAAAAATATTTTACAAGTATGAAATAAAATGTTACCAGCACATCACATTTTTTGACTGATTATCCATGTAAAATCATGTAGTAGGAGAAGAGAGAAGGACAGGCAGAATTTCACGTATTAGTACAGGAAATAATTGAATGTTTATTTCAGATACCTTCTTAAGACATACTAGTGGCCAAGAAACATAACAAAAGTGCTCAACATCACTGATCATCAGAGAAATCCAAATCAAACTCACAATAAGATACCAGTCAGAATGACTATTTTTATTAAAAAGCCAAAATAATAATCATAAGAACAATATATGCGGGCAAGGTTGCAGGGAAAAAGGAACTCATACACTGGTGGTGAGAATGTTCAGTCACAGTGGAAAGCAGTTTGGGGATTTCTAAAAGAACTAACAATAGAACTACCATTTCATCCAGCAATCCTATTACTATGTATATGCTCAATAGAAAATAAATCATTAAAGCTATCAAAAAGACACTTGAATTCTCATATTCATCACCATAGTGAAGACATGGAGTCAACCTAGGAGCTCATCCACGGTGGACGGGATGAAGAAAATGTAGTACATATGAACCCTGGAATTGTACACAGCTATAAGAAGAAAAAATCACGTCCTTTGAAGAAACATGGATGCAGCTGGAGGCCATTAACCTAAGCAAATTAATGAAGAAACGGAATATCAAATATAGAATATTCTCACATATGAATAGGAACTAAAACTTGGGTGCACACAGAAATAAAGATAAGAACATTAGACACTGGGGACTCCAAAGTGAGGACAGAGGGAGAGGGGCAGGGGCTGAAAATCTTCCTATTGGTTTCAAGGTTCCCTATCTGGGTGATGGGATCAATAGAAGACTAAACGTCAGCATCACACAATATACCTTTGTAACAAGCCTGCACATGTACTCTCTGAATTTATAATAAAAATGGAAATAAAAGTAAAATAAATTATTAAATGAAATAATATATTACATTATAGAATGGACCTTATTTCAGTGATACATAACTGAAACATGCTAATAAAATGGGATGGCTACCTTTGTGCAAATTAACTAGACTTTAGTGGCACTAATTAAGAGAGCAATAGCTGAGACAATCAAACGATAATAGACAAGTTATAATTGATGTCAAAATTCTACCTTATTATATTACCTTCGAAATCATATCCAAAGTTTCCTTCTAGTTTGAGAAACCTCTCTCTACATATATATAGAACAAAGATTGCTTTTGCAGATTAGCATGATTTTAATAGAGCAAATTTCGTCTTCAAATTTCATAAGCACCTTCCAATCCATAAGACACTGTTAGAAAAAACTGTCAATCAGGCTAGACACACATTTCAAAGAGCCTATGAGGTTGCAAATCACTTATGCCTCACTCTCGTGTTACCAAGATAATGCAAAGCACTTATATAGTGTTTCTTAGCTTGAAAGAGCCTAGGAACTTTAATTAATTAATCCTTAGACTACCCAGTGAGAGAGTGATAAGAAGCCCCTTGAAGAGATCATTTAACTATATAATTCACACTTGCTTAAATGTAATTCAGCATATGTGCCGTGTTCTGTTTCCCTGCTTTCTATTTCAATCTTCAGAGAAATAATATTTATGTGTGACTATATCATGCATAGGCATCTATTATGAATAAAATTATGTAGACTGCACTCTGACTGCCACTAAAAGCTAACAGATATATGTACGTCCAACACATAAAATACATCTGGTACATTCTGCTGTATTTTCTTTTCTTATTCATTTCATATCTCATTTTCGGGTATTTCAGAGTGGACTTCTCAGATTTGAATAGGCTGAAACTTTTTAAATGAGGAATATACAATTCTCTTGTTAATTTTTATAATTAGTTTTTTGGAAAGTGTATTAAAACTAAATGTTTATAATTATGCTGAATATAAAAGAATATCATATGTGAATGCTTCACCCAAATGAAAGACTATTTAACTATTCTATTTAGAATTCTCTCTAGTAGGATTTCCTTCTCTGTAGGTAGCTGGCTACAGGAGTCTACCAAAACAAATCTATTTCTGCAGTAAATACCAACACTGGCTTACTCAGGAAAGCACTCTTTCAGGCTGCAAACACAATACATCTTTTCCCTGAGCAGGATAAATTCTTATACAGTTTTACTGTTCAACTAAAATGTCAATTAAAGTTAATCATTTTCCTTTTTACTACAAAGAGAATCTCATTACTTTCTAATTACTTGCCCGAAATCTATTCTCTATAACTATTGAAAATTACATAGACATACACACATGCATACAAAAGAAACAGTACAACTGGACGACCAACCAATGTGTACACGTGCTCTGTTTTAGAAAAGTTTCTACTGTACTATTTACAGTAAGGTTATAGTTGTAATTCAATCAATGACCTATTTTAAATGAGTGCCTAGAACATCACTGGGGAAAGTGTGTACAATGCAAGAAACATTTCCCTATGCATACACTTTATTTGTAAATATGTTTATACTGTATAGTTAAAATGGTTAACTTTGTTGTCAAAGATTGATACTGGCTAAAGTTTTGTTTCTTAATATATTCTTCTTTAATTTTTTCCAGTATGTTTTGAAATGTCTTTCATATATTTACTCTAATTTCATCTGGGAACAGATAGCCAAAGATAAATGGAGAAAACCATTTTTTTTCCTATAAATTTATCATCTCCTGAGTGTCAAACTTGTCATGAAAGGAGAGATGCATCCGCTGCTCCTACTTTAGGACCAGGCTTTCCACCAATAGATTATAAATGTGAAAATGTCTGGCTACTTAAAGCCACTGTTCTGCAGAAAACACTATTACAGTCTGAGATTGAACCCTAAGAATTGGCCTTGGGAATTTTGAGACTCTGGTCAACTAATTTATAAGCTAATTTCTAAGGGTGTTCTCTGTTGCAAGAGTTATTGACTCTTTAGTCAAATACTCTATCATGGAAAAATCTAACCTAGTGGGCCGTTTCATCGTGAGATGGTAATAAATAATAATAAAAATATTCCTGGAATGCAGATAGCCAGAACTATAGGTCTTCAAGGAACAGTCCTCTCAGTAACAATGTGAAAGTTTGTCTGAATTTCCATTTCCACATTATGATAATTATGCCACATTATGTAGCAATTCTGTAAATTATTTCTGGT
This sequence comes from Pan troglodytes, assembly GCF_028858775.2. Lineage (NCBI taxonomy): Eukaryota > Metazoa > Chordata > Mammalia > Primates > Hominidae > Pan > Pan troglodytes. Next base: position 15,327,835 of record NC_072422.2, read on the forward strand.
TTTGAAAAACTTTACTCTTGAATGTGGATTTATGTTTAAAAGATAATATTGTTTCATAGGACCATTTGCATATATAAATTATGCATCATTTTATGGGAGCTCATACATGGACATCTCATACAGAGCAAATGATGAGACAGATGTGTGAGATGCATTAGGGTGGTTGAAGAAGAAGCACTGTTTCCACTCTCTGGGTCTCTAATTTCCAATAAGACAAACTACAAAATAATTACAAATAAGAGTTTAAAGAAGAATGACTCAATTTCTTGCGTCTGATTGCTGTTTTGTATCCTATAAAAACTTTATGCTCTATCTAAGACTTGAAATGTTTTAAACATTAGATGTTGGTCTTTAGGACACCAAGTGGAAGCCAGGGGAGACATGCAGTTGCTGCCTGGGGGATCTTGTCTAACGGAAGAAGTCAGTAACAGGCAGCTGAATGGGCAGTGGGCCAGTGCCAGGTGTTTAGCTGAGACTTGTATAAGTTTTTCAGAAATTCCCAGAAGTATTTGACAGAAATGAAACTGGTTTACCAATGCTCTTTAAAAAAATCAGCTAAAGAACATCCTATAGTGTCCTGAAGAGAAAAATGAGCAAGGCACATAATTTGAGATAGCAAAAATACTAGGTGACTGCAGGAGCATAGAAAATCTCAGGCAGCTGTTTCACATGACTAGCAAAATACACTATTAAAATAGTTGCATAAACTAGGAGTTGGTAACACTGGGGAAAACCAAGATGTGGGCAAAGCTGGCTGGGAACAACTGGACTCAACATGGTGATGAATTTCAGCTAGGTTTCACCTTGGAGAAAATAGCAAAAAAGTCACTGCTACTACCATGCAGCAGAGCAACTGATCAAAGGCAGCAACTGCCTAACTATGGCTGGTTCACATGTGAAAAATAGACATCCCTTACTTACTTTTTATGTTATCTGAAGTAAAAACATTCCTTACTGATACAACGTTTCATTTTCTTCCTTATTCTCCACGATTTTTTTTCTTCTCACATTACTCATAGCTTGTAACTTATTTTGTCAAATATATGCAATGAGATAACACTGCAGTCTTACAGAAAGCACACTGCATGGGAAACAGACTCATATTGAAACGGGAAGAAGTCCCTAATCCCCTCTCCCGCGGGGCGTGCAATGAGGACAGGTTGTGGGGATTTGATCCCAGGCAGTGTCTAGGGGTGAATGTTTACAGCTCCTGAATCCCCAGAGGGCATGTGTTACATGGTCCATTCGTCGGTGGCTTGTGTTAGTCAGCTCCATCAGACATCCTGACTTACTGCAAAGACAGAAGGCTATCTGAATCCTGGGGTTTATGGCCTTGGTGTACCTGAAGAATTGGCTCACACGTGGGCTTGGAGAATAAGTGCAAGGTTTCATTAAGTAGAGGTTGTCAGCAGATAGATGGGGACCCAGAAGGGAGATGGAGCGGGAACGTAGTTTTCCCTTGGAATGGGACAGGTCAGCGCTCTCCTCCCACAGCTCCGCGAAACTCGGTGTTCTTCTGCGGTGGATGGCCTGCAGCCTCAGTCTCTGTGCTCTCCTTCCTCCGGTGTCTTCTCGAGGTCCAGTTGCTGTCCCTCTAGACGTCCAGCTGCTAGGATCACTGCCTGCTAGGATCTGGGGGTTTCTTATATCACAGGATGGAGGTGTGGCAGGATGGAGGTGTGGCAGGCCAGGGTGGTCTTGGGAAATGCAACATGTGGGCAAGAAAACAGAAGTGCCGTCCTCACCTAGGTCAGTGAGCACAGGCCTGAGGGTGGAGCCCAAGCCAAGGAACACGCCCTGCTCTACCCAGCACTTCCCTGTCCCCCTTCCACATCAATATATTTTATTTAAATATCCAAAAATAGCACCCAAATCCTTTAGAGAAGACAACTGCAGAAAATGGCATTAGAAGAGCCAGTCTGGGATTATGGTCACTACATGGAAAACGGAAACACACGCAGTGTTTCCTGCAGGCCGTGGAATCACTGCTGAAACGTATCCCCTGCTGAGAAGGACAGGGAAACAAACTGGCTTCTCTCATGTTCTTGTTCTCTAATCTCTGCAGTGTCACCCCTTGACTGAACTGAAACAGGAAGTAATTTTTATGGGAGCCTAGGAACCATGCCTCACAGGGGCCAGGCCTCTCTATTACAGAACAGTGCCAGGAGAGGTGATTGACCTCTGTGGTATCTGTGGGCATATAAACCCAGGAGCACACACAAAGGAAGCTCAGAGAAAAATATACTATCAAAGGGTCAAGAGAGGAGCAGTCTGAGGAATGATTCATGCATGATATTTGTGAAAAGACCAAAAAGTAAAACGGAGCTTATGAGGTAGTAGACTAAGAAGAACATAGAGAAAAACAGGCAAAATCGTAAAGTCAAGGGTATTTACCTTTCCTTTTAGGATTTTTAAAATCCCTTCCAGAACGCTTTTCCCAATATCGTTTATTCATTGATTCATTCAAGAAATATTTATGGTCTAAGAATTGGGCAGATGGCATCATATGCACTGTTAGTACTTCTATCATTGACAGAAAGAATGTTTCTTTTCTCCCACAATGTTTTTCTCCTAAACATTCTTCTTGCAAATTCGTATTCTTACAGATCCTGTTCTTTGTTCCTGCCCTAAGAAGGTTCCCCACACCTGTCTTAACCCAGTTAAGAACTTCTTTCCTCTCCAACTAAGTTATTAAGTTTTACACGTTGTAACACTTGCACAGTACATTGCAATTATTGTTCTTCTCTTCATTCTCCAATTAAGCTATGAATGTTTTGAAGGAAAAGGCTATAAAGACAATGACTTGACATTTGTCAGTAATTATTTCACAAACGATTATTAGATATTTGTACATAATATTCTAACATATTTATCTTGATTTTTGGAAAACAATATAAGCCATTTTCTCTGCCCATTCCCCATAAACTGCTCAATTTTAAACAATGTCTATGCTCTTGGAGCAATTATACAAACTTTCAAAACACACCTGAAAGTGTTTTTGTTTTGCTTTGTTTTATTGTATTATTTTTTAGAGACAAATTCTTGCCTGGTGAAGTGCAGTGTGCCTTGACTGCTCACTGCAACCTTGAACTTCTGAGTAACTAGAAAAGATGCGTGTCATGATGCCCTGTTTAATTAATTAATTACTTTTGTAGAGTTAGGTCTTGCTAGGTTACCTGTGCAGGTCTCCAACTCTCAGCCTGAAGCAGTCCTCCCTTCTCAGCCTCTCAATTATTGGGATTCCAGGCATGACCCACTGGACTTCAAAGAGGAAATTTTAGATTTTAGAATATTGTAATATGTTATACTTAATTTTTTTTTTCAAGTTTGCTGTTGCAGTGGCACTTGAGAATAATTATTTCTTATGGTGAAAGTGTGATTTCTTGTATCTAGTCATCTACTTTTAAAATCTTTATTCTGTTTACTTAAACCCTAATAACTGGTAGTCAGCTCAGCTGAAAACGGATTCCATGGGTGTTTTGTGTTGAGGTTATTAAGACAAGTGTAGAGAGATATTAAAGGCAAAAGACATTTACTTTGTATATAAAACACTTATCTTTTTATTATGGCCATATATTTGAATAATTATAATAGGCATTTGATATGAGAAGGATTATGTATTGCTTAGTATATCTCAGGTGTTATCTAGGCAAATCTATATTTCTTGAGTCATATTATCCCATAGTAGAGTATTGTGAGCTAAGTACAGTTACCTTCCCACTTTACAGATACACTGAAAGTTATCTAGGCATTCACAGTTCATAGGAAGATTAAAACAAGCTGATAGAAATATCAGTTATACAACAGAGTAAGAACTCATTTTTTTCTTGCAAATAGTGAAACATTTGTTTGTTTTAAATAAAAGAGGTACTGGGGAGAATGAAAATGGTAATATTACACACCACTTAAGTTGCCTCCCTAGAGGCACAAATATACACTTGAGCACATGATTGGGATGTCATGTTGCCAGTATTGTTTAGATTTCTCTGCTTTGAAACATTTATGCTAAGGCTTCATCCTTGCAGATAGGGCATCATATATGGTATGGGTAGTTTTTAAAAATACCTTGAAATGCATATTTTAATAACCAATTTTCCAACTTTGTTTTAATCAGGGGTCGATGATATGTGGCACTCCTAGTAAGTAAATGAATGTTTGAAGTGCTGTGAGTTATTTTAGCAATTGCTCAGTTTACCATTTAAGTTATCAAAGATCTTTACTTGTGCAATATCATAAAAATGTGGGACATTAAAAATTAATAACAGAATTTATGTAACTAAAAGCTGCCATCTAATATGATATTTTTCAGTAAGATGACAGCAGCAATTATGCTGAAAAATAGTCATTCCCATAGTTTGAGCCATTATAGCAATTTCCACCTGGGAATTTCACAGTCAGATTCCAGTTCTGGACAACAGTGACTAACGTAACGGTTATTAATGAGAAGAGATTTTGAGACGTGTAGCCGTGTTTAGATGTCAGTGGCTTGAAGTGATGGATTTGGCATATTAGTAAGAAAGAGTGCTTTGGACTGGATAATAAGAAACATATTGAATTGTCTTTCTTGTCCTCTATAGCATGAAAAGTCAGTCAGAGATACAGAAACCATGGAACATTTCACAGCATGGCCTACATTTCACTTCACTTTTATCCTTTTAACCATGCACAAAGTTTATTAAATATGCAAAGTAGGAATGCTATAGGAAGAAAGAGCAGTCGTCAGAGGTCACAATCCACAGCAAGGTGACAGTGTCTTGTGGATCGCACCCTAAGTGCTAATTAGAGTGAGAATCTACTTTCAGGTTGCCAGCACGGAACAAGGAAAATGAAGCTATCAGCAGTTAACATTGTTGTATTAATTGAAATGAATGCTGACAGAGATTTTGTTGGCTTTACAACAAATTGAATATGGATAATGTAACCGCTTATCAAATTCCACGCATATAAAATTGTGGATTAATTAAAAAATCACACAACCCATATATTTTGGGTATCTCATATAAATTTCTATGTACATGTGCAAACTTGCAGTGTGCAAATATGTGTCTACATCTAAACATGTACAACTGCATTGACTAACAGTTAGAAAGTTAGAAATTATTCTCCCATTTTACCATTTCCTTTCCTTGAAGTTTGTCACAAATATAATTTTTCCATCTGTTCGAAGCCTACTCTCTGGAGGCGTGTAATGTATGGATACAGTAAAGCCATAAAATAATACAGGGTTTGTATCAGACAAAACAATAACACTCGTGTTATAAAAGATCCATTGTGAGAAGAAAGTTATACTTCACATTACTACAAATACAGAAGTATGCTTTCATCAAAAGCTGAAATCAGTCAATATAATTTGTTTTTAATGTTTTACTTAAAATAATTTTAAAAGGATTACTCAAGTAGAAAAACAGTATTGGTAATAAATAATGTTGAAGAATTCCCTTTAATTTGTTGATTAAACTGTAAGTAAAACACTAAAAAGTACTATGTAATGTAGTTTAATGAAGATTCTTTATGGTTTTCATAAAATAAATAGTCTCAATGGAATATTTTAAGATTGAGAAAGTTCCATATATCATTGTATTGTACTTTCACTTTATTATTTGCTTGCATGTCATAACTGATGGAAATAAAAATATTTATGTTTACACATATGCAAAAAGTGGATTTTTGTTTATGTTTTCTAGTGAGACAAAGTTACCAATAATTTCATCTGTATGGGAAAATTTTTACAAGCCCAAAGTTCTTAACTTTCTTTTCTTTTGACGTTTCATATTTCAGCCTAGGTATGAGATGGAATTGACTGTGATCATTCTTTGATTTCACTGTGATTACTGAGTTTCTGATACAGTGTTAGGAATGTATAGACTTTAAAGCTTGCTTTCTTCTTCTTCTTCTTCGTCTCCCTTTGGACCTGTATATGTGATTTCTGCAGTAATGTGCATCGTTATCTGACATACAGTTGCTGAAAGAGACAAGCATAAACATAATTCTTAGTTTCAGTGAATCTTTAGGAACAGACAAGTAAAAATGAAAGATAATTATGGTATGAATGTTAGTAAACTGTTTATCACAGAGGTACAATAAGGGTGAAAATAAATTTAAAAATACATGCCTCATCCAACACATGAGGTAGTAAAAATGAAAAATTTAATTTGACATAAAGAGCCATTTCAAAGTTATGGTTATTTCTGGTGAGAGCTAGTAGCTCAGAAAACATGAGGAAGTCCTGCAAAGCCACATGATGGATTTGCAGGTCAGGATGGGAAGCCTGGGTCTTGGGGAGGGTTCCAAGGTCCTGGTCAGGTTGAGGTCCTTCTGGGGCTCGGGGACGTCTCAGTGGGAGAGCTGGGAAGGGGAAATGCATGCTTCACCCCAGCTAGCAGGCCACCTCAGCCCACCTAGATGAAACTGTCCCTTGACTATCCTCTTTCTCCTTCTTGGACAGGCAGGTGGAGGAACTCAGCCATCCTGAGTACTGGTGGAAGGATGAAGTTTGCCTTTCATTGCAACATTTACTTCCACAATGAAGTGATCATTAAGGAGTACTGCATTGGAATTCTTAATAAGGAGTGCCTCCCCGCATGGTAGAGGGTGTGGTATGTGGGAAGCTAGGTCTGGCATGAGCCTTCCCAACTCCTCTCGCTCCAGGATAGAGGGTGACTGGCTCCACTGTGTCCAGTGGTTCTAGGGTCATGCAGGTGAAGGCCCCAGTTTCAGGCAGGACACACCTAACTGAGTTTCTTCAGCTGGTTGGCTGATGGTGACTGCCCAGGGTATGATGGGTTGCTGAGGTGGGGTGGTGGTGGGGCATCATGGGAAGGGACCTTGTTGGTCATTGCTTGGCGTTGGAGGAATTGGCTTTGAACCAGAACCTGACCTGTCATGACCACTTTGCCCAGTTCCCCAGATCATCAGCCAGGGCCCGTGGCTCAATCTCATGCAGCACTACCCAAGGGAGTTAGGCCCTCAGAGAGGGAACAGAGAGGAGGCTGGGGAGCAGCCCAGGGCTGGGGGATGAGAGGCCTGTGGGTCCTGGAGCTAGGACACACATAGCGAAGCCAAGGCTCAGGGAGGAGACTGTGGTAAGCAAACTCAGACCATGCATGGGCTGGGGGAGAAAGGCCCGTCAGGGAACTGTAGTACCCACATTTCAGGATTGGGGAACCCTAAGCCACTCAAGAGGCATAAGTAACTAAGATCAGTGGGTGAGAAGCCAGGCTCAAGGGATAGCTGCCTCACCATCCCTTGCTAGCTTCCTTCCCTGCCCTGAGGCCTGCTACCACCTGAGGCTCAGTTTGGACTCAACCAGGGTGCTCTCACCCTCCACACAGGTGCCCACCTGAGGCCCGTCTAGGTCTACATCCTCCCAGAATGGCTCTCCCAGGCCTGTCAAGTTCCATTTCCATGACTCCAGCCTCCCCAGATGTGCTTTCTCCCTTCTGCCATCCTCATTCACCCAGCCCCTGCCCACCCCTAGAAAAGACAGGCCACCACACAGGGAATCTGGAGGACCGCACGGGGCTCACAGGGCCGAAAATGTGAAGGGATGGCAAAATGGAAGGGGACCTTCTGTGTGTGTCCAGGCAGGCAATCTGGCTGGATATTAAGGCCCACCTCACTATTGGTGATGACACCCAGCGTTTCTTGGCCCTGAGCATGTGCACACAAACACACACATTGTCCATGGCATTGACATCAATACTACCTAACTGATCCTCAGATTCTATACAACCCCTATAAAAATATCAGTGACCCATTCTTCATAGAAAAACAATCTGAGAATCCTAAATTTGCTATGAAATGGCAGAAGATCCTGAAGACTCAGAGCAATCCAGTACAAAGTTCAAAGCTGGAGGCATCATAGTACCTAACTTCACAATATACTACAAAGTTTTATGTACCGAAATAGAACAGCACTGGCAGAAAAGCAGAGACATGAGCTAATGAAAAGCAACAGGGGACCAGAACTAAGTCACTGCATTTACAGCACATGACCTTTTCCCAAAAAAGCAAGAACGCCCAATGCAAAATCAAGTATCTTCTATAAACTAGGTTGGGGAAAACCTGAATATCCACATAAAGGATTTTACAAGTAGATTATTTCTCACCAAACTCCATTGTCAGACCTGCGATGATAAAAGTACCAGAAGAAATCACAAGGAGGAAGTTGCATGACATCCGTGTGGGCAATGAGGGTCTCAAAGTGACTGCAAGAGCACAGTAAACACCATCAAAAATAGAGAATGGAGTTATATCAAACTAAAGTGCTTCGGCACACCAAAGGAAACTAAACAGAGGGAAGGAACATCCTACAGGATGGGAGAAATTATTGGATTACCATACGTCCGTTAGTGGGTGAATATTTACAATACATAAGGAACTCCAACAACTCAATAGCATGAAAACAAATGGGCTAAGGATGTGAATACTCGTTTGTGAAACTAAGACAAACAATTTCCCAAAAGACACACTAAAAAGCACTCATCATCCCTAATCCATCAGAAAAATCAAACCACAATGAGATTTCATCTCACTTCAGTCAGAATGCTTATTATCCAAAAGACAAAAACAAAAACAAAAAACAAACAAACAAAAAAACAAAACTCATTTCTGCTAAGGATGCAGAGAAAAGGAAATCATTGCACACTTTTAATGAGAATGTAAATTAGTGCAGGCATTACAAGAAGTTTTATGGATTTTATTAAGTATAGAATCGCTGGGCGTGGTGGCTCACGCCTGTAATCCCAGCACTTTGGGAGGCCGAGGGGGGTGGATCACGAGGTCAGGAGGTAGAGACCATCCTGGCTAACACGGTGAAACCCCGTCTCTACTAAAAATACAAAAAATTAGCCGGGCGTGGTGACGGGCGCCTGTAGTCCCAGCTGCTCGGGAGGCTGAGGCAGGAGACAGGCATGAACCTGGGAGGCGGAGCTTGCAGTGCGCCAAGATCGCGCCACTGCACTCTAGCCGGGGCGACAGAGCGAGACTCCATCTCAAGAATAAAAATGAAAAAAGAGTCTCCAGAAATCTACAAGTAGAACCACCCACCATATGATCCAGCAAATCAGAATACCGGGGCACACACAGAGGTACACAAATCAGTATGCTGAAGCGGTGCGTGCACCCATGCAATTATTGCTGCACTCTTCACAGTTTCGCTATGGCCAAGATACGGAAGCAACTTGAGTGTCCCTCAATTGATGAGTGGATAAAAAAATAGGGCACATAAACACAATGGAAAAATGCGCTGCATTGTCAAAGAAGGAAATCCTGCCAGTTGTGACAATGTGTGTGAATCTGGTGAATGTGTGCATGCCATTTTGTTAAATGACATAAGCCAGTTATCAGAAAGGCAAATAGCCCACTACCTCGTTCCTATATGAAATCTAAAAGCAGATCTCACAGAAGTAGCGACTCCAATGGTTGGGGTGGTGTTTAGTGAAGAGGGTATACTGAGGAGATGTTGGATCAAGAACACATATTTCTAGTTAGAAAGGAGGAATTGGTTAAAAACCTTTTCTGCAGCATGCTGACTTTAACTAGGGATAACACATTCTTTCTCTAATAAATGTAAGATGGGGCATATCACGTTTTATCACCTCAAAATGACAAGTGTGTGAGGTCATGCATGTGTTGATTACTTTCCACTATTTAAACTAGGAACATTTAATTTCATTATGCTATGCACTTGAGAAACTCCGCTGGTACACTTTTGATTTAGGTTAAAAAAGAAAGTTTTCATTACCGTTATCCCCCTTCAGTCACAGAATGCTTCAAGTAGAATGTTCCAGATGTCTTAAACTTTAGTATCAACCACATGTAATTACATCCTTTCACCTGTACTATTCCTCTAAAAAATATGGTGATGCAGATAATTTTGTAGTCCTTCTAAAGACTTCTGAAACATTTTAAGCTTGTAAATTTTTAAAGAGAAAGAGCCTAATTAGAAAACTTGTGCAGCTTGCAAGGGAGATGTAATATATGCCTAATTTTGTTTCCATTTGTGTTCAAAGAAACAAAGAAAAATGTTCAACAAACAACACAATTTACTCTCCTATTGTATTTGCTTTTAAGCATGTATAGCTGAGCAATAACATCAGGCATTTTGCATTACATGTAACAATGTATTCTGAAAATTTTAATATAGATATTACATCTAAACAGATAGTTTTCAAATAGCATTAACAAGTACGAAATTACTTGAAAACCATTCCTTTTCCTTTGAATTCCTCAAAAACTTCACGGAGGAAGTTATTATCTACTTCTCTCCACAAAACCAACATGTTTCTTTCAGTAATACACAGGTAACAATGCAGAAATAACATTTCAATTTTCAATTTGCAAACAAGGTTTGGTATGCAATAACCATTATTTTGGATACTTGCTTTAATATCTGCTTCAGTCTCCTTTTTCAGGTTGACTTTCCCCACTATCTCCTATAGATGCCACTTAACTTGACCTACGATATGCTACATGAGGAGCAGGGTGCACCCTATCCAGAGAAGGTGTATTCCTTCAGTCTTTTCTGCCAAAGTGCTCATGACCACACGAATAAAAATCACTGCAACTCCTTGAGTAACTCTCCCGACTTCTGCCATATCTATCTCGAGTATTGTTATAATCGTGATAGCTGCTTCCACCATAAGACATCCCAGGTCCTTGTGCAGGTGGTGCACCATGAGAGGTCCCAGCAGAGTTGATAAAATAATATGTTGGGCTACATTTAAACATTTTTACTGCTATCACTAAAGCATGAACTAATTAAAGTACTATTTGGAAATATCTGCTTTCCTCTGCCTTTGTTGACAGGATAATAATTAAGCCTGCAATAGTAGAAGGTTTTATTTAAAATAAGTGTAAGAGTAGTATTTTGAAGCTTGACAAGTTTAATTCTAAGGTAAATGTTGAGTCACATTTTCTGAACATGAACTGAAGTTCTCACTTTCATCTCGTTCCCTATATTTTATACTGTTAAGAATACTCATTCTTGAAGCACGTTATATTTGTTCTTTATAATTTTCCTTAGAATTTCATGTAAATAATGATCTGATCTATTAAATGTAATTCTATAATTTACAAATCCATCCTGGACCATTACCATATCTCTGAAATGCATCTCTGTAAGAACTTCCACTTACTCATTGAGAAAGATCTCTACCACAGGCCTCAGAGTAGCCACCACGATCACTAAATTGAAAAAAAAATAATAAAAAAGTGTTCTTAATGGCAGAAAGAACAATTTAAGAAATCAATTTAATAAATCCAGATAACATTATAGTACTTATATCCTGTAGAGGAATGTTCATCCTGACTAGAATGACCATAATCACAGTATGCATAGCCTCTAGGTGGTGGAGCATAATCCCTAGCTTCTCGGGAACTTGGATGATGTCTGTGTGCATGAGTTTAAGCAACAAATTTTAAATTTTTAAATTCTAGTATCCAAAAATATATCTAAATAACAACTTAAACACAATTAAATTGCCAAACATCTAAATAGCTATTTCTCCAATAAAATAGGCAAATACCCAGAAAGCACATGGAACAGATACTCATAATCAGTGATTCAGAAAATGTATTTCAAATCCACAACGAGATACCATACTTCACACACACACACACACACACACACACACTGGAATGGCAGTAAAAGCAGGAAATACCAAGTGTTTGAGGGGATGTAGATAAACTGGAACCCTGATACAATACTTGTTGGAATGGAAAATGATGCAACTTCTATGGAGAAATGTGGTGGTTCCTCAAGAAAACAAACATAATTATCATAGAACCAAGCTATTCCACTTATATACATACCCAGAATCGAATAAGTATACTCAAACAAATATTGGTGCATAGAAACACTGTGGTGGAAACACCCCAAATAAAATAATGGGTTAACAGTTTGTGGAAGGAGTGAAGTGCTGCAATGTAAATGAACCTTCGAAACATCATGCAAAGGGAAAAGAGACAGATGCAAAAAGTCATGTAGTGTTTGAGCCCATTAACATTAAGTACCCACAACAGATAAATTCAGAGGTGGAACACTGACTGGTGTTTGCTAGCAGCTGAGGGAAGGGAGAAAATGGAAGGAACTGCTTAACTGGTAGTTGGAGTTTTAGCTTGGAATCATGAAAATGTTTTGGAACTCGATGGAGGTAGTTGTTGCATGACACAGAATGTATTAAACACCACTTAACTCTTTACCTTATAATATGTACTTTTGTTATGTGAATTTCATCAGCACAACAAAAAAAATCAACTATTTTATTTCATTTTTCCTTTAACTCTCCTTAATTGCATAACCATCATCTCTTGGTGACATATGGTCATTTATCCAGGAAGAGATTGTCACTCTGCATGGAGGACCTCCATAATTCTCTCTTCCACGTGATATGGGATATTTAACACTCACGTGATGGAACATTATGTAAAGAACACCAGATCTGAAACACTATTTTATCTTCTCTCAAACAACTTTTTAAAATTATTGCTTCTATGACTCCATTCTTTGTTTCCTAAATTACTAGCCAATCATGACACTGAGAATATTTCTTATGGCTTTGGATAATCCCATGGCTCCTGCAAGGCCAGTTCTTCTAATGAAGCTGAAGGCTAACACTAATTCTCAGGTAAAGTTCATTTGTAATGTTAATAACAGCTTAGTTATTATTTTCCTCTTCACATGAATGACTGATGACTACTAATGACAGAGGGAAAACATGTAAAACCATCAAACTTTTCACTGATTTTAAAGTTTACATAAATTGTCCTTTCTCAGCTGAAGAAGGTAAATTTTCCCATGTTGTTAAATTCATCTCACACACACAAATACTGCTACCTTTGAATGACTACATGCTAAATTTTTACATAAAAGTTCTCCTTTATCTCTAAGTGGCTGGCTCTATGTTGACTCTAAGTGGCTCTATCTCTAAGTGGCTGTCTAATGTTGACAAATTAAAATGTATTAGTGAAGATTTTCTAATGATGGCCAACATTTACTTTTATTTCAATAACCAGTAACGTTAAAGGGGTCATTACCACATTGTTGCTATTTCAAAATAGAGAAGGTTCTTCTTTAATATCCTCTTCACTAGCTATTCCTTAAATGTCAGCCTTTCACGTATGATATGTTCACTAGCGAATTTTCCAATGAAATATGTTGGCTTTTGTGTCCTGAAGTCAATAAATACCTAGCTTCACTGACAGTCTACATATGAAATGTAAAATTGAAAATGTCGGTTTTCAGTTTCCTCCATATTAGGATGGAGGACTAAGTAAGAATTTTAATTTGTTCTGCTTAAACTTCTTTGCTAAGAACTTTTATTTATTGTCTTGCTTTCTTCTGTTTAGTCTGCAATCTTAAAATTATCCTTCTGAAAAATACTGCTTCTATTAAATCCTACTGCTCACCTCGTGTTGCTTAGTTCTAAGTACTCTCCTCAAATAATTTCAAATTTTACACTAAGGATCTTCTGTTAATGTTTAAACCTCCCGGTACAATCTTAATTATTGATTTACATCCCCTTATATTTCACAACACCGTCCTTCTGCGATGCTCACTTAAGAATATTGAACTCCTTCATGTCTACCTTTCAAGCCTTGAATTTATTTTTAAATTATATTTAAGCCCAGTGACTCCTTTTCTGCTAAATGCTCTTGTAGTTCTTTTGAATCTTCATATAAGCAGGAAGAATGCCTTGCACATAAGCTTATTGAGGTCTCAGAAGCTGGATGGCCCAGCTCAGTGGCTGACACTGTGAGCCAGTGTAGAAGGCTGAGGCAGCTGGACTGCTCAAGCCCCAGGCTTTAATGTCAGTTTTGAAAATGTAGTGAGATCCTCTCTCCACAAAAAAATAGGAAAAAAATTTAGCTAGGTGTAGTGGTGCATGCCTGTAGTTGCAGCATCTCAGGAGGCTGAAACAGGAGAATTGCTTGAGCCCAGGAATTTGAGGCTGTAGTGAGCCATCATCTCACCAACGCACTCTGACCTGGTAAGAACAAGACTCCAACCCAACAAAGAAGCTGAACAAGCAATTTTCAGATTGGAACATCAGGGGACCATTACCACGGGACCTAGGAAATGGAAGAATTCATTAGATGAAGAAGCCTACCATCAAAGAATACTGCTAGGAGCTTTTAGAAAAATAAAGGGGAATCCTCTAGCAAACACAGGATTAAAAGAAACGTTGGCCTCACTCTAATCAATTCCTTGATCTGCAATGAGAAGCTGGAGTATTTCTTCACCATAAACCTGAAATGTACCTAGTGAGAGAGAAACTATACTCAAAGTGATCGATCACCAATTAAGCCAATGTGTATGTCACTTCTATTTTGTTTGATAAACTTAAAGTTAAGCATCCAGGTAAAATGGCTCATTTTTAGTCCTACAAAAACTATGGTCTTTCTATCAGGTAGCATTTACCTTGGCCTCCCATCCAACTATTGCTTCTTGCCACAGCAGAAGGAGCAGATTTTTAGGAGGAGGCCCTCCACTTCTTGAAGAGGGACCACTTTTAACTGGAGTGAGTCCCCTAGAATAACTCATGTTGAGATCAAGAGTGTATCCACCATCATCTGCATTTCAAACAAACTCTTTTTTTTCTTTTTCTTTTTTTTGAGGTGGGGTCTTGCTCTTTCACCCAGGCTGGGGTGCAGTGGCACGATCTTGGCTCACTGCAAGCTCAGCCTCCAGGTTCATGCCATTCTCCTGCCTCTGCCTCCTGAGTGGCTGGGACTACAGGTGCCCGCCACCACACCTGGCTATTTTTGTGCGTGTGTGTGTTTTTAGTACAGACAGGGTTTCACTGTGTTAGCCAGGATGGTCTCGATCTCCTGACCTCGTGATCTGCCCTCCTCGGCCTCCCAAAGTGCTGGGATTACAGGCGTGAGCCACTGCGCCCGGCCTCAAACAAACTCCTTAGTTAACTAACATCACTGTTTCTTAAATGGCTAAGTTTTAGTTTTTTATAAAGATTTTCTACATATTATAATCTTACAAATTCACATTTGTCTAAACTAATAAAATTAACATTTTTATATGAAATTAGTACAATTCAAGCAAGAAAACTCCATTTAGAAAATCTAGAAAGAAACTCAAGAATCATAATATTTTCTATGAGAGAGATGTGGGAAAAGTAGGGAGTGAACAGGGAGCAGATATTGATCAGTAAAATGTCTAAGTATACTATACATAAAAATATTAAAAGAAAAATGATAAATGACTTTATATCATTCTGTTATGAGGAAAAATTTTCAAAGCATATGATAAAGATAAACTAAATTCTATTCAAAGAAACTCAAATATTTACAATATCAAAAAGTGATACGTCAGGAAAATACCTTACCTCTAAAATTTGTTAACAGAATATAGAATTCTTACAATTCCCTTATAAAACACTGATTTTCAGATTAGACTGTTAAATTTTAATAATCTTTAAGAATTGCATATTACATAATATAAAAATATTTTTCATATATCTACAAAAAATATAGACATATGCCAATTGCCAGGTGGCGTTACAGGTTAGAATACACACATTCTCTTACATGACAGAATATTATTGAACCTCACCCTCAAGATCAACGGAGACAAAATAATCATGAAACTATGCATCTTAAAATGGAGCAAACACTGCAATTTCAGCTTCAAAAGAACATCTCCAGTTAATTACACATCTGGTTATTAAAACCCAAAAATAAATGATAGATTTTTGAAGGTTTGTTAATAGACAATACAAGTTAACTGATATATTTATTTATTTATTTATTTATTTATTTGTTATTGAGATGGACTCTTGCCCTATTACCCCAGGCTACAGTGCAATCGTGTGATCTCACCTCACTGCAGCTTCCACCTCCCAGATTCCAGTGATTCTCCTGCCTCAGCCAAGTAGCTGGGATTACAGGTGCAAGCTACCATGCCAGGCTAATTTTTTATACCTTTAGGAGAGACAGGGTTTCACCATGTTTGTCTGGAACTCCTGACCTTGTGGTCCCCCCATCCCATACTTCCCAAGTTCTGAGATAACAGGCATGAGCCATCTCACCCAGCCCATCCAATCATTTTGTTTTGTTTTGTTTTGTTTTCAAATATATGGTTAGTTTTTCTTTTTTACGTAAAAATCGACCCCTCATTTCTATGGTGTAAATCACTCATAAATATCATTTTCAGTGACTCATCCTTCAGCAAAGAAAGATACATATATATATCTGTGAAGCCGTGGTTATTAGACCTTTCCAGAGTCACTGACTGTTTTCAGAAATTAAAGTTCTACGTTTCTTAAATTGAAAATGCTTTATGGCAGACCAATGTACAAACTCTCTATCAAAATTACAAAGCAATAGATTTGCATAGATGTTAGCACATGTATACACAAAAAAACAAATATTGCAAAATCAATCTTAAGTACTGAGTTACTTTTTTCCTGTTGGAAAATTTTAAATATTCCATCCTATTTTGATGTTACAACTGATATGAAGTTCTGGGCCCCAAAGTTGAAAACTCTAAAGTATAATGAATATAAATGAGTTCTGCAGAAAACTTGTTGAGTGCAGGCAATCAGCATTCATAAACACAACTCAGTTTCAAATTTTTGTTATTTCAATGCAAAGTTATTACAACTTTAAAATGAATTTTAGATATTAGTTCAATCATTCTGATAATACACCTTTAGTACTTAGAAATAATTTTATCTGTAAGTTAATTTTCTGTTCATAAAGGAAATAGATAAAATTGAGAAAATTTGATATCGTCAAACTTACTTTCTTTCAGTCCTGTGGTTCCATTTTTATATTTTAAAACATTACCGAAGTGTCCTTCATATGAGAGAAGCCACCCTCTTGTTCCTCCACTACTTCGTCTTCCAGATCTCAGACTTCCTGCAGGTATCCTGTTTTTTGAAGAAGGTGGTGGTCTCCGCCTACCACAACTTTGAAAAGGTGGTTTCCTGGCTTGTTCTAGTTTTATTGCTTTTCCGTGCAAAGACTAAAAGTATTAAGGGTACTATCAATAACACTGGCACATTTAACCTAAGCACATTTTACAAACATTTTTTACATCAACTATAGTTCATAGTTAATTAGGTGATGCAAAGATGTTGGAAAAAGTGTTTTTGGAGTCACATGCCTTTAAAATGCTTTACTTGAGCAAAGACTAAACCCTTGGGGAAGAAATCTAGGCAGACATTTGGAGGAAGAGAATTTCAGGCAGACAAAATAACCATTGAAATAATTCAGAGACTAGAATTAAGCAAGTAGTCATACTCCCAACATGTGGCAAGATGAACAAAGGAAAACACTTAAGTGAGATCAAAGACAAATCCTTTTGTTTATTCTGAGTATAATTCTGACTACTTGGAGAACAAACTGTAAGCTGCAAGTGAGTATCAGATTCAAGCTGAGAAACTAAACAAATGATGATGCTTCAACAAATGTAATGGCAGAGGAGGTGATACATGCAGTCGTTTCATGTGACTGTATAAGTTGTGCTTTGCATAAAGTTACTTGGCTGAGGGCATAAGTAATATGCAGATAATGATGTTGAGTATGTAGGTGATTTTTTATTGTTTTGAACTTTCTTCTAAATTCCCTCTGGTATTTGATTTCACTTTTTTAACCAGTGTTACAATTATTTATACCTAAATGTTACATGGAACTCATGTAGTATGTACCATGTAAAATTTATTACTGTCAATCAAGTAATATGAAATTTGCATGTGATAGAAATGTATAATTTATACTTTTAAGTTAATATCTTATAATTTAATATATATAAACCATATAAGCTATATAACTAACTTATAAATCTAAGTATTCCTAAACATACATAATATATGTATCTGTATATGTTATAACTAACATATATGTATTGCATATAGATGAAATGTATGCATTATATATTTTAATGCAGATATACTATATGTCTATATGTATTTCCTTTTTTATATACTTTAAGTTCAGGGGTACATGTGCAGATGTGCAGTTTTGTTACATAGGTATACACGTGCCATGGTGGTTTGCTGCACCCATCAACCCATCATATACATTAGGTATTTCTCCTAACGCTATCCCTCCCCTAGCCCTCCAGCCCACTAAAGGCCCAGTGTGTGATGTTGCCTTTCCTGTGTCCATGTGTTCTCATTTTTTAACTCCAGCTTATAAGAGAGAACATGCAGTGTTTGGCTTTCTGTTCTTGTGTTAGTTTGCTGAGAATGATGCTTTCCAGCTTTACCCATGTCCCTGCAAAGGATATGAACTCATACTTTTTTATGGCTGCTTACTATTCCATTGTGTATATGTGCCACATTTTCTTTATCCACGCTATCATTGATGGACATTTGGGTTGGTTCCAAGTCTTTGCTATTGTGAACAATGCCTCAATAAACATAAGTGTGAATGTGTCTTTATAGTAGAATGATTGACAATCCTTTGGATATACAACCCATAATGGGAATGCTGGGTCAAATGGTATTTCTAGTTTTAGATCCTTGAGGAATAACCTGTCTGTACTCCACAATGGTCGAACTAATTTACAGTCCCATCAACAGTGTAAAAGCATTCTTTTTCTCCACATCCTCTCCAGCATGTGTTGTTTCCTGACTTTTTAATGATCACCATTCTAACTGGCCTGAGATGGTATCTCATTATGGTTTTGATTTGCATTTCTCTAATGACCATTGATGATGAGCTTTTTTTCATATTTTTGTCAGCTGCATAAATGTCTTCTTTTGAGAAGTGTCTGTTCATACCCTTCACCCACTTTATGATGGGTTGGTTTTTTTATTGTAAATTTGCTTAAGTTCTTTGTAGATTGTGGGTATTGGTCCTTTGTCAGATGGATAGAGTGCAAAAATTGTCTCCTATTCTATAGGTTGCCTGTTCACTCTAATGATAATTTCCTTTGCTGTCAGAAGCTCTTTAGTTTACTTAGATTCCATTTGTCAATTTTGCTTTTATTGCCATTGCTTTTGGTGCTTTAGACATGAGGTGTTTGCTCATGCCTATGTCCTAAATGGTATTGCCTAGGTTTATCTTCTAGGCCTTTTTTGGTTTTAGGTCTTACATTTAAGTCTTTAATCCATCTTGAGCTTATTTTTGTATAAGGTGTAAGGAAAGGGTGTAGTTTCAGTTTTGTGCATATGGCTAGCCAGTTTTCCCAACAACATTTATTAAACAGGGAATCCTTTGCCCATTGCTTGTTTTTGTCAGGTTTGTCAAGGATCATATGGTTGTACCAGTGTGGTGTTACTTCTGAGGCTTCTGTTCTGTCTCACTGGTCTATATCTCTGTTTTGATACCAGTCCCATGCTATTTTGGTTACTGTAGCCTTGTATTATAATTTGAATTCAGGTAGCTTGATGCCTCCAGCATTGTTCTTTTTGCTTAGGATTGTCTTGGCTATGTGGGCTCTTTTTGGCTCCATATGAAGTTTAAAATACTTTTTAACAATTCTGTGAAGAAATTCAATGGTAGCTTGATGGGAATAGCATTGAATCTATAAATTACTTTGGGCAGTATGGTCATTTTCATGATATTGATTCTTCCTATAATGAGCATGAAATGTTTTTCCATTGATTTGTGTCCTCTCTTATTTCCTTGAGCAGTGGTTTGTAGTTCTCCTTGAAGAGGTCCTTCACATCTCTTGTAAGTTGTATCCCTAGGTATTTTATTCTCCTTGTAGCAACTGTGTGAATTCACACATGATTTGACTCTCTGTCTGCTGTTGATATATAGGAATGCTTGTGATTTTTGCACATTGATTTTGTATCTTGAGACTTTGCTGAAGTTGCTTATCAGCTTAAGGAAATTTTGAGCTCAGACAGTGGGGTTTTCTAAATATACAGTCTTGTAGTCTGCAAAAACAGACTACAAGACTTCCTCTTTTCCTATTTGAATACCCTTTATTTCTTTGTCTTTCCTAATTGCCCTGGTCAGAACTTCCGATACTGTGGTGAATAGGAGGGGTGAGAGAGGGGGCATTTTTGTCTTCTGCAGGTTTTCAAAGGGAAAGCTTCCAGGTTCTGCCATTCAGTATGATATTGGCTGTAGGTCTGTCATAAGTAGCTTCTATTATTTTGAAATATGTTCCATCAATACATAGTTTATTAAGAGTTTTTACCATGAAGGGGTGTTGAATTTTGTGGAAGGGCTTTTCTGGATATATTGAGATAATCATGTGGTTTTTTCATTGGTTCTGTTTATGTGATGGATTATGTTTATTGATTTGCTTATGTTGAATCAGCCTGCATCCCAGGTATGAACCCAACTTGATCATGGTGAATACACTTTTTGATGTGCTGCTGGATTCTATTAGCCTTTATTTCATTGAGGATTTTTGCATCAATATTCATCAGGGAAATTGGCCTGAAATTTTCTTTTTTTGCGGTTTCTCTGCCAGATTTGGTTATCAGAATGATGCTGGCCTCATAAAAGGAGTTACGGAGGATTTCCTCTTTTTCTATAGTTTGGCATGTTTTCAGAATGAATGGTATCAGTTCCTCTTTGTACCTCTGGTAGAATTCATCTGTGAATCTGTCTAGTCCTGGACTTTTTTTTCTTTTTCATTGGTAGGCTATTAATTACTGCCTCAATTTCAGAACTTGTTATTGGTCTATTCAGGGATATGACTTCTTCCTGGTTTAGACTTGGGAGAGTGTGTGCATCCAGGAATTTATGCATTTCATCTAGATTTTCTAGTTTCTTTGCATGGAGGTATTTATAGTATTCTCTGATGGTAATTTGCATTTCTGTGGAATCAGTGGTGATCTCCCCTTTATCACTTTTTATTGTGTCTTTTTGATTCTTCTGATTCTTCTCTCTTTTCTTCTTTATTAGTCTGGCTAGTGGTCTATGTATTTGTTGATCTTTTCAAAAAACCAGCTCCTGGATTCATTGATGTTTTGAAGGGTTTTTCATGTCTCTATCTCCTTCAGTTCTGCTCTGATCTTAGTTATTTCTTATCTTCTGCTAGCTTTTTAATTCGCTTGCTCTTGTTTGTGTTCTCTTGTTCTTTTAATTTTGATGTTAGTGTGCTGATTTTAGTTATCTCCTACTTTCTGTTGTGGACATTAAGTGCTGTAAATTTCCCTTGAAACACTGCTTTAAATGTTTCCCAGAGAGTCTGGTAACTTGTCTTTTTTCACATTGGTTTCAAAGAACATATTTATTTCTGCCTTCACTTCATTATTTACCAAGTAGTCATTCAGGAGCAAGTTGTTCAGTTTCCATGTAATTGTGCAGTTTTGAGTGAGTTTTTAAATATTGAGTTCTAATTTGATTGCACTGTGGCCTGAGAAACTGTTTTTTTTTTAATGATTTCTATTCTTTTGCATTTGCTGAGGAGTGTTTTACTTCAAATTATGTAGTCAATTTTAGAATAAGTGCTTTTCCTCTGAGGGTAATTGCGGCTATAGGGAGAACAAAATGTTAGCTACAAGTGGGCATCAGAATCAAGCAGAGAGGCCAAACAAATGATGATGGCTTCAACAAACATAATGGCAGAGGAGGTGATACAAACACTCATTTCATATGACTGTATAAATTGTGCTTTGCCTAAAATTACATGACAAAGAACATAAGTAATCTTCAGATAATCATGTTGCGTATGTAGTTGATTTTTTATTGTTGAGAACTTTCCACTAATTTGCTTCTGGTATTTTATTTTACTCTTTTAAACATAGTTAGAATTATTTGTGCCTAAATGTTATGTGGAACTCTTGAAGTATGTACCATGTAATATTTAATACTGTCCATCAAGTAATATGAAATTTACATGTAATAGAAAAGTATAATTTACACTTATAATTTAATATATGTATAAACCATATAAGCTATATAACTAATTTATAAATATAAGTATCCCTAAACATACACAATATATGTGTCTGTGTATTTTATAATTAACATATATGTATTGCATATATATGTAATTTATACATTATATATTTTAATACATGTATACTATATGTCTATATGTATTTCTAATATATATGGTTATCTTTGTTTCCACCCATTCAGGTACAGCAAAATAGTCCATTCTTTCCCTCTTTGGCTGTCACTGGGAACTGGTAGGCCTGGTCAGTGATACCTCAGAAGCCTGTTTATGACCCTGTTCTTGTCATCAGGACAGGTTTTACATATCTTGGATTAGATGGCCTATCAAGATATCCCAGAAACCACTGGGTCGTATTTGTTCCCTACCGTGCAATTTTCCTCCTGGAGTAGAAAATAGTCCACAAAACACACTTAGCTGTAACATAGGCTCTGACACTTTGGTCTTCCATGGATTCTCAGTACAAACATGGAGAAGATTAAGCACTTCCCCAGTGAACAGAAAGCACCAGCATACTTATTCAATGTTTTTGGTTCAAATAATAGAGACTTTTTTCATGCCAAAAGACTATTACACTTTCAAAGTGGTCACCTCTCCTCAGCTAGCAAATTCCCAATGGTATGATCCTGGATTTCTCCTGTTGCCAAACCGTGGGATCATCCTGATACAGCTGAATGCTGGAGTACCCCAGAAACTGACACTTCTCAATATTTCTTTTTTTCTGGACCCCAGAACTCCCAAACAGCTATTATACCTATACCCTGGAATCTTCCTCAGAAAAAGACAACAAATTATAAATATCAAGCTGTGACTGATTCAGCAAGATCCTGGATTAATACATTAGCTAGTAAAATTAGGCTTCATACTCTACCATTAGTTAATAGTGGTGGATCCTGGTTTCTCTTTTCAAGGCGCCTAGGTGGATCTCAAGTTCCTTCTGAGATTGATACTGGTCAGTCTCAAGTTCAATCTGTTAATGTTCTGTCTCATGGACAAATTGTAGCTAGACCTTGGCTAGAAATTACTCCTGAAGTTGCAACTTGGAAACAATTTGTGTCTTATAAAACAGGAACAGATTCAATCCAGTGAAGAGAGTATTAGACACCAAACATATCATGTAGCTCATAGAGTTAACCCTGGTGCTAAACCATCAACTTACAACTAGATTCCACCAGTACCTTTCATAGTTAATAAAATTGAACTATGGGCTCATTCATCCCTCAGTGAAGATGGATTTCCATATCCTACAGTAACCCATATTTTTGAACCATGGTGTCAGCTACTCTTGAATGTATTTGGATCCCAAGAAACTATAGAAAAGACAGATGGATACTGGACTCTTGCGGAACCTAAGTCAACTTGGTTCTGGATTTCTTCTATACTGCATACTCCATATTCATGTGCTAAGTCAAAAGGTGACACTATTAGGTCTTGGATGCAAAATAAAACCAGTATGATCAGGCCCTCAAATCAAATGGATAGATTTAGTAACTTGAATAAACATTAGGCTATTATACTCAAACCCCTGATGCAGACATGCCTCCTATTATGAACATAATTGAGCCCTTACTTCACTCTAAAGTTGACATGATCAGACCCTGGAGTCAGCCTGAAACAGCCATAGTCCAAATGTGGGCCTAGGCAGAAACTCAGTCAAGAAGACTCTTGACTTGCCTGAAAGCTGGTGCAATTAATCCATGGTTACAAACTGAAATTGAAAGAATGAGACCCTGGATTCAGCATAAATTTAAAATATTGAGACCCAGAACCCAGACTGAAGAATGGAAAAAAGAACATTGGACCCAATCAGAAACAGATCCAGTTAGGTACTGGGCCCAAACTGGAATGGAAACAGTGGTACCTGGGCCCCAACCTGAAGGTGATAAATGCAGACCCTAGAATCACACTGAAGCTGATATCAAACTTTTGTTTCAGTCTCAAGCAGAGACAGTCACACAGTGGAGAGAACCAGTAACTCTGACAGATCATCATTAGATACAGTCTGAAACTGCAATAGTGAGGTTTTGGAACCGATCTGTGACTGATAAGTTAAGAGACTGGATACATCATGAGATTATGCATTTAGACTCTGGGGTGAGGTTGAAAGTGATAAAGTTAGATCCTGGACCCAAGTTGAAGATGACACTTTGAGACACTCGATTCAGAAAGACTTTGGTGTAATCAATTCCTGGGTACAAAATGAAGCTACTATATTAACACCATGCATTCAGGGAAAGTCTTGAGAATTAAATCCCTGACATAATCTGAAACTTCCACAGTGCCACTGTGGACCCAGACTGAAACTCCAACAGTAAACTCTTGGACAAATATGTTATCAGATACAGTCACAGTATGGACAAAGGCTGAATTTCAAGGATTAACATCCACCCATCTATTGAGGAAAACTGATCCAATCATACTGTGGACTATTGCCAAATCTCCAGCAGTGAATCTCTGGACACATTCTGTATGTGATGAAGTCAAATTTTGGAACCAAGAAGAACTTCCAGCCTTATTGCCTTTGACAGAGCCTATAGCTAAGACAGTCCCACAATGGATCCAGGATAGATTTCCAGTAATGAACCCCTGGGCAAAAACTATAGCTGAAACTGTCATACCATTGACCCTTGATGAAATGACACCAGTAAGTCCTTGGACAAAATTACAGCCTGAATATCTAGAAGGAAATACTTGGCTCCCATCTGAATTTAATCCAGTCTCATTGTGGACCATGGCTTATCTGCCAGCAGTAAAAAACTGGATACGTTTTGATACTGAAACAATAATGTTGTGAAACCAGGTTGAGTTTCCAGCAATACATTCCTGAAACAGTTGGAAACTGATATAATCACACTAGGGACCCAAGCTGAATCACTAGTGATGAATTCATGGATACACTCTCCTATATCTGATATGGTCACAATGTGTATCCAGGCTGAATCACTATTATTACATCCTTGGAGACAGTCTGAAACTGATATACTCACAACATGGATTCTGGCTGAAACTCTAGGAGTAATTCCCTGGGAACAAGATATATTCCAACCATGGACCCACGCTGAACACCCACCAGTATCTTGGACTCAATCATTGATTCCGGGTAAAACAGCAGCAATGAATCCCTGGAGAGATGTTACAGCTGATATGGTCCTACCATGGAATCAGGCTGAATTTATAGTAGGAAATGCCTGGACATAGTCTGAAACTTATACAGTCACACAGGGGATCCTGAATGGTTCTCCAGCATGATATTCTTGGACACAACAAATAGCTGATGTAGACAAGCTGTGGACCAAGCCTGAATTTCCCACAATAAATCCCTGGACAAAGTCTGTAGGTGATAGTACGATACAATAGATTCAGGATGAGTCTCCAGCAATAAAACCATGGACACAGTATGTGTCTTATACAATCAAACCATGGGCCCCAGATGAATCTTCAGCAGTAAATCTCTGTACACACCCTGAATCTGATAGCATTATCCTGTGGACACAAGCTGAGTCTCCAATGGTAAATCTGTGCACAGAGGCTGCAACTTCCAAAGTCACACCATGGGCCCAGGCTGTATCTCCAGCAGTAATTCCATGGACACAGCCTATACCTTCCATAATCGTACCTTGGACCCAGGTTGAATGTCCATCAGTAAATACCTGGACAATGTCCATAGCCAATACCATCACACTATGGAACCAGGCTGAATTAATAGCGGGATATCCATGGATACTGCCATGGGCTGCTACTATCACACTATGCACAGTCTGAATCTGCAGCAGGAAATCTTTGGACACAGCCTATATATGACACAGACACTCCATGGCGTAAGGCTGAATCTTCAGCAGTAGTGTACTGGACAGAATCTGTAGCTGATACACACACACCATGAACTCAGTTTGAAGTAAAGTTTACAGTTTTTAACAGTAAAGCCTTGGATCCAATCTGTATCTGATACACGCATACCCTGGACCCAGGCTGAGTCTTCAGCAGAAAAACATTTGACACAGGCAATAGCTTATACCATCAAACGATGGAACTAAGTCAAATCACCTGCCATAAATCTCTGGAAACAATATGAAACCAATATGTTCACGTGGTGGACTGAGGCTGAATCTCCAAAAGTTTTGAGGAAACCAGCCCCACACTGCCTGGCAGGTACCCCGAATCCAGTGGAGACAAAGGAATTAGTCCAACGGAGACAAAGGAATTAGAAAGAGACAGAATAAGAGTTTAAAAGGTGGGTTCAGGGGACCAGAGCATCGGACATTTGCAAATGGCGTGGAGCTCTCGGCCTCCACCTAATTTATTAGTTTACAAGCTCTTTGTTCTTAGGGCAGATGGGAGGGGGAGGAAGGGAATCAGGAAAAGGTTTAATCCGTGAAGGAGAACTTGTGAGTCATTCAATAAAATGCATAGCAGTGGCAGTTTCTGTGAATTTCCTTGAGCAAAGGCATGCGTCTAAACGACTTAAGATCTTTAACTTATTGAGACTGAAATGGGTGGGAGTGGATTTCAGGAGAAGCCAAGATGTTTGATTATACTCCACTTCTTCAAGGGAGTGTTATTTCCCCAAGCAACCTGTGGCATTCTGCTGAGCTCTTATGCTCTCAGGGCATAAAGACATGAAGGCAATAAGGAGACTTTTCTCCTTAGAGGCTGCCCACGTCTCCCCATGGGTGTCTTACACAGGAGAGACCAACTTATCTGGCATTCCAGAAACTCTCTTTCTCATGTGTCTTCCTTTTTTGTCTCTATTATTATTTTTTTTTATTAGAACTGCCCTTGCTATCATTCATGCTCTCTGGCTTCTCTCCCAAGGCACCCTCTGCATCTATAGACTAAAAACAAACAGCATAAATAGACACAAACCAAAATAAAATTTGCAATTGTTGATCTACCTTAGATCATCCACTTTAAAGTGTTCATCCACTTTAAAGGATTACTCTTAGAAAGGCCATCAGTGGCTCCAGCAAGAATATCAGCTCCAGACAACAGGCTTAGGTGAGCCTGAGGTGTCTCGAAAAGTTGTTTTTTCAGTTTAGCAATATCTAGTGTTAAATTGTGTTCTTTTCCTGGTAGGTTATGTCTAATCATCTCCTAATGGTGTTCAGTGGCATTATAAGAGCTAGGAGTAATACGAGGGTCAGAAATATTCCAATCACATTGCATTTGAATTCTATGCTCCATAGAATCTGATCTCCCATCCAAACTACTGTTTGATGGAGATCATTAATTTGATTTGCCAATTTTTGATCTATTTGGCTTTGGGAATGCCAAAGCTTAGAATAATTTTTCTGCCAACTATCCACAAAGCCCACAGTTTGAATAGAAGAGTGCAAAGCAACACCAGCAGCAGCAGCAGCAGTAGCTGTGACAGATATAAGGCCCATGATCACAGCTATTAAAGTAAATATGAACCTCTTTGATCTATTAAGTATTCTGTTTAGCACTTCAGTGATACTATGTATGGAGGGAGAGGCCTCCGAAGGTCTATTGAGGGAAACAGGTATCCAAACTCCTTCTCAAGACTTAACCAGTAAAATGCTACTATCTTTATTAAAGGTAGAATTAATGCAGGTAAAAAGATGACAGTTGAGGCATGATATGGTTTGAGAGTCAGGTAGGATATTAATTTCTCCCACTGCCAACATAAAAGGAGGTTTAACACAACGCTGCAAACGCACTGTCTAGTTAGAGGTCATGGCTACAACAAATCGAAGTTTTTTACTATGGTTCTCTGTTTTATATTATCCTTTCCAAATCTGAATTGGGATTTGAGCCATCATTAATTTCCACAATTCTGGATGCTCTGGACTTATAATTGGATCAATCATTTTTGGGCTTGGAGGAGCCATACCATTCTCCTCCCACTTAATAGTGTAATTTGTTTCAATTCTTCTGTATAATTTTGGTGCATTATCTGGGTAGTCATTTGCAAAAGGAGTCTCTCTACAATCATCATGCTGTCCAGTACAATTTACTGCAAAGTGTCCCATAGGGGCCCAATCAATGATGATTCCATAGGAATTATTTTGCAGTACAGCACTGCTACTTGCAATACAAGCTTCCCAGGTTAGAACCTCTAGTTTTCAGACTATTGAGTGGCCTGCCTACGCAGGGCAGGACTTCTTATTAGGTTTAAATTTATTAATCTGGTGATGCATCATAACATAGCCATGCTCAAGGTATTTAATAGGGTCCAAACATTGAAATGTCCTTCCACTAAATACATGAATAGAGGCTTTTGATGAATTATGTGCAGGAACATAAGCCATCCAGCTTCGTTTATCAGAATTTAAACATCCTGCTGCCAGCCCCAGACAGATGAGAGTAAAGCAATAACCAATGGAAACATTCATTAACATTCCTTCCTCTTCTGGATGAGTAGGACCTTGGTTATCTGCTGGTCCAGGCATCCAGACACTATCATTAACATAAACCTCCACTGGGTCAACTAACCATGTTAACAGGCCTATTCAGTGGTGAGAGTGGAATGTAGGCCCAATAAGTGTAATTTTGATCTGCCCCTTTGCAGGGAGACTCACCACCAAGGAGATTACCACCATCATAGCTACCATTAGATTACTGGTGGTCAGCGGCTTGTTCTGAGACCTCAGGTTCTCTTCTGCAATGTGAGCTAGTCTCTTAATCTGGCCCCAGGTTGGTGGAGTTGACTTGGCTAGTTTCACTTGTTTCCATGTGCCCAACAGAGATGTTCATCTGAGCCATCTGATCAACTGTGGGTGCAGGAACGTTCCAAGGTCTTTTTCTCTTCCTTGGACTCTGGCTCATGGCACAGCTTAAGATGTCTTGTGGGTACCCAGACAGGAAGCTGATTCTCTCCTGGTGAGATGCAAGCAAACCCTCGAGCCTAACAAGACCCACTGGGGCCTTTTGTTTAGGCCAGTTTTTTGGCTGTTGATAAAGAGCTATCATCGACACATCTGCTCCTGTGTTGACCAGACCCTCAAATTATTTTCCTTGAATAAACCATAAAAATAAGTCTATTGTCAGACACTCGATTTACCCAATAGACAGCCTTGCTTGCTGAATTTGTGCTTCCAAATCCTCCTGTTCTTTTTTCTGAGCTTTCTCCTAACTTAACATATGGTAAAAGTAACAGTTGAGGTATTCTGTCACCTGGATTAGCACTGCAGGGAACAGTGGAGGAGAAAACAATTTGAATTTCTCCCTGGCAATCAGAGTCCGCTACTCCAGTATGTACTTGAATTCCCTTTATGTTTAAGGTGGATCTTCCCAGTATAAGTCCCACTGTGCCATTTGGCAATGGGCTGTAAACTCCCATTGGGACCTTCCTAGGAGGCTCCCCAGGAAGGAGGGATACAGGTTCAGTACAGAATAAAACTACTGCCCCGCTTCTAGCTGTGGAGGGAGATAATTGCTGTACATTTGTACAGGGATAGACTGGGCCGGGAAGACTCCATTTGGAGTCGGGGACATCCCATCCTGAATTGGGAATGCCCCATTTTGAATCGGGGCCAGGGGCTGGCCCCTCTCTCCATTTCCCAGCAAGGGCTGTCTGCTGTTATCAAACTTTGAAAGACATTGATTAGCTCAGTGTTTACTTTTTTACATATGGGACAGGTTCCTGGTACCCTGCTTTTTCCTCCTGAGTTTTGCCTTTTTTGGCTCTTTGTACACTCTCTTTTTGTATGTCCTGTCTGCCCACAGTTATAGCAAGATCCAGGGAACACTCGTGTGCTTTTTGTTACCTTTAGTTCATCCATTGCCTGAGCTAGGAGGCTGGCCTTATGTAAGTGCCCCACAATGCCATGGTAGGCTTTAATGTATTCACTTAAAGACTTTTCCTCATTTAGATCTGCCTTTCCCTTAATAGGTCTAATTGCTGCCTGACATTCTGTATTAGCATTTTCATAAGCAAGCAGCTGAATGATCCCTTTCCTGGCATGAGAATCCTAAATACCCTTTTGAGCCATGTCTTGCAAATGGGCAATAAAATCTGGATAAGTCTCCCTTGGACCCTGTTAAACTGAGTTAAAAGAAGGATAAGTAGTACCAGGGTTGTGATTTTTTTCCCAGACTCAGGCACATCGTTCTGAGCTGATAAGCAGCCTCATCACCCATTACTACCTGTTGATTTAGAGTACCCCATGCCTGTCCGATTCCAAGCAATTGATCAGATGTGATATTAACAGAGGTTGGGTTTGAGCATTTCTGCATGCCTGATTTGTTGCTTAATCTGTCCACCAGGTTTTAAATTGGAGAAATTCAGAGGGGGACAGGGTGGATCAGGCTAATGACTCCCAATCTATAGGTATTAAACGCCAGTTATAAGCCACAGATTGTAACGAGGAATGAATATAAGGATAATTTGGCCCATATTGTCCAATTGCTTGCTTTAAAGACTTTTAATATTTTAAAAGGAAATGGCTCCCAGCATGCTTGAGCATGTTCTCTGGGCTCCTCAGCTGGAGAAATAATTACCAGAAACTGCCAAGCATCCGAATTCCCCATTTCTTGTGCCTGGTGAATGGATGCCTGTATTGTCCCTGCGCCATAATTTGTATTTGGACTAGCTCGCAGTATTCCTCCGCCATAATTAACAGGCAGGTAAGCCTGGATCATTCCCTCCCCTTACTTGGCTGTTGGGCAAGCCTGAAGCTTCCCATTGCCACAGTTACTGGAAGGGAGAGCAATAATGGGAGCTGCAAGCCGCGTCGCAGGCTCCTGTTCCAAAAATACCTAAGACTAAAGTTGGAGTGGCCATTCCGGACCTTCCCCTAAAGGCGCAGTAGGTAGCACTGTTTCTTTCATAAGTTTTTGGAGGTTAGGATATATAACTTCCCATTTCTCCCCCTTTTTAAAACTAGACTGTGACAGTTCACTTTGCTGATGAGCAGACTCCTGATTATTAAACTTTTCTATGTCATCCTGAAACTTCTCCTCCTCCTCCTCAGTGTGGAAAGGCTGCAGTGCTGTTTAAATTGCCGACCACACAGACCAAGTGGAGAAGGGCCCTCTTGTTGTGATTAAGTCTGATCCTACCTTGTCCCAATCTTTTACATCCATGTTTCCATATTCCAGGAACCAAGAAGAATACTTTTCTACGAGATGGAACAAAGATGTAAGATTTTGGGTATTCACAATTACCCCTCCGTGGCACAATAACTGCTGCACCAGGCTTAATTAACAAACTTACTCTCAGCCTGACTCATATTTTCCCTAGGTTACCCTGGAATTCTCCGAGCGCCCTACTTACCTGTAGAGCTTGAAGTGAAAACATATTCAGGTGTCCTTTGTCAGTCGTCCTCCACTTTGCACGCTCTGGCGTTCCTTCACTGGATTATTTGTAGGGATTATGGGGAGCCCCGCGTTGGCCACCAGATGTTGGGGAAACCAGCCCCACACCAGCTGGCGGTTACCTCGAGTCCGGCAGGTACCCCGAGTCCGGCGGAGATAAAGAATTAGAAAGAGATAGAATAACAGTTTAAAAGGCTAGTCCAAGGGACCAGAGTGTCAGACTCTTACTCATAGCCTGGAGCTCTCAGCCTCCACCCAATTTATTGGTTTACAAGCTCTTTGTTCTTAGGGCAGGCGGGAGCGGGAAGAAGGGATGAGGAAAAGGATTAATCAGTGAAGGAGAGCTCGTGAGTCGTTCAATAAGATGTATAGCAGTGGCAGTATCTGAATTTCCCTAGCAAAAGCGTGTGTCTAAACTGCTTAAGACCTTCAATTCATCGGGACTAAAATGGGTAGGAGCAGGTTTCAGGAGAAGCCAAGATGTTTGATTTTACTCCACTGCTTCAAGGGACTGTTATTTCCCCAAGCAACGTGTGGCATGCCGCTGAGCTCTTATGCTCTCGGGGCATAAAGACATGAAGGCAGTAAGGACACTTTTCTCCTCAGATGCCACACATGGCTCCCCATGGGTGTCTCACACAGGGGAGACCAATTCATCTGGCATTCCTGAAACTCTCTTTCCCACAAAAAGTAAATGATTGGACACAGCCCATACCAGCTACAGTTATACCACCAAACCAAGCTGAATCTGTAGGAGTAAGTCCCTCCACAAATCTTGAAACAGAAATTGTCATACTGTGGACCCAGGCCCATTCTAAAATCAACAATCCCTGCACATACACTCTATTTGATAGAGTGACACCATTGGCTAAGAATATTTGTGTAGCAGTAAAACAACAGAGATAGTCTAAAACTAAAATAGTCACATCATAGACCCAGGATCTGTTGCCAGGAATAAATCCATTAACAGCGGCTGAAACTGGTATAGTCACACTGCAGTACATGGCTGTATCTCTAGTAATGATTCCCAGGAGAGAGGCTTTATCTGATACAGTCATAATACGGACACAGACAAAACCTCCAGCAATCACTTTCTGGTTACAATCTCTACCTGATGCAGGCAAACTATAGACCCAAATGAAATATCCATCAGTAAACACTTGGAACGAGGCTGAATTTCAAGCTGTAGATTCCATGATGGAGTCTAAGTCTCCAGTTGTAAATAGCTGGACAGATCCTGAATCTCCAGCCCCAAGTCCTCTGCTATAGGCCAAGATTGATATAGTCATACCATGGACCCAGAATCAATCTTTAGCAGTAAATGCTTGGTCAAAGCCTGTTGCTGATACACTCATACTGTATACAGCCTGCAACTCTATCATTAATCTTCTTTTCACAAAGTTTACATGGTACACTGAAAGCTTGTACTGAAACTAAATGTCTATCATTAAATACCTGGACAGAGGCTATAGCTTCCATAGATATACCCTGGACCCAGGCTGAATTTCCAGCAATAAATCCCTGGACAGAGCCTGTTTTTCATACAGCTACAATTTGGGCACAGGCTGTATCTGCAACAGTAAAGGCCTGGGCACAGCCTTCATCTAATACAACCAGATTATGGTCCCAATCTGAATCCGCAGCATTAATTGCATGGATACTGCCTGTAGCTGACACATACATAGGATTGATCCAATTTGAATCTTCAGCAGTAAATCCCTGTATATTGCCTATGTCTAATACATTATCATTGTGGACCCAGCCTGTATCTCTAGCAGTCAATTCGTGGATAGAAGCAATAGTTTCCACAGTCACACCATGGACCAAACCTTTTTTTCTAGCAACAAATCCCTGGACACATCCTGTATCTGATATAGTTGCACTTTGGACCCAGGCTGAATCTTCTGCAGTCATTACCTCCACACAGCCAGTTTCTGACAAAATTATACTGTGGCTGCAGGCCCACTCTCCAGTAGGAATTATCTGGACACAGACTGTATCTGATATACTTATATTATGGAACTACGAGGAATATTCAGCAGAAAACCCAGAGGCATGGGCTGTAGTTTCCTCAGTGTTACCATGGACCTAGCATATCCCTACAGCAGGAAAAACCTGGAAACTACCTGTGTCTGAATCAATCACTCCGTGATCCCAGTCTGAGTCTCCAGTAGTAAACACAACCTTTGATCCAAGATAAAAATCAAGAGTCTATTTTATGGACACATCATGAAATTGAATGTATCAGTGAATGGACTTTGCCTGAATTTGGAACACTTATATCCTGGATAGTGCCTGGGCCTCCAGCAGCAAAACCATGGTCCCAACCTGAAGCTCTAGTTATAGAACTTTGTTTAAAACTGGAACAGAAAAAATAAAACCTTGGGTTCACCAGAATTTCAAACACTGAGCACATTTACTCCCTTTGGACCTGGTAAAATAGAATCCTGGGCCAAACAGAGAACTACAACTTTAATAACATGGATCCAATCCAAAAGGGATGCCTTCTTCCCATATACACAATCTGAAGTAGGTACAATAAGATCCACAACAATTTCTGAAGCCGTTATAGTAAAATATGGATCCAGACTGAAGCAGGCACAATCCACCCTTGGACTCAAGCTAGAACTAATACAATCAGACCTTTGACTCATGCTGAATTTCAAGCAGTCAGACTCTGGACCCTGTCCTTGTCTGGTACGCTACTGTATCAGACTGAAATACAGGCAGCAAAATGCTTGACCATGCCTGATATTAATATTCTGAGTGCTTGGCTTCAGACCCAAAATTATGTAAGAAGAAATGGTACTCAACCTTACTCTCAAACAGTTACTACCTGGATGCAGCCATAATCCACCCATGGAACCAATCTGAAAAGAATGCAGTCAGACCCTGGACCCAGTCTGAAGGTGATGTTATCCAACCTTGGACCTATGCTGAAACCAATACTGTCAGACTCTGGACCCATTCTGAAACTGATAAAATAAAACAATGGACTGAGCCTGAATCTCAAGCAAGTAGGACCTGGCCTGAGACAGCTATGTTGATATGTTTGTCCCCAAAACGATGCAGTTTGACCCTGGACCCAACTTGAATCTCAAGCGTCACACTCCTGGACCCACAATCAAATTAGCATAAATTACTCTTGGATTTAGCATGCACCTGCTGCAATCAGACCATGGACTTACTCTGGAATTCATCCCTGGACCCACCATGAAACCAATAGAGTGATAAGATACTGGTTCCAGACTCAAATAAATTCAATGAGATACTGGAACCAACCTGAAACTGAAGTATTCCAAATTTGGACTGTAAGCCAAGGAATAAAACCCTGTAACATGACTGAAATTGATACAGTCACATCTTGCTGACAGCCTCAATGTGATACAGTTAAATCCTGAATTCATCCTGAAAGTCAGCCACTTTCTCCCTGGCCCCAGACTGAAGTTGGTATATTTTGTCCCTGGACTCAGCAAAGAGCTGCTACATATCAAACATGGACCCACCCTGAAACCCAAGCAGTGAGACCCTGGAACAAGCAGGAAACTGATATAGTCAGATCTTTGTTTTACATTCAGGTGCATAAAGGCAGCTCATAGGCTTATTCAAAATCTCAAATACTCAGTTCCTCGGTCCAGCCTGACATTGATATAATTCACAATTTTATTCAGTCTGAAACTTTGGTTCTAAGATTCTGGCCCAAGGTTCTACCTGCAGTAGTCAAACCATGGATCTTGCTTAAAGGAAGAACACTCATATCTTGGATACTGCCTGTAACCCAAGCAGACACAGACTGGATCCAGTCTGAAGCTGATATTATTGAATCCTTTGTGGATTTTAAAGGTGGCAAAGTGAGAACCTGGATCTAGCCTGAAACAAAAATACTAAGACCCAGAACCCATTATAAGGCTAATATAATTGCATCATTTTCTCCTCCTGAAATTGAGCTGAATGGAGAAACACTCTTAATGAGTCATTTTGTCTCCTTGTCTAAACGTGTAACCTTTTTGCCAGTAAAAACAGTTTCTTTCCCAGATCAGTATTTAATAGCTTTGTTAACTGAGATAACTGCCACAGAAAGCCAGGATAAAATCAATTCTCTCCAACCAAGCCAGCTTACAAGCATTTGGCTTCCTGGAAGAGTTGTTTACCAGCACTATGGAAGGAAATTAAAAATTATCAAGATAAAAGAAAGCCCTGAAGTCCCAGCTACCTCTCTTGTCTCTCTTTCTTCCTCCTTTTTCTTTCTTCTTTCTTGTTCTTTTCCATCTCCATGTACACTGTGTTCTTCTTAAGTCTTTTCTTCTTGTACATTCCCTTCATTCTGCGTTTTCCCATCTTGCTCAGTTTTTTCTCCTCTGGTCTTCTCTCCTATTCTTCTTTCCATAGCCTTTTCTGCTAATCCTCTTCAGAAAATATCTTCCTCAACATTTACTGAAGAGTCTATTCTTTCTCAATCTTTTTCATCCTTGCATGCTGCTCCAGCCACACTTTTAATAAAACACCCTCTCCTGATGCCTGGATCTCAATCTGGACCCAAGCCTGTACAACAACCTCTTAGGCATTCAGAACGCAATGTTTCCCTGGATGAGTGTCAACTAGCTGTGATCTGGAAAGAGAATTTACAGGCTTACTGGCTCTTCAAGACAGGTGTTATTTCTCGTGAAACCACAGGCACCTTTAGTCTAGTCATATGTTTGAGTTAATATACTTAGTACGAAGACTCTTGTTGAAGCCTAAAACCAGAGTTTGTAAGATAAGAGGTTATGTTCTCAGACCTTTGCAAAACCAAAATGTATGTTATTATATGAATCAGCAGAGATGTCTAAATATTAACAGAATATCTTATTTTTGCCAAACAAGATTTATGAACTATGTTTTATGAACACAATTCTATTCAGAGAACAGTATTTTAAAGATAGTCTTACTTCTTAGAAATGTTTTCTTATTTCCACTTGAGGTATGTACATATAGATACACACTGTTGGATAATAGTATTATATCTTGGATATAAATAATAAGATATATAACATATGTACTGTATTATTTGAAGGGAAAATATGGAGATAACCTCTGTAGTTTATCTAAAATTGTTGGATGAATAATGTACATTTCCAAATATTTTCTAAGAATTGAAGATACTGAATTTCCAAGCATATTCCTAAAAACCTAAAATTAGATTTTAGAAATAGGAGACTAGTAACACTAATCTCACTCTGTTCCACAGGTTTATTCCTTCTGCAGAGTGTGGGTTACGCCCTGGCCATGTCCCCCTCTTTCCCAACTGCTGGGAGGCAAAAATTGGTGAATTTCCTTGGATAGTTTCCTGCAACTGTCTTTCTCTCATTTCTGTGCTGGCTCCATACTAAATGAACAGTGGATCCTTACCACAGCTAGATATGGCAATTTTATGTAAGTCTGAGTAATTCATTTCAAGATTAAGATATCATTATAAAGCAATTACAACATTGAGATTGTTAATGAATATCTTTCTCTTTGTGTGTCTGTGTCTGTGTGTGAGAGAGAGACAGAGAGAAAGAGAGATGGAGACAGGGTCTTGCTCTTTTGCCCAGGCTGCAGTGCAGTGGCATGATTCACATTAGCCTCAAATTCCCAAGATTAAGGGATTCTCCCACCTCTGCCTCCTCAGTACATGGGACCACAGGCATGCACCACTGATTCTGGCTAATTTTTATTCATTTTCTCCAGAAATAAAGTCTTATCATGTTGCCCACCTGGTCTCAAGTGATCCTCAAAAATAGTTTATAAAGTAGTATTCGTACTTTAGTGCTTACCTGGACTTCATCTGATTCACATGATGTACAGGGCTTATTCCAATTGAAATGTGGAAATAATAAGACTTTTTCTTGATTTTTTCCCCAGAAAAAGCTCAGGAGCGCTGGCCCTGGTCCAAATGGGGTGTAGTCATCTTCTGGATTCTGCCTAAGCTTAGACAGTCAGGATTGACAGTGCCATACCCTACCTAGGTCTCAAGGGACCCCTGGGTTGATCTTCCCAAGGCAGACACAACATTTTCAACCCCCTGGTCCTTCCTGTATGCCCAGAGGAAAGTCTGGAATGGAGTAAATTTATACAACTATGTGACTATTAGCTACCTAGTTGGTCCCTTATGAGGGGTGACTAATGAAGAAGACAATGGCATGGAAGAGAAGTATGTTTGGGAAAAGAATATTATCCTCTCTTGAATAATAAAAAAAAATTGTCTTTCTCTTCACTATGTTTCTCTCTCTAATCTAAGCTAAATTTGAAAACAAACAAACAACCACAAACACCTCTTCTCTGTTTTTCATCAGAAAGTCCTGGAATTCAGCAAAAAAAGCACCCAAGCATTCTACAAATCAGCACTTGTGTCCAATTTTGCCCCAAGTTGAATGAATTCACTTTTTGTATGGTGGCCAAGAAAGCTATGTGGGAGGCTGGCTCTAAGGTACAAATTCATGGGGTGTGAATACCAGAGAGAAAGAGAAATATCTTGAACAACAAAAGTTATTCTGGCCCTCCTTCAAAATATTGATTGATATCTTGTCTCTTGTTTTTTTCAGGGTGACCTGAGAGCACCTTTGGTGTGCCAGCAACAGCAAAAGGACACTTGGGTGCAAGTGGGAATCTTGTTACTTTGAGGAGCATTGCACAAAGCCCTGTGTCTTCAGCCAAGTGCACCCTTTCCTTTTCTGGCTCCAGGGAGTGACATGGCCTAGCCATGCACCCTGGCACCATCAAGGACACATGACTACCTCTGCTTCCATGTCTCTTTCAGTCTCTACCTCTACAAATGCCTTGGCTTTTACCTCCACTGCTAGTGCTTTCCGGCCACACTTCATCTTTCTGCCACAGCCTCAGAGTAAGGCTCAAAAACTTGGTAGGAGAAGTAAAGGAAGAAGAGAATGGAAATAGAAAAGAATAGAGGGAACAAGAGTGGAGAGAAAGCTCTTCCTGAGAAATGCTTGAAAAAATTATTTTCCTTATGGCTCACATAGCCATTTCATACTTTGATATATGATTCAATTTCCATAGTATCCCTACAGATCAAATAACATGATTATTATAATTATCTTAAATGCGTATTCTGATAGTAGATAAGTACAATGGATTGATCAATTTCTCATGGCAAAAGATGAATAGGGCTAACATTAAGACACACTCTCCTAACACAAAGACATTTCCTTACTACCATGCAGTACCTGACACTTGTAATATAGTTATTTAAAATTAAGTTTGTTTTAAGTTAAAGATATTATGATGTTTGGAAACAGCATAGTAGTTGATAAGTAATGTGTTTTAGGTGCTAGTGTACTAGACTATATTACAGTGCGACTATCAGGTTCCCCCTTCCCTTGGCTATCAGAAAACTTATCATAAGATTAGCAATGTCTATTTCATGTTACTGTACTTCACCTATTTCCTTGGAAATTGAGTGATCTCTTTTGGTCTCGTGTATTAAATGTGCACTTAACTGCAGCTATTTTATAGCTACCACCTATTGCCAAAGCTACAGTAAATAATACTTTGAAACATAAAGGAGGCCATAATTATTTGCTTACATCCTCCAAAGTCTAATTCAAAGACAGCTACACTTAAGATCTTAGTTATGCTTCTAATTTCATCTATACTTCCTTACCCCTTCTATAGACAGGTCATCTTCACCATTTTTATCTCTCTCTATATATATTAATGAGCATTGCTTCAACTCAGTTTTCTGAGGAATTCTAAAATACTTTTAAAAATATGAGCTCTTTCCTGAACCTCAAACTTAAATTTTCTATTTAAACTATTGGTTTGATATCTCACTAAGATTATAAGTTTAGGAAGATAAGCCCCCTCCAATTTAGAGACAGCTGCCTTATCTCCAAATTTTTCCTTATCTATCTAATGTCTTCAAATCATTGTATTTTTTGTGGCCTATCTGCTTCAATGGCTTCTAAGTAGCTAAAATCATAGATATACAAATATTGCAGTGGGAGAGAAAGCTGGAATGGCTCCCAATATTTTGATTAAAGAAATTTAAGCTAGGATATAAAGAAACTATGACCTTGGAAAGATAATAACAGGAATACTTTTTTTCAAGGAAAATGCATAAACACAATAGAGGTAGAACTTTGTCTTCGCTAGTCGTATTTAACAATGCTGACTTAGTTAGCAGAAATAGGAGGGATTTAAAACTTTAAAAATCATCTACAGTTGGCAATTCTATTCAAATCAGCACAATTAGGCTTATTTTTCTCCTCAGCTTTGGCAGATCGGATTGCTCTGCAATATGCTATGCCTTGGCAAGCTGTGATCATCAGCCATGGAAGTGATTTCTGCTGTGGTTCCATAGTTAGCCACTGTTGGATTCTCACAGCTGCCCACTGTGTCAGGAACATGTAAGTTTGTGCCTGCCTCTTCCCATACCCTATAATTCATTATCCCATAAATACATTGCTGAAGGTTTCTCTGTCCAAATTTACTTCTATCATGTATGACCATCTGGCATATACAGATAACATTTTTGGTTTAGGCTAAAAATAAATTGTCTCACTGTGTTTGGCTTACTAGTACCTCTGTTAATTAATTCCTCTCCTAATCCCATTGTCTGTGGGCTCTTTATTCATAGATTTCTGATTTCTCTGAAGATAAGCTAGGTACCTTGTGTATCATGACTAAAGAAATATGCTGGAAAGCCTGATGTAGGCTTAAGGTGCTGGTTTTCTAATGAATGTACTATAATAAATTTTTGCCTGTGCACACAGGAATCCTGAAAACACTGCTGTGATTCTGGGTCTGAGGCACACTGGCACACCACTGAGAATTGTGAAGGTGTCTATCATGCTATTTCATGAGAGATTCCGGTTGTTGAGTGGGGTAGAAAGAAATGATCAGGCTTTGCTACTCCTCCAAGATGTCTAGACTCCCTTTCGGCTCTTAGCACAGTTGGGCTATCTGAAAAACCTGAATAATTCAGAATGCTGGCTGTCTGGGCCACAAATTATTATACCAGGTCAGCAGTTACTTTTCATATTAGGGTAGCAGCTCTAAAAAAATGAGGTTCATATTTTTAATATTATGGTTCAAGGAATAACTATAATCACAATTGTATCCATTACTAATTATAAGATATTTAATCCACATAAAAGACCCACTAGGAGATTTGTTTTTGTTTTATAAGATGATGGTCCTGATAATAACTTCACAGGATTTTAGATCTGAAAACAATTATACGAGGATCTTTCTATGTATAGTCAATTTCGTAAACCAAAATAGAGATGATTTGCTTTCTAACTCTTTGCTCACTTCAACACAAAGGAAAATGAAGCTTTTTTTGGTTTTATTTTGTTTTTAACCTCTTTATGAAAATGAAGCTGAACTTGACTTGGAATTTGGAATTCCATAAGTAAAATTTACTTGTTAATTTTGAAGAGTGGCATTTAAAAAGTGAGTAAAGAGTGATGGTGCTGTCCGCAGTGACTCACTCCTATATTTCCAGCCTTTGGGAGCTTGAACTAGGAGAACCCTTTGGGCCCAGGAATGTGATAGCCACTTGGGCAATATAGCAAGACTTCATCACTAAACAGCAACAACAACAAATAGGCTGGTGTGGTGTTGCACATGTGTAGTCCCAGCTATGTGGGAGGCTGAGACAGGAAGATAGCTTGAGACTAGGAGATTGAGGCTGCAGTTTGTGAAGATTGTGCCAATGCACTCCAGTCTGGGTGACCAAGCAAGAACTTGTCTCAAGAAAAAAGCGGGGGGCTGGCGTGGTGGCTCACGCCTGTAATCCCAGCACTTTGTAAGGCTGAGGCCAGTGAATCACCCGAAGTCAGAAGTTTGAGACCAGTCTGACCAACATGAGGAAACCCCATTTCTGCTAAACATACAAAATTAGCCAGGAGTGGTGGTGTGTGCCTGTAATCCCAGCTACTCAGGAGGCTGAGGCAGGAGAATTGCTTGAACCCAAGAGGCGGAGGTTGTAGTGAGCCGAGATCAGGCCACTGCATTCCAGACTGAGTGACAGAGCGAAACTCCATCTCAACAACAACAACAACAACAACAACAACAACAACAAAGTCACTAGAAAGAGAATGAAATTGATAAATGTGCAGTGTAAAATGTTAATGGTGAGAAAATAAACTGAATATCTTTGTATGTTATACATACAAGTTTAAAGTAATGAGGAGACAGTGATAAGACAGATCATGGTCTTACCTCAATACTTAGTGATTAAATGTAACATATGTTCTTTAGAATAGTTATAGTCCATTTGTCTTTCTAGGAGAGACCGATGAGAATCCAGAAATGTTAAAGATGCAAGTGATGGAAGCTTCCAGCTGTGCCCACCTGTACCCTGGCATAGGCAGTTCCATTGTTTGCTTCATTACTCAGACCAAAGACTCTAATGCAAATGTGATACACAGTCGATTATTTTTTGTTCTACATGATAGAAACTATAACTTTGTCCCTGTATAAAATGGTGTACAACATATGTCTAAATAATAAGCGAATTGCTCGTCAGTAGGCAACCATTTTAAAAGTCTTTAATTACAGAACAAAATCTCTGAAAAAAATTGCTGTTTATCTCTGAGTTTTCTTACATGGGTTATTAATCTTTAGCCATACTAAATAGCTAGTATGCTGCTCTTCAAACAAATTAGACATTTTATATAATTCCCATATTCGAATAATAGTATCTTTACCCCTCAGACTTTCAAACGAGTCCAACCTTTTTCTATTTCCCCAATTAAAATAACTTTTTAAGGTTTAATCTTCAGTGATTTTTGTAGTAATATTTTTGAAGGTATTTGATCAGGATGATTTACTTTTGTACATATCTGATGTCTCACTTTCTTCTGAATACATCTTTTGTTATCCACTTATTAGATCTAAGGTTAAGAAGTTGGAATAGGGATTTAAATCCAAATGCTACATTTGAATTTACAGGAGTCAGTGAGTTCAGGAAGTGTCATTATGTGCAGACCAATATCTGGCAATGGCAGTTGGAGACAAATAGGCTTCACCAGTCTCAAAGCCCTAGCTACTACAATAAGTCAACACTTCTCCTGGATCTTATCTACTTCAGCAAAGGAAGGCTACCCACTAAACCAGGCCCATGTGCTTTGGGTGAAAACTCCTAAGTCCTCTAGCCTCCTTAAACAGCCAAGCACGCTGACACTTTCTTCAATAACAATTGCTGCAGCCCTGAGACTTTGGTAGCCTAGTGACTATAACTAGTGATGCTACAGTCTGGTCACAGTGTGATAAAACACCAGAGCAACAACAACAAAATGTTGACTTAAGCCTTCTAAAATCTCTCTAAATATACCTTCAATAAATATGTTTTTTGCTACATAACAACTGCTTTCTACTTCCTGAACTAACGCTTGGCCTTGGATTGTTTTCATTCTTGAAACTGATTCATAATTGTATATTTAACATGAAGGTGAATGCAGAATTTCATGTGTCAGCAAATAAAATTTTCAAAATGATGCAAAATACAAATGTGAAATTGTATTTGTGAACTTTACTATTCTTTCAAATTATATTCTAACACCTACCCATTCACACAATTTTTTATAACTATCTGCATGTTCTCTTCAGGTGGGAGAGAAACAGTATCAGAGTTCTTAATAATTTCTAAAAGACAGAATGACAAGACTACACAAGATTTAATCTATTCACAATATTGTATTTACTGAATGAAAAACATTACTTTTAAAATCTTACTAAAGTATTAACTAAATAAAATATATGATTTCGATAACTCTAAAATACATGTACATGAAGAAAATAGAACAAGGATTAAAATACATAAACAAACAAATGAGGCCAGGTGTGGTGGCCCACGCCTGGAAACCCAGCATTTTGGGAGGCCAGTGTGGTCGGATCACTTGAGGTCAGGAGTACAAGACCAGCCTGGCAAATATGGTGAAGCCCAGTCTTGACTAAAAATACAAAAATTAGCTGGACATGGTGGCATGCGCCCGTAATCTCAGCTCCTCAGAAGGCTGAGGTAGGGGAATCCTTGAAGCTGGGAGGCAGAGTTTGCAGTGAGCCGAGATCGTGCCACTTCACTCCAGCCTGGGTGACATAGTGAGACTCCATCTCAAAAGAAACAAACAAACACACACCCAA
Organism: Pan troglodytes; assembly: GCF_028858775.2. Lineage (NCBI taxonomy): Eukaryota > Metazoa > Chordata > Mammalia > Primates > Hominidae > Pan > Pan troglodytes. Next base: position 15,371,066 of record NC_072422.2, read on the forward strand.
AAACTAATGAATTAAAAAAAAATCAGTACTAGAAAAAGTGCTCACAGGAAACTCACATATCTAACAGAAAACAAAATTCCTTTAAAACGAAAGTTCCAGAAGGGGCAAATAAGAAAACAAATTTAACATCTCATATATAAAATACAAACAGTAAACTGAAAAGAACCACAGGGGAAAAATATCAAAGTTTACAACTAAGCTCTCTAAAAGAAACTGAAAATCCCTCAAAAACTTCCGAGTGTCCATGTCTCTGTATTGCAAAAATGATCATAAAAATTGCCAGGAGTAGAACAATAAAAATGTATCTTAAAACTTCATAAACACTTCAAGTCTCACATAAAAATTGTAATGAAAAATGGATCAGTCTGCAGTTTTTTCATACAATTATGAACAAATTATATTTCCTCATACTTAAATTTGCTTTTCAATATTCTAAGAAATTAACTTTTATATTAACAGTAGGCGATGTAACAAAGCAGGTCTTTATCAAGATAACTGACACTGGATGTCCACGGCATTACTCAGGTGGGTCTTAATTCCCAGCCAGTGTGTGTCCCTCCCTGGACACACACTGAAGGTCCCCATCCATTTTGTAATCTCTTAACATTTCCTCCCCCGGAGGAAACACTAAAGTACAAGTACATGGAGAACGTAGAACATTTCCTCACACTGGAGCCCAGTGTTGTCTTCCAGATTCCCTGTGCAGTGGCCTGTCTTATCTGGCAAGGAAGGAAAGTGGGAGTGAGAATGACAGAGAGGAGAATGCATGTCAGGGGAGCCTGGGCTCCTTGAAACAGAACATGACGGGCCTGGGAGAACCATTCCAAAAGGACATAAACGTAGAAGGGCCTCAGGTGGACATCCGCACAGAGAGGGAGGGGGCCCTGGTTGAGCTCGAACTGAGCCCCAGTGGGTAGCAGGCCTCAAGGCAGGGGAGGGAGGTGGAGAGTGATGATAAGACAGCTATCCCTTAAGCCTTGCTTCTCACCCACTGACTTTAGCCACATATGCATCATAGGTAGCTTAGGGTTCCCCAATCCTTACATGTGGGTGTTACAGTTCCCTTATGGGCCGTTCTGCCCCAACCCATGGATGGCGTGGGATTGCTCACTGCAGTCTCCTCCATGATCCTTGGATTCTCCAAGTAGGGCACAGATCCAGGACTCAAAGGCCTTTCAGTTCACAGCTCTAGGCTCCTTGCCTGGCCTCCTCTCTGTTCCCTCTCTAATGCTGTCCCTCCCCTCCCTGGAGTAGAACTGCAAGGGATTGAGCCATAGGCCTGGCTGATGATCTGGGGGAATGTAGAAGGGGGTCCACTACAGGTCAGGTCAGGGTTCAAAGCCAATTCCCCAAAGGCCAAGGAATGACCAGCGAGGTCCTTTCCTATGATGCCCCACGGCAGACTCGACCTCAGAAATCCTGCCAAAATCCAGGCAGTCATGTTCAGCCAACCAACTGAACAAGCTCAGGTAGGCCATATTCTGCCTGCAGCTGGAGGCTTGACCTTCACGATCCCAGAACCGGTGGACTGCAGTGGAACGAGACACCCTGTATCCTGGAGGCAGAGGAGCCAGGAAGGTTCAAGCCAGGCTGACCCTCCCACACACCAGCTCCCCTACCATGCTGGGAGGCATTCCTTACCAGGGATGCCAACACAATACTCCTGAATGATCACTTCATTGTGGAAGTAAAGGTTGTGATGAAAGTACATCTTCTTCCTGCGGCCAGTAACCTGGATGGCTGTGTTCCTCCACCTGCCTGACCAAGAAGGAGAAAGAGGATGGACTCAACGGGACCATTTCATCTAGCTGGGCTGAGGTGGCCTGCTAGCTGGAGCAAAGCATGAGTTTCCCCTTCCCAGCTCTGCCACTGAGACACCACCGGGGCCCAGGGGGACCTCAAACTGACTCAGACACCGGACCCCTCCCATAGCCCCCAGCTCCCCAGCCTGACCATCATGTAGCACAGCAGGACTTCATCATGGTTTCTGACCCATGCCGACATCTGGGTGTGCCAAACAATCTACCTCTGCTCAAGGAGCCTCCAGATGATTGGGTGGGCAAGCCTCGTGAAACCCTGCAATTTGCAGGAGCACAGAGAATGTGGAGCAGGGCTATCTCCCAGACATTTGGCCTGTCACCCTCCCTTGTTTACCTCTGCCTCTGTCTGGAGAGGAAGCAACTTCAAAACTATGGTTGTTTTGGGGGTCGGTGGAGCCAGGCAAAGACAGCTGAGCTGAGCCTGGACAGGTGGCGGAATAAGTGGGCAGGTGGTTGCAGCTTAGGGGCAGGGGGCGGGGTGGTGTGAGGCGGTTTCTTCCTCAGCATTCATGAGCTGCAGGAGGCCCTGGTGTGCAGGACATGCTCTGCTGATGTCCGGGTGTCTGGTGTCCTCTTATCCTGGTCTTCCTGAGAGGTGGGCCTGTACAGTTGAGGGAAGCCCTGTAGGTAGAATGGGCTGCAGGGTTGTGCGTCATGCTCCCCATGGGGCTCGCGTGGGTGCAAAGGAGGTTATATATGCTCAGGGCCTACACCGCTTTGTGTGCAGCGCCGGCAGGCGGAAGAAAGCATATCTGGGGAGCTGGTGCCTGCCTTGTGGAGGTCAGCAGCTCGATGCACCGCGAACCCGAGTCTTCAGCACCTTGTGTTTCTGGGGTGAGCCTGTTGGAAACAGGCACTCAGAGCGGGGGTGGTTCAATAGCTGGCACGGGCGTGCAGACTCCCCTTCCTCCAGGGCATTTCCCAAGGAAACATACCTTTTAACTTGGCGCTGTGCGTGAAGGGCCCTTGGTACCGCGATTCTCCCTTGTGAGTGCTGTGCTTGGCTCCCCTTTCCTACCACGTGCTCTCACGGCTCCCACTAGCAAGCTGGCCTCTGATCTGCAGGAACCTGGCCTCGGCTCCCACCCTGTCCCCCATCCCCTGCCTCCTGGCTGACCCCTTGGGCCTCCCACCTGGCTCCTCCCTCCACCCAGCCCCCAATCCCCTCCTGAAGCCCGATGCCTATCCCTGCATCGGCAGCTGCAAGGATATGGCTCTGGCCCAGAAGCCGGAGGTACCCTGTGGATTGGAGCATTCGCGGAGCCCAGCTCCATGTGAAGGATCTCCAGCAAGTCCATTGACTCCCCGGGTATGCTGGGTCCAGGGCCAGCCTTGCCCGCTGGTTCACCTTCTGCCACTCCACGTCGGTCTCCTCCACAACCACCACCTCTACCTCAGCCATTATGTCTTCCACCATCAGCACCACCTCCTCTTCCAAGGCTGCATCCTTGCTCTGTGCCCCGGCTGTCCTCTCCAGCAGAGCCTCCAGCCTGAACACTGTGCCCCTCTGGTGCTCCCACAGACCCGGGCCTATGGAGTCCAGCCAATCCTCGTCACCCCTAGGCTCTGGGAGCCGCTCCTCAGGAGGCCCCCTCCCCAAAAGGCCCATGGGCGGCGACCTGCTGAGAACCTAGTCCCACACCTATGTGGACCCAGGTTTCCTAAGGAGTCCCGATGGGCCCGCAGATTGCAGCAGTCGCCGTGTGGCTCAAGTCCCATGCAGGGTCAACTGCGCACAGGAGCTCGGGAGCCAGAGGACGAGGACCTGGGCTTGCAGAGCCCCACCAGCAGGCACGGGAGCCGCTGCTGCGCGTGTGGGAGCCTCTGGATCCGCAAGGCAGTGCACAACAGCATGCACGCAGGCCGTCGATGGCCAGTCCTGGAGGCTGGCCTCCTGTTTGCCCGGGGCATAGGACAAGAGGCCCTTTGGAATGCTCCTTGGAATACATCTTCCTCAGGGAGGAAGCATGGAAGGCGGAGCCTGTATTTGCTTAGGCCTGCGAGAGTGCGAGCCGGGGTTCTGGCCTCTGGAGCAGACGAATTCCACCTCAGCACAATCAGGTGAGTTTCCTCCCACGCCCCGCCCCGACCCCCTTTCCCCAGGACACCCGCCGCCGCCCTCACCCCAGCAGCCAGAGTGAGTTCTTCTCTGGATCTGCAATATTCCGTACCACCTACCTGGCCTGCCTAATGAAGTGAGCTGTTTCATGTATTCCCTGTGGGTCAATAGCTTGCCACACTCAGGATGTCAGTTAGGGCACAGGGCTTCCATGCCCACAGTTCCAAAGGCCACGCAGCCTGCGTGTGCCTGGACACAGAGCTACCTGGCACAAGCTCCGAGGGCTTCTCAGAGGAGGCTTACCCCAAGAGGCTGGGACTGCAGGCCAACCTGGGTTGGTGCAGCCCAACCTGGGTTGGTGCAGTCCAGGGAGACTCCCACACCCTTGCACTGATTGGCCACGCAGGGAGGCCGGCGGTCTCGGCACGGCTCCCGGAGCCCTTTGAGTGCAGTCCATTAGGAGGCGTCTGGAAGCCTGGGGCTGGCGCCGTGAGGGACCACCGACCCACAAGCTCTAGTAAGGGCAGCGGCAGGGTTCCTGTGGCGTGGGTCGGGCAGCACAGGTGGTGGTCTGTGGGAGTCCGGAGAAGGGCACTGTCTTCAGGATGGAGGCTCTGCAGGAGGGGGCTCCCGGAGCGCAGAGCGAGGAGGCAGCCTGGGTGGAGGAGGCGGTGCTGGTGTTGGATGACATAATCGCGGAGGTGGAGGTGGTGGCCCAGGAGGTGGCCGACGTGGAGCGGCTGGAGGAGGACCAGCGGGCACAGCCTGGCCCTGGGCCCATGACCCCAGAGTTGACACTGGAGGAACTACTGGCCATTTAGGTGGAGCTAGAGCCGGTTAATGCCGCAGCCAGGAAGGCCTTTTCTCAGCAGAGGGGAAAGATGGAGCGGAGGCGCAAGCCGCACCTGGACCGCAGAGGCTCATTCATCCAGAGCATCCCTGGCTTCTTGGCCAGTCTTTAACCTTTTCAGTGTTTCTTCTGCCTTTCTAGTGGAGAGGTGCTCTCGGAGAAGTGTAAGGAACTTAACGGGCAGCTCGGCATCGATGTGACTATTTGGGGAAAAACAGTGAATTGCCATGGACAAGTGTGGCTGTAGAAAGCCGGAGCAGACGCGGGTACTATTTTCCTGCATGCGGCAGAGAAACCCTTCGTGAGGCCCAGCAGCAGACGTTTGGGGCATCTTTTTGAAGAGCAGAAGCAAGTTTTCACCAGAACAGGTTTTTCTGTGAATCAAGCTATTGTTAACGGAGTGTGATTGCTCCCCCTTGCCAGTCCGATCTGGGACTGGGTGTCTTCGGGTATAAGCAGATTCTGCCACTCCTCAGACACAAGCAACTCTCTGCAAATCGTCCCTCCCCGTGTCAGTGCAGTCGGCCTCAGAAGTATACACCCTCTGTGAACCCAAGAGGCCTTAATTCAGGGGGAAGAGAGGAAAAAAGGAGGTCATATATGGAAGCAGATCTGAGAAATCCCCCACCCCAGACTCCGGGTGCACTTCGGCCTTCTTCCCTGTTGCTTCTAGCTTTTCCTTCCATCGCATCTAAAGGCTCTTTGACCTAAATCAGATTGCAAACCACCTCCAGATGTCAGCCCTGATCTCTGACCAAGATGAAGACATGCTGAGCTACATGATCAACTTGGAGGTGATGCCGGGAAGACTGAGGCTAGAGGGTTTAGGGGGGAGTGTAAGGGAAATAATTTATTCCTGTAAGCAACAGTGGGCACCTCACCGGAAAACGTATGTAAGTTTTCTCCACCTTGTCCTGACAGGTGAAAGAAGCCAAGCATTCCGTTCATCTCTGCAAGATCATGTTGTTCTTTTGGAGTAACCCCTACTTCCAGAATCAAGTGATTACCAAGGAATATCTCATGAACCTCACAGGTGACAGGTGGCTCCCAGGATGGGTAGTGGAAGGAAGATGGTGGGTGGATCATTGCCAACGTGATCCAGCCCCCTTCTCACAAAATCCTGTCTCTGTAGAATACAGGGCTTCCCATTCCACTCCAATTCAGTAGTATCCGAATTATGAAGTGGAGGCCTATCGCCACAGACACCACAACAGGAGCCTTAACTTCTTCAGCTGGTTTTCTGACCACAACTTTGCAGGATCTAATAGGATTGCTGAGGTGGATCCTCACTGGGAAACATCAGGAATGACCCTGGTATGTTCCCAGCTGCATGGGTCACCAGTCTGAAAGTCTGATGAGGCCTTTCCTGATTGATTCCTCCGATAGATCCTATGTAAGGGCCTGTGACCCAGTCACCTGAAATACTGCACAAGGATGAAGCCACCTGAAGAGCGAACAGAGATTTCAGGTGAGCTGCTCGGTTGGAACTGGAGCTGTTTGATGCCCACTATGAGGGGTTTGACACATCTCCCTATTCAGGGAGTCTGCATGCTCATTTCATACATGTAGAAATTCCTTGAGAAGAAGACACAGAGTGACAGAATCTGGGAGATTCAGGGCATTGGGCTGAAAAAGGCTCATTAGAGACAGCACTGCCAAGCAGGTTATAGCTGTGGAGTCTTAAGCTCAGGGAAGTATAGTGCATGTCCAGCCTCACTGAGAAGTAAAGCTGAATCATTAACTTCAATCTGTGGCACTTGATTCCATGGCCATCAACCCCACCGGCAGTCATCCTACCAACCCCTTAAGATTGGGCTCCCTGAATGTGCCTCCTTGTCACCTTTGCCACAGACCACAAAAGACTGTTTCAGTTGATGGATTTTCTTAAGCTATTGCCCCATCAGATTTCTGTGTGCTTTTAGTATGCAATACATCTTGTAAGCTGACTCCCATCATAGAGGATACTGGGAATGGGGCAGGTATTGCAGAGAACAGTTTGTAACACATGGTAGGAAGAGGCTTAAGAGATCACAAATGGGGAAGGGGTAGTCTTTTCTCGGCAGGCCTTAAAATTAAAACATTTTAAAGTGTGGCCCTGAGGAAATACATCTTGATATGCATTTGTGTTTCTCTAGGGGACTCCCAGATTTTGAGTTGAATATGATGGAGCATCAGACTTTACCTAAAACAGCAGAACTGCTAAAAAGTTACTGCAGTATGCAGGATGTCAGTACTCAGCATGGTCTTATGCACACGAACTAAAGGAAAAACAGATCCAGTCACAAAAAATGCAGACAGGAAGAGAGGGTAAAATTGGATTGAATGGAATGAAAAATAAATACTATTAAGGATGTATGATTCTGCATGTATGTGTGTGTGTCTGTGTGTGTCGGTGTGTGTGGGTATGTTTATCCTTTGGATTCAGTTGTCATAATGAATTGGTCAATCCATATGTTTTATTCTCTCCGTGGAAATGACCACTCCATGTCAGAGCTAGGCATCCAAAGTTGTAGAGTGAATAGGTATGGAATATTTCGGGATTCTTCCTGCAGGACAGAGTTGGGGAGGTAAAAGAAAGAGAAAGTTTAGTTGGAGGCTCACTTCATCCTATGGAAACAGAGGTAGTTCAACAAAAGGGGTTAATGGGCACTAAGATATCCAGGGCCCAGTTTGCCGGGATAAGGCACCCCCAAAATCCTTCATTTTGTGTATCATCAGACACATTAAGATAGCACAAGATAATGGAAATCTGAAAGTTCACTTTCATGTTGAATTCACATGTTCTCCTTTTAAAGGGGAATGCATAATCATTTTCTGGGACAATCAGCGTCTCAGGACAAGGGGTCCCATCACTGTGAGAAGAAATAGGCTAGTAAGGTGTATGGAGGGACTGTGGGAAAGGTTACAGAGGTATGTGGGAAGGCATTCAGGATACACCTTTTTTTTTCTTTTTTTTTTCTTTTTTTTTTGAGATGGAGTCTCTCTCTGTCACCCAGGCTGGAGTGCAAATTTTGGCTCACTGCAAGCACCACCTCCTGGGTTCACGCCATTCTCCTGCCTCAGCCTCCTGAGTAGCTGGAACTACCGACACCCGCCACCACGCCTGGCTAATTTTTTATATGTTTAGCAGAGACAGGGTTTCACCCTGTTAGCCAGGATGGTCTTGATCTCCTGAGCCCATGATCTGCCCACCTCGGCCTCCCAAAGTGCTGGGATTACAGGCGTGAGCCACCGCACCTGGCTGCCTTTTTTTTTCTGGCATAGTTGACTAAGGGAAAACACAAACATGCAGAAGTGAGGGGAAAGAGGGTGGATTTGTGGAATATAAGATGGTCAGAGGATCCATGCATGGACTTTCCGTCACTTAATGACCCAGAATATGGACACTGTTATTGATGTTTGCATCTTTAGTTGGGCTAAGCTTTTCTCCAAGATTATTATTAGGTGAGGAGCCAATAATGTATGTAGCTAACAGCATTACCAGCGCTTTTGGAGCTCATGCGAACCCTAGTGAGACTGTATTCTCCCCAGTGATTGGCACTGCAGATTGTTTCTGGAGCCCAGGGCCCTTTTATTTTCTGTGGCCTTTTCAGCATACTTTGCATAAGGTTAAGAATTTAAAGAGTGGGAATGGGGCAGCAGATTGGTGTGTGCACTCAGGGCAACTCAGACTGGGAAATGCATGGGGACTTGCCTATCATAAGGTCGTTTGAAAATGTCTTGCCGCAAATTTAATGCATAGGAAAAAGTTGAGGAAAGGATCTTACAATGAATTTTCTAGGAGGTAAATAGATAAGGAAAATACGGTGAGTAGATGCCAGGGCTAGTTTTGGAGCTAGCCGGTTTTAAACTGGTAGTAGGGGAAGAGCTTTTCCCAAGGCAGGCAGCAAACCAGGAACTGTCTATAATGGACCGGTGTGCCGTGGGCTGGTTACTCTGCCATATTGGCCACCCCAAAGAGTGAACATGGCTGACTGGGCTTCTTCCTCGAATCCTGCATGCAGTTCAGTCTAGTGATTTCACATGAGCTCCACTGTTTAGGTATTATCAGAGATCATGCTGAATTATACAGTCTGTCTAATGCTTCTTCCACTGAATATCCATACACATGAGCCACAGATGTTAAGGTCACTGACAAATTTGCATTTGGCCTCAGTAACTCTGAAACACCTCTGTTATTTCTAGTGTCAGGGTCTTGGTGTTTTTTTCATGTTTAAACTGCCAAGTGTGTGTCTGTATTTGCGTATGTTTATTTCTGTATGTGGTTTCGTATTGTTCTCTGACTCCACCTATGTCTCTGTCTGTCCCTATGTTTCCACACTGCCTGTTTTAATTTGTATACACCTATCTCTACAACTGTGCTAGACTTTGTATCTGTGTCTTTGAACATCTGTCACTGTCTCTCCCTTCGTTTCTTTCCTTCCCTTACACCCCTCCTTTCTTCCTTCCCTTCCTTTCCCATGCCCCTCTCTCCATCTGCATCATCTATCTTCCTATCCTTTATCTGAATTTAGTTTGTAATTCTGAATCTGTTGGCAGTGGCATCAGATTATTGTTTTCATATCAGGGTGAAATTCCTCTTATAAAGACTCTCAGCTGAAGGAGATGAGTTCTTTTTGTGAGACATAATGAACCATTTATTTCAAGCCTATCTAGAAATGACAGTGTTAAAAAAAATAACTGGGCATTACAGCAAAGCCAAAAGTCACATGGATCCCACTCATCCCACTCAGTATATCCAAAAGGTGGAAAAGAGGAAAAGCGGGTTATGCCTGCGGTCTCCAAAGCAGAGTGAGAATTTTCAAGAGATTGTGTCAGATTATTCTCCAGGAGGCAGCCGTAGTTCATAGGTATGTGTTGTGTAAACACAAGCGTGATGATGAACCAAAGAAAATGTACTTATCCCTATGTTTTTCTTTTGTATTATCGTTTTAAGAAACATTGTGTATATAGAATTTCTTCATGAGATGTCATAAACTATTGTTTAATGAACTCATATCTAGTTTATTCATTGTGTCAAACAATGTCAAGGAATCATGATTCGTTATGACCTGTTACAGATAGGTGATGTGAAATAACAAAATGAGAGCGTACAGAAAGGGCAGATCATGGTCTGAGAATCTCACCAAGAGGTTCAGGTGAGCTGAATGCATGTCACGGATTCAGAAAAAGATACTTGTTATTATGGGCTTTGAAGCCAAAGGAAGTACTCTTTGTACATTCGTTTAACTCATTTGGGGAGTTTGGTTTATTATTTACACTGTTCTCTCTGCCCTTTCTCACTGTTTTTTCCAACTGGGGCTGTTACTATTTGAAAGCTGGTTTCTTTCATCAGTTCTCATAGGCTCTAATGATGTATCATTTATTTTTATTCTCCTCACACTACATAGTTTTAATTTACCTAATTTGACTCTTTTTTGTTGGTTTGTTTTCTGAGAATGAGTCTTACTCTGTCTCCTAGGTTGGAGAGCAGCACCACGATCTCAGCCCACTGCAGCCTGGACACCCCACACCCATGTGATCCTCTCAACTCAGATTCTCACATAGCTGGCACTACAGGTGCATGCCAAACCTCCCAGCTACGTATTAATTAATTAATTACTTTTTAGACATGGGCCCATGTTGCCCCAGGTTGGTCTGGAACTCCTGAGTACAGGCAGTCCTACCACCTCACCTCTCAAAGTGCTGGGATTACTGGTGTGACCCAGGGCCCTGGCATGGCTTTTTGAGTTTTTTGCTTTTTTCTTCTGCCTCCTCACGTCTTCTTTTGAAATATGCAGTGAAGTTTTCAATTCATGGACTATAGTCTCCAAGCCTGTAATTTCTATCTTTCAGTTGATCATCTACATTGGAATCTGTTTTTATATTTATGTATATGTTTGAACTTACCAAATGACATTGCATTCTTTCCTGTGTCATGAAAAATACATTGATACAGGTAGAAAGGAATAGCACTTCTTTACAATACAATACTTTATTGACATTTATTCTCTTAAGGTATTGAAAATTTTATGTTTATTTTTTAAATTGTCATATGAAATTATACGTATTTATAATTTACGCGGTGATGTTCAAAAAGTCATATATGTTATGCATGAGATACATCCGGCTGATCAGCACAGGCATGATCTCAACTACTTGCCATTTTTGAGGTGATAAAACTCGACATGCACTGTCTTAGAATTTTGTAGAGAAAGTATGTGTTATCATTAGTCATAGTCAGCATGCTGTAGAAAAGTTTTTAACCTATTCCTCCTTTCTAACTAGAAATATGTATTATTGATCCAACATCTCAGTTCATCCTCTTCACTAGACACCACCCCACCAGTGGAGTCACTACCACTGTGAGGTCTGCTTTTTTAGATTTCATGTAAGAATGAGGTCATGTGTTATTTGCCTTTCTGATATATGGCTTATGTCACTTAACAAAATGGCATGCATGCATTCAGCAGATTCAGACATGCTGTCACAACTGGCTATAGCAAAACTGTAAAGAGTGCAGCAATAATTGCATGCGTGCATGCACCGCTTCAACATGCTGATTTGTGTACTTCTGGGTGTGCCCCGGTATTCTGATTTGCTGCATCATATGGTGGGTGGTTCTACTTGTAGACTTCTGAAGACTTTTTATACTTAAATAAAAGCCATAAAGTTTCTTGTAATGCCTGCACTAATTTACATTCTCACCAAAAGTGTGCAAGGATTTCCTTTTCTCTGCATCCTCACCAGAAATGAGGTGGTTTTTGTTTTGTTTTGTTTTGTTTTGTTTTGTCTTTTGGATAATAGGCATTGTGACTGAAGTGAGATGAAATATCACTGTGGTTTTTATTTGCATTTTCCTGATGCATTAGGGATGATGAGCGCTTTTTACTGTGTCTTCTGGGCAGCCGTATGTCTTAGTTTCACAAATGACTATTCACATCCTTAGTCCATTTGCTTTCATGCTATTGAGTTGTTGGAGTTCCTTATGTACTGTAAATATTCACCCACTAACAGATGTATGGCGATCCAATAATTTCTCCCATCCTAAAAGATGTCCCTTCCCTCTGTTTAGTTTCCTGTGGTGTGCTGAAGCACTTTAGATTGATATAACCCTATTCTCTATTTTTCATAGTGTTTACTTTGCTCTTGCAGTCACTTTGAGACCATCATTGCCCATACCAATGTCATGGAGCTTCTTCCTTGTGTTTTATTCTGGTATTTTTATCATTTTAGGTCTGACATTGGAGTTTGGTGAGAAATAATCTACTTTTAAAATCCTTTATGTGGACATTCAGGTTTTCCCCAACCTAGTTTATAGAAGATATTCGATTTTCCACTGGGTGTGCTTGCTTCTTTGGGAAAACGTCGTGAGCTGCAAACGCAGTGAGTTAATTCTGGGCTCTGATTGTTTTTAATGAGCTCATGTGTCTCCTTTTCTGCCAGTATTGTTCTATTTTGGTATGTAAAACTTTGTTATATATTGTGAAGTTAGGTAGTGTGATACCTCGAGATTTGTGCTTTTTACTCGATTGCTCTGGGTCTTCAGGATCTTCTGCCATTTCATAGCAAATGGAGGATTCTCAGATTGTTTTTCTATAAAGAATGGGTCATTGATATTTTTACAGGGGTTGTATAGAATCTGTAGATCACTTAAGTAGTGATGATGTCAATCACATTTAGACAATGTGTGTCTGTGTGCACAGGCTCAGGGCCAAGAGGCACTGGGTGTCATCACCAATAGTGAGATGGGCCTTAATGTCCAGCCAGATTTCCTCGCTGGACACACACAGAAGGTCCCCTTCCATTTTGCCATCTCTTCACATTTCCTCCCCGGTGAACCCTGTGTGGTCCTCCAGATTGCCTGTGTGATGGCCTGTCTTTTCTGGGAAGGGGCTGAGTGAATGAGCATGGCAGAGGGGCAAAAGCATGTCAGCAGAGCCTGGAATCATCAAAACGGAACTTGACAGACCTGGGAGAGCCATTCTGGGAGGGTGTAGACCTAGACAGACCTCAGGTGGGCAACTGTGTGGAGGGTGAGAGCACCCTGGTTGAGTCCAAACTGAGCCTCAGGTGGTAGCAGGCCTCAGGGCAGGGAAGCGAGATTACAAGGGATAATGAGGCAGCTATTCCTTGAGCCTGGCTTCTCACCCATTCACCTTAGTTACTTATGCCTCTTAAGCAGCTTAGGGTTCCCCAGTCCTGAAATGTGGGTACTACAGTTCCCTGATGGGCCTTTCTCCCCCAGCCCATGCATGGTCTGAGCCTTGCAGTCCCTGAGCCTTGGCTTCGCTACATGTCCTAGCCCCAGGACCCACAGACCTCTCATCCCCCAGGAGGCTGCTTCCCAGCCTCCTCTCTGTTCCCTCTCTGAGGGCCTAACTCCCTTGGGTAGTGCTGCATGAGATTGAGCCACAGGCCCTGGCTGATGATCTGGGGAACTGGGCAAAATGGTCATGACAGGTCAGGTTCTGGTTCAAAGCCAATTCCTCCGATGCCAAGCAATGACCAGCAAGGTCCTTTCCCATGATGTCCCACCACCACCCCACCTCAGCAACCCCTCATACCCTGGGCAGTCACCATCAGCCAACCAGCTGAAGAAACTCAGTTAGGTGTGTCCTGCCTGAAACTGGGGCCTTCACCTGCATGACCCTAGAACCACTGGACACAGTGGAGCCAGTCACCCTCTATCCTGGAGCGAGAGGAGTTGGGAAGGCTCATGCCAGACCTAGCTTCCCACATACCACACCCTCTACCATGCGGGGAGGCACTCCTTATTGAGAATTCCAATGCAGTACTCCTTAATGATCACTTCATTGTGGAAGTAAATGTTGCAATGAAAGGCAAACTTCATCCTTCCACCAGTACTCAGGATGGCTGAGTTCCTCCACCTGCCTGTCCAAGAAGGAGAAAGAGGATAGTCAAGGGACAGTTTCATCTAGGTGGGCTGAGGTGGCCTGCTAGCTGGGGTGAAGCATGCATTTCCCCTTCCCAGCTCTCCCACTGAGACGTCCCCGAGCCCCAGGAGGACCTCAACCTGACCAGGACCTTGGAACCCTCCCCAAGACCCAGGCTTCCCATCCTGACCTGCAAATCCATCATGTGGCTTTGCAGGACTTCCTCATGGTTTCTGAGCTACTTGCTCTCACCAGAAATAACCATAACTTTGAAATGGCTCTTTATGTCAAATTAAATTTTTCATTTTTACTACCTCATGTGTTGGATGAGGCATGTATTTTTAAATTTATTTTCACCCTTATTGTACCTCTGTGATGAACAGTTTACTAACATTCATACCATAATTATCTTTCAGTTTTACTTGTCTGTGCCTAAAGATTCACTGACACTAAGAATTATATTTATGCTTGTCTCTTTCAGCAACCATATGTCAGATAATGATGCCTATTACTGCAGAAATCACATATACAGGTCCAAAGGGAGATGAAGAAGAAGAAAGCAAGCTTTAAAGTCTATACATTCCTAATACTGCATCAGAATCATAGTGAAATCAAAGAATGATCACAGTCAATTCCATCTCATATTTACACTAAAATATGAAACTTCAAAAGAAAAGAAAGTTAAGAACTTTCGGCTTGTGAAAATTTTCCTATATAGATAAAATTATTGGTAACCGTATCTCACTAGAAAATATAAATAAAAATCCATGTTTTGTATATGTCTAAATATAAATATTTTTATTTCCATCAGTTACGACATGCAAGCAAGTAATAAAGCTACAATACAATGATATATAGGAATTTCTGTCTAAAAATATTCAATTGAGACTATTAACATTATGAAAACCATAAAGAATGCTTCATGAAACTACATTATACATTACTTTTTAGTACTTTAGTTACGTTCTAAGTAAATGGCAAATTAAAGGGAATTCTTCAACTTTATTTATTACTAGTACCGTTTATGTACTTGAGTAAACCTTTTGAAATTAAGTATTTAAATAAAACATTAAAAACAAATTATAATGACTGATTTCAGCTTTTGATGAAATCATATGTCTGTTTGTAGTAATGTGAAGTATAACTTTCTCCCCACAATTAATCTTTTATGACACCCGTGTTATTGTTTGCTCTGATACAAACACTGTGATATCTCATGGCTTTAATGTATCCATATATTACATGCCTCCAGAGAGTAGGCTTCAGACAGTTGGAAAAATTACATTTGTGACAAAATTCTAGGAGAGAATGGTAAAATGGGAGAATAATTTCTAATTGTTGGTTAATGGATTTGTATATATTTAGATATAGACACATATTTGCACACGGCAAGTTTGCATATGCACATATAAATTTATATGAGGTACACGTAATGTATGGCTTGTGTAATCTTTTAATTCACAATTTTATATGTTTGAAATTTGATAAGCGGTTACCTTAGCTATACTCAATTTGATGGAAAGCCAACAAAATCTCTGTGAACATTCATTTTAATTAATCCAATAATGTTAACTGCTGATAGCTTCATTCTCCTTGTTAGTTGTTGGCAACCGGAAGGTTGATTCTCACTCTAATTACCTCTCAGGGTGAGATCCACAAGAGACTGTCACCTTGCTGTGCGTTGTGACCGCTGACTCCTCTTTTTTCCTACAGCAGTCTTACCATTGCATATTTAATAAACTTTGTACATGGTTAAAAGGATAAAAGTTTAGTGAAATATCAAGCCATGCTGTCAAATGTTCCATTGTTTCTATATCTCTAATTGACCTTTCACATTATAGAGGACAAGAAAAACAATTCAATAGGTTTCTTAGTATCCAGTCCAGTGCACTGTTTCTTACTAATATGCCAAAACCATCCCTTCAAGGCACAGACATTTAAACACAGCTGGACATCTCAAAATCTCTTCTCATTAATAACCATGATGTTAATCACTGTTGCCCAGAACTGGAATCTGACTGTGAAATCCCTGGGTGGAAATTGCTCTAATAGCTCAAACTATGGGAATGACTATTTCTCAGCATAATTACTGCTGCCATCTTGCTGAAACATATCACATTAGATGGCACCTTTTAGTTACATAAATCTTGTTATTAAGTTTTAATGTCTCCCATTTATATGATATTGCACAAGTAAAGAACTTTGATAACTTAAATGGTTAACTGAGCAATGGTTAACTAAAACAACTCACAGGAATTCAGACATTCATTTACTTACTAGGAGTTCCATACATCATTAACTTCTGATTAAAACAAAGTTGGGAAATTGGTTACTAAAGTATGTATTTCAGGGTATTTTAAGAAACTACCCATGCCATATAGGATGCCTCACCTGCAAGGATAAAGCTTTAGCATAAATGTTTGAAAGCAAAAAAAATCTGAACAATACTGGCAACATGGCATCCCAATCGTGTGATCAAGTGCATATTTGTGCATCTGAGGAGGCAACTTAAATGATGTATAATAATACCATCTTCATCCACCCCAGTACCTCTTTTATTTAAAACTAACAAATGTTTCACTATTTGCAAGAAAAAAATGAGTTCTTACTCTTTTGTGTAATTGGTATTTCTACTGAGTTGTTTTAATCTTCCTATGAACTGTGAATGCTTACTAACTTTATCTGTAAAGTGAGAATGCAACTGTACTTAGCTCATAATACTATACTATGAGATAATATGACTCAAGAAATATAGATTTGCCTAGATAACACCTGGGATGTACTAAGCAACACATAATTCTTCTCATATCAATTGCCTATCATAATTCTTCAAATATATGGCCACAATAAAAATACATGTGTTTTAAATATAAAATAAATGTCTTTTGTCCTTAATATCTCTCTACATTTGCCTTCATAACCTCAACACAAAACACCCATGGAATCCGTTTTCAGCTGAGCTGACTAGCAGTTATTAGGGTTAAAACAAACAGAATAAAGATTTCAAAAGTAGATGACTAGATACAAGAAATCACACTTTTACCATAAAAATAATTTTTCTCAAGTGCCACTGCAACTGCTAACTTGAAAAAAAATGAAGTCTAACATATTGCAGCATTCTAAAATCTAAACTTTCCTCTTTGAGATCCAGTGGTTCATGCCTGGAATCCCAGCTTTTTTGGTGGCTGAGAAGGGAGGACTCTTTCAAGCCGAGAGTTGGAGACCAGCTTAGGCAACCTAGCAAGACCTAACTCTACAAAAGTAATTAATTAATTAATTAATTAGGGCCTCATGACACACATCTGTTGTTCTAGTTACTCAGGAGCTCAAGGTTGCAGTGGGCACTGATGGCACACTGCACTTCAGCCTGGGCCACAGGGCAAGAATTTGTCTCTAAAAAAATACAATAAAACAAAACAACATAAAGACACTTTCAGGTGTTTTTTGGAAGTGTGTATAATTGCTCCAAAAGCATAGACATTGTTTAAAGTTGAGCAGTTCATGAGGAATGGGCAGAGAAAATTGTTTATATTTTTTTCCAAAAATCAGGATAAATGTCAGAATATTATGTATAAATATCTAATAATCCTTTGTAAAATAAATACTGACAAATGTCAAGCCATTATCTTTATAGTCTTTTCCTTCAAAACATTCATAGCTTAATTGGAGAATGAAGAGAAGAACAATAATTGCAATGTACTGTGACAAGTGTTACAACCTATTTGGTAACTTAGTAGGAGAGGAAAAAAGTTCTTAACTGGGTTTAGAGGGGTTTTGGGAACCTTCTTAGGGTAGGAACAATCTACTAGATCTGTAAGAATACACATTTGCAAGAAGAATGTTTGGGAGAAAAACACTGTGGGAGAAAAGAAATATGTTTTCTGTCAATGATAGAAGAACTAACAGACCATGTGATGCCATCCGCCCAAATATTAGACCATACTAGCTCAATAAATAGTGCTTGAATGAATCAATGAATGAAAGATATTGGGAAAGGGTTCTGGAAGGGATTTTAAAAATCCTAAAGGGAAAAGTAAATACCCTTGACATTACAATTTTGCCGTTTTTGCTTTGTGTTCTTGTTATGATTACTACTGCATAAGCTCTGATTTACTTTTTTCAGTCTTCACAAATATCATGCATGAGTAGTTCCTCATACTACTCCTCTCTTGATCCTTTGATATTATATTTTTCTCTGATATTCCTTTGTGTGTGCTGGGTTTATATGCCCATAAATACATCAATCGCTCTCATGGCACTGTTTGGTAATAGAGAGGCCTAGCCCCTGGGAGACATGGTTCCTAGGCTCCCATAAAAATTACTTCCTGTTTCAGTTCAGTCATGGGGTGACACTGCAGAGATTAGAGAACAAGAAGAGGAGATAAGCCAGTTTGTGTCCAGGGGAGACACTGCAGAGTTTAGAGAACAAGAAGAGGAGAGAAGCCAGTTTGTGTCCCTCTCCTTCTCTGTAGGGAATATGTTTCCGCAGTGATTCCATGGCCTGCAGGACAAGCTCTCTGTGTTTCCATTTCCTATACCCTAACCCTAGACTCTTCTAATGCCATTTCCTCCAACAGTCTTCTCTAAAGAATTTGGGTATTACTATTGGAGATTTAAATTAAAACTATTGATATGGAAGGGAGGGCAGGCAAGTGCTGGGTAGAGCACGGCCTGGTCCTTGGCTAGGGCTCCACCCTCAGGCCTGTACTCACTGACCTAGGTGAGGACGCGCACTTGCACTTATTCTCTAAGCCCACGTGTGAACCATTTCTTCAGGTTCACTAAGGCAAGAAACCCCTGAATTGAGATAGCTCTCTGTCTTTCCAGTAAGACAGGGTGTCTGATGGAGCTGACTAACACAAGCCACCTACAGATGGATAAACTAAAACAACACCGTGTAACACATGACCGCTGGGGATTCTGGAGCTGTGAACATTTATCCCTAGACGTTGCCTGGGATCAGAGCCCCACAACCTGTCCTCATTGCACGCCCAGTGGGGGAGGGGAGACAAGGGACGTTTTCTCATTTCAATATGAGTCTGTTTCCAATGCAGTGTGCTTTCTATAATCCTGCAGTATTACCTCATTGCATATATTTGACAAAATAAGTTACAAACTATAAGTAATGTGAGAAGAAAATAAATGCTGGAGAATAAGGAAAACAATGAAACATTGTGTCAGTAAGGAATGTTTTTTACTTCATACAACAGAAAAAGTAAACATGAATTAAACCAACAGGGATTTCTAGTTTTCACTTGTGAAGTAGCCATAGTTAGAGAGTTGCTGCCTTTAATCAGTTGCTCTGCTGCATGGTAGTAGCAGAGCTGCAAGGTAGTAGCAGTGAATTTTTTTGCTTTCTCGAAGGTGAATCTAGCTGAAATTCAACACCATGCTGGCTCCAGTTGTTCCTAGCCAGCTTTGCCCACACCCTGGTTTTCCACAGTCTTATCAAGTCCTAGTTTATGCAGCTATTTTAATAGTGTATATTTGTTAGTCATGTGAAACAGCTGCCTGAGATTTTCTATGCTCCTGCAGTCACCTAGTATTTTTCCTGTCTCAAATTACGTGCCTTGCTCACTTTTTTCCTCAGGACACTATAGGATGTTCCTTAGCTAATTTTTCTTAAAGAGCATTGCTACACCAGTTTCATTTCCCTCAAATACTTCTGAGGATTTCTGAGAAACTTACACAAGTCTCAGCTAAACACCTGGCACTAGACCACTGCCCATTCAGCTGCCTGTTCCTGACTTCTTTCGTTGGATAAGATTCCCCCGGCAGCAACTGCATGTGTCCTCCCACCTCCACTTGGTGTCCTAAAGACCAACATCTAATGTTTTAACTCTTAGATATAGCATAAAGCGTTTATAGGATACAAAACAACAATCAGATACAAAAGATTGAGTCATTCTTTTTTAAACTCTTATTTTACTTTATAGTTTGTCTTATCGGAAATTAGAGACCCAGAGAGTAGAAACAGTGCTTCCTCTTCATCCACCCTAATGCATCTCAAACATGTCTCATGACTTGCTTTGTGTGAGATGTCCATGTATGAGTTCCCATAAAATGTTGCATAATTTATACATGCAAATGGTCCTACGAAACATTACTAATTTTTTAAAGATAAATCCACATTCAAAAGTAAAGATTTTCAAAACCAGAAATAATTTACAGAAATGCTACATATTGTAGCATAATTATCATAATGTGGAAATGGAAATTCAGACAAGCTTTCACATTGTTACTGAGAGTACTTTTTCTTGAAGACCTATAGTTCTGGCTATCTGCGTTCCAGGAATATTTTTATTATTTTTTACCACCTCATAACCAAATGGCCCACAAGGTTAGATTTTCCATGATAGAGTGTTTGACTAAAGAGTCAAAAGCTCTTGCAAGAGAGAACATCCTTAGCAATTAGTTGACCAAAGTCTCAAATTTCCCAAGGCCAATCCTTAGGGTTCAATCTCAGACTGTCACAGTGTTTTCTGTAGAACACTAGCTTTAAGTAGGCAGCAATTTTCGCATTTATAATCTATTGGTGCAAAGTCTGGTCCTAAAGTAAGAGTAGCAGATGTAACTCTCCTTTCATGACAAGTTTGACACTCAGGAGATGATAAACTTATAAGAAAAAAATGGTTTTCTCCATTTTCCAGATGAAATTAGAGTAAATATATGAACAATATTTCAAAGCATTCTGGAAAAAATTAAAGAAGAGTGTATTAGAAAACAAAACTTTAGCCAGTATCAGTCTTTGACAACAAAGTTAACCATTTTACCTATACAGTATAAATGTATTTACAAATAAAGTGTATGCATAGGGAAATGTTTCTTGCATTGTACAAACTTTCTCCAGTCATATCCTAAGCACTCATTTAAAATAGGTCATTGATTGAATTACAACTATAACCTTAATGCAAATAATACAGTAGAAAGGTTTTTAAAACAGAAGACATGTACACATTTGTTGGTCTTCCAGTTGTGCTGTTTCTTTTGTATGCAAGTGTGTATGCCTATGTAATTTTATATAGTTACAGAGAATTGATTTCATGCAAGTAATTCGAAAGTAACCAGATTTCCTTTGTAATTAAAAGGAAAATGATTAATTGAAATTTTAGTCGAAGAGTAAAACTGTATAAGAATGTATCCTTCTCAGGGAAAAGAAGTGTTGTGCTTTGCAGACTGAAAGAGTTCTTTCCTGAGTAAGCCAGTGTTGGTATTTACTGCAGAAATAGATTTGTTTTGGTAGACCTCTGTAGCCAGCTACCTACAGAGAAGGAAATCCTATTAGAGATAATTCCAAATAGAATAGTTAAATATTCTTTCATTTGGGTGAAGCTTTCACATATGATATTCTTTTATATTCAGCATAATTATAAGCATTTAGTTTTAACGCACTTTCCAAAAAACTAAATTTATTATAAAAATTAACAAGAGAATTGTATATCCCTCATTTAAAATGTTTAGCCTATTCAAATCTAAGAAGTCCACTCTGGAATACATGAAAATGAGATATGAAATGAATAAGAAAAGAAAATACAGCAGAATGTACCAGATGTTTTTCATGTGTTGGATGTACATATGTCTGTTAGCTTTTAGTGGCAGACAGAGTGCAGTCTACATAATTTTATTCATAGTAGATGCCTATGCATCATATAGTCACAGATAAATATTATTTCTCTGAAGATTTAAATAGAAAGCTAGGAAAACACAACACGGCACCTATGCTGAATTACATTTAAGCAAAAGTGAATTATACAGTTAAATGATATCTTCAAGGAGCTTCTGATGACTCTCTCACTCAGTAGTTTAAGGATTAATTAAAGTCCCTAGGCTCTTTCAAACTTAGAAACACTGTGTAAGTGCTATGCATTATCATGGTAAAACATGAGTGAAGCATAAGTGATTTGCAGCCTCACAGGCTCTTTGAAATGTGTGTCTAGCCTGATGGACAGTTTTTACCAACAGTGTTGGAAAGTGCTTATCAGATTTGAAGATGAAATTTGCTCCATTAAAATTGTGCTAATCTGCCAAAGCAATCTTTGTTCTATATATATGTAGAGTGATGTTTCTCAAAATAGAAGAAAACTTGGGATATGATTTCAAAGGTAATGTAATAAGGTAGAATTTTGACATCAATTGTAACTTGTCTATTCTCATGTCATTGACTCAGCTGTTGCTCTTTTAATTAGTGCAACTAAAGTCTAGTTAATTTGCATAAAGGTAGCCATCCCATTTTTATACTTCTAAAGACACTCAGGAGACTTTTCACTGTTTCCATAAAGCTTATATAGATTTTATTAGCATGTTTCAATTATGTAGCACTGCAATAATGTCAATTCTATAATGTAATATATCATTTCCTTTAATAATTTTTTTTATTTTTGTTTCCATTTTTATTATAGATTCAGAGGACATGTGCAGGCTTGGTTCAAACGTATATTGCATGATGCTAAAGTTTAGTCTTCTATTGATCCCATCACCTAGATAGTGAACCTTGTACCCAATAGGAGGATTTTCAGCCCCTGCCCCTCTCCCTCTGTCCCCACTTTGAAGTCCTCAGTGTCTAATGTTCCTATCTTTATTTCTGTGTGCACCCAAGTTGTAGATCCTATTCGTAAGTGCAAATATTCAATATTTGATTTTCTGTTTCCTCGTTAATTTGCTTAGGTTAATGACCTCCAGCTGCATCCATGTTGCTGCAAAGGACATGATTTTGTTCTTTTTATGGCTGTGGACTATTCCAGCATTCATATGTACCACATTTTCTTTATCCCATCCACCATGGATGGGCTCCTACGTTGACGCCATGTCTTCGCTATGGTGATGAATATGAGAATTCTTGTGTCTTTTGGTAGCTTTAATGATTTATTTTCCTTTGAGCATATACTGAGTAATAGGATTGCTGGGTGGAATGGTACTTCTATTGTTAGTTCTTTTAGAAATTCCCAAACTGCTTTCCACAGTGACTGAACACCCTCACCACCAGTGTATAAGAGTTCCTTTTGCCCTGGGACCTTGCCCACATTCTTCTTCTTTTTATTATTTTGGCCTTTTAATAATAACAGTCATTCTGACTGGGTATGAGATAGTATCTTGCTGTGATTTTGATTTGGATTTCTTTGATGATCAGTGATGTTGAGCACTTTTCTTATGTTTCTTTGCCACTAGTATGTCTTAAGAAGGTATTTTATATAAACATACAATTATTTCCTGTACCGATATGTGAAATCCTGCCCATGTCCTTCTCCTCCTACTGCATGATTTTACATGGATAATGAGTCAAAAAATGTGATGTGCTGGTAATATATTTTATTTCATACTTGTAAAATGTTTTTCTTTGAAAAATACCACATGTTCTAATTTTTAATTTTCTTAATTCCTTGGAAGTGGCAATGGAGACAGGGGAATTTTAAAGCAATTACTTAACAAGGTGATTCCAATGTAAACAGTATATTGTTCATTATAAAGTTATTTTGTTTTTGAGTAAAATTTAAAAAAATACAAATACAAAATAATATAACAATACCAATTTAACCTACTTAAAAATAACAGCTGTTATTTTTAAGATAGTCCATGTTCTATTTACATTACCTCTGCTTATAATTGGAATATACGCCCTCAGGTTCATTTCCTGTCTTCCATTTCCTGAGGTACCATTATCATGAACTTGGTATTACCTTCATATTTTTTAAATCTATTAAAATATTTATTTCTAAATAATACTGGTATTTTATAACTTTTTAATGTTTGTGTGAATAAGGTATTATTTCACATATTTTATTCTGTTAACATTCTTGTTGAGAGTTGCCATTATTGATGGCATAGTTATCAGTCTACTGAATTCTCATATTCCATGATGTGTTTATTGAAATGCTACAATGAAAAACCTTCCCTATGCCTCCGGGTACACATGTGTGAGAGTTTCTAATGAATATACTAGAAGAATGGCTGGACTGCAGTGTGTGTACAGTTTTAACTTTGAGGGAATGAAACATTCTCATTAGCTCCCTGGACTACCACTTTATTACTGTTGTTGATCCATGCTAATCGGCTTAGCATATATCTTAGATTTTTCTTAGATTTTTCATTGTTAATGAAGTATTATTATGTTACATTGATTAGAACCAGCAAGCATGTGTTAAATGTTCATTTTGTTCAATAATTACAGCTATTGTCAGGCCTCTATCAGTATGTGAGAAAAATAAAATGTTAACAGAATGATGACTTTAGTAGGGAGATAAATCTGAAAATCAACTTTATTTTCCTGACACAGTTCACACAATACACAGATACTGCTACTTTTTCAAGGGCAGCATGCTGCAGAGTGAGTGATAATAAATATGCACTGGGTCAGTAGTGGCTGGGGATGAGTAGTTTCTTCCAGTCTTGCCTGGTGATGGCAGAAGTATCTGACATAGTTTTTTTTTTTTTTTTTTTTCCTACGTGGTCCACTTACATGACACTCCCAGGTCATCATATGATAGGTCTGGGGAAAATGAAGGAAATAATAGGCTAGATATATGTAAATTATGTGCTGGAAATAGAAGCTTAGCACACAGAGAGTAGTTGATTCATCTGGCCACAGTGGTTTTGTCATCTCTTATATACTTACAACTACCTATTTATGGGCTGTTTGCTAATGACTATTTAAAAAAATGTGTTTCAGCAGCAATGGCCTAAAAATGCAACTAGGTATTTAATTAAAAACTACTCAGTTTCCCTTTCAATCAAATTATGTGTTGAAAAGTGCCAATAAACACATGGTGTAATCATGAAGCCTTGTAGTCCGTGTTGGGACCACAGGCTAAAATTGATATCCTGAAATCCAGAATACAGTGGGCTAAGGGGAAAAAGCAGCTGCTATTTCAGAAGGTAATACTTAGTTACATTAAGAAAACTAAGCCTGAAGATGACATTTTCACAGGTTTAGTGTGTGAATTTGAAAAAATTAAGCATATAATTCTGAGATGCCTGGCTTTTTATTTATATTATATTACTATTTTTAAAAATCAATTGTGTACATTTTAATACTAATTTTTCCACACTTAAGAAATATGCATCAGTAATTGTTAGTATGTTAGTTCCATTAGCTACAGAAGAAATTCCAAAAGAATTGAATAATGCCATTTAGATGTTTCAAATAGAAAATTAAATTAAAAAACGGTTTGAATTTTTAATCAATCACTGCAAACAAGATAAAGCTGTTGAAATTCTATCGTGCCAGAAATAAAACATTGAACAATGTGTGATAAATGATTTTTAATGTTCAGTGAAAAAGCTACATATTGGTGATAACTTTTATTGCTGACAAGAAGAAGCAACTTTGGAAAAACTTGCAAGTAGCTTTATTTAAAAATCAATATAAAATTAAAAGAAATGCATTTTCCAGAAAAGAACTATGTATAATTATTGTTAAGAAACAGATTAATTCATATAAATATGTTCCAGAATCGTTATTCTGCCTACTATTTCTAATATTTAAATAATAAATTTAAAGAAGTTATTTTTCTCTTTTGCTTCAAGATATATAATTGTGGTTTTAAATTTTTGAAGGGATTTCATTTTCAAAAATAGTTGGAAGATAACTATTTTATAGATCCATCCATACAGTAAAAACAATTTGCCTATAAGGAAATAATATGTTAAATAATACATGATTTTGTATATGTTAGTACTCTTTTATCCTAAAAAAGTTTCCATTGGAACAATAAAGATTTTAGTCACCCTAATTTTACTAAATATCATTAGATAGTCCTGTGGATTGATGGGAAAAAACTATGATTCCTTACATTCTTGACTACACTCGGTACTTATTATTTTAATAGTTGACAAACTAATGAATGAAAGTGGGAACCTAATGTGGTTTTGATTTATATCCCTGGATTACTAATAAGCTCAAGCATCTAGCCATTATTCGTTGGTCATTTGACTTTCCTCTTTTCTAAAAAGGATCTAATTATTTACCTGTACTTCTTTCTTCTACTGGGCTAGATTGTGTGTATTTTTTCTTGTACATTTGTATGAGTTATTTTGATTATTTTGGATACTGGTGTTCTTATTTATATATGTTTTAGTGATGTTCTGGAGTTTTATAAACAACCAAGATAGTTTTTAGAATTTATCATCTGAAGACTTTCAAAAAGCTAACTCAGAAGTCATTTGAGGCTAAAATGCTAACTTCAAATGAAAAAAATTATTTTGCCACTTTAGCAAAACATGTTTTAAAGATACTAATTAGAAAGCACTGAAGTGCTCACTTCTATCTTTTTAATAAAACTTGCATTTAAATAGTCATTTCAACAAAATCCTTTACCCTTACAGTAAGAACCAATTATTAAATGTTGATTACCTAGTTCCTGTATGGTTTTCTAAATATTTCACAATTGTCATTTTGGTAATAATCACTTAGCATACTCGTGAGCATTACTGGTTCTCCAGGTCTCATTCCAGGTGATTGAACCAGGATTTCGAAGGAAAATAGCTACAAATTTCTGGGTATATATTTTATTTATGACCCATGTAATTATTTGAGGATGTTTGTGAAACTCTGATCTGACACATAAGAGAAAGTAAAACAAGAACAACAAAAACCAAAAACAGAACAACAACAATAAAAAAAACCCAAAAATAAGCCACACACAAAGAATATCGAGCCAGGTGTCAGGAATAAATATCTTATCTTTTCCTAACTGCAGCCTTCTCAATTCATATCACCCTATCTTCTTTTTCATTCTTGGTAAGTACTACAACTGTCTAGCACTTCATGGTAGTAATTAACCTGTTAGTTTGCAATTTAGCAAAATATGTGAAACCTATTTCTGAACATTTTCTTTAGGATCATTTTTCTAGCTATACAACATGGGTCAGTTAATGCTATGTATGGCTATAAAATAGCAGTATTTAACAAAAATATTTGACCACTGTGGCCAAATTATCTTCTGTAATGATCCACTGCTACTAAGATTACATTGACATTTTGGAGACTGTACTGACATTTTGAATATCATATACTCAAGGAAGATTGGAAAGCATCTTCAGATGTCATTGTCTATAATGATAAGAATTAATACTCGTATTAACTTTCAAATTTTTGTATGTTAAAGCATGCGTGCAGGTATTGGATGAACAGGTAGGCCACTGAAGCATGGCTGTGGTTAAAGTTGTAAAAGTTTTGGCAAAATTGTGCATAGCAACATCTCCACAGAAAATTTAGATTTTGGCTCAGCTAGGAGATGTTGAAGAAAATTATATTTTTTATTCTTAATGATTCCCCGGCTGGTCCTTAAAGGGAGATAGCACAATATTGTGGAAAGAGGTAGTTTTGCAATCTGAAGTTAGACTGTAAGAGAAGTTAATGATTTTGAGAGCCAAATTTCAGATGTATGAAGTGGGGTCTAAAATATCTAGTACCTGTGTGTGTAGTTATAAAGATCATATAATAACAATTGATTCTATTTCCTTGTACTTTTCTGTAAAACAAAGACATCATTTAATTGTGTTACTTAGTATAGATTTGTGTGGGCATTTTTAAGGATCATTTATCTCATCATAAATAAAATGGTAATACTGGCAGAGAATGGTACTTACTCCAACATTGACATTGCAGAGCTCCAGCTATTCTGTAGAGAAACTGGTGTGAATTGAAAAAAAAACAAAACTGGATGATTGAAGGTTACTTAGTGGCCACTCTTTATTTACTAAGACTGTAATTCTCAGAGAGGACACACAACCTGTGAAGAGTTGGATGTAAATGATGAAGAGTCATTGAGAAAAGGCTGCCTCAAGGATCATCCTCTACATTTCTAGCTTGAAATACAGGGTATTTGGTGCTGTGAATTTCTGAAATAGTGGAATACTGTACGAGGAAACACGTTTTGGGGATGAAATGAAGGTCTGGTTTTGGTATGTGGAGATGTAAGGCATGCAGTTGGATATGCCAAGTCTGAAGGCAGAACAAAGATCTGGCCTGAAGTTGGGAATTTCTTAATGGTCAGCATAGAAAGGGTGTTTTAGCCTTGAGAAAACCCAAGAGGATCCATGACTGAAATCTGAACAACTTCAACACCTGTAGATTTAGTAAAGATGCCAACAAAATACATACCAAGTTCATATTAAAATTAATAGGAAAAGACAAACTACTTAGTGAGAGCTATTCAGGCAACTAGCACTAGGTAGCTATTAGGTAGCAAATTTGGGAAAAAATAAAATGTATAAAGAATCTTTGATCAGGTTTCCAAATATACAAAGTAAAAACCACATACATGTTAGAAGACAATATACAAAATGATATTATGTTAATGGTACTATTTAATGCTAATAGACAAAAATGAAAATTATTGTGAATTAAATCAACGGACAAGGTATTTTCTATCACTGTCTTTTCTTCTCAATTTGTGTGTTGTTTTAATTCACTAAGCAATGACTCCTCTTCTTAATTCCACCAGTTTTTATTTAACACTACCTTTGTTTTTCATATGTGCAATATTACACTGTCCAATAGAGAGGAAATGCAGAATTTGGGCTATTATATCAGAAACACCTTAGCTTTTCAGCTTTGGGCTTCTGGAGTGTGGTTAATTTAAATATTCTCATCAGGCCTTGATTTGTCAGATTTCTGTAATCACTTCTCCAAAATAAACAATGTCTGAAACTGATGTCTACAATTAAATTAAAATTATGCTGGCTTTCAAGATAATTATGTTTATGTAAATTTGATGCTTTTTTTGGGGGGCTGGGGTGGTGGAGACAAAGTTTTGTTCTTGTGACC
The DNA here is from genome assembly GCF_028858775.2 of Pan troglodytes. Lineage (NCBI taxonomy): Eukaryota > Metazoa > Chordata > Mammalia > Primates > Hominidae > Pan > Pan troglodytes. The sequence continues at coordinate 15,399,435 of NC_072422.2, forward strand.
CAGGCTATAGTGCAGTCGCATGATCTTGGCTCACTGCAACCTCCACCTCTCGGATTCAACAGATCCTCCTGCCTCAGCCTCCCAAATAGCTAGGATTACAGGAATCTGCCAACACACAGATAATTTTTGAATATTTAGTAGGATGAGATTTCACCATGTTGACCAGGCTGGATTTGAACTTCTGACATCTGGCAATCCAAGAGCCTTGGCCTCCCAAGGGGATTACAGGAGGGAACCACCCCGTGTGTGGTTAAAACATATACATGAACATATACATAAGAACTGTTTTCAAAAATTGCTGTGGCCTGCAGAAAAGATTACAGTGAAAAACGTTATTATGAAATTAATTAGGATAGTTAAGCATTTCTGAGAAATTACCTGAAGTACTACATTAAGATTCGTTTTTTAAGGGCACGTCTAAGGCAATATAAGAAATGAGTAAGGCAAGAAAACTTAATGAGATGAAACAAGGATCACATTTACAGAAACATTTTTAGAGTCAATATAGAATTGTAAATCATATGGGGACATTTTATGTAAGTGTTAGCAAATCCAACAAGAAACAACCCATAATGAGTAATGTGACTAATCTGTCTGAAAAAGTAAGCTCATTTTTTTTTAAATGACACAAGTTTTGTTGGGACACTGCAACTTTCAAATCAGTGATGTGAATACAAAGATGAAGTGGATTATATATTGTAAAAAAGAGATGTGCCACATTCTTCCATAGAATGTGTGATGGGTCAATCTTTTTTCCTATGTTTGAGTTTTTTTTTTAAATAATGGAGGAGTTTTCAAGGAATTTGAAAAATAGAATTTGTGTTTGATCCCTTAATGGAAGGCATGTGCTCAGTAACTATCTCAAATTTGGCACTGCGAAAGATGTGTTCATTTTAGGAGGAAAAAAAGTTCCTTTTGAGAGAAAATACCTCGAATTGAACTACAGTTGATGTAAAAATGTTTGTAAAATGCGCTTACGTTAAATGTGCCAGTGTTATTGATAGTACCCTTAATACCTCTAGTCTTTGCATGGAAAAGCAATAAAAGTAGAAGAAGCCAAGGAACCATCTTTTCAAAGTGGTGGTAGGCAGAGACCACCAGCTGCTTCGAGAAACAGAAGCCCTTGTTTAAGTTGTAAGTTAGTCATGTATTGGATACTAGAAGTTGAAAATTTAAAATTTGTTGCTTAACCTTATGCACACAGAAATCATCCAAGTTGCCAAGAAACGAGGGATTATGCTCCACCATCTAGAGGCTATGCATACCGTGATAATGGTCATTCTAATCGGGATGAACATTCCTCTAGAGAATATAGGTACTGTAACTTTTTCTGGATTTGTCAAATAGATTTCTTAAATTGTTCATTCCAACTAACGTTCTATCAGGGCTCCAATTTATCTACATCCTCTCAAACACTTGTTATTTCCTGCTTTTGAAAATTTATTGCCCTTCCAGTGTGAGTGTGTGAAATATGATATCCCATTCTGGATTTGAAATGCATTTTCTGCACCCATTAACTCATCATGCACATGTACCCTAGAACTTAAAGTATAATAAAAAAAAAGAAATGCATTTTCTGAATCACTGAATATGAGTATCTGTCCCATGTGCATCTTGGGCATTTGCCCATTTTATTTGGAGAAATATCTGTTTAGATGTTTGGCCTTTTAATTTTGTTCAAGTTGTAAGTTAGTCATATATCAGATACTAGAAGTAGAGAATTTAAAATTTGTTGCTTAAACTTATGCATACAGAAATCATCGAAGTTCCTGAGAAACTAGGGATTATCCTCCACCATCTAGAGGCCATGCTTACCATGATTATGGTCATTCTCGTCGGCATGAAAGTTATTCTAGAGGATATAGGTACTGTACCTTTTCTGCATTTGTCAAATAGATTTCTTAAATTGTTCATTCCAACTAACATTGTATCAGGGCTCCAATTTATCTACATCCTCTCAAACACTTTTTATTTCCTGCTTTTGAAAATTTATTGCCATTCATCTGTGTGTGTGAAATATGATATCTCATTTTGGATTTGTAATGCATTTTCTGCACCCATTAACTCATCATGCACATGTATCCTAGAACTTAAAGTATAATAAAACAAAAAGAAATGCATTTTCTGAATCACTGAATATGAGTATCTGTCCCTTGTGCTTTTTGGCCATTTGCCTATTTTATTTGGAGAAATATCTATTTAGATGTTTGGCCTTTTAATTTAAAGTTGTAAGTTAGTCATGTATTCGATACTAGAAGATGAAAAGTTAAAATTTGTTGCTTAAACTTATGCACAGAGAAATCATCCAAGTTCCCGAGAAACTAGGGATTATGCTCCACCATCTAGAGGCTAGGCATACTGAGACTATGGTCATCCTAGGCAGGATGAACATTCCTCTAGAGGATATAGATACTGTAACTTTTTCTGGATTTATCAAATAGATTTCTTATATTGTTCATTCCAAATAACATTGTGTCAGGGCTCCAATTTATCTACATCCTCTCAAACACTTGTTATTTCCTGCTTTTGAAAATTTATTGCCCTTCCAGTGTGTGTGTGTGAAGTGTGGAAGCTCCTTTTTTATTTGAAATGCATTTCCTGCATCATTGATTATCAGTGTCTGTTTCATGTGCTTTTTGGGCATTTGGGCATTTTGGGCATTTGGGATCTGTGGGTATTTTATTTAGATGGTTGGCAATTTAACTGTGTTTAAGTTGTAATGTAGTTCTATTTTGGATACTACAAGTTGACAATTTAACATTCCTTGCTTCAACTTGTGCACGCAGAAATAGTCCAAGTTCCCGAGAAACCAGGGATTATACCCCACCACCTAGAGACTATGCATACCGTGATTATGGTCATTCTAGTTGGGATGAACATTCCTCTAGAGGATATAGGTACTGTCATGTTATCTGGATTTATCAAATGGATTTCTTAAATTGTTCATTCGGAAATTGAAAAGACTTTTTTTTTTCAATTTAGTTATCACGATGGCTACGGTGAGGCCCTTGGTAGAGATCATTCTGAACATCTACGTGGAAGTTCTTATAGAGATGCATTTCAGGGATACGGTAAGGGTCCAGGATGGATTTGTAAATTACAGAATTTTATTTAATAGACCGGATTGTTATTTTAATGAAATTCTAAGGAAAATTGTAAAGGACATATGCAACATGTTTAAATATTGAGTATTCTTTTTTTTTTTTGATCATCCCAGAAACATATTTATTCATTTTCATCATTGTGCACAAATAATAAAATAAACAGTGCTTATCTGGTACTCATTATCAGTATAAAGCCTAGGGAACGATATGAAGGTGAGAACTTCAGTTAACGTTAAGAAAATGTGACTGAGCATTTACTTTAGAATTAAGTTGGTTAAGCTGCAAAATACTACTCTTACACTTCTCTTAAATTAAACCTTCTGACTATTGAAGACTTGATTAATATCCTGTCAACAAAGGCGGAGGAAAGCAGATATTTCCAAATAGTACTTTAACTAATTCATGCTTTAATGATAGCAGTACAAATGTTTAAATGTAGTCCCACATATTATTTATCAACCCTGCAGGGACCTCTCATGATGCACCACCTGCACGAGGGCCTCGGATGTCTTATGGTGGAAGCACCTGCCATGCATATAGTAATACACGAGATAGATATGGCAGAAGTTGGGAGAGTTACTCAAGGAGCTGTGGTGATTTTCATTATTGTGATCGTGAGCATGTTTGCAGAAAAGACCAAAGGAATCCGCCTTCTCTGGGTAGGGTGCTCCCTGATCCTCGTGAAGCATATGGTAGCTCAAGTTATGTGGCATCTATAGTAGATGGTGGGGAGAGTCGATCTGAAAAAGGCGATTCGAGCAGATATTAAAGCAAGCATTCAAAATAATAGTTATTGCATACCAAACCTTGTTTGCAAATCAAAAATTGAAATGTTATTTCTGCATCGTTACCTGCATATTACTGACAGAAACATGTTGGTTTTGTGGAGAGAGGTAGATACTGACTTCCTCCATGAATTTTTTGAGGTATTCAAAGGAAAAGGAATTGTTTTCAAAGTAATTTCATACTTGTTGATGCTATTTGAAAAGTGTTTAGATGTAATATCTACCTTAAAATTTTCACAATAAAATTTTACACGTACTGCAAGATGCCTGGTGTTATTGGTTAGCCGCACATGCTTAAAGCAAATTCAATAGGAGAGTAAATTGTGTAGTTTGTTGTACGTTTTCCTTTGTTTCTTTGAACACAGATGCAAAATTAGGGATGTGTTATGTCGCCCTTGCAAGCTGCTCAAGTTTTCTAATTAGGCTGTTTCTCTTTAAAAACTAACAAGGTTAAAACGTTGAAGAAGTCTTCAGAAAGACTACAAAACTGTCTGCCTCACCATAAAATGTTTATTTTTTAGAGGAATAGTACAGGTCAAAGGAAATAATTAGATGTATTGATACTAAAGTTTAAGACATCCAGAACATTCTGTGTGAAGCATTCTGTGACTGAAGAGGATAACGGTAATGAAAACTTTTTTTTTCACCTAAATCAGAAGTGAACCAGCTAAGTTTCTCAGGTGCATACCATAATGAATTTAAATGTTCGTAGTTTAAATGGTGGAAAGTAAGTGTTTTGTCTTGTGAGGTACCCACGTTAATTTTTTCTTGAATATTTTGCCAATGGATGTTGTAAATAATGGTGTAGTAATATGTTCTTACAGATAGGAATAATCTAGAGTGGTTGGGATAGTATCACATTTTTTTGAGATGAAGTGTAGCTTTGTTGCCGAAGCTGGGGTGCAGTGGCTCTGTCTTGGCTTATGGCAACCGCTGCCTTCTGGGTCCAAGCTATTCTCCTGCCTCAGCATCCTGAGTAACTGGTATTAGATATGTGTGCAGCACAGCTGGGCCAATTTTTGTATTTTTAGTGCAGACAGCATTTCACCTTGTTTGCCAGGCTGTTCTTAAAATCCTGATCCACCCTCCTCAGACTCCCGAAGTGCTAAGATCATAGGCATGTGCCTCCACTGTCAGCCTATCGTATTTAATTGATAATACGAATGGAAACACTTTAAACCTCATACTTAGAGGAAAGTGAAGTGTATAAAACATAAACAACAGCATAAAGTTTCCGACGGGATTGCTTAAAGTTTTAAGACATCATTGAATGATAAAAATATTTAGACCGAAATAACTAAATGAATTAATTTTCCTGATTATACAAACTAAAGAAATGAAATACATCAAGTTCCAGAAGTTTTGCAGTCCATAATTCTTACAATTGACAGACTAATCTGCAAGGAGGAAGTATGTTCTTGAAAAATTTTGACACAATCATCAATTTTTATAGGGTAAGTTTACAAATAATTTTAAAGGGAGAAGTTACCAACTTTGATTTTCAAGTGAGTTATTCGTGTTATGAAGTGTTTTCATTCACCTGTAGCATTGTGAGGATGAAGTGAAAAGATAAATCCCCCGCGTCTTGTGTATCTTACTGTCCATTGGTGATGGCTCAGGTCTCTAATTCTAACACTTGGGGAGGCCGAGGCTTGCAGAGCACTTTAGGACAGGAGTTGAAGACCAGGCTGGCCAACACCATGAAACCCTATCTCTACCAAAAATACAAAAATTAGCCGGGCATGGTGGTGCCTGCCTGTAGTACGTTGCAGTTAATTGGGAGGCTCAGGCAGGACAATGGTTTGAACTTGGGAGCCTGATGCTGCGGTGAGCCGATATTGCACCATGCACTCTAGCCTGGGTGACAGAGTGCGACTCCAACACAAAAATACTTATATCAATCAACAAATATATCAATAATAAATAGGGTATCCTTCAGTTCAAGCAGTTATCGATTCTTTTTTCTTTTTTAGAGACAAGGTCTCACACTGTTGTCCAGCCTAGACTGCAGTGGCACCATCATAGCTCACTGCAGCCTTGAACACGGGGTTCAAATGTGCAAGCCTTCCATTTCAGCCTCCCAAGTAGCTGGAATTACAGACACACACCAACCACCATGCCCAGCTTTTGTGTTTGTGTGTGTGTGGTAGGGACAATGCTTTGGATATGTTGTTCAGGCTGGTCTCAAATTCCCAGACCGAAATGATCCTCCTTTCCTGGCTTCCCAAAGTGTTGTGATTATAGCAGTGAGCCGCTGAGTCTGGCATATCTTTTCTTATTATGAGCGACATTCCACCTCACTGAGTCTGGCGTATCTTTTCTTGGTATCAGCGACATTTCACCTTTGCTCTTTTAATTATTTTGAGATGTACAATAAATCATTATTAAGTTTAGTCATCCTGTGCCACTGAACACTAGATATGATTCCTTCTAAGCAAGTATAATTTAATCCACCCTCATCCCCTCTTTGATCCCTCCCTTACCAGTTCACATTACTTGTATCAAAATATCACATGTATGCCAAAAGTATTTACAACTGTTAGGTACAAATTTTCATTCCCTTCCTCCTTCCCTCCCTTCCTTTCTTCCTTCCTGTCTTTCTTTCTTTTTGTCTCTGTATCTTTCTCTCTCACTGATTTATTTTTTTTTTTCAGACAGAATCCTGCCCTGTCACCTAGGCTGGAGTGCATTGGCGTGATCTCAGCTCACTGCTCCCTCCTTATCACGGGTTCAAGCAATTGTCCAGTCACACCTTCCTAAGCAGCTGCGACTGCAATCATATGACACCAATCCTGGCAAATTCTTTGTATTTTCAGTAGAGACCAGGTTTCACAATATTTGCTCAGGCTGGTCTTGAATTCCTTTCCTTTAGTGATCCACCCACATCAGCCTCTCAAAATGCTGGGATCCAGGCATGAGCCACAGTGCCCACCCAGCTGTATGCATTTCTCTCTCCCGTGATCTCTCCTATTTTATTATTTTATTCTCTTTTTATTTCTGAGACAGCGTCTCGCTCTGCTGCCCAGGCTGGAGCACAGTGGTGTGATCTCACTTTACTGCAAACTCCATCACCAGGGTTCAATGGATTCTCCTGCATCAGCCTTCCAAGTAGCTGGGATAACATCCATGGGCCACCAAGCTTGGCTAGCTTTGGTATGATACTAGACGTGGCATCTTGTCATGTCTAATTGCGTATCTGTTTTAAAGCTGGATTGATCAGCAATATTGACTTCCTGGAATGTTTTATGTTTACAAAACAATTATAGTACTACTATTTAGCCTCCTCAGATAAAATATGGTAACACACAAAACATACACACACAGACAAAGACACAGTCAGTGATCAAAAAAATCAGGGTAGGCCACGACCTAAATGAAAGGTGAGCTGCTGCAGTTGCCTAGAATTAAACCAGACCAGAGTTGACCCATACCAGTCTGAGAGATGTGAACAGAGGCTTTCAAACAACTCTATCAGATACATGTTAGATTATTCTCCAGCCATAGCGAAGGGACATTAAAGATCTGTTGTGCTTAGAAGAGTCTGGATGATTTGACTTTTCCAGGGTATTAGCATTCATGATGTTGGCCTTTACAGCTCTCTGCAATGAAGTCAGTAGACAACTCAGTTTTTCTAGGAGTCTGAAGTGCTTTTCAGAATTATCTAAAACTTAGTGGCTTAAAACCATAATTATAATTTCCTAACGGTCAGTCTCTGCAATCGCCCTCAGTCTCTCAGCCAAATGAATGTGGTTCAGGGGCACTCAGGAGGATGCAATCTAGTGATGGCCAAAGATGGGGACATTGGCGGGTGTCTTCTCATCTCCCTGGTGCCATGGCTAGCGTGACTCAAATAGCAGGGGCTGGACTGCTGAGATGCTCAGACACCTTGTTCTGTTTCTTTGAGTCTCTCCATTGGATGTCCCTTCTGCATAGTGTTATCAGGGTGTTAGACTGCGTGATGTACTGGTCGGGGGCTCCTAAGGGGTTTGTCCCCATGAGAGCAGGAGACTTAGGCAGAGCCGTGTCACTGTCTCTAAACTAGGCCAGAGGTGGTCCAGTATCCAGAAACTGCTTGCAGTGTTTTCTATACATTAGAAGCAAGTACTGTGTTCAGCTCCATCAGGAATATTTTCAAATGGGTTTGAGAAGAATTTCAAAGCGTGTTTTAGACCACTACAGTGGCCATGCCTAATAATTCCTTATTTTTACAAGTGCTGGATGGGTTTTTCCCAAAATAATGCTTTTTTGGGGGGTGTGGGGTGGTGGAGACAAAGCTTTGGTCTCGTGACCCAGGCCGTAGTGCAGTGGCGTGATCTTGGCTCACTGCAACCACCGCCTCTTGGGTTCAACCGATTCTCCTGCCTCAGGCTCCCAAATAGCTAGGATTACAGGAACCTGCCACCATGCCCAGCTAATTTTCGAATATTTAGTAGAGATGGGGTTTCACCTTGTTGACCAGGCTGGTCTTGAACTTCTGACATCTGGTAATCCACCAGCCTTGGCCTCCCAAAGTGTGGGGATTACAGGCGTGAACCACCCCGTCCGGCCTTCAAATTATATTTTCCTACCCACTCACTTCCACAATTTTTTGGACCTATCTGCATGTTCTCCTCGGAGGCGGGGGGACGGAAACAGTATCAGAGTTCTTGAAAAATTTATGAAAGAGAGAATGACAATACTATACAAGGCTTAACCTATTCACAATACTGTATTTACTGAATAAAAAGATTACTTTTAAAATTGTACTATTGACTAAATAAATAAAATACATTCTTTCAATCACTCTAAAATATGTGTACATGAAGAGAGTAGAAGAAGGGTTCTAATACATAAACAAATAAATGAGGCTGGGCATGGTGGCTCACGCTGTAAGCCTAGCAGTTTGGCAGGCAAAAGTGGGTGGATCACTTGAGGTGAGGAGTGGGAGACCAGCCTGGCAAATATGGTGAAACCCAGTCTTGACTAAAAATACAAAAATTAGCTGCACATGGTGGCATGCACCAGTAATCCCAACTCCTCAGAAGGCCGAGGCAGGGGAATTGCTTGAAGCTGGGAGGCGGAGGTTGAGGTTGAGCCAAGATCCTGCCACTTCACTCCAGCCTGGGTGACAGAGCAATACTCCTCAAAACACACACAGACACCCCAAAACAACTAAATAATGCAAATAAAAATTTTGTACTCACAGTTCAACTCGCATATCTAACAGAAAACAGAAAGTACATTAAAACAAAGTTTCCACAAAAGGCAAATAAAACAAATGAATCACCTTGCATATAAAATTATAATAAACTGAAGAGAACTATACGGAAAAAAATTCAAAATTTACAAGTAAGTGCTCTAAAAGAAGCTGAAAGTCACTCAAAACTTTTCTGGATTCCATGTCTCTGCAGTGCAAACATGATCATAAAATTTGCTGTGGGCAGAACCATCAAAATGTATCTTACAACTCAATAAACACTTCAAGTCTCACATGAGAATTGTAATGGAAAAGGGACGCGTCTGCTGTATTTCTACACAAATCTGAACAAACACTATTTCTTTGTGCACATTGTTTCACTATTGCAAGAAAATAACTTCCATATTAATATGAGGGGATGTGACAAAGCAGGTCTTCATCATGATAAGTAACACTGGGTGTCCACACCACTACTCAGGTGGGCCTTAATTCCCAGCCAGGTTCCCTCCCTGGACACACAATGAAGGGCTCATCCATTTTGCAATCTCTTCACATTTCCTCCCCTGTGAGCCCAGTGTGGTTCTCCAGATTCCCTGTGTAGCGGCCTCTCTTGTCTGGTGGGGCAGGGTGGGGCAGGGAAGTGTGAGTGATGATGGCAGAGGGCAGAAAGCATCTCAGGGAAGCCTGGGATCATTGTAACAAAAAATGATGGGCGTGGGACAGCCCATCAGGGAGGACGTAGAGAGGGGCCTTGGGAGGATATCTGCGTGGAGGGTGAGAGGGCCCTGGTTGAGCCCAAACTGAGCCCCAAGTGGTAGCCGGCCTCAGGACTCAGCCGGTGAGGGATGATGAGACAGCCACCACTTGAGCCTTGCTTCTCACCCACTGACCTTAGACACTTATTCCTCTTAGGCGGCTTAAGGTGCCCCAATCCTAAAATGTGGGTGTTACAGTCCTTTGATGGCCATTTCTCCGCCAGCCCATGGATGGCGTGGGATTGCTCACTGCAGTCACCTCCCTGAGGCTTGGATTCTCCATGTGGGGCACAACTCCAGGAATCAACCGCCTCTCAGTCCCCAGCCCTAGACTGCTCACCTGGCCTCCTCTCTGTTCACTCTCTAATGGCCTCCCTCCCTGGAGAAGTACTGCAGGGGATTGAGCTACAGGCTCTGGCTGATGATCTAGGGGACTGCAGAAGTGGGTACAGGTTAGTTCAGGTCATGGCTCAAAGCCAGTTCCCCAGAGGCCAAGGAATGACCAGCAAGATCCTTTCCCATGATGCCCTACCTGGCGCTCACCTCAGCAATCCTGCCAGAACCTGGGCAGTCATGCTCAGCCAACCAGCTGAAGAAGGTCAGGTAGGAGCTGTACGGCCTGCAGCTGGAGGCTTGACCTTCCTGATCCCACAACCACTAGACTGCAGTGGAATGAGACATCCCGTATCCTGCAGAGAGAGGAGTCAGGAAGGTTCATGCCAGACCTACCCTCCCACACACCAGCTCCCCTACCATGCTGGGAGGCGCTCCTTACCGAGGATGCCAAGGCAGTACTCCCGAATGATCACTTCATTGTGGAAGTAAAGACTGTGATAAAAGGAAAACTTCATCCTGCCGCCGGTACCCGGAAGAGTTGCTTTCCTCCCCTTACCTGGCCAAGAAGGAGAAAGAGGACGTACTCAAAGCAGCATTTCATGTAGCTGGGGTGAGGTGACCTGTTAGCTGGGGTGAAGCGTGTGTTTCTCCTTCCCAACTCTCTCATTGAGACACCCCCGGGTCCCAGGGGTACCTCAACCTGACCCAGACACCAGACCCCTCCCGAAGACTCAGGCTCCTTAGCCTGACCTGCAAATCCATCACGTACGTAGCTTAGCAGGACTTCATCATCATTTGTGATCCCGGCCAACATCTGGGTGTGCCGCACAATCTGCCTCTGGTCAAGGAGCCGCCAGATGATTGGGTGGGCGTGCAAGGAAACACCCTGCAACTTTGCAAGAGCACGGAGAGTGTGGGGCAGGGCACCTTCCCTTCCAGGCCCTCTGTCTCTGTCTGGCGTGGAGGGCACCATCAGAGCTGTGGTGGTCTTGGTGGTGGGTGGAGGCAGGCCCAGACAACCTGCTCTGACCAGGGACTGGCACTGAAGAAGTGGGCAGGGGGTTGGGGGCGGGGTGTTGTTGTGTGAGGCGACTACTTGCTCGGCGTTTCTGAGCTGCAGGAGGCCCTCCTGTGCTGGGTGCTAGACAGGCTCTGCTGCTGTCTGCGTGTGTGGTCTCTCCTTCTCCTGGTCTCCCTGAGGGGTGCACGTGTCCACCCCAGGCAACCGCTGTGGGTAGAAGTAGCTACGGGGCTGTGCCTGGCTCTCCCCATGGAGCTCGAGTGGTTTCAAGGGAGCTTATATATACTCAGGGCCTAAACATCTTCGGGTGCAGTGCTGGCACAGGGAAGAAATTGTGTCTGGGGAGACAGTGCCTGCCTTGCATAGGACAGCAGCCCCGTGCACAGTGACATCGAGTCTTGAGCACCTTGTGTTTCTGGGGTAAGCTTGCTGGACACAGGCAAGGGGAGCAGGGAAGTTCCATGGCTGGCATGGGCATGCAGACTCCCCTTCCTCCAGGGACTTTCCCAGTGAATCGTATCCTTCAACTTTCTGCTGTTATGATGGGTCCTTGGCGCTGCTGTTCTCCCTGGTGAGTGCTGTGCTTGGCTTCCTGTCCCTACCACATGCCCTCAGGGCACATGCAATTCAGCTGCCCTCCTATGTGCATGAGCCTGTTCTCGGTTCCCCTTGTTGTCCCCCATGCCCTGAATCCTGGCTGACCGCCAGTGCCTACCACCTTGTTTCCCCCCACCTCCGCTCCCGGGAGCTCGGCGCCCATCCCCTGCTGCCAACCATCCCGAATTGGAAGCTGCAAGGATATGGCTCTGGCCCAGAAGCCGGGGATGCCCTGTGGCCTGGGACATTCACGTAGCGGAGCTCCAAGTGAAGGACGTCCAGCGAGTCTCTTGCTGGCCGGGGCGTACTGGGGCCAGGGCCAGGCTGTGCCTGCAGGTCCTCCTGCTGTGGCTCCACATTGGCCTCCTCCTTGGCCACCACCTCCATCTCTGCAATGATGTCATCCCCCACTAGCATGCCTCTTCCCCCAGGGTTGTCTTCCTGCTCTGTGCACAGACCATCCTCTCCTGCACAGCCTCCAGCCTTAACATGGTGCCCTCCTTGAGGCTCCAACAGAGCAAAGCCTGTGCCTCCCACCCCACCCCCACGGCAGCCCTCGACTCTGGGGGCAACTCCAGGAGAGGCCTGCGGGCCTTGCCCTGCTGAGAACCACATCCTACACCTATGTGGAACAGGGTTCCTGGGGAGCCCCACAGGGCCCTTAGCCTGTCACTCTCACACTGCGGCTCAGATACCCAGCAGGGTTAGCTGCGCACAGCAGCCCTGGAGTCGGATGCCAAGGCCCTGGCTTCCAGAGCCCCGCTAGCAGGCACCACGGCCACCACTGCACTTGTGAGAGCCTCTGCACCAGCAAAGCAGTGCACACGGATCACTGCATTGGCGACCATGGCGGTAGGCCTCCCGTGTGCCCAGGACACAGGATGAGAAGTCCTTTGGAATGCCCCTGTGAGTACAGCATCCTCAGGGAGGAACCATGGAACTCGGAGTATGTATTTGCCTAGACCTGACAGAATCCTTGCAGGGTTTCAGCTTCTGGTGCAGAGGAATTCCACCTCAGCAACGTACCAGTCGACTTTAGTCCCACGCACCCGCCCTGCCCCAATCCCCCCAAGCCACCGCCGCTGCCCTCGCCCCAGCGGGCAGCGCTTGTCCCTCTCTCTCCCCTCTGGATCTGCAATATTCGGTACCATCAGCCTAGCCTGCTTAATGAAGTCAGATGTTTCATGTGTTCCCTGGGGGCTAATTAATGTCTTGCCACACTCAGGATGCCAGTTAGGGTGTAGGTCTTCCATGCCCACAATTGCAAAGGGCTCACAGTTCGCGTGTGCCTTATTCCACCGCCGCCCGCCACATGGCACAAGCGTGGTCTCGGAAGAGTTACCGCGAGATGATGGAGCTGCAGGCCAGCTGGGGCGGAGGGGCCTCAGGACACGCCCACAGCCTTCGCAGGAACTGGCTGACGCCCACCGCCTTCGCAATGATTGGCCGCTGGAGGTAGGCGGGATTTCCGGGCACGGCTTCCGGCGTCCTTCCCTCTCAGGCTAGCTGCCGCTGTCCTTCCCGCAGTTGGCCCTGTGGTGTTCCGAAGCCGGTTCCGTACGGCCTGAGGGCCAGGCGAACCTCAGGCTCTTTGTCCTACTAAAAAGCGCAGGTATTTTCTGTTTCTCTGGACAACTGGGTCTCTCGGCAAGAATAGAAAGCAAAGGTTTGGGATTTTGTCTACAAAAGGGGATGGGTTTTCTATGTGTGGTTGTTGAATTACGGGAGGAGTCAGTGGGGGAAAGAACTCCTCAGTGCTATTAAGAGACTCACTTTCGTTAAACTCATTGATTTTTGCTGAGGATTCTACCTTTAAGTGCCTAATATGTCCGACTAGTTGTGGGAGATGGTGCTAAGCCGCCATTTGTTTTCATGTGCACTTTTTATTAAAGCGGGTTTTCTCTGTGAATGTGGTCATAATTCAGAATACAGGGAATACACTTAACCACTGCGATTAAAAAGTCACACTTTTAGTTAGCACATGTCGCGTGTCTGATTTGCTTGGAAGAAATTATCAAATTTTGACATAAATTGTGTTACTTTAGTGTATGTAGAAATATGGGGCCACAAATAATCTGAGTTTCAGTTTGCCTCTGTAAAGCCTGTGATTGTCTCCTTCGTTGTATGACAGTATTTGAAAGATGTTCCATGTATCTTTGGCACCGTAAATAATTTAAACCGAATAAGTGGCTGTAATCGAGATAAATGGAGTCAGATAGCCGAAAACTGGAACAAAATAGATGCGCTTAAGTTATTCTGTTAACCTGGCACACTGCCTTACTCCTGTAATCCTAGCATTTTGGGAAGTGGAGGTCGGAGGATGGCTTGAAGTCAGGAGTTTGAGACCAGCCTGGGTAACGTAATGGACTCTTTCATTGCTATTTTCGCATCAGGGACTGGTTTAGTAGAAGTCAGTTTTTCCTCAGACAAGGGTTGCGCAGGGGAAGAAGGCGGCGAGGTGGACACGTTTGGGAGTGGGGGCTGGCGGCAGGTCTCCGAGGGGCACGTGGTGGGGCGGGTCTTCCGGTAGGAGCAATGTGACAGAGGCCAGGTGGGGCAGTGAGGCTGTCACGGGGACAGGGAGGGCCAGCGAGGGAGTAGGGAGGATGGTTTCCGGATAAAAGTGTACCACCTCAGGTCATCCTCAGGCGTTACATTCTCCACAGACAGGTATTACATGTCATCCTCCGGCATCACATTCAGGCCACAGATAGGTACGGGTTGAAGGCTAGGGTTTGGGGATCTTTGACCTATTGTATATTTCAAATCACTAAAAGATGGTAAACTATTTAAAATATTCTCCTCCTAGAACATTTTAAGTAGCTCGATTTAATCTCTTATCCAAATATCATGCTGAGTGTGGTGAGTCACCCTTGAAATCCCATCACTTTGGTAGTCCCAAGCCGGCAGAACACTTGAGCCGAAGATTTGGAGACTAGCTTGGGCACTATGGGGAAACCCTTGTCTATTTTTAAAAATACAAAAAATTGCCCAGCTGTGGTAGAAAGCGCCTGTAGTACTAGCTACTTGGGAAGCTGAGATGTAGGAAGATCAGTTGAGGCTGGGTGGAAGAGCCTGCAGTGAGCAGTTCACTTTGGCAACAGGAGACATACATCTCAAGAAAGAAAATATGCAAAACATCACACTGTACCTCATAAATAGATTCTTTTCAAATAAAATTATTTAAATGGGGACATTCTTCATATTGCAACTGAGGAAAATTACAATAGCTTTTCTTATCTAATTTTTAGAAGTGAGATTTTGTCAGGTACATACTAAAATGCAGCATTTGTCCATGAAGTTAGTGCCCCTCTGCTCTGAGTGTTACAAATTTTACATATATAAAGTAAGAAATACTAAAAAGATGTCAGCCTCGGGAAGGGAATTTTACTTGGGTTTTCAGCACAGTACATAATAAAATTTTCTCTTTTTAGCTTATTTATATCTAAATATAGATAATTTTTTACCATTTACAGCACAATGGTAGAAGCAGATCATCCTGGCAAGCTTTTCATTGGT
The DNA here is from genome assembly GCF_028858775.2 of Pan troglodytes. NCBI lineage: Eukaryota > Metazoa > Chordata > Mammalia > Primates > Hominidae > Pan > Pan troglodytes. The sequence goes on from NC_072422.2 coordinate 15,414,728, forward strand.
GGCCTCAATAGAGAAACCAATGAGAAGATGCTTAAAGCAGTATTTGGGAAACATGGTCCCATATCAGAAGGTAACTCTTAAAACCGTGTCTCTCTGTGTGTGTGTGTGTGTGTGTGTGTGTGTGTGTGTGTGTATTTTCACATGTATATTTCAATATGTATGTTTAAAATATGTATGTTATATATATATGTTTTGAAAAAATATATTTTTTCGAAGTTCATTGTATACCTACGTTAAAATGCCTTATGCATTTTAAACTCTTATTTTGTAGTATCCGTTTGATATTTGGAAAATTCTCATAGTAGTAGGTTAAGGTTCTGTGGAAAGGATAACCTACTACTTAGAAAGGAAAATGAGGGAAAGTAAATGTGCTGTGGAGTTCCGAAACAAACTGGAATAAACTAGACTGACTGTAGGGGTGACTGAGTACTGAGAACCATAATAGTGATGTGAAATGCAATTATTTTTTAGTTTGATGTAACCTTTAGATGGTGAGTACCTTGATGAGTCCATTATATGAATGTAAAATGTTTTCATATATTTTAGTTCTTTTGATAAAGGATCGAACCAGCAAATCCAGAGGCTTTGCATTTATTACTTTTGAGAACCCTGCAGATGCTAAGAATGCTGCCAAAGATATGAATGGAAAGGTAAGAGTCCCTTATTACTAATATTCTAACTCTGTTCTTCAATTAACAATATTTCTAGGTCTTTTTAATATTACTAAACTTTTGAAGATAGTAGAATGACATATGAAGCCATCCTCTTTTTTGTGCCATATACGTGCAAGTGTAGCTGGAAGGGTATTGGAATTAACATTCTATAAATTAATATTTGGTAACCTTTTTCTATGTTTATATTTCAATATGAGTGCAAATAGATTTTAAAAGGTTTTGAAGAGCTTTAAAACTTAAAAGGAACCCTCATGTAAATGAAAGTAATAAGTCAATATTTATTAAATGCTATTGATAACAGACGCACAAGAAGGAAAGACTCTTTCCTTCTTGAAGAATGTATTTTATGAAAATATATTCTTGCAAAAGTGTATTTAAATAAGACCCTTACATTTACGGAAAGGTTAAGTAGTTGAAAATAGAAAATAATATGAGAACATTGAAGTCAGATAACAGAAGAAGTAACTGGCATTCTTGGCTCCGTGCTTGCTTTTTCTCCTAAGGACATTTCTTTCCTGTCACCAGAGTAATTTATGTAACATGAATAGCTAATTACTCATTTCCCCAGTGTGTTTGAGGACTTGTTTTGATTGAACCAATGGTCTCTTGTCCTGTTGAGTCTTAAATCTAGAGATTGTGTGTTTACTTAAGCTTTAAACTTCTATGTAATTATATTAATTATTGAATTCCTTTACATTGTAGTCAAGAGCATTCCATTCTGTGCTCTTTAGTGTTTTTTGCTTTATAGCATTATCCCAATCATGCCGGGCATGGTGGCTCATGCATGTAATCCCAACACTTTGGGTGGCCAAGGCGGGCAGATCACAAGGTCAGGAGAAAGAAACCATAATGGCCAACATGGTGAAACCCTGTCGCTACTAAAATACAAAAAAAAAAAAAAAAGAAATTAGCTGCATCTGGTTGTGTGTGCCTGTAGTTCCGGCTAGTCAGTAAGCTGAGGCAGGGGAATCGGTTAAACCCAAGGAGGCAGAGGTTGCAGTGAGCCGAGACCACGCCGATGCACTCCAGCCTGGCAACAGAGCAAGAATCTGTCTCAAAAAAACAAAAAATAAATGAAATAAATAAATAACATTATCCCAATCTGTTTTTAGGTCCTGTTAGTCTTCATGCTATTCCCAAAGTGCTTTTTTAGACTTCTTGAGAATTATCCTTCCCTGTGTATGGCTCATAAATAAAATTTATGCTTCAAAAGCCACTTAGATTTCATATTTTCTTCCTCATTGCATATTGTAGGTATTTTCTACTCGCTGTACTATGTATTAATCTATTGATCGTGAAATTGTATATAGTGCATATTTAAGTCTTGCTAGTTGCTTTTCTTTCTGTTACATCTAGCACACTTCCTGTCACATAGCAGAAAGTACATTTTTATTCACCCTTATAAATTAGTATTTCAAGCTGTGGTAGAAACCGAGACTTGCTTTTGGTTCATGGCTTTGTGGTAGGTATGGAGATAATTTTGACTTCTGTATAGGAATCTATGATAATTTCTTTTTTCCCTCTAGTTTTCAAGCAAAAGGGCAGATAATTTGTGTAAAGTTTTTGTTCGTTTGTTTGTTTTTTAAGATGGAGATTCGCTGCGTGCCCTAGGCTGGATTGCAGTGGGGCCATCTTGGCTTACTGCAACCTTCGCCTCCCGGGTTCAAGCGATTCTCCTGCCTCAGCCTCCCAGTACCAGGGGCTACAGAGGTGTGCCACCACGCCCAGCTAATTTTGTACTTTGAGTAGGGATGGGGTTTCACCCTGTTAGCCAGGATGAGCTGTATCTCTTCACCTCATGATCCACCTGCCTCGGCCTCCCAAAGTATTGGGATTACAGGTGTGAGCCACCGCGCCCAGCCAACGTTATTTCTAAATTACTTCATCTCACATATTTTATTGTGTTAAAATAACTATGAATGTTGTATGCACATTAATGTTAAGATGGCCAATAAAGGAGGTTCTTCGAGTTTTCAGGGGGAATTAACAGTTAAGGAATTTTGGCTGACTTCAGAACACTGGGAAGGAAGCAGCCGTGGGCAAATCTGGGGAAAATATTTTGAGCTCAGAAATAACAAAAGAAGTTTCAAGGTAGGAACAACGGGCGATGTGGCTGCAAGGGGTCTTGTTCAGGGATTTAAGTCCTTCCTCCAAATAACAAAAGCCATGTAATTTTAAAATCGCATTATTAGCTAAACTGTTTTCAAAAATTGCTGTGGCCTGTAGAAAAGATTACAGTGAAAAATGTTATTATGAAATTAATTAGGATAGTTAAGCATTTCTGAGAAATTACCTGAAGTACTATATTAAGATTCGTTTTTTAGGGGCACGTCTAAGGCAAGGTAAGAAATGAGTAAGGCAAGAAAACTTAATGAGATCAAACAAGGATCACATTTACAGAAACATTTTTAGAGTCAATATAGAATTGTAAATCATATGGGGACATTTTATGTAAGTGTTAGCAAATCCAACAAGAAACAACTCATAATGAGTAATGTGACTAATCACTCTGAAAAAGTAAGCTCATTTTTTTTTAAATGACACAAGTTTCGTTGGGACATTGCAACTTTCAAATCAGTGATGTGACTACAAAGATGAAGTGGATTATATATTGTAAAAAACAGATGTGCCACATTCTTCCATAGAATGTGTGATGGGTCAATCTTTTTTTTTATGTTTGAGTTTTTTTTTTTAATAATGGAGAAGTTTTCAAGGAATTTGAAAAATAGAATTTGTGTTTGATCCCTTAATGGAAGGCATGTGCTCAGTAACTGTCTCAAATTTGGCATTGCTAAAGATGTGTTCATTTTAGTAGAAAAAAAAGTTTCCTTTTGAGAGAGAATACCTCGAATTGAACTACAGTTGATGTAAAAATGTTTGTAAAATGTGCATACGTTAAATGTGCCAGTGTTATTGATAGTACCCTTAATACTTCTAGTCTTTGGATGGAAAAGCAATAAAAGTAGAACAAGCCAAGAAACCATCTTTTCAAAGTGATGGTAGGCGGAGACCACCAGCTTCTTCGAGAAACAGAAGCCCTTCAGAAAGTCTGAGATCTGCAAGAAGAAACAGTGGAGGAACAAGAGGGTGGCTTCCCTCACATGAAGGACACCTGGGTAATGTTTTAAAATATAAAGATGGAACCATAGGACTGAAAGAAAATAAGTTTGACGATATCGAAATTTCTCAATTTTTTAATTTCCTGTATGAAGAGAAAATTAGCTTATTGATAATAAGCAAACTTATTTCTAAGTACTAAAGGCGTATTAGAAGAATGATTGAACTAATATCTAACATTTGTTTTAAAATTATAGTAAGTTTGCATTGAAGTAACACACATTTGAAACTGGGTTGTGTTTGTGAATGCTGATTGCCTGTACTCAACCGGTTTTCTGCAGAACCCATTTATATTCATTATACTTTAGAGTTTTCTACTTTAGGGCCCAGAACTTCGTGTCAGTTGTATTATCAAAGTACGATGTAATATTTGAAATTTTCCAACAGGAAAAAGTAACTGAATACTGAAGATTGATTTTGCAGTATTTGTTTTCTTGTAGTCTACATGTGGAAACATCTATGCAAATGTATTGCTTTGTAATTTTGATACAGAGAGTTTGTACATTGGCCTGCCATAAAGCATTTTCAATTGAAGAAATGTAGAACTTTAATTTCTGAAAAGAGTGTGTGACTCTGGAAAGTTCTAAAAACCACGGCTTCACAGATATGTATGAATCTTTCTTTGCTGGAGGCTGAGTCACTGAAAATGATATTTATGAGTGATTTACTTAATAGAAACGAGGGGTCCATCTTTACATACAAAAGAAAAACAAACCATATATTTTAAAAAAAAAAGGAAAAAAAAACTGTTGGATGGGCTGGGCGAGGTGGCTCACGCCTGTCACCTCAGCACCTGGGGAGTACAGGGCAGGTGGACCACGAGGTCAGGATTTCCAGACCAGCCTGGCCAACATGGTGAAACCCTGTCTCTCCTAAAGATACAAAAAAATTTACCTGGGCGTGGTGGCGTGCACCTGTAATCCCAGCTACTCAGGAGGCTGAGGCAGGAGAATCACGGGAACCTGGGAGGCAAAAGCTGCAGTGAGCCAAGGTTATGCCATGGAACTCCAGCCTGCGTGATAGGTCAAGAGTGCATCTGAATAAATAAATAAATAAACCTGTTGGTTAAGTTGTATTATCTATTAACCAACCTTCAAAACTCTAACAATTAACTTGGAGTTTTAATAACCAAACGTGTAATTAATTGGAGATTGTTTTCAAGTTGAAATTGCAGTGTTTGCTCCAGTTTAAGATGCATAGCTTCATGGCTATTTTGTCTCCACTGATCTTGAGGGTGAGGTTCAATTATACTCTGCCACGGACGAGAATGTATATATAAATTCTAACCTGTAACACCACCTGGCAATTGGCATATATCTACATTTTTGTAGATGTATAAAAATATGTTTATATTACCGAATATGCAATTCTTAAAGACTGTTAAAATTCAGCATAGTCTCATCTGAAAATTAGTGTCTCATAAGGGAATTTTAAGAATTCTATATTGTGTTAACAAATTTTAGAGACAATGTATTTTCCTGATATGTGACTTCTTGGTATTGGAAATATTTGAGTTTCTTTGAATGGAAATTAGTTTATCTTTATGATGTGCTTTGAAAATTTTTCCTCATTACAGAAGGATATAAACAGTCATTTATCATTTTTCTTTTAATATTTTTATGCCTATTATATTTAGATATTTTAGTGATAGGTTTCTGCCCTGTTCACGCCCCATTTTCCCACATCTCTCCCTCATACCGATATATTATGATACTTGAGTTTCTTTCTAGATTTTCTAAATGAACTTTTATTGCTTGAAGTGTACTAACACCATGTAGGAATGCTAATTTTATTAGTTTAGACAAAATGTGAATTTGTTATAAAATGTAGAAAATATTTGTAAACAACTAAAACTTAGCCATTTAAGAAACAGTGATGTTAGTTAACTAAAAAGATTTTGTTTGAAATACAGATGATGGTGGATACACTCCTGATCTCAACATGAGTTATTCTAGGGGACTCACTCCAGTTAAAAGAGGTCCATCTTCAAGAAGTGGAGGTCCTCCTCCGAAAAAATCTGCTCCTTCTGCTGTGGCAAGAAGCAGTAGTTGGATGGGAAGCCAAGGTAAATGCTACCTGACAGAAAGACCGTAGTTTTTGTATGACTGAAAATGAGCCGTTTTACCTGAATGCTTAGCTTTAAGTTCATTGAACAAAAGGGAAGTGACACATACGTGAGCATAATTGCTGATTGATAGCTTTTATTATAGTTTCTATCTCACTAGGTACATTTCAGATTTATGTTGAAGAAATACTTGAGCTTCTCATTGCAGATCAAAGAAGTGATTAGAGTGAGGCCAACATTCCTTTTAATCCTGTGTTGGCTAGAAAATTCCCCTTAATTTTTCTAAAAGTTCCTAGCAGTATTCTTTGATGGTAGGCTTCTTGATGTAATTAATTCTTCCATTTCCTAAGTCCCCTGGTGTCCCATTCTAAAAATTGCTTGTTCGGTGACTTTGCCGGGTTGGAGTCTTGCTCTTACTAGGTGAGAGTGCACTATGTGAGATGACGGCTTACCATAGCCTCAAATTTGTGAGATGACGGCTTACTATAGCCTCAAATTCCTGGGCTCAAGCAATTCTGCTGTTTCAGCCTCCCGAGTTTCTGCAACTACAGGCATGCAGCAGCACACCTAGCTACATTTTTTTCCTATGTTTTTGTAGAGAGAGGATCTGACTACATTGTCAAAACTGATGTTAAAGCCCGGGGCTCAAGCGGTCCAGCTGCCTCAGCCTTCCACACTCACTCACAGTGTGAGCCGCTAAGCCTGGCCATCCAGCTTCTGAGACCTCAGTAATGCGTATGTGCAAGGCATACTCACTGCTTGCATGAAGATTCAAAAGAACTACAAGAGCATTTAGCAGACAAGGAGTCATTGGGCTTAAATATGATTTAAAAATAAATTTAAGGCTCGAGAGGTAGACACGTAGGAGTCCAAAATTCTTAAATTAAGTGGATATCACAGAAATGCAGAGTTGTGAAATATAGGTGTATGTAAATCAGTAATTGAGATTGTACCGGGATGTTTAAACATTAACACAAGGTCCTTAGTGTAAGATTTGAAATTATTTGAGGAGAGAATTTAGAACTAAGCAACATGAGGTGAGCAGTAGGGTTGAATGCAAGTAATACTTTTGAGAATTGTAAGACTGCAGACTGAGCAGAAGAAAATAAGACAATAAATAAAAGTTCTTAGCAAGGAAGTTTAAGCAGAGCAAATTAAAATTCTTTCTTAGTCCTCCATCCACATATGGAGGAAGTTAAAAACTGCCATTTTCAATTTTACATTTCATACGTAGAGTATCGGTGAAAGGAGGTATTTATTGGCTTCAGGATACCCAAGCCAACACATTTCCATTGGAAAATTAGCCAGTGAAGGTATCATATGTGAAACACTGACCTCTAAGGAATAGCAAGTGAAGAATATATTAAAGGAGAAACTTTCTATTTTGAAATAGCAACAATGTTGTAATGACCCCTTGCATAGCATTGCTTTCTTTGCAGTAAAAGCAAATCCTGACCATCATTAGAAAATCTTCACTAATACTTTTAAATTTGTCAACATTTAAGATAGAGCCAACCAGTTAGAGATAAAGAACTTTTATGTAAACATTTAGCATATAGTCATTTAAAGGTAGCTGTATTTATGTGTGTGTGAGATGGACTGAATGATATTGGAAAATCTACCTTCTTTGGCTGAGAAAGGACAATGTATGTAAACTTTAAAATCAGTGAAGAGTTTGATGGTTTTACGTGTTTTCCCTGTGTCACTCACAGTCATCAGTAATTTACATGAAAAGGAAAATAAGAACTAAGTAGTTATTAACCATTACAAATGAACTTTTACCTAAGCATTAATGTTTGCCTTCAGCTTCATTAGAAGAACTGGCCTTGTGGAAGCCATGGGATTATCCAAAGCCATGAGAAATATTCACAGTGTCATGTCTGTCTAGTAATTTAGGAAACAAAGAATGGAGTCATAGAAGAAATAATTTTAAAAAGTTGTTTGAGAGAAGAGAAAATAGCGTTTCAGATTTGGTGTTCTTTACGTAATGTTCCATCATTTGAATGTTACAGGTCCCATGTCACAAAGAAGAGAGAATTATGGAGTTCCTCCACGCAGAGGGACAATATCTTCCTGGAGAAATGATCGCATGTCACCAAGATATGATGGTTATGCAACTAACGATGGGTAAAGGAAAAATTAAAAAACACAGTTGATTTTTTTTTCTGTGGTGATGAAATTCACATAACAAAATTAAATATTATAAGGTGAACAGTTAAGTGGTGTTTAATACGTTCTGTGCCAGGCAACAACTACCTCCATCGACTTCCAGAACATTTTCATTACTCCAAATTAAAACTCCAACTACCAGTTAAGCAGTCCCTCCCAGTTTCTCCTTTTCCTCAGCTGCTAGATAACACCAGTCAGTGTTCTGCCTCTGAACTTAACCTGTTGTGGGTATTTAATGTTAATGTGCTCAAACACTACATGACTTTTTGTATTTGTCTCCTCTCCTTTTGCATGATGTCCTGAAGGTTCATTTACATCATAGCACTTCACTCCTTCCACAAGCTATTAACCCATTATTTTATCTGGGTTGTTTCCACCCGAGTATTTCTACGCACCAATATTTGTTTGAGTATGCCTATTCGGTTCTGGGTGTATATGAGTGGAATTGCATGGTCCTATGATAATGATGTTTGTTTTCTTGAGGAACCACCACATTTCTCCATAGTAGCTGCATCATGTTCCGTTCCAACCTAGCATTGTATCAGCATTCCAATTGATCTACATCCTCTCAAACACTTGTTATTTCCTGCTGTTTGAAGTTTATTGCCATTCCAATGTGTGTTTGAAATATGATATCCCATTTTGGATTTGAAATGCATTTTCTGCACCCATTAACTCATCATGCACTTGTGTCCTAGAACTTAAAGTATAATAAAACAAAAAGAAATGCATTTTCTGCATCACTGAATATGAGTATCTGTCCCATGTGCTTTTTGGGCATTTGCTGATTTTATTTGGGGAAAAACTGTTTAGAAGTTTGGCCTTTTAATTTTGTTTAAGTTGTAAGTTAGTCATGTATTGGATACTAGAAGTTGAAAATTTAAAATTTGTTGCTTAAACTTATGCACACAGAAATCATCCAAGTTGCCAAGAAACGAGGGATTATGCTCCACCATCTAGAGGCTATGCATACCGTGATAATGGTCATTCTAATCGGGATGAACATTCCTCTAGAGGATATAGGTACTGTACCTTTTTCTGGATTTGTCAAATAGATTTCTTAAATTGTTCATTCCAACTAACGTTCTATCAGGGCTCCAATTTATCTACATCCTCTCAAACACTTGTTATTTCCTGCTTTTGAAAATTTATTGCCCTTCCAGTGTGTGTGTGTGAAATATGATATCCCATTCTGGATTTGAAATGCATTTTCTGCACCCATTAACTCATCATGCACATGTACCCTAGAACTTAAAGTATAATAAAAAAAAAGAAATGCATTTTCTGAATCACTGAATATGTGTATCTGTCCCATGTGCATCTTGGGCATTTGCCCATTTTATTTGGAGAAATATCTATTTAGATGTTTGGCCTTTTAATTTTGTTTAAGTTGTAAGTTAGTCATATATCGGATACTAGAAGTTGAAAATTTAAAATTTGTTGCTTAAACTTATGCATACAGAAATCATCGAAGCTCCCGAGAAACTAGGGATTATGCTCCACCATCTAGAGGCCATGCATACCGTGATTGTGGTCATTCTCATCGGCATGAAACTTATTCCAGAGGATATAGGTACTGTACCATTTTCTGGATTTGTCAAATAGATTTCTCAAATTGTTCGTTCCAACTAACATTGTATCAGGGCTCCAATTTACCGACATCCTCTCAAACACTTGTTATTTCCTGCTTTTGAAAATTTATTGCCATTCATCGGTGTGTGTGAAATATGATATCTCATTTTGGATTTGAAATGCATTTTCTGCACCCATTAACTCATCATGCACATGTACCCTAGAACTTAAAGTATAATAAAAAAAAAAAAGAAATGCATTTTCTCAATCACTGAATATGAGTATCTGTCCCATGTGCTTTTTGGGCATTTGCCCATTTTATTTGGAGAAATATCTGTTTAGATGTTTGGCCTTTTAATTTTGTTTAAGTTGTAAGTTAGTCATATATCAGATACTAGAAGTAGAAAATTTAAAATTTGTTGCTTAAACTTATGCATACAGAAATCATCGAAGTTCCCGAGAAACTAGGGATTATCCTCCACCATCTAGAGGCCATGCTTACCGTGATTATGGTCATTCTCGTCGGCATGAAAGTTATTCTAGAGGATATAGGTACTGTACCTCTTCTGGATTTGTCAAATAGATTTCTTAAATTGTTCATTCCAACTAACATTGTATCAGGGCTCCAATTTATCTACATCCTCTCAAACACTTTTTATTTCCTGCTTTTGAAAATTTATTGCCATTCATCTGTGTGTGTGAAATATGATATCTCATTTTGGATTTGAAATGCATTTTCTGCACCCATTAACTCATCATGCACATGTATCCTAGAACTTAAAGTATAATAAAACAAAAAGAAATGCATTTTCTGAATCACTGAATATGAGTATCTGTCCCTTGTGCTTTTTGGCCATTTGCCTATTTTATTTGGAGAAATATCTATTTAGATGTTTGGCCTTTTAATTTAAAGTTGTAAGTTAGTCATGTATTCGATACTAGAAGATGAAAAGTTAAAATTTGTTGCTTAAACTTATGCACAGAGAAATCATCCAAGTTCCCGAGAAACTAGGGATTATGCTCCACCATCTAGAGGCTAGGCATACTGAGACTATGGTCATTCTAGGCAGGATGAACATTCCTCTAGAGGATATAGATACTGTAACTTTTTCTGGATTTATCAAATAGATTTCTTATATTGTTCATTCCAAATAACATTGTGTCAGGGCTCCAATTTATCTACATCCTCTCAAACACTTGTTATTTCCTGCTTTTGAAAATTTATTGCCCTTCCAGTGTGTGTGTGTGAAGTGTGGAAGCTCCTTTTTTATTTGAAATGCATTTCCTGCATCATTGATTATCAGTATCTGTTTCATGTGCTTTTTGGGCATTTGGGCATTTTGGGCATTTGGGATCTGTGGGTATTTTATTTAGATGGTTGGCAATTTAACTGTGTTTAAGTTGTAATGTAGTTCTATTTTGGATACTACAAGTTGACAATTTAACATTCCTTGCTTAATCTTGTGCACGCAGAAATAGTCCAAGTTCCCGAGAAACCAGGGATTATACTCCACCACCTAGAGACTATGCATACCATGATTATGGTCATTCTAGTTGGGATGAACATTCCTCTAGAGGATATAGGTACTGTCATGTTATCTGGATTTATCAAATGGATTTCTTAAATTGTTCATTCGGAAATTGAAAAGACTTTTTTTTTTCAATTTAGTTATCACGATGGCTACGGTGAGGCCCTTGGTAGAGATCATTCTGAACATCTAAGTGGAAGTTCTTATAGAGATGCATTTCAGGGATACGGTAAGGGTCCAGGATGGATTTGTAAATTACAGAATTTTATTTAATAGACCGGATTGTTATTTTAATGAAATTCTAAGGAAAATTGTAAAGGACATATGCAACATGTTTAAATATTGAGTATTCTTTTTTTTTTGATCATCCCAGAAACATATTTATTCATTTTCATCATTGTCCACAAATAATAAAATAAACAGTGCTTATCTGGTACTCATTATCAGTATAAAGCCTAGGGAATGATATGAAGGTGAGAACTTCAGTTAACGTTAAGAAAATGTGACTGAGCATTTACTTTAGAATTAAGTTTGTTAAGCTGCAAAATACTACTCTTACACTTCTCTTAAATAAAACCTTCTGACTATTGAAGACTTGATTAGTATCCTGTCAAAAAAGGCGGAGGAAAGCAGATATTTCCAAATAGTACTTTAACTAATTCATGCTTTAATGATAGCAGTACAAATGTTTAAATGTAGTCCCACATATTATTTTATCAACCCTGCAGGGACCTCTCATGATGCACCACCTGCACGAGGGCCTCGGATGTCTTATGGTGGAAGCACCTGCCATGCATATAGTAATACACGAGATAGATATGGCAGAAGTTGGGAGAGTTACTCAAGGAGCTGTGGTGATTTTCATTATTGTGATCATGAGCATGTTTGCAGAAAAGACCAAAGGAATCCGCCTTCTCTGGGTAGGGTGCTCCCTGATCCTCGTGAAGCATATGGTAGCTCACTTTATGTGGCATCTATAGTAGATGGTGGGGAGAGTCGATCTGAAAAAGGAGACTCGAGCAGATATTAAAGCAAGCATTCAAAATAATAGTTATTGCATACCAATCCTTGTTTGCAAATCAAAAATTGAAATGTTATTTCTGCATCGTTACCTGCATATTACTGACAGAAACATGTTGGTTTTGTGGAGAGAGGTAGATACTGACTTCCTCCATGAATTTTTTGAGGTATTCAAAGGAAAAGGAATTGTTTTCAATGTAATTTCATACTTGTTGATGCTATTTGAAAAGTGTTTAGATGTAATACCTACCTTAAAATTTTCACAATAAAATTTTACATGTACTGCAAGATGCCTGGTGTTATTGGTTAGCCGCACATGCTTAAAGCAAATTCAATAGGAGAGTAAATTGTGTAGTTTGTTGTACGTTTTCCTTTGTTTCTTTGAACACAGATGCAAAATTAGGGATGTGTTATGTCACCCTTGCAAGCTGCTCAAGTTTTCTAATTAGGCTGTTTCTCTTTAAAAACTAACAAGGTTAAAATGTTGGAGAAGTCTTCAGAAAGACTACAAAACTGTCTGCCTCACCATAAAATGTTTATTTTTTAGAGGAATAGTACAGGTCAAAGGAAATAATTAGATGTATTGATACTAAAGTTTAAGACATCCAGAACATTCTGTGTGAAGCATTCTGTGACTGAAGAGGATAACGGTAATGAAAACTTTTTTTTTCACCTAAATCAGAAGTGAACCAGCTAAGTTTCTCAGGTGCATACCATAATGAATTTAAATGTTTGTAGTTTAAATAGTGGAAAGTAAGTGTTTTGTCTTGTGAGGTACCCACGTTAATTTTTTCTTGAATATTTTGCCAATGGATGTTGTAAATAATGGTGTAGTCATATGTTCTTACAGATAGGAATAATCTAGAGTGGTTGGGATAGTATCACATTTTTTTGAGATGAAGTGTAGCTTTGTTGCCGAAGCTGGGGTGCAGTGGCTCTGTCTTGGCTTATGGCAACCGCTGCCTTCTGGGTCCAAGCTATTCTCCTGCCTCAGCATCCTGAGTAACTGGTATTAGATATGTGTGCAGCACAGCTGGGCCAATTTTTGTATTTTTAGTGCAGACAGCGTTTCACCTTGTTTGCCAGGCTGTTCTTAAAATCCTGATCCACCCTCCTCAGACTCCCGAAGTGCTAAGATCATAGGCATGTGCCTCCACTGTCAGCCTATCATATTTAATTGATAATACGAATGGAAACACTTTAAACCTCATACTTAGAGGAAAGTGAAGTGTATAAAACATAAACAACAGCATAAAGTTTCCGACGGGATTGCTTAAAGTTTTAAGACATCATTGAATGATAAAAATATTTAGACCGAAATAACTAAATGAATTAATTTTCCTGATCATACAAACTAAAGAAATGAAATACATCAAGTTCCAGAAGTTTTGCAGTCCATAATTCTTACAATTGACAGACTAATCTGCAAGGAGGAAGTATGTTCTTGAAAAATTTTGACACAATCATCAATTTTTATAGGGTAAGTTTACAAATAATTTTAAAGGGAGAAGTTACCAACTTTGATTTTCAAGTGAGTTATTCGTGTTATGAAGTGTTTTCATTCACCTGTAGCATTGTGAGGATGAAGTGAAAAGATAAATCCCCCGAGTCTTGTGTATCTTACTGTCCATGTGTGATGGCTCAGGTCTCTAATTCTAACACTTGGGGAGGCCGAGGCTTGCAGAGCACTTTAGGACAGGAGTTGAAGACCAGGCTGGCCAACACCATGAAACCCCATCTCTACCAAAAATACAAAAATTAGCCGGGCATGGTGGTGCCTGCCTGTAGTACGTTGCAGTTAATTGGGAGGCTCAGGCAGGACAATGGTTTGAACTTGGGAGCCTGATGCTGCGGTGAGCCGATATTGCACCATGCACTCTAGCCTGGGTGACAGAGTGCGACTCCAACACAAAAATAATTATATCAATCAACAAATATATCAATAATAAATAGGGTATCCTTCAGTTCAAGCAGTTATCGATTCTTTTTTCTTTTTTAGAGACAAGGTCTCACACTGTTGTCCAGCCTAGACTGCAGTGGCACCATCATAGCTCACTGCAGCCTTGAACACGGGGTTCAAATGTGCAAGCCTTCCATTTCAGCCTCCCAAGTAGCTGGAATTACAGACACACACCAACCACCATGCCCAGCTTTTGTGTTTGTGTGTGTGTGGTAGGGACAATGCTTTGGATATATTGTTCAAGCTGGTCTCAAATTCCCAGACCGAAATGATCCTCCTTCCCTGGCTTCCCAAAGTGTTGTGATTATAGCAGTGAGCCCCTGAGTCTGGCATATCTTTTCTTACTCTGAGCGACATTCCACCTCACTGAGTCTGGCATATCTTCTCTTGGTATCAGCGACATTTCACCTTTGCTCTTTTAATTATTTTGAGATGTAAAATAAGTCATTATTAAGTGTAGTCATCCTGTGCCACTGAACACTAGATATGATTCCTTCTAAGCAAGTATAATTTAACCCACCCCCATCCCCTCTTTGATCCCTCCCTTACCAGTTCACATTACTTGTATCAAAATATCACATGTATGCCAAAAGTATTTACAACTGTTAGGTACAAATTTTCATTCCCTTCCTCCTTCCCTCCCTTCCTTTCTTCCTTCCTGTCTTTCTTTCTTTTTGTCTCTGTATCTTTCTCTCTCACTGATTTATTTTTTTTTTTCAGACAGAATCCTGCCCTGTCACCTAGGCTGGAGTGCAGTGGCGTGATCTCAGCTCACTGCTCCCTCCTTATCACGGGTTCAAGCAATTGTCCAGTCACACCCTCCTAAGCAGCTGCGACTGCAATCGTATGACACCAATCCTGGCAAATTCTTTGTATTTTCAGTAGAGACCAGGTTTCACAATATTTGCTCAGGCTGGTCTTGAATTCCTTTCCTTTAGTGATCCACCCACATCAGCCTCTCAAAATGCTGGGATCCAGGCATGAGCCACAGTGCCCACCCAGCTGTATGCATTTCTCTCGCCCGTGATCTCTCCTATTTTATTATTTTATTCTCTTTTTATTTCTGAGACAGCTTCTCGCTCTGCTGCCCAGGCTGGAGCACAGTGGTGTGATCTCACTTTACTGCAAACTCCATCACCAGGGTTCAATGGAGTCTCCTGCATCAGCCTTCCAAGTAGCTGGGATAACATCCATGGGCCACCAAGCTTGGCTAGCTTTGGTATGATACTAGACGTGGCATCTTGTCATGTCTAATTGCGTATCTGTTTTAAAGCTGGATTGATCAGCAATATTGACTTCCTGGAATGTTTTATGTTTACAAAACAATTATAGTACTACTATTTAGCCTCCTCAGATAAAATATGGTAACACACAAAACATACACACACAGACAAAGACACAGTCAGTGATCAAAAAAATCAGGGTAGGCCACGACCTAAATGAAAGGTGAGCTGCTGCAGTTGCCTAGAATTAAACCAGACCAGAGTTGACCCATACCAGTCTGAGAGATGTGAACAGAGGCTTTCAAACAACTCTATCAGATACATGTTAGATTATTCTCCAGCCATAGCGAAGGGACATTAAAGATCTGTTGTGCTTAGAAGAGTCTGGATGATTTGACTTTTCCAGGGTATTAGCATTCATGATGTTGGCCTTTACAGCTCTCTGCAATGAAGTCAGTAGACAACTCAGTTTTTCTAGGAGTCTAAAGTGCTTTTCAGAATTATCTAAAACTTAGTGGCTTAAAACCGTAATTATAATTTCCTAACGGTCAGTCTCTGCAATTGCCCTCAGTCTCTCAGCCAAATGAATGTGGTTCAGGGGCACTCAGGAGGATGCAATCTAGTGATGGCCAAAGATGGGGACATTGGCGGGTGTCTTCTCATCTCCCTGGTGCCGTGGCTAGCGTGACTCAAATAGCAGGGGCTGGACTGCTGAGATGCTCAGACACCTTGTTCTGTTTCTTTGAGTCTCTCCATTGGATGTCCCTTCTGCATAGTGTTATCAGGGTGTTAGACTGCGTGATGTACTGGTCGGGGGCTCCTAAGGGGTTTGTCCCCATGAGAGCAGGAGACTTAGGCAGAGCCGTGTCACCGTCTCTAAACTAGGCCAGAGGTGGTCCAGTATCCAGAAACTGCTTGCAGTGTTTGCTATACATGAGAAGCAAGTACTGTGTTCAGCTCCATCAGGAATATTTTCAAATGGGTTTGAGAAGAATTTCAAAGTTTGTTCTAGACTGCTACAGTGACCATGCCTAATAATTACTTATTTTTACAAGTGATGGATAGGTTTTTTCCCAAAATAATAGCAGATACAGACTTTTAAACTTGAAATCTATGTAGCATAGCTCTGAACATTTGGCTATAAGTTGAAATAACTCTTGAGCAAAAATTGATTTTGAAATGAGAGTTGTAAATAAAATACATGAGATAAAGTCATAAATATATGGATGAAATGCTTATAAAGAAATCAGCCTTAAAAATGTCAATAGGTCTAATGTGCCACTATTTTACTATTTCTATGGATATTACTTGGATAAGAGGACAAGGACTCAGGGGTGTGCTGCTCTATCTCTTTACCTTGAAACTGCAGCTGGGGCACCAGGAGTAGCAGTTCCAGCTAACACCATGTGGTGAGGACAAGGAGTCCATTCAGGTAAAGGAGGGTGTGAGCATATTGTGATCTGGAAGAGAGGTACACCTGGTATGGTAATGAGGATCAAGTTCCCCGGCACACAATGAAATCCCCCATGCCCAGCTGTGGCAGAGTGAATCCCTCAGCTGGTGCTGGGCTTCCAGGTATGTTCTGAAAGCAGCTGCCTGCGCTTAGAAGGATCCACTCATTCCCTTGTCATGTGGGAGGGTGAGGCTTGTGGCCCCCGCTCTGTCTGTTCCCACTCTTTGCCTTCCCATTATTCCACTGCTGGGTAAGGTGGCAGGACCGCGGAATGTAGAAGGGCCCTGGGTTGTTGACAGTGCCTGTGGGTGGCCATGTACTAGGAGGAGAGTCCCCACTGAGCCTCCCGCAAGCTTGGAGGCAGGGAAGGAACAGTCCTGGGGCACTGGCTGTTCCAGAGTCCAGGCGTCTGTCCCAGAGAAGGCCAGGGGGAGGTTGTAAGCCTGTGGATCTGCAATCTAGGTGGAAGACCTGTATCTGCCATGGCTGACATCATCAGGGCAAGACACCCACTGGGTGGAGAGCTGGGCTTATGCATTTTACCCTTGTCCTGAAGAGACCCTGCATGCCTGGTTCTCCTGGGAACAGTGATCCTAGGGACCCCCCAGTCTGGGTCCACTCATGACCATAAGCTTAGGATCTTGTGTGCCTTGCTTCCTGTCTGCCCAGGTGAGGCATCCTGGAGAGGGTGCATGGGGCAAAGCTGGTGTGCACACACCCGGCACTGGAACGGGGTGTCACCGGCCAGTTAGGTCGCTGCTCACCAGGCCCTCTCCTGAGCTCCCACCTGGCTAAGTGGTAAGTGTCCCATCTACCTGAACCCACAGCCCAGGTTTCTCTTCCACCTACCGACCCATGACCTCTTGGGGAGAATGCCAGCCTCCCTGGAGACTCAGGTCCTGCCAGACCCACATGCTGTCCTCTCTCATGGGCCGGAGACTCTGGTGCACAGGGATTCCCGAATAGCGAATCCCAAAGCCCTGCAGGTTTCACTGATTCTTACCTGAATGCCCCGGCCGAACACACAGGTAAACATAGGCAGCTACTAGGTTTTATATCCTTCTGGGTGTCATTTCAGGTTTATGACATCTCCTCTAGGTAGCTCGTGCCAGCCACCCTTTTCCTCTTCCCTCTGCCATTTGTGAGAACCATGAGGACTCTTTGCTTCTCCCTAGCATGCAGACTTCACGGGTCCTGAAGTTGGATTGCCAAACCCAGCGGCACCCTGCTTGCCAGCTTAAGAGCTGAGTTTGAGGCACACCTGTGGGCAGGAGTGTCGGCCTTCCCAAAACGAAGGTACACAAAGGCACACAGGCACAGGTGTGCACATGCGTGCATCAGCTTAGACACACAGGCTGGACACGCAAACTGGAACGTGCCCATACCCACACTGGTACGAGGGAAACTGGGTGTCTACACCAATACTCAGGTGAGGCTTACTGCTCAGCCACGTACCCTCCCTGGACACACAAAGAAGATCCCCTGCCATTTAATTGATCATCTGCAGTAGGATTTATTTTTACTTTTATACTTTTTTAACTTACCAAAGTATGTTGCATTCTTTTCCCCATCATGAAAGATACTTTGATACAAGTAAAGAGGAAAAGCACTTTTTATAATGAAATCTTTTATCTGCATCTATATTATTAAGGCATTTAAAAAACTTTATGTCTATTTTTTAATGTCATAGGAAATGTCTTGAGAGCCGGGGAAGCATGAATGAGGATGGCAGCGGGCATAAAGCATGTCAGGGGAGCCTGGGGTCATTGAAACAAAACATGACACGGCTGGGATAGCCATTCTAGAAGTACGTAGACCTAGGCATGCCCTGCGTGCACTCTAGTGGAGCCCAAACTGAGCCCCAGGTAGTAGCAGGCCTCAAGGCATAGAAGGGAGCCAGAGAAGGATGATGAGACAGCTATCCCTCGAGCCTTGCTTCTCACCCATTGACCTTTGCCACTTCTGCCTCTTAGGCACTTCAGGTTCCCCAATTCTGAAATATGAGTGTTACAGTTCCCTGATGGGCCTTTCTGCCCCAGTCCAGGGATGGCCTGGGATTTCTCACTGCAGGCTCCTCCCTGAGCCTTGAGTTCTCCATGTGTGTCACAGCTGCAGGACCCACAGGCCTTTGAGCGCCCAGCTGTGGGCTGCTTACCTGGCCTCCTCTCTATTCCCTCTCTGAGGACCTAATCCTTAGGTAGTGCTGCAGGGGATTGAGTCGGAAGCCCTGACTGATGATCTGGAGGAGTGGGGAAAGTGGTCTGTGAAAGGTCAGGTCATAGTTCAAAGCCAGTTCCCAAGATGCCAAGGAAAGACCAGCAAGGTCCTTTCCCATGACGCCCCACAGCGGCCCCTGCCTCAGCAGTCCTGGCTGACCCTGAGTGGTCACAGTCAGCCAACTAGCTGAGGAAGCTCAGGTAGGCTGTGTCCTTACTGAAGGTGGGGCTTCTTGTGATGACTCTAGAACCACTGGACTACACTAGAGCCAGAAGCCCTGCATCCAGGAACAAGAGTCAGAAAGGCTCATGCCAGGCCTAGCGTCCCACACTCCACCCTCTCTACCACACCAGGAGGCACTCCTTACCAAGGATGCGAACACGATATTCCTTAATGATCACTTTATTGTGGAAATAAAGGTAGTGACGAAAGGAACACTTCATCCTGCTGCCGGTACCCCGGATGGCTGAGTTCCTCCACCTGCCATGCCAAGAAGAAGAGGACAGACTCAAAGGATCCATTTCATCTATCTGGGCTGAGGGCCTGCTGGCTGGGGTGCAGCATGTGTTGCCCCTTCCCAGCTCTACCACTCAGAACCCCTGTGCCCCAGGAAGACCTCAACCTGAACAGGACCCTGGACCCGTCCCGCAGACCCCGGCTCCTCAGCCTGAGCTTCAAATCCATCCTGTAGCTTACTTAGCAGGACTTCCTCATGGTTTCTGAACTCTGCCGACATGTAGGTGTGCTGCACAATCTGCCTCTGGTCAAGGAACCTCCAGATGACTGGGTGGGCATGCCAGGAAACACCCCACAACTTTGCAAGAGCTGGGAGAGTGTTTGGCAGGGCTATCCCAAAACCTTTGACCTGGTACCCTGCATTGGTGGTCCTGTCTCTGTCCAGTGTTGGGGGCATGGTAGTGGTTGTGGTGGTCTTGTGGGAGGGTGGAGGGAGGCCCAGAAAGCTCCTGCCAACAAGGAGCGGGCGGCACAAGTAGGCAGGGGATTGGGTGTGGGGTGCTGTTGTGTGAGGCGGCTGTATCTTCAGAGTTGCTGAGCTGCACATGGTCATTGTGTGCTGGATGCTGGACAGGCTCTGCTGAGGGTGTCCAGGTGTGCAGTCCCCTCTTCTCCTGCTCTTCCTGAGGGGTGGGCGTGTTCACTTGAGGGAGCTGCTGTGGACAGAGGGGACTGCAGGGCTGTGCCTGTCGCTCCCCATGGGGCTCCCATGTGTGTAATGGAGGTGTTTGTGCAACGGAGGTTGTATATGCTCAGGGCCTCCAGCTCTTTGGGTGCAGTGCAGGCAGAAGGAAGAAAGCCTATCTGGGGAGTTTGTGCCTGCCTTGCAGAGGACAGCAGCCCAGTGCACCGTGAACCCGAGTCTTAAGCACCTTGTGTTTCTGGGGTAAGGCTGCTGGCCACAGACATGGGCAGCCAGGGTGGTTTCTATGGCTGGCGTGGGCTTGCAGACTCCCCTTCCTCCAAGGACTTTCTCATGGAAACATGCCCTTCAAGTTTCTGCTGTGAGTGAAGGGTCCATGGGACTGCTATTCTCCCTTGTGAGTGCTGAGCTTGGCTCCCAGTCCCTACCATGTGCTCTCAGGGCACCCCCAAGCAAGCTGCCCTCCTATCTGCAGGACCCTGGCCTCAGCTCCCTTCGCTATCCCCCATCCCCTGCCTCCTGGTTGTCCCCGTGTGCCCCTTGCTTGGCTCCCCTGCTCCCCACCCCAAGAAGCCAGATGCCCACCCCCTGCTGCCAGTCATTCCGAATGGGCAGCTGCAAAGATGTGCCTCTGGCCCAGAAGCTGGAGATGCCCTGGCTGATGGCCCCTGTGCTATCCAGGCCGGGAAGGCACCTCTGCCAAAGCTTACATCTCAGCTGTGGGCAGGCCATGTGGACTGGTTATTCATGGAACTCTGCTTCAAGTGAGGGGCCTCCAGCGAGTCTGTGGCTGGCTGGGGTGTGCTGGAGCCAGGGCCAGGCTGTCTGCTGGTCCTCCACCAGGCTCCATGTCAGGCTTCTCCTCAACCACCACCTGGACCATGCCATGATGTTGTCCACCACCAGCACCTTCTCCTCCCCCAAGGGTGCCTTCGAACTCTGCGCCCTGGCTGCCCTCTCCTGCAGAGCCTCCAATTTGAATGGGGTGCCTCCTTTGGAGGTCCCACTGACCATGACCTGCACTGTCCACTCACTGTCCACTCCAGGTCCAGATAAGTATATCCTTATAGTATACTTAAAAAAACCCTTAAAAGCATTCCCATTTCTCCACATCCTCTCCAACATCTGTTGTTTTCTGACTTTTTAATGATTGCCATTCTAACTGACATGAGATGGTATCTCTTTGTGGTTGCAAGGTCACGGATGAAGCTGAAAACCATCATACTAAGCACACTATCACAAGGACAGAAAACCAAGCACCGCATGTTCTCACTCATAAGTAGGAGTTGAACAATAAGAACACAGGGACACAGGGTGGGGAACACCACACATGGGGCGGTCGGTGGGATGCGGGGCTGGGGAGGGATAGCATCGGGAGAAATGCCTAATGTAAATGATAAGTTGATGTGTGCAGCAAACCAACATGGCACGTGTACCCCTATGTAACAAACCTGTACATTGTGAGTATGTACCCTAGAACTTAAAGTATAATTTAAAAAAAAGAAAAAAAAAAAAAACTGAAAAGGAAAAATAGCTCTACAAACCAAAATACCAAATAGAAAATTAGTTGTGGCCTAGAATCTAACTTGCATTAAGATATCACAAACATTCAGCAGATAGTGTCTAAATGCCACAGTAAGCCTGGCAGTCTGCAAGAAGCTCAGAAAAACATGGTCCTTCTGAGAGTGCAGTTGTTACAGGCACAGAGATAAATGAGGAATAATAAGTGTGATAACTGCTGTAATAGGCAAATACAGGAAATAGAAACCACATTTTCCTCATTTATGAAACACAAGTTTAAAAACCCTTTTGAAGTTCAAATGAGAATATTTGCTGTTACTGTATAAACTGTTAAGTAGCTATACAAATATTTTTTTTTTCTCACAGTGATTTATATCGTGTGTATTACATGGTTAGTGTAGCATTCTCATAAAGGAAACCTTGAAATGTGTCCGCTACTCAGTTTTTGTTTTTCAACTGTTTCAGTCATTGTTATTTATCATATTTTCCCAGGGGATTTTGAATTTTAAAGAAAATATGTAAAAACTGAAAAGAGAAGGACAATGAAATTGCAAGACTACAGTCATAATAATTTCCTTGATTAATTCAATTGTTTATAGAGCAAGATTAGATTATATTTCTCCCAAAAGATTCTTGGAGAAATTCTAAGATGATGCACTCATTGTTAGAAATTGCCGAATTGTTGCTTAAGTTAGACTTAACACTTTTTAAGCCTGAAGATACAGTAATAGTTATGTATTTAAACAGGGAAAATAGGATTTTTAGTGCTACTTTCTCTCACCTGGAATAATTATAACTTTTAAATTGGTCTTTATGTCAATTTAAATTTTTCATTATTCTACCTCTTGTTTTGGATAAGCCATGTATTTTTAAATTTATTTTCATCCTTTTTATACTTCTCTGAGAAACTGCAGACTTAAATTCATATCACAACTATGTTTCAGTTTTACTTGTCTCTTCCTAAGGGTTCCCAAAAATAAAGAATTCCACTTACGCTTGTATCTTTCAGCAACCTTATTTCAGAAAACGGTGCATATTACTGCAGAAATCACATGGACAGGTCCAAAGCGGGGAGGAGGAGGATGAGGAGGAAGAGGAGGAGGAGGAGGTGAAGAAGAAGAAGAAGAGGAAGAAGAAGAAGAAGAAGGAGGAGGAGGAGGAAGAGGAGGAGGAGGAAGTGGCAAGCTTTTAAGTCTATACATTAGTATCACTGTGTTAGAAACTCAGTAGTCACAGTGAAATAAAAACAATGATCACAGTCAATTCCATCTCATACCTAGACTGAAATATGAAACTTCTAAAGAAAAGGAAGTTAAGAACTTTGGGCATGTCAAAATGTTCCTATACAGATAAAATTATTGGTGACTTTTTCTCACTAGAAAACAAAATTCCATGCTTTGTATACGTGTAAATAAAAATATTTTTATTTCCATCAGTTATGATGTGCAAGCAAGTAACAAAGTGAAAGTACACTAATAAAATGATATAAGGAAATTTCTCTGTGCCAAAAAAATTCCATTGAGGCCATTAATTTTACAAAAACCATAGAGAATGCATTGTGAAACTACACTATACAATACTTTTTAGTATTTTACTTACATTTTAAATAATCAACAAAGGAAAGGAAATTCTTAATCATTATTTATTACCAATAACATTATTCTACTTGAATAATCCTTTTGAGATTAAGTATTTTAAATAAAACTTTAAAAACAAATTGTATTGACTGACACCAGCTTTCAATGAAATAGCACTTCTGTATTTGTAGTCATGTGAAGTATAAATTTCTCCTCACAGTGGATCATTTATAAAACCAGTTTTATCGATTTCTCTGATACAAACCCTGTGATAGCTCATGGCTTTACTGTAACCATACATTACATGACTCCAGAGAGTAGCCTTCAAATAGATGGAAAAATTATATTTGTGACAAAATTCTAAGAAAGGGAATGGTAAAATGGGAGAATAATTTCTAAATTTCTAACTGTTCATCAGTGGATTTGGATATATTTAGATACAGACAAATATTAGCAGACTGCAAGTTTGCACATGTGTATATAAATTTATATGAGATACCCATAATGTGTGGGTTGTGTAATCTTTTAATCCTCAATTTTACATGTGGGAAATTTGGTAAGAGTTTATCTTTATCAAATAATCAATTTGAAGTACTATACTCAATTTGATGTAAAACCAACAAAATCTCTGTCAACATTCACTTTAATTGATCCAATAATGTTAACTGATGATAACTTCATTCTCTTTGTCCCCTGTTGGCAGCCTGAAAGTTGATTCTCACTCTAATTCATCACTCAAGGTGCCATCCACAAGACACTTACTTTGCTGTGGATTGTGACTTCTCACGCCAACACTTTTTTCCTATAACAGTCCTACCTTTGTATATTTAAAGAATTTGTACATGGCTAAAAAAAAATAAAAGTGCTGTGAAATGTCAGGCCATGCTGTGAAATTTTCCATTGTTTCTATATCTCTGTTTGAGCTTTCATGTTATAGAGAACAAGAAAAACAATTCAGTATGTTTCTTAGTATCCAGTCCAATGCACCCTTTCTTATTAATACCAAACCGTCTATTCAAGGCACTGACATCTAAAGACAGCTAGATATATCAAAATCTCTTCTCATAAAAAACCTTTATATTAATCACTGTTGCCCAGATCTGGACTCTGACTGTGAAATCCTCCGGTGGAAATTGCTGTAATGGCTCACACTATGGGAATGACTATTTTTCCGCATAATTATTGTTGTCAACTTAGTGAAGAATATCACATTAGATGGTAGCTCTTAGATACATAAACCCTAGTGGTTAATTTTTAATGTCCAGCATTTATGATATTGCACAAGTAAAAATCTTTGATAAATGATTAGCTGAGCAATGACTTAAATAACAGCAGTTCAAACATTAATTTACTTACTAGAAGTGCCATATATCATTAACTCCTGGTGAAAACAAAGTTGGGAAATTTCAAGTGCTGAATTGTTTACTAAATTATGTATTTCACGGTATTTTATAAAAACTATCCTTGCCGTGTATGATGCCTCACCTGCAAGGATGAAACTTTAGCATATATATATATATATATATATATATATATATATATATATATATATAATGTCTTTGGTTCTTAATATCTCTCTACATTTGCCTTCAAAACCTCAACACAAAAACACCCATGTACTTGACATGTACTTGACTTTCAGCTGACTTGACTACCAGTTATTAGGGTTTAAGTAAACAAAGATTTCAAAATTTGTTGACCAAATATGAGAAATCACACTCTCACCATAAGAAATAATTCTTCTTAAGTGCCACTGCAAATGCAAAATTGAAAGAAGAAATGAAGTCTAACATATTGCAATATTCTAAAATCTAAAATTTCCTCTTTGAGATCTGGTGGTTCATGCCTGGAATCACAGCTCTTTGGGAGGCTGAGAAGGGAGAATTGCTTCAAACCCAGAGTTGGAGACTAGCACAGGCCACATAGCAAGACCAATCTCTACAAAGGTAACTAATTAATTAATTAATTAAATTGGGCATGATGGCACACACCTGTTTTTCTATTTACTCAGGAGATCAAAGTTCCAGTGAGCTGTGATTGCACACTGCATTTCAGCCTGGGCCATGGGGCAAGACTTTGTTTCTACAAAATAATTCAATATAACAAAACAAAGTCAAACAAAATAAAAACACTTTCAGGTGTTCTTTGGAAGTTTGTATAATTGCTCCAAAGCATAGACATTGTTTAAAGTTGAGCAGTTCATGAGGAATGGGCAGTGAACATTGTTTGTATTGTTTTCCAAAAATTAGGATAATTATATTAGAATATTATATGTTAATATCTAATAACCTTTGGTACAATAAGTATTGACAAATGACAAGCTATTGTGTTTATAGATATTTCCTTCAAAATAGTCATAGTTTAATTGGAGAATAAAGAGAACAGAGATAATTGCAATGTACTCTGACAAGTGTTAAAATAGACACAATTTAGTAACTTGGAGAGGAATGAAGTTCTTAACGGGGTTTGCAGCGGTTTGGGGAACATTCTTAGGGCAGGAACAATTGACTGGATCAGTAAGGATTCGAATTTGTATGAAGAATGTTTGGGAGAAAAACATTGTAGAAAAAAAGAAACATTCTTTTTGTCAATGAAAGAAGTACTAACAATGCATATGATGCCATCTGACCAATTCTTAGACCATGCTAGCTCACTAAATATTTCTTGAATGAATCCATGAAAGGAAGCTATTGGGAAAACGATTCTGGAAGGGATTTTCAAAATCCTATAAAGGAAAGTTAAATACCCTGGACACTACAATTTTGCCTGCTTTTCTTTATGTTCTTATTATGTCTACTACCTTATAAGCTCTGTTTTATTTTTTGGTCTTTTCACAAATATCATGCATGAATTGTTCCTGATATTACTTCTCTCTTAATCTCTTCATACTATATTTGTCTCTGATACTCCTTTGTTTGAGGTCCTGGGTTTGTATGCCCACAGATAACATCACTCACCTCTCCCTGGCACTATTCTGTTATAGAGAGGCCTGGCCCCTGAGAAGCACGGTTCCTAGGCTCACATAAAATTGACTTTCTATTTTAGTTCAGTTAATGGGTGACACTGCAGAGATTAGAGAACAAGATGAGAGAAGCCAGTTTGTTTCCCTTTCCTTCTCAGTAAGAGATATGTTTCCACAGTGATTCCATGGCCTACAGGACATGCTCTCTGTGTTTCCATCTTCTATGCAGTGATCCTAATCCTAGACTGGTTCTTCTAATGCCATCTTCTCCAATTGTCTTCCCTAAAGGATTTGGGTACTACTTTTGGAGTTTTAAATTTAAAAACTATTGATATGGAAGGGGGGCAGGGAAGTGTCTGGTAGAGGAGGGTGTGGTTCTTGGCTAGGGATCCACCCTCAGGACTATGCTCACTGACCTAGCATAAACTAAATTAACACCATGTAACATATGCCCAATGGGGATTCAGGAGCTGTAAAAATTCACCCCTGGATGCTGCCTGGGGTCGGAGACCCAAAACCTGTCCTCATTTCTTGCCCAGTAATGGGGGATAAGGAACATTTTCCTGTTTCAATATGAATCTGTTTCCAGTGCAGTATGTTTTCTGCAATACTGCAGTGTTACTTCATTGTATATGTTTAACTAAATAAGTTACAAACTGTAACTAATATGAGAAGAAAATAAATGGTGGAGAATAAGGAAGAAAAATGAAACATTGTGTTTAACAATGAATGTAAACAATTATAAGTATGATTAATCAATATGTCAGACCAGCCAGGCAGGTGCTTAACGTCATGAGGGGGCCCTACTTCATCATCTTGGGATTTCATTCTGGGACAGAGAGTGTGAGCAGCAATAAGGTCCGATAGGGAAAAGGATACAATCTGGTGAGGTGTGGATTGTGTCCCACACCTGCACCTGAAAAAAAGGTGAAGACAGATGACACAGAAGTTGCTTCCACCTGCACCCCCACGTTCCGTTGATTGCACAAGCAGCCCACACCACGGCCCCGTGTTCAAGTGGGAATTCTCCAACCTGCCATTAACATATGGAGTGCAAACTGGGGCTTTCACTTTGAGGGTTTTCATACCCAGGGCCAAATGGGAGTGGGATGGATTGATGTGGGTGGGATGTGGCCTCCACACTTGCCTCTTCATTTTCTGACTTTGTGTTCCTCATCGAATTAGGGTTTCCTTGGTCTGGTTCACCATCTTCCACACAAAACATTTCCCAGTTCAAGAAGGATGACCCTCGTGGGAATTCATTGCATGAGTGTTTCCTTCTTAACACTCATGTTTTAGATGGCTGGACAGCTTTGATTGTTTTAAAATGTAAATTCCCACACAGCACCAACAGGGAAACTACTGATCTCCCACTTCTATTGTAGGGTGGCATGATTCCTTTAGGATGAGAAGTAGGCAACAGTGTCTAACTGTTGCTTGGTTATCTAGGCTCTGTTTCATTTCATGCGCACATCCTTTCTCATTGTTGCAGGGCTCCTTTGTTGGGCTGTTGCTGGATAGGACTGCCTCTTGCCACAGATCTTTTGGCTTCCAGTGATTTCAGAGAGGAAACGAGACTTCAGATAGACTGGCTGAACTCCAGGTTGTGGGTCCTGGTTGCGTTTTGGGGGCTGAGGATGTTTGCACTTTGCAGAAGGATTTTTGGTGCTCTGACAAGAATCATTGAACATTGCTTGGACTCCAGCACAAGGCAGCCCATTCTCATAGGTGAGCATTGATTTTTCTTTGCTTTCCTGGGGTGTCCACATTGCCCATCAATAGCATTACTGGACACCTTTTTCAGGCTTGCCATCACCACAGACGGCCTCTTAGACACTGTCACAAGCTCATCTGCCCACAAGCGAGGCCAGATCAAGGTGAGAGAACACTGCTCAACCTTGCATTTGCCTATGTCGTGGTTCCTGCCTTTCCCAGATAGGCCCTGTGAGGCCAAGGATGAAGGGAGGCAGTGAGGTAAAGTGACGAGCCATTTTTATTCTCTGAGGTCTCAGGTGTGATTCCATCACGTAAAGAACCCTCAACTACTCACCAGACTCTATTCCAATCCCCGTCGGACCTGATTCTTGCACACAGACTCTTTCAGGAATGGAGACAGAAGATCCATCTCCAGCCACCACCTCACAGTCTTGAAATACCTCCTTCTCCACGGAGACCTGACCAGCGAGATGACCCAGAGGGTCAATAAGGTCAAGACTTTTAGGGTCCCACAGTAGGTTATTGCAGACAGCCTTTTTCTCAATACCAGTCTAGCTCTGCCTGTACCACTTTTGTCTGCTTAGGCAGGCTGACAGTTTTGACAGACAGGCACCCAAGCCTGCCTCATGAATGCGCCTGTGATAGCCTCAAAGCACCAGACCTGAGCAGGGAGCTATTGCTAGCTTCACAGTGAATGCCACCATTGCCTAGTGACAAGTCCCTGTGGCTTGACGGAGAAGGAGAACTCCCTGGAGGTGTGTTGGTGGTGGAATCTTGCCTGTCTTGTCTCAGAGATCCACAGGACAGTCCCATGAATCTAGGAGTGGGTAGATGTGAGTCAGCCTGAAGAAACATCAAGCAGAGCCCCAGGAATGAACTTCAAAATCCCTAAGGATCCATAAGGATCTACAGGATGCCTCAGGCCTAATTAGACATTGTAAGGGTAAGTATTTTTGAAACTTATCCCACAGTGATTACTAGATACAGCCTGCCTGCGTACCCTGGGGTTGCTCTCTCCTAGGTGTGGCTTCCGGAAGAACCACTCAGCCTCAGAAGCTGCTGGGCTGTGTTTCTGTTGGAGTGTTGCTAGTGTTGGATGTCTGCTTGCATGTGTGGCTTTGTGTATTTGTGGGTGTATGTGTGGGTGTGCATGTCTGTAAGTGGAGTCTGCTTATAGTAGTGTGGCTAACACATTGCAGAGCTTCTTTTTTTTTTTTTTAGTAACTCAACATTCTGGTCACCTGTGTGTCTGTGGCTCTGCTTGGACTGTGGGTCTCTGTGTTCTTTATTTTTCCGTGGATCATGAATCTGCAGTGAATTGGGAGTCTGGCTGAGACCCACCAGAGTCCAAATTACCTCCCCCTGCAAAAAAAAAAAAAAAAAAAGAAAAAAAAAAGTTACTCTTCTGGAAAGAAGAGGGGCACGTCATACCCAGGAAGTGTGACATCTCCCAGTGTTTCATTGTCCCGTGGCCAACCCAGGGAGGGACACTAGCAGTCTTGTCCACAGGACCCCTTGAATTTACCTCCAATTCGGTTCCCAGCCAAGCACGTGCTTAATGTCATTAGGGGACACTCCTCCATTGTCTTGGGATTTCATTCTGAAACAGAGAGTGTGAGCAGCCATAAGTTCACATAGGGGTGAGCATACAATCTGGTGAGGGGTGGATGGGGTCCTGCAAATTCACCTGCAAAAAAGGTGAAGACAGAGAGTGCTTCCAAATGCATCCCTGCACTCCCTTAATTGCGCCAGCAGTCTGCACCATGGCCCTGTGTTCACCTGGGAGTACTCCAACGTGCAGGGAACATTTGGTGTGCAAACCGGGGCCATCCTGGCAAACTCCTGATTTGAGGGCTTTGATTCCCGTAGCCAAATGGGAGTGGGATGTATTGATGCTGGGTGGGATGTGGCCTCCATACTGGCCTCTTCCTTTCCTGTCTTCCATGTTCTCTGTTGGCCTAGGGTTTCCTTGGTCTGACTAAGTTCCTACACACTAAATGTTTCCCCATTCATGGAGAATGACCCTCATTGGAATTCTTTGCATGTTTCCTTCTAAACACTGTCACATTTTAATGACTGGGCTCCTTTGATACATTTAAAACCATAAATCAGCATTACAGATGCCATAAAAGCAACTCTTTTTCTCCCACTTCTGTTGGAGGGCTGCATGATTCCTGTAGGATGAGAAGCAGGCAGGCATGCCTGGCTTTTGTTTGGTAATCTAAGCTGTGTTTCATTGTGTCTGCATGTCCTTTCTCATTGTGGAGGAAGTATTTCATTGGACTGTGGCTGGATGCAACTGCCTCTCTCCACAGATCTCTTGGCTGCCAGGGATTTCAGGGAGCAAAAGGGAAGTCGGTTAGGCTGGCTGCACTCCAGGGTGTGGGTCCTGGTCTCTTTGTGGGGACTGAATTTGTTTGCACTTTGCAAGAGGCTTTGGGTCCTCTGACAGGAATCTTTGATCACTGCTTGGACTCCAGCACAAGTCAGCTCCTTCTGTCAGGTGAGTTTTGATTTCTTTGCTGTCATGGTGGGTCCACACTGACTTTCAACAACACTACTGGACACCATTTTCAGGCTTGCAACAGCAAGAAATGGTCTCTGAGACACTGTCTCAACCTCGTCTGCACCTGTGAGTGCCCACTTTGAGGTGTGAGAACACTGCTCCACCTTGGACTTTCCTTTGCCATGGTCCCTGCCTTTCCCAGAGAGCCCTTGCAAGGTTCAGAGTGAAGGGAGGATATGAGGTAAAGGGCGTGGCCAACTTTCGCTGACAATGCCTCTGTGGTCTCAGGTATGATTCTGTCAGCCAAAGACCCCTGAACAACTCACCAGACTATATTCCAAACCCCATAGGAACCAATCCTTGCACACAGCCTCTTTTGGGAATGGAGTCAGAAGAGCAGCATCCAGCGATCACCTCACAGTCTTGAAACTCCTCCAGCTGGACCAGGCCACAAAAATGGCCCGACGGAGCCCTGAGGTTGAGACTTACAGGGTCCCGCAGTGCGTTATCGCAGAAAGCCTTTCTCCAGATACCAGGCTGGCTCTGCCTGTAGCATTTTCCTCTGCTTAGGAAGGCTCACAGATCTGATATTTGGGCGCCTGTGCCTGCCTTGCGAAGGCACATGCGCTCTTCTCAGGCTACCAGGCCTAAGCTGTCAGCTCTGTCTGGCATCACAATGAATGCCACCATTGTATAGCAGCAAGTCCCTGTGGCTTGGTGGAGAAGGAGACCTCCATGGAGGTGCATAGGTGGTGGATTCTGGCTGTTTTCTCTGTGGGATCACGGGATAGTCCCATGATCCTAGGAGAGGGCAGACGTGAGCCAACCTGAAGAAAAGTCAAGCAAAGCCCCAGGAATAAACAGTGAAATTTCTAAGGATCCAAGTGTATCTGCAGGATGCGTCAGGCCTGCCTAGACGTTGTAGGAGTGAGTCCTTTAGAAACTTGCTCCAATGTGATTTCGAGGAACAGACCACCTATGTACCCCGTGGTTGCTCTCTCTGTGGTGGGGCTTTCTGCAGAACCATGCAGCCTCAGAAGCTGTCTGGCTGTGTGATTCTGTGGGATTGTTGTGAGTGTCGGATGTCTGCTTGGTCCACCAAAATGCTTCAGCACCTGTATATTACGTGAACTACTATAGATCTGTCTTGCAGGAAGACCTAGGAAGGGAGGATGAGAGTGAGAACTCCCACTAATAAGTGAGATTCTCAAAGCGGGGAATAAGAAGGGAGATCACCTCTCTTATTGTCCATACCTTAAAAAAAGAAAAAGGAATCAAAAACTAAAGAAAGGCAGAGATGAATTCAATTGCCAGGCAGAACATGCACGGCACTCCAGGACTGGCAGTTAAAAATCAACCCCTCACCTAACCGCTTGTGTTATCTATAGATTCCAGACACTGTATGAGGAAACATCATGAAACCGTCTGTTTTGTTCTCTTCTATCCTGATTACCCATACATGCAGCCCCAGCCACATACCCCATGCTTGCTCAATCAATGACGACCCCTTCCCAGGGACCCTCTTAGAGTTGTAAGCCTTTAAAAATGGCAGAAATCTCTCTCTGGGGAAATTGGTTTTTGAGACAGTCAGCTGATGCTCCCAGCCGAATAAAGTCACTTCTTTCTTTAAGCCAGTGTCTGAAGGGTTTTGTCCATGGCTTATGCTGCTACAATGGGAGTACTCCAATGTACAAGGAACATTTGGAGATTTGGATTGCCAATTGGGGCCATCCTGGCAAACCCCCATATGAGAGCTTTCATACCAGAAGCCAAATGGGAGTGAGAGAGATTGATACGATATAGGATGTAACCTCCACACTTGCCTCTTCCTATTCTGACTTACCTGTTCCTCATCAGCCTAGGGTTTCCTGGGTCTGGCTCAATGTCTTCCTCACTAAACACTTCCCTCTTCATGGAAGGTGACTCTCAAAGAATCCATTGCATGAGTGTTTCCTTCTAAACAGGGTCATGTTTTAATGACTGGGTATCTGTGATAATTTTAAAACCATAAGTTCCTGCTACAGCCACCAACAAGGAGACCCTCGCTCTCCAGCTTTTACAAGAGGGCTGCATGATTCCTGTAGGTGGAGAAGTAGGCAGCCATTTCTGGCTTTTGCCTGGTAATCTAGACTCTGTTTCATTCCATCTCCATGTCCTTCCTCATTGTGGAAAGCGTCTTTCACTGGGCTTTCGCTGAGTTGGGCTGCCTCTCACCACAGATTTATTGGTCTCCAGGGATTTCAGGAAGGACAAGGGACTTTGGGTAGGCTGGCTGCAACCCAGGTTGTGGGTATTGGTCTCCTTATGGGGGCTGAGGTTGTTTGCACTTTGCAGGAGGCTTTTGGGTTCTCTGACAGAAATCATTGAACATTGCTAGGACTCCAGAACAAGGCAGCTTGTTTCACTCCTTTCTCTGTGGGAAAGAGAGTTTCTGGGATGCCAGATGAGTTCTTCTCCCCTGTGTGAGACACCCATGGGAGCCATGGGTGGCCTCTGAGGAGAAAAGTCTCCTTATTGCCTTCATGTCTTTATGCTCAAGAGCATAACAGCTCAGCGGCATGCTACAGGTTGCTCAGGGAAATAACACTCCCTTGAAGCAGTGGTGTATAATCAAACATCTTGTCTTCTACTGAAACCCACTCCCACCCATTTCAGTACTGATAAGTTATTTTTATTATTTCTATTATAATTTTTTGAGATGGAGTCTCCCTCTGTCACCCAGGCTGGAGTGCAGTGGTGTGATCTTGGCTCACCACAAGCTCCACTTCCCATGTTCACACCATTCTCCTGCCTCAGCATTCCGAGTAGCTGGGACTACAGGCACCCACCGCTGCACCTGGCTAATTGTTTGTATTTTTAGCAGAGACAGGTTTTCACCGTGGTCTTGATCTCCTGATCTCATGATCTGCCCGCCTCTGCTTCCCAAAGTGCTGGGATTACAGGCATGAGCCACTGCTCCTGGCTGATAAAAATCTTACATAGTTTAGACACGTGCCTTTGCAAGAGGAAATTCACAGAAACCACCACTGCTATACATCTTATTGAACGACTCACGAGTTCTGCTTCACTGATTAATCATTTTCCTCATCCCTTCCTACCCCTCCCATCTGACCTAAGAACAAAGAGCTTGTAAACCAATAAATTGGGTGGAGGTTGAGAGCTCGGGTCCGTGAGCAAGCCTCCAATTCTCTGGTCCCCTGGACCTGCTTTTCAAACTCTCAATCTTCCTCTTTCTAATTCCATGGTCTCCGCTGGACACGGGGTACCTGCCCAGTGGTGTGGGGCTTGTTTCCTCAACATCTGGTGCCCAACACAGTGCTCCCTATATCTCTACAAATCATCCAGTGAGGGAACACCAGAGCGTAGAAAGTGCAGGATGACTGACAAAGGATGTCCGAGTACCTTTTCCCTTCACACTCTACAGGTAAGTGGGGCACTCAGAGAATTCCAGGGCAACCTCAGGAAAATATGGGTCAGGCTGGAAACAAGTTTGTTAATTACTTAAGCCTGGTGCAGCAGTTATTGAGCCATAGAGGAGTAATTATGGGTACCAAAAATCTCATATCTTTTTTCCGTCTCATAGAAAAGTATTCTCCTTGGTTCCTGGAATACAGAACCATGAATGTAAAAGACTGGGACAAGATCGGACCAGACTTAAAAGGAGCACAACAAGAGGGCCACGATACTCCCTTCTCCACTTGGTCTGTGTGGTCAGCAATTAAAACAGCACTGGAGCCCTTCCACACTGAGAAGGAGGAGGAGAAGTTTCAGGGTGACATAAAAAAGTTTAATAATCAGGAGTCTGATAATCAGCACAGTCAACCATCACAGTCTAGTTTAAAAAAGGGGGAGAAATGGGAAGGTGTATATGCTAACCTCCAAAAACGTATGAAAGAAACAGTTCCCCCTACTGCCCCTTTAGAAGAAGGTGCAGAACAGCCACCTCCACCTCAGCCTTATGAATTTTTGGAAAGGGAGACTGAGACACGGCTTGCCACTCCCATTGTTTCACGGCCTACCATTGACTATGGTAAAGGGAAGCTTCAACAGCCCAACAGCCAATTACGGTGAGGGAATGATCTAGGCTTGTCCACCTGTTAATTATGGGAGAGAAATGCTGTGAGCCAGTCCAAATACAAATTATGGTGCAGGGGCAATTCAGGCATCCATTTGACAGGCACAAGAAATGGGGGATTTGGATGCTTGGCAGTTTCTGGTAATTATTTCTCCAGCTGAGGAGCCCAGAGAACATGCTCGGGCCTGCTGGGAGCCATTTCCTTTTAAAATATTAAAAAGACTTTAAGCAAGCAATTGGACAATATGGGCCAAATTTTTCTTAGGTTCATTCTTCATTATAATTTGTGGCTTATAACAGGCCCTTAATACCTATGGATTGGGAGTCATTAGCTCCATCCACCCTGTCTCCCTCTCAATTTCTCCAATTTAAAACCTAGTGGACAGATGAAGCAACAAGTCAGGCAGGGAGAAATGCTCAGGCCCAACCTCCTATTAATATCACATCTGATCAATTGCTTGGAATTGGACAGGCATGGGGTACTGTAAATCAACTGATGGTAATGGGTGATGAGTCTGTTGATCAGCTCAGAACTATACGCTGAAGATACCAGGAAAAAAATTCATGACCCTGTTACTATTTATCCTTCTTTTAACTCAGTTTGACAGGGTCCAAGGGAGATTTATCCAGATTTTATCACCCCATTTGCAAGAAGCTGCTCAAAAGACTATTTCAAATTCTTGTGCCAGGAAAGTGATCATTCAGCTGCTTGCTTATGAAACTGTGAATACAGAATGTCAGGCAGAAATTAGATCTATTAAGGTAAAGGCAGATCTAAATGAGGAAAAAACTGTAAGTGAATATATTACAGCCTGTGATGGCAGTGAGGAGCCCTTATATAAGGCCAGCCTCCTTTCTCAGGCAATGACTGGACTAAGGGTAACAAAAAACACATGAGTGTTCCCTGGATCTTGATATAATTGGGGACAGATAGGACATGCAAAAAGAGAGTGTACAAAGAGCCAAAAAAGGCAAAACTCAGGACCAGGCCCTGATTCAAAACAGGGCATTCCCAATTCAGGGTGGGTCATCCCTGACCCCAAACAGAGGATTCCCAGCCCAGTCTATCCCTGCACAAATGCAGAGCAATTGTCCCCCTCCACAGATAAAAGTGGGGCAGTAAATACATGCTGTACAAAAGCTGTATTCCTCCTTCCTGGGGAGACTCCCAGGAAGATCCCAACGGGAGTTTACGGCCCATTGCCAAAGGACATGGTGGGACTTATACTTGGAAGGTCCAGCTTAAAATTAAAGGGAATTCAAGTACATACTGGGGTAGTGGGCTCTGATTGCCAGGGAGAAATTCAAATTGTTATCTCCTCCACTGTTCCCTGGAGTGCTAATCCAGGTGACAGAATAGCTCAGCTGTTGTTTTTACCATATGTTAAGATAGGAGAAAGCTCAGAAAAAAAGGAGGATGTAGAAGCACAAATTCAGCAGGCAAGGCTGCCTATTGGGTAAATCAAGTCTCTGACAATAGTCCTATTTGTAGGTCACTATTAAAGGAAAACAATTTGAGGCTCTGGTCGATACAGGAGCAGATGTGTCAATCATAGCGTTTATCAATGGCCCAAAAACCGGCCCAAACAAAAGGCCCCAGTGGGTCTTGTTGGGATTGAGGATTTGGTTGTATCTCACCAGAAGAGAATCAACTTCTTGTCTGGGTACCCACAAGACATCTTAAGCTGTGCCAGGAGCCAGAATTCGAGGAAGAGGAAAAGACCTCAGAAAGTCCCTACAACCCCAGTTCATCAGATGGCTCAGATGAACATCTCTGTTGAGCAGACGGAAACCAGTAAAACTTACCAAGCAACTCCACCGACCTGGGGGCAGATGAAGAGACTAGCTCACACTGAAGAAGAGAACCTGTGGTCTCAGCACAAGCTGCTGACCACCAGTAATCTAATGGTAGCTATGATGGTGGTAATCTCCTTGGTGGTGAGTCTCCCTGCAGTGGGGCAGATCAAAATTACACTTATTGGACCTACATTGCATTCCCACCACTGATTAGGCCTGTTACAAGTTTAGATGCCCCAGTGGAGGTTATGTTAATGATAGTGTCTGGATGCCTGGACCAATAGATAACCAAGGTCCTACTCATCCAGAGGAGGAAGGAATGTTAATGAATGTTTCCATTGGTTATCACTTTCCTCCCATCTGCCTGGGGCCAGCAGCAGGATGTTTAAATTATGATAAACAACATTGGATGGTTTATGTCCCTGAACATAATGGATGAAAGACCTCTATTCATGTAATCAGTGGAAGAACATTTCAGTCTTTGGACACTATTAAATACCTTGAGCATGGCTATGTTATGACACATCATCAGATTAATAAACTTAAACCTAATAAGAAGTCCTGCACCAGGCAGGCCACTAAATGGTCTGAAAATCTAGAGGTGCTAACCTGGGAAGATTGTATTGCAAACAGCGCTGCAGTATTGCAAAATAATTCCATTGGAATCATCACTGATTGGGCCCCTAGGGGTCACTTTGCCGTAAATTGTACCGGACACAGCAAAGATTTTGGAGAGGCTCCTTTGCAAACGACTTCCCAGATAATGCACTAAAATTATATAGAAGAATTGAAACAAATTGCCCTATTAAGTGGGAGGAGAATGGTATGGCTCCTCCAAAGCCAAAAATGATTGATCCAATTATAAGTCCAGAACATCCAGAATTGTGGAAATTAATGTTGGCTCAAACCCCAGTTGGGATTTGGAAAGGAGAATATAAAACAGAGACTCATAGTGAAAAACTTTGATTTGTTGTAGCCATGATCTCTAATCAGACAGTCCCATTGCAGAGTTGTGTTAAACCTCCTTTTATGTTAGCAGCAGGAAAAGTTAATATCCTACTTGACTCTCAAACCATATCATGCCTCAGCTGTCATATTTTTACCTGCATTAATTCTACCTTTAATAAAGATAACAGCACTTTACTGGTTAGGGCCTGAGAAGGAGTTTGGATACCTGTTTCCCTCAATAGACCTTGAGATGCCTCTTCCTCCATATATATTATCACTGCAGTACTAAAAGAAATACTTAATAGACCAAAGAGATTCATATTTACCTTAATAGCTGTCATCACGGGCCTTATAGCGGTCACAGCTATAGCTGCTGCTGCTGGTGTAGCTTTGCATTCTTCTATTCAAACTGTGAGCTCTGTGGATAGTTGACAGAAAAATTTTTCCAAGCTTTGGAATTCCCAAAGCCAAATAGATCAAAAATTGGCAAATCAAATTAATGATCTTCATCAAACAGTAATTTGAATGGGTGATCAGATTATGAGCTTGGAGCAGAGAATTCAAATGCAAAGTGATTGGAATACTTCTGATTTTTGTTTCCTCCTAGCTCTTATAATACCACTGAACGCCATTGGGAGTTGATTAGACATCGCCTACCAGGAGAAGATAATTTAACATTAGATACTGCTAAACTGAAAAAACAACTTTTTGCAGCATCTCAGGCTCATCTCAGCTTGTTGCCTGGAGCTGATATTCTTGCTAGAGCCACTGATGGCCTTTTTAACAATAATCCTTTAAAGTGAATTAAAACCATAGGTGGATCATCAACTGCAAATATTATTTTGGTTTGTGTCTGTTTATGCTTTTATTTATTTATTTATTTTTTTAGTCTACAGTTGCGGACAGCACCTTGGGAGAGAAGACAGACACCGTGAATGAGCTATGATAGCAATGGTGGTTATTAATTTTAAAAAAAAATGGGGACAAAAAAGTGGGACATATGGAAAAGAGAGTTTCTGGGATGCCAGATGAGTTGGTCTCCCCTGTGTGAGACTCCCATGGGGAGCCATGGATGGTGTCTGAGGAGAAAAGTCTCCTTATTGCCTTCATGCCCTTATGCCTGGAGAGCATAACAGCTCAGCGGTATGCCACAGCTTGCTCAGGGAAATAACACTCCCTTGAAGCAGTGGAGTCTAATCAAATGTCTTGGCTTCTCCTGAAACCTACTCCCACCCATTTCAGTCCCGATAAGTTAAATACATTAAGTAGTTTAGACACACACCTTTGCTCAAGGAAATTCACAGAAACCGCCACTGCTATACATCCTATTGAATGACTCACGAGTTCTCCTTCACTGATTAATCCTTCCCCTCATCCTTTCTACTCCTCCTATCTGCCCTATGAACAAAAAGTTTGTAAACCAATAAATTGGGTGGAGGCTGAGAGCTCCAGGCCATGAACAAGACTCCAATTCTCTGGTCCCCTGGACCTGCCTTTTAAACTCTCATTCTGTCTCTTTCTAATTCCTTTGTCTTCGGTGGACTCGGGGTACCTGCTGGGCAGTGTGGGGCTGGTTTCCCAACAATGCTGTCAAGTGATTTTTTTCTCTCTGGGTATAAGGAATTGCACAGACAGCCTCTGAGACACTGTCTCAACCTCATCGGCACCCATGAGAGGCCAGTTCAAAGTGTGAGAACGTGTCTCCAAGGTGGACTTGCCTTTCTTGTGGTTCTTGCTTGTCTGAGAGAGCCCCTGTGAGGCCCAGGATGAAGGGAGGCCGTGAGATTAAGGGCCTGGCCATCTTTTGCTGACACCTGCCTCTGCGGTCTTAGATATGATTCTATCATCCAAAGAACACTGAACAACACAACAGACTATATCCTGATCCCCGTGGGATCTGGTTCTTGCACACACATTCTCTTTCAGGAATAGAGTCAGAAGAGCAGTTTCCAGCCACTACCTAACAGTACTGAAATGTGTACTCCTCCAGTGGGACGAGACCATGGAGGTTGCCCATGGGGCCCTAAGGTCGAGATGTTTAGGGTCTCACAGTGGGTTTTCACAGGTAGCCATTTTCCCGATATGACGCCAGCTTTGCCTGTGCATTTTCTTCTGCCTAGGCAGGCTGACATCTCTGACAGCTGGGTGCTTGAACCTGCCCCAAGAATGTGCATGTGCTAGTTTCAGGGCACCAGGCCTGACGGTGAGTTCTGGCTAGCCTTATAATGTCACTGTTGCCTAGCAACAAGTTCCTGCGGCTTGGCAGAGAAAGAGACCTGCTCGGAGGTGCATTGGCGGTGGACTCTCCCCTGTCTTTTCTGTGGGATCCACAGGATAGTCCCATGATCCTATGAGAGGGCAGATGTGAGCCAGCCTTGAAGAAATGTCAACCACGATCAGAGGGCTTATGGGAGTCAGCCTGAAGAAACATCAACCACAGCCCCACAAATAAACTGCAAAATCTCTAAGGATCCAAAAGGATCTGCAGAATTCCTCAGGCCAGCCTAGAGGTTGTATGGGTTTTGAAACTTACGCCAATGTGATTTCTAGGTACAGCCTGCCTGTGTTCCCTGGGGTTGCTGTCTCTCAGGTGGGGCCTCCTGCAGAACCATGCAACCTCGGGATCTGCCATGCTGTGTGTTTCCCTGGGTGTGTTGCGAGTGTTTGACGTCGAGTGTGTGTGGCATTTTGTGTGTGTGTGTGCCTGTAAGTGGGGTCTGCTTAAAGGAATGGGGCTAACACACTTCAGTGCTTCTTGTTTTTAGCCTCACTAACTTTTGGTGGCCTGTCTCTGTGGCTATGCTTGGGCTGCATGGCTCCGTGTTATTTTTCTGTAGATCCTGAATCCCCAGTGAATTTGGAGGTGGGCCAAGACCTGCCAGCATCCAAAATCACCTCCCCCTGCAGAAAAAAAAAACCACTCTTCTAGAAGACGAGCACACCACACCGAAAACCAGGTATCTCTCAGTGTTTCCTTCATCTTGAGGACAACGCAGGGAGAGACACTAGCAGATCTGTCTGCAAGGCCACTTGGATTAACCTCGAATTTGGTTCCCAGCTGCACACATGCTTCACATCATGAGGGGGGCACTTCTCCATCTTCTTGGGATTTTATCCTGGAACATAGAGTGTGAGCAGCAATAAGGTCACATGGGGTGAGGATACAATCTGCTGAATGGAGAATGGGTTCCAGCAACTTCACCTGCAAAAATAAATAAATAAATAAATAAAGACAGATGACACAAAAGGTGCTTCTAACTCCATCCCAACATTCCCTTAATTTCAAAAGCAGTCCACACTATGGCCCAGAATTCAGGTGGGAGTATTTCAACGTGCAAAGAATATTTGGAGGGCAAATTGGGGCCATTCTGGCAAACTCCCAATGTGAGAACTTTCATACCCAGAGCCAAATGGGAGTGGGATGGATTGGTGCTGGGTAGGATGTGGCCTCTACACTTGCCTCTTCTTTTTCTGACTTCCATGTTTCTCTCCAGCCTAGGGTTTCCTGTGTCTGGCTCAATGACTTCCACACTAAATGTTTCTCAGTTCATGAGAATGACCCTCATGGGAATCCATAGCATGAACGTTTTCTTCTAAAAATTCTCAATTGTTATTGACTGGGCAGCTCTGGTACTTTAACAACCATTAATTCCTGTTACAGCAAACAAGGAAACACCTATTCTCCCCCTTCTGTCGGAATGCTGCATGATTCCTGTAGGATGAGAAGCTGGCAGCTGTGTCTGGCTTTTGCCTGGTAAACTGGCCTCTGTTTCATTTCATCTGCATAGCCTTCTCATAGTGGAGGGGCTCTTGCATTGTTCTGTTGCTGGATAGGAATGCCTCTTCCCACCAATTATTTAGCTGCCAGAGATATCAGAGAGCAGAAGGGACTTTGCGTCATCTGGCTGCACTCCAGATTGTGGATTGTTGTATTGTTGTGGGAGCCGAAGTTGTTTGCACTTTGCAGGAGTCTTTGGGGTCCTCTGACAGGAATCATTGAACATTGCTTGGACTCTGGCAAAAGGCATCTCGTTGTTTCAGGTGAGCTTTGATTTTTCTTTGCTTTCATGGAGAATTCACAGTGCTCCTCAACAGCACTACTGTACACTGTTTTTAGGCTTGCCGTCACCACAGACAGCCTCTGAGATGGTGTCACATCCTCATATGCACCCATGAGGGGCAAGTTCGAGGTATGAGAACAGTGTTGATCTTATACTTGCCTTGTCTTGCTTCCTGCCTTTCCCAGAGAGCCTATGCAAGGCCCTAGATGAAGGGAGGCAGAGAGGTCAAGAGCCTTGTCATCTTTTGCTGACACCC
Organism: Pan troglodytes; assembly: GCF_028858775.2. Classification (NCBI taxonomy): domain Eukaryota; kingdom Metazoa; phylum Chordata; class Mammalia; order Primates; family Hominidae; genus Pan; species Pan troglodytes. The sequence continues at coordinate 15,456,305 of NC_072422.2, forward strand.
ACCTCTGGGATCTCAGGTCTGCTGCTATCACCCAAAAAACCCCTCCAGAACACACCAGACTATATATCAATCCCTATGGGACCCAATTCTTTCACACAGCCTCCTTTGGGAACGGAATCAGAAGAGCAGTTTCCATGACCACTTCATGGTCTCGAAATGCCTCCTCCTCCAGTGGAACACAACCATGGAGATGGCTTGAATAACCCCCAAAGTTGAGACTTTTAGGGTCCTGCAATGGGTTTCACAGGCAGCTTATTTCCTGATACCAGACTGACTCTGCCTCTGCCATTTTCCTCTGCTTAGGCAGGCTGACGGGTCTGAGAGCCAACGCCCAAGCCTGCCTCATTAATGTGCATGCACTAGTCTCAGGGCGCCAGGCCTGATTGTGAGCTCTGGCTAGCTTCACAATGAATGCCACCTTTGCCTAGCGACAAGTCCCTGCAGCTTGGCAGCTAAAGAGACTTCCGTGGAGGTGTGTCAGCAGTGGACTCTCACCTGTCTTCTCTGTTGGATCCATGGGATAGTCCCATGATCCCAGGAGAGGGCAGACATGAGCCAGCCGGAAGTAACATCAAACAGAGCCCCAGGAATAAACTGTGAAATCCATGAGAATACAAAACAATCTGCAGAATTCCTCAAACCTGTTTAGACTTCGTAGGGTTGAGTCTTTTTGAAATTGCTCTCCTGTGATATCCAGGTATACTGGCTGTGTTCCCCGAGGTTGCTCTTTCCCAAATGGGGCTTCCTGCAGAACCACACAGCCTCAGGAGCTGCCAGCCTGTGTGTTTCTGTGAAAGTATTGAGAGTGTTGGATGTCTGCGTGTGTGTGTGTGTCTGTGTGTGTGCATGTTAGAATATAAGTGGAGTATTCTTAAAGGAATGTGGCTAACACATTTTAGCACTTCTTTTTTTTGAGTCTCCCAACTTTTTGGTGGCCTGTCTGTACAGCACTGCTTGGGCTGTGAGGCTCCATGTTCTTTAGTTTTCTGTGGATCATAAATCCCCAGTGAATTTGGAGGCAGGCTGAGACCCACCAGTGTCAAACTCACCTCCCACTCCAAAAGAAAGCCACTCTTAGAAAAAAGGGGAGCACACCACATGAAAAAACAGTCATCTCTGAGTGTTTCATTGTCCTGCAGCCAATGCAGGGAGATACACTAGCAGTCCTGTCCATAGGGCCCTTGAATTTACCTCAAATTCAGGTCCCAGCCAAGCAGTTACTTCACATCATAAGGGGGCAATACTCCATCGTCTTGGGTTTTCATTTTGGGACATAGAGTGTGAGCAACAATAAGGTCAGACAGGGGTGAGGACATAATCTGGTGGGAACCGGATGAGATCCCACAACTTCAACTGCAAAAAAATAAAGACAGATGACACAGAAGGTACTTCCAACTCCATCCCAACATTCCCTTAATTGCACAAGCAGTCCACACCATGGCCCAGTGTTCAGATGAAAGTATTCCAATGTGCAAGAAATATTTGGGGTGCAAACCGGGGTCATCCTGGCAAACTCTCAATTTGCAGGCTTTCATACTGGGAGCAAAATGGGAATGAAATGGTTTGATAGTAGATGGGAAGTGGCCTCCACACTTGCCCTTTCTTTCTCTGACTTCCATGTTTCTTGTCAGTGTAGGGTTTCCTATGTCTGGCTCAATGACTTCCACAATACATGTTTCTCAGTTCACAGAGAATGACCCTAATGGGAACCCATTGCATGAGTGTTTCCTTCTAAACACTTTCACAATTCAATGACTGGGCAGCTTTGATACTTTTAAAACCATAAATTCCATCATAGCGACCAACAAGGAAACTCTTGTTTTTTTTTTTCACTTCTATTGGCATTCTGCATGATTCCTGTAGGGTGAGAAGCAGTCAGCCCTGTCTGGCTTTTGCCTGGTAGTCTAGCCTCTGATTTTTTTCATCTGCACAGTCATCTTATTGAGCAGGTATTCTTTCCTTGGGCTGTGGCTGGATGGGACTGCCTCTCACCAAAGATTATTTTGCTTCCCAGGATTTCAAAGAGCAAAAGGGACTTTGAGGAGTCTGGCTGCACTCCAAGTTTCGACCTGTTGTCTCATGGTGGGGGCTGAAGTTGTTTGCAATTTGCAGGAGGCTTTTGGGTTCTCTGACAGGAAGCATTGAACATTGCTTAAACTCCAGCTCAGTGCAGCTCATTCTGTCAGGTGAGCATTGATTTTTCTTTGCTTTTATGGGCAATCCACAGTGTCCTTCAACAGCTCTACTGGACATCATTTTCAGGCTTGCCATCATCAAAGATGACCTCTGAGACGTGGTCTCTACCTCATCTTCACCCATAAGAGGTCAGTCCAAGGTGTGAGAATATGGTTCAAACTTTGACTTGCCTTTTTCATGGTTCCTGCCTTTCTCAGAGAGCCCCTGCTAGGCATAGGATGATGGAGGTAGTGAGGTCAAGAGCCCAGACATCTTTGCTAAAAAATGCCTCTGGGGTCTCAGGTATGATGCTGTGACCCAAAGAACCATCAACAACACACCAGACAGACTATATGCCAATCACCATGGGACCCGATTCTTGCAGACACACATTCTCTTTTGGGAATGGATTTCAAAGGGCAGTTTTCAGTGACCACCTCAGAGTCTTGAAACACCTCATCCTCCATCAGGACACGACCACAGAGATGGTCCAAATGAGCCCTGAGGTCGAGGCTTTTATTGTCCTGCCATGGGTCTTCACAGGCAGCCTTTTTCTTGATACCAGGCCAGCTCCGACTGTACCATTTTCCTCTGCTTAGGCAGGCTGAACGCTGTTACAGCAAGACACATAAGCCTGTCTCAGGAATCCACATAAGCTAGTCTCAGGGCACCAGTCCTGAGTGTGAACTCTGTCTAGAGTCACAGTGAATGTCACTCTTGCCTAGCGACAAGTCCCCGCGGCTTTGTGGAGAAGACTCCCAAGGAGGAGACCTCCATGGAGGTTCATCGGCTGAGGTCTCTCACCTGTATACTCTGTGAGATCCACAGGATAGTCCCATAATCCTAGGATAGGGAGGACATGAGCCAGCCTGAAGAAATATCAAGAAGAGCCCCAGGAATAAGCTGCCAAATCCCTAAGGATCAAAAAACATCTGCATGTTGTCTAGATGTTGGAAGGGTGTCTTTTTGGAACTTGTCTTATCTGTGATATTTAGGTACAGCCCATCTCTTTTCCTTGGAGTTACTTTGTCTCAGATGGGGCTTCCTGCATAATCCTGCAGCCTGAGGAGCTGACAGGCTATGTGTTTTTGTGGGAGTGTTGCAAATGTTGGATGTCTGCCTGTGTGTGTGTTATTGTGTGTTTGTGTATCTGTGTGTGTGTGTGTGTGTGCCATTAAGTGGAGTCTGCTTAAAGGAATGTGGCTAAAGCACTTCAGTGTTGTTTTTTTTGTTTTTGTTTTTTTGAGTATATTAACCTTTCGGTGGCCTGTCTCTGTGGCTCTTTTGGGCTGTCGGGCTTGTGTTATTTATTTTTCTGTGAATCATGAATCCTCAGTGATTTTGGAGGCGGGCCAAGCCTGCCGGTGACCAAGGTATCTCCCCGTGCAATAAAAGCCACTCTTCTAGAAAGAAGAGGAGCACACCATACCAAAAAAACAGACATTTCCCGATGTTTCATTTTCCTGCAGCCAACCCAGGGAGAGAAACTAGCAGTCTGGTCCTCAGGGCCCCTATATTTACGTCGAATTCAGTTCCCAGCTGATCAGGTGCTATACATTGTGAGGGGACACTCCTCCCTCGTTTTGGGATTTCATCCTGGGACATAGAATATGAGCAGAAATAAGGTCAGATAACGGTGAGGATATAATCTGGTGACAAGGGGAAGGGGTCCCGCAACTTCACCTGCAAAAAGATAAAGACAAATGACACAGAAGGTGTTTCCAATTCTATGCCCGCATTCCCTTAATTGCACAAGCGGTCCACACCATAGCCAGGAGTTCAGGTGGCAGAACTCCTACGTGCAAGGAACATGTGGAGTGCAAATTGACGCCATCCTGGCAAACTCCTGATTTAAGGGCTTTCATACCTAGAGCCAAATGGCAGTGGAATGGATTGATGCTGGGTGGGATGTGGCCTCCATACTCCCCACTTCTTTTCCTGACTTCCATGTTCCTGGTCAGCCTAGGGTTTCCTGGGTCTGGCTAAATGACTTCCACACTAAACGTTTCCCTGTTGCTGGTGAATGACCCTCAGTGGAATCCACTGCATGAGCGTTTTCTTCCAAACACTGTCACGTTTTAATGACTAGACAGTTTTGATACTTTAAAACGATAAATTCCCATTTCAGCCACCAACAAGGAAACTCTTATTCTACCACTTCTATCAGAGGCCTGCATGATTCCTGTAGGAGGAGAAGAAGGCAGCTGTGTGTACATGTTACCGGGTAATCGAGGCTCTGTTTCATTAAATCTGCATGGCTCTCTCACTGTGGAGGGGCTCATTCATTGAGCTGTTGCTGGATGGGACTGCCTCTCACTACAGATTGTATAGCTTATCAGGGTTTCAGAGAGCAAAAGGGACTTCGAATAGGCTTACTGTGCTCCACATTTTGCTCTATGGTCACATTTTGGGGGCTGAAGTTGCTTGCACTTTACAGTAGGGTTTTGGGTCCCCTGACAGAAATCATTGAACATTGCTTGGACTCCAGCACAAGGCAGCTTGTTTCCTCAGGCAAGCCTTGTTTTTTTCTTGCTTTCATGGAAAATCCACAATGCCCCTTAACAGCACTGCTGGACACAATTTTCAGGCTTACTATCACCACAGATGGCCTCTGAGACACTGTGTCAACATCATCTGCACCAAGGAGAGACCAGTCTGAGGTGTGAGACAACTGCTCCACCTTGGGCTTTCCTCGGTCATGGTTCCTGACTTTTCCAGGGAGCCCCTGTGAGGCCCAGGGTGAAGGGAGGCCATGAGGTCAAGCTCGGGCATCTCTCACTGATGCCCACCTCTGGGCTTTCAGGTGTAATTCTATCACCCAAAGAACCCCAACAACACAACAGATTCTATTCCAATCTCTATGGGACCTAATTCTTACGCACAGCCTCTTTCAGGAATACAGCCAGAAGAGCAGTTTCCAGCGACCACCTCACAGTCCTGAAGTGCCTCCTCCTCCAGTGGGACCCAACTACGGAGATGACCCAAAGGGGCCCTGAGGTTGAGACTTTTAGAGTCTCACAGTGGGTTTTCATAGGCATCATTTTTCCTGATACCAAGGCGTCTCTGCCTGTAGCATTTTCCTCTGCTTAGTCAGGCTGAGAGCTCTGACATCTGGGCACCAGAGCCTGCCTCACGAATGTTCATGAGCTAAGCTCAGGGAACCATTCCTGATTTTGAACTCCAGAGGAGACCTCTGTGGAGGTGCGTTGGTGGTGCACTCTTTGCCTGTCTTCTCTGTGGGATCCACAGAATAATCTCATGATCCTATGAGATGGCAGATGTGAGCGAGCCTGAAGAAATGTCAAGCAGAGCCCTAGGAATAAACTGCAAAATCCCTAAGGATCCAAAAGCATCTGCAGGATTCCTCAGGCCTGCCTAGATGTTTTAGGGGTGTGTCTTTTTGAAACTTGCCCCTCGGATATTTTTAGGTAAAGCCCACCTGTGTTCCCTGGGATTGCTCTCTCCCAGGTAGGGCTTCCTGCAGAAACATGCAGCCTCAGAAGCTGTCAGGTTCTGTGTTCCTTTGGGAGTGCTGTGAGTGTAGGATTTCTCTCTGTGTGTGTGTGTGTGTGTGGCATTGTGTGTTTGTGTCTGTGTGCCTGCAAATGGAGTCTGCTTAAAAGAGTGTGGCTAACACACTTCAATCCTCTTTATTTGAGTCCCTCACCTTTTCTTTTGGTTGCTTGTCTGTTTGGCTCTGCTTGGGCTCTGGGGCTCCATGTTTTTTTATTTTTCTGTGGATCATGAATACGCAGTGTCTAAATCACCTTCCCCTGCAAAAAAACAAAACAAAACAAAACAAAACACTCTTCTAGAAAGAAGAGGAACACACCACACCAACACACCAAAAAGCAGACATCTCCCAGTGTTTCATTGTCCTGCGGTCAACCCAGCAAGGGACACTAGCAGTCCTGTCCGCAGGACCAATTGAATTTACCTTGAATTCGGTTTCTAGCTGAGCAGGTACTTCAGGTTAAAGGGGCACTCCTCAATTGTCTTGGGATTTCATCCTGGGACATAGAGTGTGAGCAGAAATAAGGTCAGATAGGGGTGAGAATACAATCTGGTGAGGAGTGGATGGGTCCTGCAATTTCAACTGCAAAAAAAATATGAAGACAGATGACACAGAAGGTGCTTCCAACCCCATCCCCCTATTCTGTTAATTGCACAAGCAGTCCAACCATGACCCGGCGTTCAGGTGGAAGTAATCCAACATGCAGGGAACATTTTGAGTGCAAATTGGGCCCATCCTGGCAAAGTCTGGATGTATGGTTTTCATACCCATAGCCAAATGGAACTGGAATGGGTTAATACTGGGAGGGGTGTGGCCTCCAAACTGGCCTCTTCTTTTCTTGACTTCCATGTTCCTCATTGGCCTAGGGTTTCCTGGGTCTCCACCCAATGACTTCCACAGTAAATTTTCCCAATTCTCGAGAACCACCCTCACGGGAATCCATTGCCTGAGTGTTTTCTTCTAAACCCTGTGAGGTTTTAATGACTGTGCCTCATTGATAATTTAATCCTGTAAATTGCCTTTACAGCTGCCAACAAGGAAACTCTTGTTCTTTCACTTCTTTCGGAAGGCTGCATGATTCCTGTAGGATGAGAAGTAGGCAGCCGTGTTTGGCTTTTGCCTGGTAATGTAGCCTCTGCTTCGTTTCATCTGCATGGTCTTCTCATTGCTGAGTGGATCTTTCATTGTGGTCTTGCTGAGTGGGACTGCCTATCACCACACATCTTTTGGATGCCAGTAATTTCAGGGAGCAAAACAGACTTTAGGTAGGCTGGCTACACTGCAGGTTGTGGGTGGTGGTCTCATTTTGGGGGCCAAGTTTGTTTGCACTTTGCCAGGGGCTTTAGGGTCTTCTGACAGAAATCTTTTAACATTGCTGTGTCTCCAGCACTAGTCAGCTCATTCTCTCAGGCGAGCTTTGATTTTTCTTTGCTTTCACTGGGGAGTCCACATCGCCCCTCAACAGTGCTACTGGACACCATTCCAGGCTTGCAATCTCCACAAACGGCCTCTGAGACACTGTCTCAACCTCATTTGCACCCGTGAGAGGTCAGTTCGAGGTGTGAGAACACTTCTTCAACTTCAACGTCCTTTTGTCATGGTTCCAGCCTTTCCCCAAGAGCCCCTGTGAGGGCAGGATGAAGGGAGGCAGTGAGATCAAGGGCCCGGCCATCTTCCACAGACACCCGCCTCTGGGGTCTCAGGTGTGATTCCATCACCCGAAGACCCCCCCAGAAACTCACCAGACTATATTCCAATTCCCATGGGACCTGATTCTTTCACACAGCCTCTTTCAGCCATGGAGTGAGAAAAGCAGTTTCCCGCGTCCTCCTCACAGTCTCAAAATGTGTCCTCCTTCAGCGAGACCAGACCACGGAGACGACCCGACGGAGCTCTGAGGTCGACGCTTTTAGTGTCCCACAGTGGGTTACTGCAGTCAGCCTTTTTTCCCATACCAGGCCCGCTCTGCCTGTACCATTTTCCTCTGGTTAGGCAGGCTGACAGCTCTGACAGCCGGGCGCCCAACCTTGCCTCGTGAATGCGCATGCGCTGGTCTCAGGGCACCGGACCTGAACTGTGAGCTCTGGCTGGTGTCTCAATGAATGCCACCTTTGCCTAGAGACAAGTCCCTGTGGCTTAGCGGAGAAGGAAACATCTGCGGAGGTGGGTCGGCCACAGACTTTCGCTTGTACTGTTTGTGGGATCCTCAGGATAATCTCATGAGGCTAGGAGAATGCTGATGTGAGCCAGCCTAAGGAAACCTCAAGCAGAGCCGCAGGAATTCACTACGAAATCTCTTAAGTGTCCAAAAGGATCTGCAGAATGCCTCAGGCCTACCTAGACGTTGCAGGGGTGAGTCTTTTTGAAAATCGTCCCACTGTGTTTTCTAGATACAGCCTGCATGAGTTCCCCAAGGTTACTCTCTCCCAGGTGAAGCTTCCTGCAGAACCACGCAGCCTCAGGAGATGCCGGCCTGTGTTTTTCTGTCGGAGTGTTGTAAGTTTTGGATGTCTGCATCTGTGTGTGGCTTTGTGTGTTTCCCTGTGGAAAAGACTGCTAGTGTCTCTCTCTGGGTTGGCTGCAGGACAATGGAACACTGGGAGACCTGTTTTATGGTGTGGTGTGCTCCTCTTCTTTCTAGAAAGGAAAAGTGTTTGTTGTTGTTCTGCTGGCAGAGGTGATTTGGACGCCAGCGGGTCATGGCACACCTACCAATTTGCTGCAGATTCACGATCCACAGAAAAATAAAGACAAGCCCCGCGGCCCAAGCAGAGCCACACAGACAGGACAACACTAGGTTGGGAGACAAAAAAAAAAAAAAATAGGGGGTGCTTAAGTGTGTTAGCCTCATTCCTTTAAACAGACTCCACTTACCGGCACATACGCACACGCACACACATACACATACACACAGTCAAACATCTAACACTTGCAAGTCTCCCAGAGAAACACACAGTCCGGCAGCTCCCAAGGATGCGTGGTTCTGCAGGAAGCCTCACCTGGGAGAGAGCAAACTCGCGGACCACAGGCGGGCTGTATCTAGAAATCACAGTGGGGCAAGTTTCAAAAAGACCCACCCCTACAAAGTCCACCCAGGCCTGAGGAACTCTGCAGATCCTTTTGGATTCTCAGGATTTCTCAATTTATTACTGGGGCTGTGCTTGAGGTTTCTTCAGGCTGGCTGACGTCTGCCCTCTCTTAGGATCATGGGACTATCTGGTGAATCCAACAGACAAGACGCAAAAGCCCACTGCCAACGCACCTCCACGGAGGTCTCCTTTGCCACAAAGCTGCAGGGACTTGTAGTTAGGCAACTGTGCCATTCGTTTTGACGCAAGCAAGGGCTCATAATCAGGACTGCTTCCTTGAGTCTAGCGCATGCGCATTCGTGAGGCAGGGAAGGCCTCCAGGCTAGCAGAACGGTCAGGCTGCCTAAGCACAGGAAAATGTACAGGCAGAGCCGGCCTGGTATTGAAATAAAGGATGCCTGCAAACACCCAGTGTGGGGCACCAAAATCCTCGACCTCAGGACCCCTTGGTCCATCTCCGTGGTCGGATCCCACTGGAGAAGGAGGCGTTTTGAGACCGTGAGGTGGTCGCTGGAAACTGCTCTTCTGACTTTATTCTCCAAAGAGGCTGTGTGCAAAAGTAGGGTCCCATGGGGATTGGAATATAGTCTGGTGTGTTTTTGAGGGTTCTCTGCGTGATGGAAACATGCCTGAGACCCCAGAGGTTGGTGCCAGTGAAAGATGGTCAGACTCTTGACCTCACTGCTGCCCTTCATCCTGAGCCTCATAGGAGCTCTCTGGGAAAGGCAAATACTACGACAAGGGAAGTCCAAGGTGGGGCCATATTCTCACACCTCGGACTGGCTTCTTGCGGGTGCAGATGAGGTTGAGAGAGTATCTTGGAGACGTGTGTGGTGGTGCCAAGTCTGAAAGTGTGTCCGGTAGTGTTGCTAAGGGGCACTGTGTATTCCCCTTGAAAGCAAAGAAAAATCAAGGCTCGACTGAAAGAGCTACCTTATGGTGGAATCCAAGCAATGTTCAAAGACTCTTGTCAGAGGACCCAAAAGCTTCCTGCAAAGTGCAAAAAAACCTCAGTCCCCACAAGGGGACAACAACCCACAACATGGAGCACAGCCAACCTACCGGAAGTCCCTTTTGCTCTCTGAAATTTCTGGCAGCTTAATGATCTCTGGGAGAGGCAGTTCCAAGCAGCAACAGCCCAGTGAAGGAGCCCCTCCACAATGAAAAGGCCATGCAAATGAAGTGAAAAAGGTGCCAGATTACGAGGCAAAAGCCGACACAGCTGCCTGCTTTTCATCCTGCAGAAATCATGCAGCCCTCTGTTAGAAGTGGGAGAACAAAAGTGTCCTTGCTGGTGGATGTAATGGAAATTTATGGTTTTAAAATTATCAAATCTGCCCAGTCATTAAAACTGACAGTGTTTAGAAGGAAACTCTCACACAGTGGATTCCCATCAGGATCATTCTCTATGAACTGGGAAAGGTTTACTGTGGAAGTCTTTAAGCCATAACCAGGAAACACTAGGCCTACAAGAAACATAGAAGTCAGGAAAAGAAGAGGCAACTGTGGAGGCCACATCTCAGCAAGCATCAATCCATTCCATTCCCATTTGGCTCTGGGTATGAAAGCTCTCAAATCGGGAGTGTACCAGGATGGCCTCAATTTGCACTCCAAATATTCCTTACATGTTGGAATACTCTCACCTGAACACCGGGCCATGGTGTGGACTGCTTGTGCAATTAATGGAATACAGGGATGGAGCCGGAAGCAACTTCTGTGACATCAGTCTTCAATCATTTTGCAGGTGAAGTTGCAGGACCCCATCCACCCTTCACCAGTCTGTATCTTCACCCCTTTCTGAACTTATTGTGTCTCACACTCTATGTCCCAGAATGAAATCCGAAGATGATGGAGAAGTGTCCCCTCATGATGTGAAACACCTGATCTCCTGGGAACCGAATTCAAGGTAAATTCAAGGGGCACTGCAGACAGGACTGTTAGTGTTTCTCCCTGGGTGGGCCACAGGACAATGAAGCACTGGGAGATGTCTGTTTTTTCATGTGGTAGGCTCCTCTTCTTTCTAGAAGAGTGGTTTTATTGTGCAGGAGGATGCAATTTGAAAGCTGGTGGGTTTCAGCCTGGCTCCCAGTTCACTGCAGATTCAGATCCACAGAAAAATAAAGAACATGGAGCCCTGCAGTCCAAGCAGAGCCACACAGACTGGCAACCAAAAGGTTTGGAGACTCATAAAAAGAAGAAGAAAAAGAAGAAGAAGAAGGAGAAGAGGAAGAAGAAGAAGAAGAAGAAGAAGAAGAAGAAGAAGAAGAAGAAGAAGAAGAAGAAGAAGAGGAAGAAGAAGAAGAAGAGGAGGAGGAAGAGGAAGAAGAAGAGGAAGAAGAAGGAGAAGGAGAGGAAGAAGAACAAGAAGAAGAAGAAGCAGTGCTGAAGTGCATTAGCCACATTCCTTTAAGCAGGCTCCACTTACAGGCAAACACACCCACACACATAAGCACTCACAAACACATAATGCCACACACACACACACACACACACACGCAGACATCCACACTCAAAATAATTCCAGAGAAATTCACAACCTGGCAGCTGCTGAGCCTGTGAGGTCTGCAGGAAGCCATACCAGGGAGAGAATAACCCCAGGGAACACAGGTGTGCTGTACCTAGAAATCATAGTGGAGCAAGTTTCAAAAACACTCACCCCTACAAAGACTAGGCAGGCCTGAGGAATCCCGCAGATAATTTTGGATCCTTAGAGATTTCATGGTTTATTCCTAAGACTGTGCTTGATGTTTTTTCAGGCTGCTTCATGCCTGCCCTCTCCTAGGATTATGGGAATATCCCACATATCCCACAGAGAAGACAGGTGAGAGTCCACCGCCGACTCACCGCCATGGAGGTCTCCTTCTCTGTCAAGCTTCAGAGGCTTGTCCCTAGGCAGCAGTGACATTTGTTTTGATGCTAGCCAGAGCTCACAATCAGGCCTGGTGCCCTAAGACTGGCACATGCATATTCGTGAGTCAGGCTCTGGTGCCAGGCTCTCAGAGCTATAAGCCTGCCTCAGCAGTGGAAAATGGTACAGACAGAATGAGCCTGGTATTGTAAAAATGGCTCCCTGTCAAAACCCCCTGCAAGATGCTAAAAGTCTTGAACTCAGGGACCCTTCATGCCATCTCCATGGTTGGGTCCTGCTGGAGAGAAGGCATTTCTACAGTGTGATGTGGTCACTGGAAACTGCACTTCTGACTCCATTCTTCAAAGAGGCTGTGTGCAAGAATCAGGTCCATGGGGATTGGAATATATTCTGTTGTGTTGTTGTGGGTTCTCTGAGTAACAGAATCATACCTGAGACCCCAGAGGCAGGTGTCAGTGACAGATGGCTGGACTCTTGCCCTCACTGCCTCCCTTCATCCTAAGCCTTGCAGGGGCTCTCTGGGAAAGGCAGGAATCATGACAAAGGGAAGTCCAAGGTGAAGCAGTGTTCTCATTCCTCAGACTGGCCTCTCATAGGTGCAGATGAGGTGGAGACAGTCTATCAGAGGCTGTCTGTGGTGATGGCAAGCCTGGAAATGGTGTCCAGTAGTGTCTCTGTGTGTCACTGTGGATTCCCCAAGAAAGCAAAGAAAAATAGAGGCTCACCTGAGAGAACGAGATGCCTTGTGCTGGAGTCCACACATTGTTCAATGACGCCTGTCAGAAGCCTCCTGCAAAGGGCAAACAACCTCAGCCCCCACTTTGAGACAATGACCCACAACCTGGAGTGCAGCCAGCCTACCCCAAGTCCCTTTGGCTCCCTGAAATCCCTGGCAGCCAAAAGATCTGGAGTGAGAGGCAATGCAATGCAGCAACAACCCAATGAAAGAGCCCCTCCACAATGAGAAAGGACTTGAAGATGAATTGAAACAGAGGCTAGATTACCAGGCAACACCAGACACAGCAGCCTGCTTCTCATCATACAGGAATCTTGCGGCCCTCTGAAAAAAGTGGGAGAATAGGAGTTTCCTTGTTTGTGGCTCTAACTGACATTTACAATTTTAAAAGTATCAAAGCTGGCCAGTCATTAAAACATGACAGTGTTTAGAAGGAAACACTCACACAATGGATTCAAATGAGTGTCATCCTCCATGAATTGGGAAGCCTCTATTGTGGTAGACAGACAGACCCAGGAAAACCTAGGCCAGTGGGGGAAATGGAAGTCAGGAGAAGAGGAGGCAAGTGTGAAGGCCACATCCCACCCAGCATCAATCCATCCCACACCCTTTTAGTTCTGGCTATGACAGCCCTGAAATCAGGAGTTTGCCAGGATGGCCAAGTATGTACTCCAAATGTTCCCTGCATGCAGAAGTACTCCCAGGCCATGACGTGGATGGCTTGTGCAATTAAGCAAATGTGGGGATGCTGTTGGAAGCATGCTCTGTGCCATCAGATCTTCACTGTTTTTGCAGGTGAAGGTGCAGGTCTGCATCCAAACCTCACCAGATTATATCCTCACCCCATCTGACCTTATTGCTGCTCACACTGTTTGTCCCAGAATAAAATCCCAAGATGATAGTGGAGTGCACCCTCATGACACGAAGCACCTGCTCTACTGCGAACCAAATTCATGGTAAATTCAAGGGGCCCTGCCATCAGGACTGCTAGTGTCTCTTCCTGGGTTGGCCATGGGACAATGAAAGACTGGGCAATGTTGCTTCTTGGGTGAGGTGTGCTCCTCTTCTTTTGAGAAGAGTGACTTTTTTTGCAGGTGCAGGAGATTTGGACCATAGCAGGTCACAGCCAGCCTCCCAAATCACTGCAGATTCTTGATCCACAGAAAAATAAAGAATACAGAGCCCCACAGCCCAGGCAGAACCACACAAACAAGCTACCAAAAGGTTGAGAGACAAAAAAAAGCACTGCAGTGTGTTAGCCTAATTTATTTAATTAGACTCCATTTAAAACACACACACACACACACACACACACAACACACAAAGCCACACACACATGCAGACATCCAAACTTACAACATTCTCACAGAAACTACAGGCCTACAAGTTCTGAGGCTGTGTGGTTCTGCAGGAATTCCAACCTGGGAGAGAACAACACCAAGTAACACAGGAGGGCTGTACCAAGAAATCATACAGGGCAAATTTCAAAAAGATTCACCCGTACAACATCTAGGCAGGTCTGAGGCATCCTGCAGATTCTTTTGGATCCTTAGGGATTTTGCGGTTTATTCCTGGGGCTCTGTTTGACCTTTCTTCATGATGTCTCACATATGCTCTCTCCAAGGATAATGGGACTATCCTGTGGATCCCACAGAGAAGACAGGTGAAAGTTCACTGCCGACTCACATACACAGAGATCGCCTTCTCCACCAAGCCTCAGGGACTTGTTGCTAGGCAATGTTGTCATTCATTGTGATGCTTTCCAGAGCTCACAGCTCTGGCCTGGTGCCAGGAGACTAGTGCATTTGCATTCTTGTCACAGGCTCAGCAGCCCAGCTGTCAGAGCTGTCATCATGCCTAGGCAGAGAAACATGGTACAGGCAGAGCTGGCCTGGTGTTGGGAAAATGGCTGCCTGAGATAATCCACTGAGAGACCCTGAAAGTCTCAACCATAAGTCTTCTTCAGGCCATCTTGTTGGTCAGGTTTCACTTGAAGGAGGAGGCATTTCAAGACTGTGAACTGGTCACTGGAAACTGCACTTCTGACTTCATCCCTGAAAGAGTGCAGAAATCCGGTCCCATGGTGATTGGAATATAGTCTGGTGAGTTGTTGAGGGGTCTCTGGTTCATGGAATCATACCTGAGACCCCAGAGGCAGGTGTCAACAAAACATGGCTGTGCCCTGGACGTCACTGCCTGCCTTCATCCTGGGCCTCCAGGTGCTCTCTGGGAAAGGCAGGAACCATGACAAAGGCAAGTCCACGGTGGAGCAGTGTTCTCACACCTCCAACTGGCCTCTCATGGGTGCAGATGAGGTTGAGACTGTCTCAGAGGCCATTTGTGGCAATTGTAATCCTGAAAAGGGTGTGCGGTAATGCTGTTTAGGGGCAATGTGTACCTTCCATGAAAGCAAAGGAAAATCAAGGCTTGGGTGAGAGAAACAACTGACTTGTGCTGAAGTCCAAGCAATACTGAAAGATTTCTTTCAGAGGACCCAGAAGCCACCTGCAAAGTGCAAACAACCTCAGTATGCAAAATGAGACCACAATCCACAACCTGGAGTGCAGCCAGCCTACCTGAAGTCTCCTTTGCTCCCTGAAGTCCCTGGCAGCTAAAAGATCTGTGGCGAGAGGCAGTCCCATACAGCAACAGCCCAATGAAACTCCCACTCCACAATGAGCAGTGGCATGCAGGTACAATAAAACAGAGCCTAGATTACCAGGCAAATGCCAGACATGGCTGCCTCCTTTTCATCCTACAGGAATCATGCAGCCCTCTGATAGAAGTGGGAGAACAAGGGTTTTCCTGTTGGTGGCTGTAATGGGAATTTACAGTTTTAAAACATTACAGCTGTCCAGTCATTAAAGCGTGACAATATTTAGAAGGAAACACTCACACAATGGATTCTCATTAGGGTCATCCTTGGTGAACTGGGATACGTTTAGTGTGGAAGACATTGAGCCAGACCTAGGCTCCAAGTACGAAAGCCCTCAAATTGGGAGTTTTCCAGGATGGCCCCAGTTTGCACTCCAAATATTCCCTGCATGTTGGAGTACTCCCACCTGAACACCAGGCCATGGTGTGGACTGCCTGTGCAGTTAAGAGAATGTGGGGATGCAGTCGGAAGTACTTCTGTGTAATCTGCCTTCACTTTTTCTCAGATTGCATGCACACCCCTAACTGACCTTACTGTTGCTCACACTGTGTCCCAGAATGAAATCTCAAGATGATAGAGGAGTGCCGCCTGATGATGTGAAGCTCCTACTCAGCTGAGAACTGAATTTGATGTAAACTCAATGGGCCCTGAGGATAGGAATGCTAGTATCCATCCCTGGGTTTGCCACAGGACAATGAAACACTAGATGTCTGTTCATGGGTGTGGTGTGCTCCTCTTCTTTCTGGAAAAGTGGCTTCTGTTGCAAGGGAAGGTGATTTGGACCCTGGCAGGTCTCAAGTCAATCTCCCAATTCACTATAAATTCATGATCCACAGAAGAATAAAAAACACAGGGCTCTACAGCCCAAGGAGCGCCACAGAGACAACCCACCAAAAGTTTGGGAGAATCAAACAAATGAAGGGCTGCAGTGCATTAGGCACATTTTTTTAAAGCCGACTCCAGTTACAGGCATACACATACAGACACACAGAAACACACACACACAAAACACACACACACACAGCCACTCACACAGGCAGATATCCAACAATTACAACACTACCACAGAAACGCACAGCCCGGTAGGTTCTGAGGCTGCCTGGTTCTGCAGACAGCCCCACCTCGGAGACAGCAACTTCGAGGAATACAGGTGGGCTGTACTTAGAAATAACAGTTGGGCAAGTTTCAAAAAGACTCACCCCTACAACGTCTAGGCAGGCCTGAGGCGTCCTGCAGATCCTTTTGGATTCTTAGGGATTTCGTGATTTATTCCTGGGGCTCTCCTTGAGGTTTCTTCAGGCTGGCTCATGTCTGCCTTCTCTTAGGATCATGGGACTATCCCGTGGGTCCTACAGCGAAGACAGGCGAGAGACCACCGCTATCGCACCCCCACGGAGGTCTCCTTCTCGGCCAAGCCACAGGGACTTGCGGCTAGGGAAAGGAGGCATTTATTGTGACGTTAACCAGAGCTCACAGCTCGGGCCCTGTGCCCTAAGACTAGCGCATGTGCATTCGCGATGGAGGCTCCCGCGCAAGGCTGTCAGAACTGTCAGCCTGTCTATGCAGAGGAAAATGGTACAGGCAGAGCCTGACTGGTATCGGGAAAAAGGCTGTCTGCGAAAACCCACTGAGAGACCCCGAAAGTCTCAAATTTAGGGCCCCTTCGTGTCATCTCCATGGTCCGGTCGCGCTGGAGGTCGAGCCGTTTCGCCACTCTGAGGTCATGGCTGAGAAATGCTCTTCTGACTCCATTATTGAAAGAGGTTGTGTGCAAGAATTGGGTCCATGGGGATTGGAATATAGTCTGGTGTATTGTTGAGGGTTCTTTGGGTGATAGAATCATACCTGAGACCCCAGAGGCGGGCGTCATCAAAATATGGCCAGGCTCTTGACCTCACTGCCTCCCTTCATCCTGGGTCGCACAGGGGCTCTCCGGGAAAGGCAGGAACCACGACAAAGGCAAGGCCAAGGTGAAGCAGTGTTCTCAAACCTCAGACTGGCATCTCATGGGTGCAGATGAGGTTGAGAAGGTGTCTCAGAGGCCGTCTGTGGTGACGGCAAGCCTGGAAAGGGTGTCCAGTGGTGCTGTCAAGGGCCACTGAGGATTTTCTATGAAAGCAAAGAGAAATTAAGGCTTGCCTGAGAGAATGATCTGCCTTGGGCTGGAGTCCAAGCAATGTTCAATGATTCCTGTCAGAGGACCCAATAGCCTCCTGCAAAGTGCAAATAACCTCAGCACCCACAGTGAGAGAATGACCCACAACCTGAAGTGCAGCCAGCCTACCCAAATTCCCTTTTGCTCTCTGCAATCCCTGTCAGCTAAATAATCTATGATAAGAGGCAGTCCCACCGAGCAACAGCCCAAAGAAAGAACACTTCCACAATGAGAAGGCCATGCAGATGAAATAAAACAGGGGCTGGCTAGATTACCAGGCAAAAGCAAGACACGGGTGCCTGCCTCTCATCCTACAGGAATCATGCAGCCATTTGATAGAAGTGAGAAAACAAGAGTGTCCTTGTTTGCGGCTGTAGTGAGAATTTATGGTTTTAAAAGTGTCAAAGCAGCCCAGTCATTAAAATGTGACAGTGTTAAGAAGAAAACACTGACACAATGGATTTCCAGGAGGCTCATTGTTTGTGAAGTGGGAAACGTTTAGTGTGGAAGTTTTTGAGCCAGAACCAGGAAACTCTAGGCCAATGAGGAGCATGGAAGTAAGGAAAAGAAGAGGCAAGTCTGGAGGCCACATCCCACCCAGCATCAATGCATTCCACTCCAATTTGGCTCTGGATATGAAAGCCCTCAGATAGGGAATTTGCCAGGATGGCCTCAATTTGCACTCCAACTGTTGCTTGCACATTGGAGCACTCCCACCTGAATACCGAACCCTGATGCTGACTGCTTGTGCAATTAAGGGAATGCAGGGATGGAGTTGGAAGCACCTTCTGTGTCATCTGTCTTCATTTCTTTGCAGGTGAAGTTGCAGGACTGTATCCACCCCTCACCAGGTTGTATCCTCACCTGTATGTTAATGTATTGCTGCTCACACTCTATGTCCCAGGATGAAGTCCCAAGATGATGGAGGACTGCCCCCTCAAGATGTGAAGCACCTGATCATCTGGGAACTGAATTCGAGGTAAATTCAAGGGACTCTGCAGACATCCAACACTCACAACACTCCCATGGAAACACACTGCCCGGCAGCTCATGAGGCTGTGTGGTTCTTCAGGAAGCCCTAAACCACTCCAGATTTCAATCTGTCCGCTCCATTGATCTTGCTTTTGTCAAGGTCTTCAGTGACTTCCACATTTCCAATTTTCCTAGGGAAAACAATGGGAAGAATTTTATAAAACACACACAGAAATAAAGCAGATTGTATTTGACTGGTTACAATTATACAGTTGTCTCATTTGATCTATCCCTTTGGAAAATCTTAATCATATAAGTTCCTTAACTGCTTCTGATTGGTTGATATACATTCTGTTTTTCTGTGATATAAACATTAGAAGAAGTAGCTCAAGTTAGTTTTGCTTATGTTTGCAAATCAAGCAAGATTGAAGTTACTTATGAGGCCTAACTTTGTTTTTCATCTAAGAGATTCTTCAGGCCCAGTCTCTATTTTAATTTGTTTCAGCATCAGTTGACCTGTTGTCCTCGATGTGTTTATTTTGTTTGTTTTGATTTTTACCTTTTTATTTTAATATAAAACTCAGATATGGAAAACACACAACACAAGTGTATGGTTTTATTTCTGCCCCACAGATATAAAGCAACAGAATATTGCCAACCAAACTAGTGTTCCAATGCAGATGTCTTGTCCAAATCACCATTCCCTTTAGGACTTTTCACAATACGGAGACATTTGTCTGTGTTATTAGGAAGCCACTCAGTGGCCAATGAAGAAATGAAAACCAAAGACAGTTAGACTAAGAAGAAATACATGATGAATCTAGGTCTCGAAGAAGGCAGGAGTGGAAAGAATCAGATAAATTCTACATCATTGACAAGGTTTAGTCTCAGAACAAGGAAATTTCTCTTACTGCAAGTAAGAGAAAAAAGATGACAAGACAATTTCGTTCAAACTGTCATTTAACAAACATTTATTAAGCTCCTATTAACTGGCAGTAGTGTAGAAAGCACTAGAGAAAGATTTTAACGAGGAAAATAAACTTTACTTGGGCTCTCCTGCTTGATGGACTTAATCACTTTGAAAAAGGAGGAGATGAGGTTGTGGTTCTCCGTAAAAGCTGTTTAGGGAATTCTAGAGTTGGACATTTGAAGAGTGAGAACACAATTTCAAAAAGCTACAGTAGAGAAAGCCCTACAGAATCAATACATTTTCTGCGCAGGACTCTGGATAGAGGCAAGCCTAGCATTTTGTTTTAAAAACTAACCTTGGAAGTCTTATATCAGACATCACAGTGAATCCAGTTGATTCTTATTTTTAAAATTGCACCTGCCATTGGAGTGATGCCAAAACACACATACCAAATTAAAGCACAAACACCAATAAAACACAACAGGAGCAGAATGCTGCAAACTCAATTGCTTATCAAAAAACTATTAGCTTTAAAATGTTAGCATGTCAGGAAACAATTTCCTTCTACTAACATCAGCTTTGAAGATCAGCGAATCAGAAATACATAGAATTAGAACAGGCAGTGAATTCAATAAAGTAGATCTTGCAGTAAAATAAACTTTGCTCCAGGCCCATGCTGTTGGGATTAGAAAGGCATCATCAGGCACATGTCTGCAGATCAGAGGTCTCAGCCAGTGATAATTCTGGTATTTACAGTCCACCTATTATAACTTGTCATCTTTTTAAATATCTTATTTGTTACAATGTTTAATTGTCTCTTTAAGAGTGCTGAACACTTTAGAAATAAACTAGGATGCCAGAACACTTTAGAAATAAACATATCTGAATAAGCTAGCCAGTGGGACTTCTTTTGTGTTTTCCTTTCTTTCAGCAGGATTTTTTTTTTTCTTTAAGTACTTTCCTTCTGTTCTCATAAGTTAATCTGCATTTGTGATTTTGGAATTTTGCAGAGTGGAATGTGATTGCTGAAGTCTTAATCAACATTCAGGCTGACAGAGAACAGTTGAACAAGCTATTATGTTTTGTGCAGAGAGATAGATTTAGTGTAAATGCTCTGGGCTCACTGAAAAGTTGGGAGAATAGGACTTTGAAACTAATGAGGGTGTCAAAGTTTGGTTTTAGATTCCTGTATAATTGAGAGAACTGCAAAGGTGACTTGGGGAAGAGTTATTTATAAGATCATTGAATGGAAGTTAAAAAGGACATTATCTTACTTTAAATATGATATGTTTTGTAATTATTAACTGAATCATAGAATTTGAATTGAATGAGATTTCATAAGGCAATCAGTCTAGTGATTTCCCAATACTGATTTCCAGACAGACATAAGACTGGGATAATATTTTCACTAATTCATGGCAAAATTTCAAAAATAAGATAACAATATAGACAGGTATTCAATGAAGCTAGGTTTATTATTTGATTTTAATCTTAATATTAAATTCTTTTTATTTTTAGTCCTAAACTACTCTTTCTTCTTTGAGATGACAGATGTACATGGTGGGATGTGTAAAGTGCTCTTGGTTAGATTAAATGAAACAATCATTGTTCTTTTGGAAATTGGAGTAGGGCTGATGTGAAGCTAGACGAGGAAGCAGGCAGCATTTGGTTTGAAGACCAAGATATTGTTGTGCCTGAGCTCTTTTCTTTTTCTATGGTACTCAATATCCTTATTTTTCTATGCAGTTTACAATGTCATTTTGTTCCCTACTCCGTTCTCTCCTAAATAGAAACCAGCTTTGAAAAAGTGTCAGCTTTTAGCCATTTATCCAACTCAAAGGCAAACTGAGAGTGAACTGTAGGTGCTAGAAACCACAATCCACTGCTCTCAATTTTATTTTCTCATGTACGTTAATCTCTCCCTCTCTACCAGCTCAGTATACATATACAACTGTGATCTAAAGTCTTATATTGCTTTCATAAATTAGAATTTTTCCCATTGTTTATCCCCCTGCCACCTACTCCTCATTTCTTTTCTCCACTAAACACACAGTACCCACTTTCCTCATTTCTTCCCACTCACTATTCAGTTCAGTTCAATTTGGTTTTGTTCTCATTTCACTGGAACTGCTTTTATCAAGAACAGCATCACCATTTGTACTATTAAAACTGCTGGTTACTTTACCATGTTCCTCTTACTCCAATTCTCGACATTATTCTGCACATTAGCAACCCTCTGTTCTTCAAACACAAAACTATGCCAAAATTGTCCTATTTTAGAGCCTTGGCAGCTGTTTTTTTCTTTTCTGCTTTTCAAATGGTTGATCTTTCTGATATATCAAATAAGACTTCCTTGGAGAAATCTTCACTTAGTACCCAAAACACAGTAGTTCTGTGTATTACACCAACCATCACTACTCTCTGTTACTCTCTTTCAGCATCCCCAAATTTCCTTCACATCATTTACAGGTGCCTGTGTCTTTTATTTTTTAACTGTCTCTCCCTGTACATCAAGGTTTATGAAGTCAGGGACCATTCATCCCATATTCATTGTTATACCTCCAGAACCCAGCACAGTGGTTGCTTCATAGTAGTTTTTAAATAAAGATTTGTTGAATAATTTGATGGATAGATGAATGCCAAGAATCCCACAATATCTATTTTTTACTAGCCTCAACTTAAAAACTCATGCTAAGACTTTTATACTTTACCTTTGCAATGATTCTCACATCTTTCTCTTTCTTCCAGTCCTTGCTTCCACTTTCCTTGCCCAGGCCACCATCATCATTAGTTTAACCATTTAATACAACTCATAACTCACCTCCTGTCTTCTCTTGCTGATCTTCATTTTGTCTTACAACCTTCCTGAAACTTTGATCTTATTTTCCTATGGAAAAGGAAACAAAATAAAAAACAAACTCCCTTTTGTGCAGACAGTTTCTTCTAAACTTTCTATCCTGGCATTTATGGTCCTTCAAGACCTGGTTTTAGCTGATACCAGCTGTAAGTAATCATAATATCCCATGAATTTGCCTAGCTATTTTTTTGTGTGTGTACTTCTCTTTTGAAATTTTGTGACTCAATCTTGTGTTATTACACCATTTAATAGAATGAGAACATGTTGAGGGCATATAACATGGTATGTTTTTCTAATCTCAGCACTTAACACAGTTTTTGATACACACAAGCTCTATACATATTTACTGAATAAATCATTGTGTGACCCTCTTCTTGAAGTTCTATGTTCAGTAACAAAGAGAATATAGAATATAAAAATGATTAATTGCAAACTCTATATAGTGTTTGGGTTTAACTAAAACATTGATTTCTGTACATTTTGTTTAAGGCAATGGATATGACTTATTCTCTGTGCTAATATTAAATATTCTTGTGCATCTGATGGCTGAAGTTTCCTGAGCCAAAAGAGGAAAAATCTTCTCCTTAGAAGTTCTTCGACTGAGAGGCCATCCAATCAATTAGAAGATCCTCGGCAAAAATGCTGTTGATGTATGTGGCCTTTTCCACAGGAAGATCTGCAAGATATGAAGAGAACAATAGCCTCAGGCAGTACACTCAGCAGATCAGACTGTAAAATGTGAAAAAACCCACTCTGAACATTTCTAGCATACGCTGGCTCCCTGCAGGTCCTGATATTGACCCCGAAGCATGCTGCTTAGACTTCCATTGCAGATGAAATAAGTGGCCAAACATGTATGCATGTGTATGTATGCATGTATTTTTATACACACACACACACACATATACACATATGAGACAGAGCCTCCCTTTGTTTCCCAGACTGGACTGGATTGCAGCTCAATCTCTGTGCACTGGAACCTCAACCTCCTGAGCTCAAGTGATCCTCCTGAGAAATTCTCTAGCTTTATCGTCCTGAGTAACTGAGACCACAGGCACACACCACCAGGCCTGGATAATATTTTGTATTTTTTTGTAGAGACAGGGTTTCACCATAGTTTCAAGCTGGTCTGGAACACCTCACTTCAAGTGATCCACCCACCTCAGCCTTGAAAAATGATGGGATTACAGGTGTGAGCCACTGCACCCTACCACACATATTTCTAAATATTTTAAAATATTAATTTTGGCTGAGTGTGGTGTCTCACATTTGTAATTCCAGCCAAGGTGGGTGGATCATGAAGTCTGGATTTCCAGACCAGCCTGGTCAGTGCAGTGAAACCCTGTCTCTACTGAAAAATACAGAAATTAGCTAGGCAGGGTGGCGGGTGTCTGTAATCTGAGCTACTAGGGAGGCTGAGGCAGGATAATTGCTTGAACCTGGGAGACAGAGGTTGCAGTGAGCCGAGACTGTGCCAATGCATGCCAGCCTTGGTGACAGAGCTAGACTCCATTTCAAAAAAAATTAATTTTTACTTGTATCATGCTGCATGAGAACAGTGCAATATAATTAAGGGCAGATGAATAGATAGGAACTTACTTTCATGGATTATTGTTCTTAACCTAGTAGTTTTCAATTTTGAATGCATATTAATGTTACCTGTCAAGCCTTCAAAAGTTCAGATGTCCAGGATCCATTGATCGCCATACATTCTGATTTAATTGGTCTGGGATAGATCTCAGATGTGGTGTGCTTTTTGTAAACTCCCCCAGTAAATCTAAGTTTTTTCTATGATTGAGAAGCATTTATACTCATTGAAGGCTGCCATTCTGCTGTAAGTTACTAAGGAATCAAATAATTGATGTAGTTGTTGAGGGGCTTTTTGTTTCATTCTAACATTGATTTTTCTTTTATGAAGCTGTAAGCTTGAGGTTTGAGCACTCCACATTCAACATCTACAGTGAATGCTAGTGAAACCTTACAGTCAGAACGTTTAATAGTATTCCACTAGGTACTAGCTGTTCCAGTTGTATTTGTTAACAGTTAGAAGATGGTGGACATGATGTCCATAATTTTAATCAATCATGGTCTTGTCTCTGAGTAAACAAAGTGCGTGACTGATATTTGTGATACTTCATGCTTTATCCCAGGCTATCTTCTTATCTTCTATTTTTTCTTTTTCTTTTTGAGGTGGAGTTTCACTCTCGTTGCCCAGGCTGTAGTGCAATGGCGTGTTGGCAGCTCACTGCAACTTCCGCCTCCCAGGTTCAAACAATTCTCCTGTCTCAGCCTCCTGAGTAGCTGGGGTTGCAGGCACCTGCCACCATGCCTGGCTGCTTTTTCTGTTTTTAGTAGTGAGGGGGTTTTGCCATTTGGGCCAGGTAGATCTCGAACTTCTGACCTCAGGTGATCCACCTGCCTGGGCCTCCCAAAGTGTAGTATTACAGATGCGAGCCACAGGGCCCAGCCTTCTATTTTCATCTTATACTATGACTGGTTAATCTTCCAGCTTATGCACCTTGAATTATGTTTTAGTCACGTTGATTCCAATAATGCACAAGCTTTTGTGTCTCCGGGTGCTTGCACATGCTGTTTCCTCTGTTTGGACTCCCCTTCCTTTCTTGTCTGCCTAAAACATTCCTACTGACTCTCCTATATCAAGAGCTCTTGATGATGCACATTCTGTATTAGTAAGTAAAATATATGTGTATTTTTGTTATGTAAATTTTTATTGAGTCATCATAAATTTTGTTACATCCTTAAAAAGGGTCTGTGACCCCATAAATATTAAGATTCATTTGTTTCTGCCTTTAGTCAAATGTGACACAATGAAAGGATACTCTGAGACCTCCTTGTTTTCAACTGCCCAAAACAAGTTATCTGTCACAGATATTCTGTCCTCTTTCTCAGTTTTTATGGCACTTTACATATCCCTCTTTTTTTCTTTTTTCTTTTTTTTTTTTTTGAGATGGAATCTCACCGTGTCACCCAGGCTGTAATACAGTGGCGTGATCTTGGCTCACTGCAACCTCTGCCTCCCAGATTCAAGTGATTCTCCTGCCTCAGCCTCCCAAGTAGCTGGGACTACAAGCATGTGACACCACACCTGGCTAACTTTTTGTATTTTTACAACAGACAGGGTTTTACTGTGTTAGCCAGGATGGCCTTGATCTCCTAATTGCATGATACCCCCACCTTGTCCTCCCAAAGTGCAGGGATTACAGTTGTGAACCACCATGTCCATCGTACATATCTCTCTTTGTACATCATTTTTATTTGTCTCCCTTTGGACTGAAGGCAGAAACAAGGTCTTATTCACATTTGATCCCAGAACTTAGCACAAATAGATCATTTTAGCTGGGAGAATGTTGACGCTTAAGTCAACTTGCCTGGAATTTAAAGAGTTTCACTCTCGTTGCCCAGGTTATAATCGGGCTATTGTGGAATATTGCTGAGTTCATCACTCAGTTTATTTGTCTCTACTTTTTTTCTAGAGCCATGCCCACAAACAGACTTTTTGACCTATTGCATGGCCCAGCCTCGAGACAATGTTACTCCTTTGTCTCGGTACAGCATATAGAGAAAATTATGGCATATTGCTGAGACCAGCACCCTAACAATGTCATTTCAGAGCAGCACATTATTTCATCTATCATGCCTGCCCCATAGTCATAGAACTTTTTTAAACATATTCTGGGCTTATTGTGTGTGTTTTGACTCTCATCCCTTGGCTGGGATGGTTTCATATTGCTGAGTCCAGCACCCAGTTAATGTGACTCTAATTCTTATACCATGCCTAGGAATTAGTGATATGCTACTTAGCACAGCAGCTAAACAATCTTACCTGCCAACCTAGTTTTTGCCCACAAAAGGGACTATGATATACACTTTACTTCAGTTTACAGGCATGATAGTAAAACTTATGTTGGGTTTCAGACAATATCATTTATTTTTCCTTTCATCGCTAGGCTTAGGGCAATAGTTAAGGTCCTGAGTTGCTATTTGTACCAAACACACCGCGCCTTACAATACTAACTCATAATATATTATCTCCTAGTATGGCACAGAGAGTTTTAAGCCAGGACCCATCAAAAAGTTCATATTGGGATTCTCTCAATTCCACACCCAGGTAAAAGTGAATGTTGTTATCATACCACATATGCAAATCCCACTGTTAGGGTCCTAAGTCTAACAAGAGAATAAAGTACAAAGTTGGAATTGTGAATTTCATATGTGGATCTGGCCACAGGCTGGATGGTGACTCATTTCTGGATTCAGCTCACAGACATCATAATGTGTCTCATTCCTGATCCCAGCCTACAGAAGAGACCATTATACCTGGGTTATGTTAGTTTGTGTGACTGTGAATCTATATGAACATATAGGCCTCAGAGTGGTTTACAACTCTCACGCATGCTATATAAAGCCTTCAAATGTTGTAGAGTGTCATGCAACAGCCCAGGAAACATGTGAGATTGTGACTGTCATATACACACTTCGGTTCCTGTTAATGGTGTCACCCTCAAAGACCAAAAGATTTGGCATATTTTTAGGCCTAGTATGAGATGTTGAGACTTTTTGCTTAAATACCTTCCCAGGGGTACATTGTGACATATTGCTGAGTTAGAATAATTATATGCCTCTCCTGCCTGTACCCTGCCTGGGATATTATCACATATCTCTGGGCACATAAGCTGGATTACTTGTCTCTCCTGCCTGTGCCCTGCCCTGCAGGATATTGTGAAATATTGTTTGGCCAAACCTTTATGTCATGTGACTCTCCTCCTGGCCAGGGTCCTGCTCACTAAAAAACATGTGACATGCTGTTTATTGCAAAACCTAGATGATATGGCTGTCTTTCATATTCCAGACTCAGCCAAAAGATACATTATTACATACTACAGAGCCCAGAACCTAGGTGGAGTAACTCTCATTTTATACTTATTCCCTGTCTATAGCAGACTTGGTGGCATATTATTTGAGGCTGTACCCAGGTTGTGTGATTTTTCTGACTAGGCCTATCCTACAAATGAGATTATACTGTATCACTGGCTCAGCACCTAGATAATATGACTCCCCTGCCTTGTCCCTGCTCACAGGTGAAATTGTGACATATACAAGGGTTAAGCACACATACACAACAATAACTCTCATAACTGGACCAACCCAGTAGAAATATTTTAACACTCTGGGTTACGCACACATGCACAACAACTTTCATACCTGGACCCAGCCAGTAGTGATATTTTGACTCTCATAGCCAGTCTCAGGTCCTTGGGTAAAGCCCTGGAATTTTTACTAGTATAAAGTTCATGAAGAATTATAATACTCAGGTATATCATGAAAAACCTTAAAAACACATGAAAAAATTCTAAGCAAGAATACTATATCCAGCAATAGTATCCTTCAAAATAATAATAAAAAAACTAACTACATCATGATCTATATCACGATCTAACTATGGCTTCAAGAGACTCACTTCAGAGCTAATTAAAAAAAATAAACTGAAAATGCCAGGATGAAAAATAAATTCCATGCAAGGATTAACAAAATGAAATAAGAAAAGGTTACAATTTATTAAGTTGACAACTGTCATATTTAATAAAATTTACTTTTAGTCAAATTTTACAAGAGACACAGTAGGACATTCAATTATAATAAAAAGGTTCATTCACTGAGAACCTATAAATATATTACTGTTTTCCCAAACACATGAAGCAAACATTGACAGAATTGATGCCAAAATAGACAGTAATATAATAATGGATGCATACGTCAATATCTCAATTTCAGTAAAAAATAAACAAGGCAGAATATTAATAAGGAAACAATAATTGAAGGCACTATACAATAACTGCACTTAATAAATGTATACAGACAACAGAATACACATCCTTTTCAATAGCTCATAAAAAAACATTTTCCTACACGGACCATCTGTGACACCACAAAAGAAGCCTTAACAATTTTTTAATTGGAATTTTACAATTATTTACAGCCCAAATGGAATGAAGCTAGAAATCAGTAAAAGAAGAAAAGCTGAACAATTTAAAGAATAAAATATTAAAATACACAGTTTTTCTTTCTTTTTTTAAATTTCTTTATTGATGGAGTATCACTCTGTCACTAGGTTGGAGTGCAGTGGCACAATCTCAGTTCACTGCAGCCTCCAGTTTCTGGGGACAAAGCATTCTTCTGCTTCAGTCTCCCAAGTAGTTGGAACTACAGGCAGGAAAAACCACACCCAGCGAATTTTCTGTATTTTAGTACAGATGTGGTTTTACCATTTTGCCCAGAATTGTCTTAATCTCCTGATTTCTCCATGCATCATCCTCAGACTCTCAAAATGCTGGGATTACAGTCATGAGCCACCATGCTCAGCCAACAACACACTTTTGAGTAGGCTTTTTTTCAAGGGTTGGAAGAAATAATTTTGTGAAGATGTCCATGTGCTTAAAGTGATCCAATGCTCAACATATCGCTTTTTAATTTTAATTATATTTTTCAAAAATAGAAAAAAATAAAAGGATCTCAAGGTACTATGAAAAGTGTGACAATCTTGAAAAATGAGAAAAATATTGGAAGCCTTACACTTAACAATTTTCACACACACACACACACAATCCTACAGTAACCAAAGCACTTTGGTAGGGTTGTAAAGGTAGAACACCAAAGTAATGAAACAGAATGCCGCACAGAAATAAACCCTTGAGTGCAGAAGGGAGACATACCATCTAGGTTTTCATTCAATCATATGTCACAATTCCTTTGGTGAACAGTTCCCAGGCAGGGGAGGTGAATTCCATTACCTAGATGCTAGTTTCAGTGCTATCTCAAAATGTCCTCACACCTGTAATCCCAGCATTTGGGAGGCTGAGGCAGGTAGATCATAAGGTCTAGAGTTCAAGAACCATATGGCCAAGATGGTGAAACCCCATCTCTACTAAAATCACAAAAAATAAGCCAAGTGCGGTGGCAGCCTCCTGTAATCCCAGCTAATTGGGAGCCTTGGGCAGGAGAATCCCTTGAATTCATAGGACAGAGGCTGCAGTGAGCTGAGATCGCGCCACAGCACTCCAGCCTGGGTGACAGAGTGAGACTGTCTGAGGCCTACGTGATCATATGGACTCACAATCTTACATATTGTCCTAAACTTACACTTGGATTCAGCCAATAGGAGATATTTGGCTTTCATCACTAGGCATAGGGCAATAGGTAAGGTCCTTCGTTACATATTTGTAGAAAGCTCACAGAACTTTACAACACTAACTCATAATGTATAAGTTCCTTGATTGGTACAGAGAGTTTCATGACAGGGACCAGCAAAAAGTTCAGATTGGGACTTTCAATTACATTCCCAGGTGAAAGCAAATGTTGTCCAAAGCTTTGGACATGTCCATCCCACATGTCCAAAGCCCACTTTTAACATCCTGAATCTAACAAGTGAATACAGTACAAAGTTAGCATTTTGACCTTCATATGTGGATCTGGCCACAAGTGGGATGATGACTCATTTATGTGTCCAGCTCATAGGCATGATAATGGGTCCCATACCTAAAACCAGCCTACATAAAAGATGTGTACTATTATACCGGGGTTTAGGGAAATACATAAGATCATGAATCTCTATGAGCCTGTAGGCTTCAGAGTGGTGTCCAACCCTGATGCATGCTGTATAAAGCCTTCAAGTGTTTTAGAGTGTCATACAATAGCCCCCAAAACACATGAGACTGTGACTCTTATATATACATGTAGCTCAATTTAATGGTGTCACCCACAAAGAGAAAAATATTTGGCCTATTACTAGGCCTAGTACCCAGGTGTTGAGAGTTTTTGGTTAATTTTTTTTTTCCCATGGGTGCATTTTGACATATTGCAGGGTTAGAATCATAATCATGTTACTTTTGCCTGGACCCTGCAAACAGGGGATATTATCACTTATCTCTGAGTGTATGAGATAGGTGAGTTATCTCTCCTGCCTGTACCTGCCCCCAGAGAACATAGTGAAATATTGTTTGTCCAAACATCTTGGTCATGTGACTCTCCTCTCCTTCCTGGGTCCTGCTCACCACAGATGTGGTGACATAGCACTGATTGTAAAACCTAGCTTATGTGACTCTCCTTCATATCCTAGACTGTGCCAAGAGATGGAATTATTGCATATTGCAGAGCTCAACATCTAGATGATTAGGCTCTTCTGACTAGGTGCAGCCTACAAATGAGATTTTATTGTGTCACTGGCTCAGCACCCAGGTTATATGATTCTCTTACCTTATCTCAGCTCACAGGTGAAACTGTTACATACACCTGGGTTAAGCACACATGCTCAATAATAACTCTCTTTTCTGGACCCAGCCAGTAGAGACATTATGACTCTCATAGCCAGTCCCACTGCCATGGGTAAAGTCCTGGGTTTTTCACTTCAGTAAAGTTCACAAAGGATTATAATGCTCTGGTATGTCATATAAAGCTTTATTGGTACAGAGTGTCATACTGGAGAACAGCAAGCAGATGAGAATGTGACCCTTGTATGCACACCTAGCTGATGCGATTCTCATTCTCACACATAAACAGGACCTAGGAATGTGATACTAAATCTCATACATAAAAAGCAGTCAAAGGTTGACATAATTACTCTAATACATGGGTCTGATTCACAGGTGGTTTGGTAACATTTGAAACATGATTCACACACTTGCGATGCTGTGACTCTCCTACTGGATCACAATATTCAAGTAGGATTGAGGTTCTTATACATGATCTCGCCCATGGTTGGGATTGTGTCTTCCCTACTTCGACCTAACCCATAGAAAGAGTTAACTTAAATACACAAAACCAGGATTCATGTGGGATAAAAAAAACATTTCTGAAAGTTTCTGAGAGTGTGATTGGCACAAGTAAATTTGCCCAGCATATGAATAATTTGACTATCTCTTCTAGGTCCAGGCCACAGATGAAATTGTGCCATACCTGGAACAAGCACTAAACCAAGTATAACACCTTCCTTGGCTATGCCTACAAAATGGCACTTTTATATATCCCTGGGACCATCACCCCGATGAGGTGAATTATCCCCCTGAAACCTGCCTACAAAGAGAATTGGGTCTTATATCTAGATCCATCATGTAAGTGATGTGACAATCTTATACTGCCTTGGCCAAGAACTCTCAGTGCATTGTGACTCATAACTGGGCCCTGCACCTGGGTGATGTGATTCTACTTCTTGGGTTCTGCCAGCAGAAAGCATTGTAACGCATCACTTGGCTCAACACCTAGGTTATGTTTTTCTGCTTCAGCCTGTGCCTTGATTACAGGGAGATTGTGCCATATTGTTGGGTCCAGCACCAATGTGCGGTCCTTCTCCAGTTTTGATACTGCACAGAACAGACACTGTGACATATGTCTAGGTCAGTTGCCTACGTGAAGTGAGTCTCCTCCTTTTCCAAAGTCCTGCCCACAGAGGAGTTTTTGATATGTCACTGAAACCAGCATCCAGGCGATGTGAATTTTCTATAAGGGGCTTCCCACAAGGGGTATTATGACATCTCGCAGGACCCACACCCAAGTAGGTGATGTGACTTTCTTGCCTTCTCTGTGTCCACAGGTGATATTGTGCCATATATCTGAAACCATAACAAAAGCCTTATAACAATGTATATACGTGGAGCCAGAACATGTGCAAGATCATGACTTTCATTTTTAAACCTCTCCACAATTATAATTGTGTACACATACCTTTGACCAGCTCCAGAATTATTTGATAATTTTGCCAGGTATAGCCAAAAATGAGATTTTACAAATACATGGGCCAAGAACCTTGGTGATTTGACTGTGTTATTTTAACAAGGTCCTCAGGGGGGATTGTAATATAATTCCGGACCAGCCATGTAGGTTACGTGACTCTCCTCAACTGCCTGTAATCTGCTTCCTTTGGTAATTGTAGCATTTCTAAACACTGCATACAAATGGCATGACTCCTGGCTGGGCCCTGTTAACAGGAGGCATTCTGGCATATTTTGGGGCCCACCATTTAGGTGAACACTGTGCCACAGAACTGGACCTAGCACACAAGTTTTGTGACATTTCTGACAAAACACCTAGGCAAGGTTCAAAGGAATGATAATGACTGTCATATGGGGATTCAGCTAATAGAGCTTATTTTGATTCTTATAACCAAGTTTAGGTACATGCATGATGTCCTGAATAATGTTCTTATACAAATGTCACAAAAGATTACAACATTCACTCGTATTTTATAGTCTTTGGGTTATACAGACAGAGTCAAAGCAGGGCTCAGAACACAGGTGAAATTGTGAGTCTTGTATGCACACCCAGCTGACAGTAAAGACTGTCAGCACCTCACATGGATAAAGCAAAATATCACACATGAAAACAGGATATGTGCGGTATTGTAAATCTCACCTTTGCAATTATCTAACACTGTGATTGTGGTATAAATACTTGCCAAGAACCTGTATAATTTGACTTTCCATACTTATTCCAGCCCAAATATGGGATTGTGATATCTAGCTAGGCCAACCTCAAGGTAATGTGTCTCTCCTGCCTGGGCCATTCTCTAAGTAAGGATTGTGACATACAACTGTATCTAGCACCCAGGCAATGTTATAGTCTTGCCTGGACCATGCCCACCAAAATTATTGTGTCATATTTCTGTGTCCCCTTCATAGGTGATGTAACTCTGCTTTCTGGGGTGGGCCATGCAGAAAGGAAGGATAGTGACATATTTCAAGGCCAGGTACTCCATTGAATGTATTATTTTGCTAGAGCCCTGTTCAAAGGAGGTCATTGTGACTTATATCTGGCCCTGTCACCTGGGTTGTATGGCTCTCCTGCTTGGGCCTTTCCAACCTGGAGTAACATATTTCTAGGCCAGGCACACAGTTGACAGTACTCTTTTGCCAGGGCTATGCTTCATAGAGGACATTGTGACATATATTGGGGCCTATCTTCTAGGTGAAGTGACTGCCTCCTTGGTCCCTACCCAAATAAAGCACTGTGGAATAAGCAGAAAGCCTATACCTAGATGATGTAAATTTCTTTGCTCAGTGTTGTCCCAAGAGAGCCTTGTGACATATCCCAGGACCCATCACTCAAGTGATATGGTTCCTCTACCTGGTTTCTGCCCATGTGTTACATTGTGACATATTTCTGGGGAAGCACCTAGGTGATATGACTCTCCTCATCTGCCCGAACCTTGCCTACTGGAGACATTGGGACATATCTCTGAGCCCATGACCTAAGTGATGTGATGCTCTTTGTCTGCTTGGGCCTTCACAGCAGGAGGATTTTTACACATTGCTGAGCCCAGGATTCAGGATATGTGACTCACCTCTTTTTTTTGATCCATGCCCACAAAATAAGTATTTTGTCTTATTGCATGGCCCAGCACTCAGATGATGTTTCTCTTCTGCCTGGGTTCTGCATAAAGATAAATTTATGGCATACTGCATATTGCTGGGCTCAGCACCCTTATGATGTGTCTCTCCTGCCTGTACTGGAGCCACTGAAGGTTTTTTGACATATCTTGGGCCCATTCTATACGTGTTTTGGCTCTCATAACTTGGCTGGATTTTTTTCTGCATGTGGGATGGTGTCATATCGCTGGGTCCAGCACCCAGTTAATGGGCCCAACTTCCTATACCCTGCCTAGAGAAGGCATTGTGACACAGCATCACATGTGACACATGTGACAGAGCATCTGTGTGATGCTACTCTCCTGCCTAGTTTTATGCCTATAAATGGGATTATGACATACACCTTGCTTCATTTCTCAGGCATGATGATCAAACTTATATTTGGATTCAGCCAATAGGAGATATTTCACCTCTCATTGCTAAGCTGAGTGTACCTATTGGTAAACTCTTGGGTTGCCTATTTGTTCCAAGCTGACAGAAGCTTGCATAACTCTTTGTTGATAAAGAGTTTCATAACACGACCCTGCAAAAAGTTTAGATTGGGACTCTCAGTTATGAACCCAGGTGAAATTAAAAGTTTTCACCATCCCACATTTCCAGTGCCCACTTTTGAGGTCCTGAGGGTAACAAGGAAATACAGCAGAGTCAGAATTGTGACTTTTATGTGTTGATCTGGCCACATGTGGAATGACAACTCATTTCTGGACCCAGACATAATAATGGGTCTTCCCCCTTAACCCTGCCTATAGGAGAGATGTTGACTAACCAGGGTTTAGGACAATATGTAAGATTGTGTGTCCATATGAGCACGTAGGCCTCAAAGAGTCTCACTCTGTCACCCAGGCTGGAGTGCAGTGGCACAGTCTCAGCTCACTGCAACCTCTGCCTTATGAGTTCAAGAGATTCTCCTGCCTAAACCTCCCAATTAGCTGGGATTACAGGAGCCTGCCACTGCACTCGGCTAATTTTTTTTTTGTATTTTTAGTAGAGACAGGGTTTCACTGTCTTGGCCAGGTGAGTCTTGAACTCTTGACCTTATAATCTATCTGCCTCAGCCTCCTAAATTCCTGGGATTGCAGGTGTGAGCCCCCATGTCCTTCCCATTCATGCAGGTTTTATAAAGCTCTTGGTTGTTGTAGGGAGTGTCATACACTGACCCAGCTCACATGTGAGATTGTGACTCTAATATACACTGTCTGCTAAAAGTTAAAGGTGTCAGCCTCAAAAATGTTGAGATTGTGTCATGTCACTGGGCCTAGTATCCAGGTGTTGTGAGATTTGGGCTCTATTTTTTTCCCATGGCTGCATTATTACATATCTCTGGGTCAGAATAATAATAATGTGACTCTGCTGCCTGGGCCATGTCAACAGGGGATATTATCATATATCTCTGGGCCTATCAGCTAGGTGATATGTCTCTGCAGCCTGTGTCCTGCCCCCAAGAACATTTTAAAATATCGCTGAAACTAGCATCTAGGTAATGTTATTCTCCTCCCCTGCCTGGTACTGTTCACCAAAGGAATTGTGATATACGATTGATTGCAAAACCTAGATGGTATGTCTCCCTTCTGCACTCAAGGGTTTATTTCTGTGCTGCATTCTGTTTCATTACTTTGGTGTTCTACCTTTACAACCCTACCAAAGCGCTTTGGTTATTGTAGGATTTTGCATGTGTGTGAAAATTGTTAAGTGTAAGGCTTCCAATATTTTTCTTATTTTTCAAGATTGTCAGGCTTTTCATAGTCCCTTGAGATCTTTTATTTTTTTCCATTATTGAAAAATATAATTAAAATTAAAAAGGGATATGTTGAGCATTGGGTCACTTTAAGCACATGGACATCTTCACAATATTATTTCTTCCAACCATTGAAAAAAAGTCTACTCAAAAGTGTGTTGTTGGCTGAGCATGGTGGCTCATGACTGTAATCCCAGCACTTTGAGAGTCCGAGGATGATGCAAGGAGAAATCAGGAGATAGAGAAAATTCTGGGCAAAATGAAAAAAATACATCTCTACTAAAATACAGAAAATTAGCTGGGTGTGGTGGTACATGCCTGTAGTTCCAGTAACTTGGGACACTGAAGAAGAAGGATCCTTTGTCCCCGGAAACTGGAAGTTGCAGTGAACTGAGATTGTGCCACTGCACTCCAACCTAGTAACAGAGTGATACTCCATCAAAAAAGAAATTAAAAAAAGAAAAAAAAACTGTATTTTAATATTTTATTCTTTAAATTGTTCAGCTTTTCCTCTTTTACTGATTTCTAGTTTCATTCCATTTGGTCTGTAAATAACTGTAAAATTTCGATTAAAAAATTGTTAAGGCTTCTTTTGTGGTGTCACAGATGGTCCGTGTAGGAAAATGTTTTATGAGCTATTGAAAAGGATGTGTATTCTGTTGTCTGTATACATTTATTAAGTGCAGTTATTTTACAGTGCCTTCAATTATTGTTTCCTTATTAATATTCTGCCTTGTTTATTTTTTACTGAAAGTGAGATATTGATGTATGCATCCATTATTATATTACTATTTTGGCATCAATTCTGTCAATGTTTGCTTCATGTGTTTGGGAAAACAGTAATATATGTATAGGCTCTCAGTGAATGAACCTTTTTATTATAATTGAATGTCCTGCTGTGTCTCTTGTAAAATTTGACTAAAAGTAAATTTTATTAAATATGACAGTTGTCAACTTAATAAATTGTAGCCTTTTCTCATTTCATTTTGTTAATGCTTGCATGGAATTTATTTTTCATCCTAGCATTTTCAGTTTCTTTTTTTTTATTAGCTCTGAAGTGAGTCTCTTGAAGCCATGTTGTGATTAAATCTTGACATAGATCATAATGTAGTTAGATTTTTTTTATTATTATTTTGAAGGATACAATAGCTGGATACAGTGTTTTGCTTAGACTTTTTTTTAAATGTGTTTTAACTATGTCAATCTCTTCTCTTTTTGCCTGAAATATTTTTGTTCTTTCATTTTGTTTTGTTTATTTCCATTTTACTCTCTGAGTATCATTGAGATGGTAATTTTGATTGTTTAGGATAATTTATTTTTTTCTTTTAAAACATAGATCTATAATTTAAATCTGATTGTCTCAAGTAATTTCCCCATCTTAATTTTGAATAATTGATTCCTGAATATTTATTTTTATTTTTCCTTGAGTCACATTACCCTGATGTTCAGTATATTCTGTAATTTTTTTTTTTTTTTTTTTTTTTTAAGATAGAGTCTTGCTCTGTCGCCCGGGCTGGAGTGCAGTGGTGTGATCTCGGCTCACTGCAAGCCCCACCTCCTGGATTCACGCCATTCTCCTGCCTCAGCCTCCTGAGTAGCTGGGAGCACAGGCACCCACCACTATGCCGGCTAATTTTTTTTTTTTTTTTTGAATTTTTTGTAGAGACGGGGTTTCCCTGTGTTAGCCAGGATGGTCTCGATCTCCTGATCTCGTGATCCTCCCATCTCAGCCTCCCAAAGTGCTGGCATTACAGGCATGAGCCACTGCACCCAGGCTGTTATATGTTGTAATCTTAGGTTGCAATTTATATAATAAAAAACCACATGTCAAATCTTTATTAAGTGTCTTTTGTCTTGAAAAATAAGTTACCAAGTTTTATCCTAGAGATTCTTGGAGTCTCTCAAGCCTGTTCCCCTGGGCCTGTGTGTTTTTTAGTTAAAAAATTTTCCTCATTTTTTTTCTTATTTTTATGTATGTATGTATGTATGTATGTATGTATGTATGTATGTATGTATGTATTTATTTTTGAGTTGCTTTTTCACTCTTGTTGCCCAACCTAGAGTGCTATGGTGCAATCCTGGCTTACTGCAAACTCCACTTTCCAGCTTCAAGCAATTCTTCTTCCTCAGCCTGCTAAATAGCTGGGATTACAGGCAGACTGCCACCACACCTGGCCAATTTTTGTATTTTTGTTAGAGACCAGTTTCACCATGTTGACCTGGCTGATTTTGAATTTCTGACCTCATGTGATTCTCTCACCTCAGTCTCCCAAAGTGCTGGGATTACAGGCATGAACCACTGCTCCTGGCCATTCTTCATGTTTCTTATTAAGGTCTTGTAGTCAGACGTTATTTCCATTGTCTATCAATGATACTGACATCTTCCTTCTCTTGTGACAGTCATTTACATTTGGTTTTAGCTGTCCAAAAGTATCAAAGAGCACCACCTTTCTTTTCAATACTGTCATGAAATATAGAAATTAGTCTTTAGTAAGGTCACAAAGAGCTGGGAGCATTGACAAAGATGCCACAATTTTACTTATTTTTGGATGGGTAAGGCAGAAGTTAGGAGTTTATATTTATACTCATAATAGGATGAAGAATAGCAAAGGTTTAACTGGTTCTTAGACTTTTCACAATGACATTTTGGTCAGTATGTTTCTGTTAAGTTTATATGTCTATAAAGGAATTAGAACCTGTGGTGTTTTATTGTCACCTAGTTAACGTGTTTTGTATAATTATACATTTGTAAAATGTATTAATCTGTGTCTCATGATGGGAGAGTTATGTTGTTCTTTTTTTTTTTTCTTTCAGCTGACTCTTTTCATTTTCCTGCAGAGATATTGCTGGAGAATGACATACAAGATTCATTTCAAAAAGTGAATCTGAGAAAATATAGAAGCTGTGACCTTAATAGTTTACATTAAAAAAAAAAAAGACTACCAAAGTGTGGATTATTGCAAGGGGCAGAAAAGCAGTTATAATGGCCTTCATCAATGTTTGTCAACTACCTATAGTAAAACCTGTCAATGAAATAAATGTGGCAAAGCTTTTGAGTTGTGCTCAGTCTTTACTGAACATAAGAAAATTTTCAGCATAGAGAAATGCTACAAATGTGAAGAATGTGGCAAAGACTGTAGGTTGTTCTCAGATATTACTATACAGAAGTGAATTCATACTGCAGAGAGATGCTACAGACATAAACAATTTGGCAAAGCCTGAAAATATCTCAAATGTTACTGAATATAAGAGAGCTCATGCTGGGATATCTAACAAATGCAATGAATGTGGCAAAACATTTACCTGCTCCTCAACCTTTATTAAACAAAGAGAAATCATACTGGAGACAAGCCCTACATATGCGAAGAATGTGGCAAAGCCTTTAAGTGCTTCTCTGACCTTACTAATCAAAAGAGAAATTATACTGGAGGGAAATCTTACAAATGTGAGGAATGTAGCCTATAGGTGGTTCTCAGAACTTGCTAAATATAAGATAATTCACACCGGGGAGAAACTCTACAAACGTGAAGAATGTGATGAAGACTATAGTTGCTTCTCAGACCTTACTAAACATGATAATTCATAGTGGAGAGAAACCTTACAAATGTATTGAATATAAAAAAAGCTTTTATGTGGTTCTCAGCTCTTAGTAAACACAAGTGTACATCTGTGAAGAACATAACCATACATCTGTGAAGAATGTGGAACTGCCTTTACCTGCTTCTTCACTCTTATTAACCACAAGAGAATTAATATGGAAAGGAGGCCTTATGAATGTGAAGAATGTGGCAAAACCTTTAAGTGCTTCTCAGACATTACTAATCATTAGATAATTCACACCGGAGAAAAACCCTACAAATGTGAAAAATGTGGCACAGCATTGAGTTTTTCTCACACCTCATTAGAGAAAAGAGAATTCATACTAGAGAGTAGATTTACAATTGTTAAAAATGTGGAAAGTCTTTAACAAGTTCTCATATTGTGTTCAACATCACAGTCTTCATACCGAACAAATGCAGTATAAAGGTAATGACTGTTAATTCCATGGCAGAAGGCCCAAACCAGAGAATTGGCCAGACAGTTCTGTTGCACCTAAGCAGCATGTGCACTTTTCCAAGCACATCTCATTCCCTTCCTGACTCCAATTATTTCAACAGCAGCTTCTCATTTGCACCAGCCCATTTTTGAGCCCCAACAAACTATGATTTTGAAATTCCTCTGAAGACTGCATGAGCTAACCACTAAAGGTGACAGTGCTCTAGCCTACTCAATTTCACCTGAGGGCAGAAACAAGGCAGGAGAGTCTTGTCACCTGGATTCGGTGCTCAGGATACTTTATAATCTTCTTTGGATGCATGGCCAAGTCAGAAGGCTAACATCATCTGGGGACAGACTCAAGTAATGTGGCACCATGTCCATGGTAGAAAAGGTTGAAGAAAAACAGGAGAATCACATCACCTAGGTGTTGGGCTTAGCAATATGAAATAATCCCCTCTTTTGGCCAACTCCAGAATAAAGAAGTGAGTTGCATTACCTAGGTTTTGCCCTCAGTGGTATGTCACAATTCCCTTAGTTGGCAGTATCTGGCTGGAGAGGAGAGTCACATTTTCTAGATGCTACTTCCAGAGATGTCACAATGTTCCTTGGGGGGCAAAACACAGACAAAATAGAAATATCACCTAGCTAATAGGCTCAGAGATGTGTTATAATATCCCTCGTTGGCAGGACCCAGGAAGAAGAGTCGCATTCTTATAATTCTGACCCAATAATATGTAAAAATGCACACATGGGTAACAATTTAAGCAAAAGTTTTAACACCTTGATAGTTGGCCCAGTGATATGACACAATCTCTTCATTTTAGAGGCTGACAATTCTAACTGTGAACTTAGTGTGTATACGAGTCACAATGTCACATGCATGCTGGGCCATTGTATGAAACCCTCTACAGCATCTGAGGGCTTTATACATCATGGATGAGAGTTGCAAACTACACTGTGACTCACAGGCTCATATGTACTCACAATGTTATATATTGCCTTAAACTGAGATATGATAGTCAATTTCTCTCATTTAGGCTGAGTTCCAGAGTGAGACTTTCTGTTTTTTTTTTTTAAGAGGGAGTCTCACTCTGTCACTCAGGCGGGAGAACAGTGGCACAGTGGCGCAATCTCCACTCACTACAACCTCCACTTTCCAGGTTCAAGTGACTCCCCTGCCTCAGCCTCCCAAGTAGCTGGAATTACAGGTGCCTGCCAACATGCTCGACTAACTTTTTGTATTTTTAGTAGAGCGAGGTTTTCACCATATTAGCCAGGATCATCTCATTATTTTGACCTCATGCTCTGCCCACTTTGGCCTCCCAAAGTGCTGGGATTACAGGAGTGAGCCACCCTATGCCTGTAACCTCAGGATACATGATAATGTTCAAAAATCAGTCACTATCACACCTGTGGCCAGATCCACATATAAGTGTCAAAATTCCATCTTTGTTCTGTTTTCCCTAGTAAAACTCAGTACTTCAACAATGAGCTTTGTAAATGTGGGATTCCTGTAACTTTTACTCTTAACTGGGTGTGTCATTGAGGAAGACAGTTATAATTTTTTGTGGGGCCTTGTTATGAAACTCTCTGTACCACCCAAGCAGTTTGTAGAATAAGAATGAGCGTTGTAAATTTCTGTGAGCCTTCTACAAAAATGCAATCCAGGATTTTACCTATTCCATTAGCCTAGTGACAAGGGGCAAAATACCTTCTATTAGCTGAATCTCAATATAAGTTTGACCATCATGCATGTGAACTGAAGCAAGGTATATGGCATAATCCCATTTGTGAGCAAAAACTTAGAACAAAGAATAAAATAGCTTAGGTGATGTGGCAAGCAACATGTCACAGTGCCCTCACTCAGTAAAACCTAGGAAGGAGAGTCACATTAACTGGGTGCTGGACTGATTAATATAACACAGTTCCACATGTGAAAAACTTAGCCAAGGGATGAGAGCCAAACACCTACAGAATGGGCTGAAGCTATGTCAAAATACTCTCTGTGGCTCTGGCACAGGCCAACCAGTAGCATCGTCAGGATGCTGCTCCCACCAGTATGTAAAAATTCCCTCTTTATACAGGACTCTGGCAGAACAGTAACATCATCTGGGTGCAGTAGGTCAAAATTTTCATTTGTGGGCATAATTCAGAAAAAAAGAGTAGAGTCACATAAACTAAGCTAGGCTCAGCAGACCTAAGCTGCTCAGGCAGACAAGGAGAGTCATATCAGCTAGGTGCTTCCCTAGGAATATGTCACAATATAACATGTGGGCAGAAATCAGGCAAAAGAGCCACATCACTTGGTTGCTGGGTCATGAGATATGTCACAAGGCTCTTTTAGAACAGCACCCAGGCAAATACAGTTACATCACCCTGGTGCAGTTTCCGTGCTTAAGCCTACAATACGTGGAGGGCTTAAGGAGGGAGTCACTTCACCTAGGTGATAGGCCCTGAGACCTATCACAATGTCCATTATGAAGCATAGCCCTGGCAAGAGTACCCTTACCTGTGTTCCTGGCCTAGAGATATGTCACTCTCCCGGTTGGCAGGGAAAAAACAGGAAAGCCGCATAACCTAAGTGATAGGCCCAGAGATATGTCATAATGTCCTCCATTGGTCACGGCTATGGGAAAAAATACCCTCACCTGTGTGCCTGGCCTTACATTATGTCACTATCCTCCCTTTGTACAGAATCCATTCCAGAGAAGAGAGTTACATCTCCTATGAGGTGGACACAAAAATATGTCACAACAATTTTTTGCTCATGGTGCAGGCAAGAATGTAAGATCACTTGGGTGTTAGATCCAGTAATACATCAGAATCCTTACTGAGAGAAGAGCCCAGGCGGGAGTGTCACATCGCCTCAAGGTTCGTCTAGGTATATATCACATTCCCACATATGGACTGG
Organism: Pan troglodytes; assembly: GCF_028858775.2. Lineage (NCBI taxonomy): Eukaryota > Metazoa > Chordata > Mammalia > Primates > Hominidae > Pan > Pan troglodytes. Next base: position 15,498,357 of record NC_072422.2, read on the forward strand.
AACAAGTCTGAAGAGTCAAATTACAAAGGTGCTTCACAAAGATTTAAATGACAGTCACACTGTCAGAAATTTCACACATGAAATTTGCAACACTATACATGTCCTCTTTTCATGTCTGACTGTTGGCTTCATCCATGTAATATTATGACAGTCTTGACTGTCATTTGGGTTTGTATAAAAGACTCACAATTTCATCTCTGTGCTGAGCCCTGATTTGACTCTGTCTTTATAACCAGAAGACTTTGTAAAATAAGTGTCAGTGTTGTAATCTTTTATGACCTTCGAACCAGGAGGTAATCCATGACATCTCACACTTTCATAAACCTAGTTATAAGAGTCAAAATAGCCTCTATTGGCTTTATTCCAATATGAGACTCATTATCATTCCTGTGAGCCATGCCTAGGTATATGTCACAATGTCCTCTGTTGTTATGAAGAAGGCAGAACAGCCACATTACCTAAATGCTGGGACAGGAATATTTCTATATTCCCTTTGTAGACACATAGCTTGTGTGCTAATTCCAGCTCTGTGGCACAATGTCCTTTGTGGGCAGTGTCCAGGCAGAGGAGGAGAGTCATATCACCTAAATGATGGACAAAAAAAATATGTCACAATGTTCCTGTTGATAATGCCCAGGCAAGAAAGTCATACCATTTGGATGCAGTTTTTAGAAATGGTACAATTACTAAAATAAGCAGGGTACAAGCAGGTTTGGAGGGTCGCGTAACCTAGACAATTGGTCCAGATGTACGTTCCAATCCTTCCTGAGGACATTGTTAAGATGACAGAGTCAAATCACAAAGGTGCTTGGCATAGGTGTTTGTCAAAATCTCATTTGTGGGCTATACCTAGACAAAATTATTAAATCATTCAGGAGCTGTGCAAAGGTAAATGTCACAATTACGTTTATGGAAAAATTTCAGAATAAGGCTCACCATCCTGCACATACCCTGGCTTCAGGCATATGAATTGTTATTTGGCTTCTGCTGTGGTCTCACATATGACACAATAACACCTGTGTCCAGAGAGAACAAATGAAAGGTTACATCACCATAGGGTTTGTGGGTCCAGAGAAACAATACAATCCTCCTAGTGTGCAGGACCCTTGCAAAAGAGTCACATAATCTGGATGCTGGTTTCAGTTACATCAAAACTCCCAGTGTAAGCAGGACTTTGGCAAAAGAGGAGGTTCATTTCACCTAGGCAATTGGCCTAGGTATATGTCACAATGACCCCTTTATGCAGTAGCAAGGCTGGAGAGTGACCTCATGTTGTTACTAAGCCCAGCAACATATCATCATCTCCCTGTGGTGAGGGCACAGCCAAAAGCAAAAAACAAAACAAAACAAAAATCACCTAGATGCTAATCCGTGTGATACGCTACAATGCTTCCTGTGGACAAAACTCAAAATAGAGAATCACATCACCCAGGTGAAGTGCACAGTTACATGTCAAAGTGCACTGTAAGTGCAGGGCCAAAGAACTAGAAGGGAGTCACTTCACTTATGTGAAGGACCTACATATAAGACACAATTCTCTTTGTAGGCAGGTTTCAGGATGATAATTCACACCACCTTGGTAATGGTCCCAGTGATATATGAAAGTGTCCTTTGTTGGCAGAGCCAAGGAAGTTGCTATATATTGCTTAGGTGCTTGTTCCTCATATGGCACAATTTCATCTGTTGTCTGGGCCTAGAAAAGACGGTCAAATTATTCATGTCCTGGGCAAAGTTACCTGACTCAAACACACTCTCAGAAAGTTCAAAAATAAGTTTCACATTCCACACGAGTTGTGTGGTTTTGTGTATGTGAGTCAACTCTTTCTATGAGTTGGGTTGAAGTATAGGAGTCAGTCTCAACAACTGGCAAGATACATGTATAAAAACCTCAATCTGACTGTAAGATTTTGTTCCCACAGGGAAGTCACAGCACCACAGCTGTGCTGAATTATGGTTCAAACGTTACCAAACCACCTCTGAATCTGATCCATGTATGAAAGTAATTATTTCAATCTTTGACTGCTTTATATATGTTAGATTTAATAACTCATTCCCAGGCCATGTTCATGTGTGAGAATGGCAATCGTTTCAGCTGGGTGTGCATACAGGAGTCTCATTCTCACCTCACTGCTGGTGTCTGTTATGACACTCTTTTTATCATCAATGCTTTTTATGATACACCTGAGTGTTATAATCATTAGTGAACTTTATACAAGTGAAAAACACAGGACTTTACCCATGACAGTGAGAGTGAGTGACTATGGCAGTAAAAATAAAACTGCTGGCTGAGTCCAGGTATGAGAGTTATTATTGTGCATGTTTGCTTAAACCAGAAATATGTCACAAGTTCACCTGTGAGCAGGGGCAAGGCAAGAGAAGCACATCATCTGGGAGCTGAGCCAGTGATACAGTATAATCTAATTTTGAGGCTGGTTCTAGTCAGAAGAATCACAACACCTGGGTGCAGCTTCAAATAGTATGTTACCAAGCCCACTATAGAAAGGGAAGAAGAAAGAGAGAAGAGCCACTCAGCCTATTTACTGGGCTCCGCAATATGTAATAAACCTCTCTTTTGGGTAAGTCTAGAATAAGAAGGAGAGTCACATCACCTAGATTTTTCAATAATCAATATGTCACAATTTCCTTAGTTATCAGGACCCAGGCAGGAGAAGAGAGTCACGTTACCTAGGAGTTAAGTCAAACAATATTTCACAATGTCCTTTGAGGGCACAGAACAGGCAGCAGAGATAAATCTTCTAGCTTACAGGGCCAGAAATAAGTGATAATATCCCCTGTTGGTAGGGTCCAGGCAGAAGAGTCACATTATTATTACTGTAACCCAACGATATGTCACAATGTACCCATGGGAAGGAATTTAAGTCAAAAATTCTCAACACCTGGGTATTAGGCCTAGGAATATGACAAATTTCCTTGTCTTTGATGGTGACACCATTAACTGTGAGCTTGGTTTGTATATGAGAGTCACAATCTCCCATGATTCCTGGGCCATTGTATGACACTATGCAACATTTAAAGGCTTTATACAGCATGCATGAGTGTTGCAGACCACTCTGAGACCTACATGCTTGTATGCATTCACAATGTTGGCTATTGCCCTAAACACAGGCATAATAGTCAACATCTCTTCTGTAGGCTCTTTTCGGGAATAGTACTCATTATTATTCCTGTGAGCTGAATTCAGAAGTGAGTCACAATCTCATCTGTGGCCAGATCCACATATGAATGTCACAATTACAGGTTTATATTTTATTCACTTTTTAGACTCAGGACTTGAATAATGTGCTTAGGTCATGTGGGATGGGAAGAATATTTGCTTTCATCTGGGAGTGTAATTGAGAGTCCCAATCAAAACTTTTTGCTGCTGCCTGTCATGAAAGCCTCTGTACAACCCAAGGAGTTTATATATTATGAATTAGTATTGTAAAGTTTTGTAAGCATGGTACAAATATGCAACTCAGGACATTATCTATTCCACTAAGCCTAGTGATGAAAGGCAACATATCTCCTATTTGCTGAATTTCAGTACAGGTTTGACAATTATGCCTGTGAACTAATTAAGGTATATGTCATATTTCCATCTGTGGGCAAAAAAATAGGTAGAAGGGTAACATCACTTAGGAGTTGTGTTAAGCATCATGTCAGAATACCCACTCTAGGCAGATTATAGGAATTAGAGTCACATTAAATGGGTGTTAGATTCAGCAACATGAACCATCCAACATGTGAAAAACAAACAAACAAAACAAGCAAACAAACAAACAAACAAAACAGCCAAGGGATGAGAGTCAAAACACCTACATAATGGGCATAGAATATGTCAAAATACCTTCTGTGGCTCTGGCACAGGCATGACAGTCACATTATCCAGGTGCTGAGCCCAGCAATATGCCATAATTCTCTCTATATGCTGGAACCAGGCAAAAGAGTATCATTATCTCAGTGCTGGGCTCTGCAATAAGTCAAAATTTGTGTTTGTGGGCACGGTTTGAGAAAAAAATGAGAGTCAAATAACCTGAGTGCTAGGCTCAGATATATGTCACAATTCCCCCAGTGCAAAGACCAGGCAGAAGAAAAGAGCCATTTCATGTATGCCATGGGCTCAGAGATGTATCCCAATGTCCCCAGTAGGCAGGGACAGCCTAAAGTAATAGATCACCATGCCCAACGTAGATGGGTTAAAGGAAAAAAAAAAAAGAGAGAATTACATCACCTGGTTGCTGCACTTAGCAATATTTAATAATTCTTTCTCGGCAGAGTTCAGGACAAAGAAGAGAAGCATGTCACCTAAGTTTTGCACTCAATCGTGTGTTACAATGAAGATATGTGAAAATAGCCCCTGTTTCCAGGGCCCAGGCAGAAGACACATATTATCATGATTTTGACCCATAATGCTCTTATAGAAAGGAATTTAAACAAAAAAGACTGAACACTGGGTTACTAGATCAAGAGATATGACACAATAGCTTCATCTTTAAGAGTGACATCATTGTTAGTTGTGAATATAAGTGTCACAGTCTCACGTGTGTGCTGCCCATTGTGTGACACTCTCTACTACATCTGAGAATTTTCTACAACACGCATGAGGGTTTCAAAACTCTGAGTTCTTCATGCTTATATGGACTCATGATCTCACATATTGCCCTAAACCCAGGTATGACAGTCAACATCTCTCCTATAGGCTGACTTCAGGGATGAGACCATCATTGTGCCATGAGCTTGGTCCAGAATGGGTCACCATCCCACCTGTGGCCAGATTCACTTCTGAAAGGCACAATTCCAACTTTGTGCTTTATTCAGTTGTTAGACTCAGGACCTCAACAGGGGGCTTGTTGGGGTCACAATCTTAACTTTTGGCTGCATCCTGTTATAAATATCTCTGTGCCACCCAAGAAGTTTGTATTATGTGAATAACTGTTGTCAACTTACGTGAACTTTGTACACATTTGCAATGAAGAACCTTACCTATTGACATAATCCTAGTGGTGAGAGGCAAAATATCTTCTATTGGCTGATTCCCAATATAAGCTTGATCATTATGTTTTGAACTGAAGCAAGGTGTATGTCACAATCCCATTTGTGGGCAAAAAACTAGGCAGAGGGTTAACATCACTTAGATGCTCTGCCAAGCAATATACCACAATGTCTTCTCTAGGCAGAGCCTAAAAATTAGGCTCAAATTAACTGACAGCTTGAGCCAGAAATTTGATACAACCACATGTGGAAGAATCCCAGCAATGTGATGAGAGCCAAAGCACTTACAGAATGGGACAAAGATATGTCAAAATACCTTCTGTGGCTCTGGTACAGAAAGGAGAGTCACATCATTAGCAGGTAGGCCAAGCAATATGCCATAATTTTCTCTTTATACATGTCCTAGGCAGAAGAGTAACATCATCCAGGTGCTGGGCCCTGAAATATGTCAAAAGTTCTGTTTGTGGGCCTTGTTCAGCAAGACGATGTGAGTCATATTACCTAAGTGCTAGGCTCACCAATGTGTCACAATATTCCCGTTGTAAAGGCCCAGAAAGAATAAGTCATATCACTTAAGTTGTGCTCTCCGAGATATGGCCTAATGCAACCAGTAGGCATGGCTCAGGCAGAAAAAGACAGTCATATAACCTAGATGCTTCTTTAGGAATATGTCACAATTTAATATGTTGGAACAACCAGATAGAAAAGCCAAATCATTTGGTCCTGTGTCCTGAGATATTCTTAAGTCACCCTTAGAGAAGGACCCAGACAAGAGACTTACATCACCTAGATGCAGGTTTCACCCTTATGTCACAATGATCTATGTGGCAGAACCAAGCAGGAAGTCACATCGGCTAGGCCAGAGATATGTTGCAAAGCCCTCCTTAAAGCATGACCCTGATAAGGGTGCCATCGCCTTTGTGCCTGGCCTAGCAATATGTAGGTCCCAAGAGGAAGAGCCATATCACCTACATGATAGGTTCCATGATATGTCAAAATGCCCTTTTTTGAGCATGGCACTTGCAAAAGAATATTGTGTGCCTGGCCTAGAAATATGTCTCTGTTCTGCCCTGTGTGCAGGACCCATTCCAGAGAGGAGAGTTATGTCTTCTGATTGATGGACACAGTGGTATGTCACAAGGATGTCTGTGGGCATGGTGCAGGCAAGAATGTAACCTCACCTAAGTGCTGGATCTAGTGATGTCACTATTCTTACTAAGCAAGATACAGGCAGAAAAGTCACATCATTTCAATGTTGACCCAGGTAGATATCAAAATCCCATTTGTAGGCTAGATCCAGTCTGAAGAGTGAAATCACACAGGTGCTTGCCTTAGGTTTATATCACAAAGTGCTGGAATAATAGGCATTAGTCACCATGTCTGGCCTTTGAGTGCACCTCTGTGTGAGATTTAGTACCCTAATTGTACCTGTTCTTTTGAGAGAATAAAAATGGGGTCAGCTGGGTGTGCATCCAAGAGTCACAACTGCACCTGGTTGTTGTTCCCTGTTATAACACTCTTTGTATCACTCTGACTTTATATGGTATACCTGAGTGTCATAATCCTCTATGAAATTCATACAATTAAATGACCCATTACTTTACTTATTGCCATAAGACTGACTATGAGAGCCAAAATATCTCCCCCTTCTGGGCCGAAGTATGATTGTTATATTAGTGCATGTGAGTTGAACCCAGCTATATGTCACAATTTCACCTGTAGGCAGAAACAAGGCAGGAGGGTCTCACCCCCTGGGTTCTGAGCTCAGGATACATTATTATCTTCTTTGCAGCCAGGACCAAGTTAGAAGTGTCACACCACCTGGGTACAGCCTCAAGTAATATGGCACCATGTTCCCTGTAGACATAGTTTGAAGAAAAAGGGGAGAGTCACACCACCTTGGTGCTGGGCTCAGCGATATGTAGTAATCCCCTTTTTTGGAGGAATCCATAATAAAAGGGAGAGTTGCATTAACTAGGTTTTGCACTCACCAGTATGTCACAATTAGTTTACGGGCAGGACCTAGGCGGGAGAGGAGAGTCACATTTCCTAGACGCTATGCCCACCAACATCACAATGCTACTTTTGGGCAAATCACAGGCAAAATAGACAAATGACCTAGCTGATAGGCTTATAGATATGTGGTCATATCGCTTGTTGGCAGGGCCAAGGCATGAATCACATTATTATGATTCTGACCCAACAATATGTCACAATGCACACATAGGGAATGATTTAAGTAAAAGTTTAACACCTGGGTACTAGGCCAAGTGATATGCCACAATCTCCTCATCTTTGAGGGTGACACCTTTAACTGTTAGCTTGGCATGCATATGAGAGTCATAATGTCACATGTGTTCTGGGGCATTGTATGACACCCTTTCAACATCCGAGAAATTTTTATGGCAAGCATGAGTGTTGCAAACTACTCTGAGGCCCACAAGCTCATATGGACTCACAATGTTAGATATTGCCTTAAAACCGTGTATGATAGTCAAAGTCTCATATTTAGGCTGAGTTAAGGAATAAGACCCATTTTTATGCCTGAGTGCTGGCTCCATACATGAGTCACAATCAGACCTGTGACCAGATCCACACATGAGAGTCAAAATTCCACCTTTGCACTGTTTTCTTTTGTTAGATTCAGTACATCAACAGTGGGCTTTGTAAATGTGCGATGTGACAACATTTATTTTCACCTGAGTATGTTTTTGGGAGTCATAATCTTAAATTTTTGCTGGGCCGCGTTATGAAACACAGTGTACCACCTAAAAAGTTTACACAATATGAGGTAGTGTTTTAAACTTCTGTGAGATTTGTACAAGAATGTAACCCAGGATTTTTCCTATTGCTCTAAGCCTAGCGATGAGAGGTGAAATATCTTCCATTGACTGAATCCCAATGTAAGTCTGGCCATCATGCCTGTGAACTGAATCCCGGTATATGTCATAATCCCATTTGTATACAAAAAATTAGAAAAAATAATAACAACACTTAAGTGATGTGGCAACTAACAAGTCACAATGCTGTCTCTATGCAGAACCTAGATACACAGGTCACTTTAACTGGATGCTGGACCCAGCAATATCACACAATTCCACATGTGGAATATCTTAGCAAAGGTATGAGAGCCAAAAGACCTACTTTTGATATGTGAAATTATGCAAAAATACTTTCTGTGACTCTGGCACAGGCAGAACAGTAGCATAATCAGGTTGCTGGGCCTACCAGTATAATTCCCTTTCCATTCAAGTCTCTGGCAGAAGAGTGACATCATCTGGGTGCAACAGGTCAAAATTTCCCCTGTGACTATGGTTTACAAAAAAGACTACTGTGATATTACCTAAATGCTGGGCTCAGCAATATTGTCCAATCCCCTTTTAAAGGCACAGGCAGGAAAAGAGAGTCATGTCACTTAGGTCATGGGCACAGAGATATGTCCCTATCTCCTCAGTAGGCAAGCCTCAGGCAGATGAGGAGAGTCATATCACCTAGATGCTTCCCTAGGAATATTTCACCATGTAATATGTGGGCAGAAATCAAGCAGAAGAGCCAAATCACTCAAGTTCTGGGTCCTCAGATAGGTCACAAGGCTCTTTTAGAATAGCACCCAACCAAAACAGTAACATCACCTTGGTATAGGCTCTCTGCTTATGCCACAATGCTCCATCTGAATAGGGCCCATGGAAGGAGTCGCTTCACCAAGGTGAAAGGCCTAGAGGTATGTCACAATGTCCACTATGGAGCATTGCCCTGGCAAAAAAGTACCATCACTTCTGTTCCTAGCCTAAAAATATGTCACTCTACAGGTTGACAAGGCCCAAGCAGAATCTGAGAGCCACATTACATACGTGATAGGACCAGAGATATGTCACAATGCCCTCCTTTGGGCATGGCTCTGGCCTACAACTACCCTCACCTGTGTGCCTGGCCTAGAAATATGCCATTGTTATTCATTTGCATATGGTTCATTCAAGAGAAGAAAGTTACATCACCTATGAGGAGGACACAGAAATATGTCACAATAACTTTGGTGGGCATGGCACAGGCAAGAATGTAACATCACCTGGTTGCTAGATTTAGTGATATGTCACAATACATACTGAGAGAAGGGCCCAGGCATATGAGTCACATCACCTTGAGGTTGGCCTAGCTAGATATCAAAATCCCATATATGGGCTGGAAAAAAAACTGGGGAGTCAAATTACACAGGTGTTTGGCAAAGATTTATACCAGAATCACAACGTCAGAAAATTTGAAAGATGAGATTTACAATACCACACATGTGCTGTTTTTATTTATGACAGTTTGTTTCATCCATGTGAGATGAGGAGAGTCCTGTCAGCAGGGTTTGCATACAAGACTCACAATTTTACCCATGTGCTGAGCCCTTTGTAAAATAGGTGTGAGTGCCATAATCTTCTTTGATCTTTTCACTAGAAGCAGATCCTGAACATCACACATCCCTAAACCTAGTTATAAGAGTCAAAATATCCTCTATTGGCTGAGTCCACATATGAGCCTCATTATCATGCCTGTAAGCCATACCTAGGTGTATGTTACAATTCCTTCTGTGGTTATGAAACAGGCAGAGAAGCCACATCACCTAAATGATGGCCAGAAATATTCCAGTATTCTCTGTTGGCAGGGTCCTGTCAGAAAAGCAAAAGCAAAAAAAAAAAAAAAAAAAAAATCACCTTGTTGACCCAAGTGATATGCTGCAATGCTTCCTGTTGACAGAACCCAAAAACTAGAATCACATCTCCTGGGTAAAGTGCCCAGTTATGTGTCACAATGCAATGTAAGTGCAGGGCCTAGGCAGTAGAAGGGAGTCACATAACTTACATGATGGAACTAAATATAAGACACAATTCTTTTTGTAGGCCAGTCTCAGGCACATTATTCACATCACCTGGGCAATAATCCCAGTGATATGTAAAAGTGTCCTTTATAGGCAGAGCCAAGGAAGGTGTTATATATTGAGTAGATGCTTGTCCCACATATGGCACAATTTCATCTGTGGTCTGAGAATAGAAAAGACAGTCAAATAATTCATGTGCTAGGCAAAGGTACCTGTCTTAATTACACTCTCAACAATATTTGGAAATAAGTTTCACTTCACACACAAGTCCTGGTTTTGTATATGTGAGTCAAAACTTTCTGTGAGTTGCGTCAAAGTATTGGAGTCACAATCTCAACAATGGGCAAGACTTACATATAAGAGCTCCAATCCCACTTGAAGATTGTGTTTCAGTAGGGGAGTTACAACAAAACAGGTGTGCTAAATCATGGTTTAAATATTACCAAAGCTCTTGGGAATCTGATCCATGTAAGAGAGTAATTATTTCAACCTTCAACTGTTTTTTTTTTTTTTTTATGTGAGATATACTACCTCATTCAAGTTTGAGAATGGGAATCATGTCATCTAGGTGTACGTACAAGAGTCACATTCTCACCTGGTTCCTGGTCTCTATTATGACACTCTATGTACCATTAAGAGTTTATGTGATAGATCTGCGGACTATAATCCTTTGGGAACCTTATACAAGTGAAAAACCCAGAACTTTACCCATGGCCATGAGACTGGCTATGATAGTCAAAATATCTCTACTGGCTGGGTACAGTTATGACAGTTATTGTACATGTGTGTTTAACCCAGGTATATGTCCCAATTTCACCTGTGAGCAGGGACAAAGCAGGAGAATCACATCACCTCAGTGCTGAGCCAGTGATATGGTTTAATCTCATTTGCAGGCTGGTGTTAGTCAGAAGGGTCACATCAACTGGGTACAGCCTCAAATAATATATCACCAAGCCCATGATAAACAGGGAAGAAGAAAAAAAGGAGAGTCACTCTACCAAAGTGCTGTGCTTTTCAATATGTAATAATCCCCTCTCTTGGCAGAGTTTAGAATATGAAGAAGAGTCACATCATTTAGCTTTTGCAATCAGTAGTATGTCACAATTTATTTTGTCAGCAGGACCTAGGCAGGATAGGAGAGGCACATGACCTAGATGTTAAGTCAAATGATGTTTCACGACATCCTCTGAGGGAAGAGGCAGGAGAGACAAATCACCTAGATTACAGGCCAAGAGATACGTAATAATATTTCCTCTTGGCGGGGTACAGGCAGAAAGGTCACATCATTATGATTCTAATCTGGCGATAAGTCATAGTGCATCCATATGTAGGCATTTATGCCAAAAACTCTCAAAACCTTGGTAGTAGGCCTACATCTGCTGGGTGAGGCATCCACTCCCACAGAATCCTCATGCCACCACCCCAACCTCTCACCCTCAATAATTATCTAACTTTTTATGCTATTACAATTAATTGTGACCACTACCCCATCGTACTCAAATATTCATTGAACTAACATCAACTTTCCTAATAATTCTAATAATAAAGCCCCTGAAATGTCAATAGTTGACTCTCATTTCAGGATATTCCTTAATAGCAATAGCCACAGTATAACCAAAAACAACCATCATATCACCTAAATAAATAAAAAAGACTATTGACCCCATGAAAAACCCACAAAAAATCAACACAATACCACAACCCACAGCATCACTAATAATTATCCCTGGGCCTCCATAAATAGGAGAAAGTTTTGAAGAAAAACCTACAAAACCTATAACCAAGGGAATACTTATTAAAAATAAAGCATATTGCATTATTCTCACATGGACTATAACCATGAAAAATGATAGGAAAAACCGTCATCGTACTTCAACTGTAAGGACAATAATGACCAATACTCACAAGCCACATCTGCTAATAAAATTATTAACTACTCATCCATTGTTGTTTCCACACCATCTAACATTTCTACATGATGAAACTTCAGCCCACTTCTTGGTGTCAGCCTAATTCTCCAAATCCTCAAAGGATTATTTTTGGCCTTGCACTAGACTTCAGACACCTCAACTGCATTTTCTTCAGTCACTCATATCAGATGAGATGTAAAATACAGCTGAATGGTTCGCTATTTTCAGGACAATGGCCATTCAATATTTTTCATTTTCCTCTTACATGCTGGCCGAGACTTACACTATTAATCATTTCTATTCCTAGAAATCTGAAATGTTGGCATTATCCTCTTATTCACAACTATAGCATCAGCATTCATATTCTACATGCTCCCATGAGGAAAAATATTATTCTGAGGTGCTACAGTAATTATAAATCCAATATATTGGAATAGACCTTGTACAATGAATCTGAGACAGATTCTCAGTTCACAAAGCCACCCTCACACAACTTTTCGTCTTTCATCTTACTTTTCATCAATACTGTTCTAGCAACCATTCACCTTTTATTCTTGCATAAAAGAGGATCTAACAAACTTTTAGGGGTTTCATCACACACAGACAAAATCACATTCTACCCCTACTAAAAAACCAAAGATATCCAGTTTTAATTTTTCTTCTCCTTCTAATAACTCTAGTACTATTTCCACCTGACCTCCTGAGCAATTCAGATAATTAAGAGTTTAGCCAACCCCCTCAATACCTCACCCCACATTAAGCAATAGTTGTACTTTTTGTTTGCACACTCAATCTTACTATCTATCTCTAACAAACTAGGAAGTGTATCTGCCCTCATATTGTCCATTCCCATTCTGGCAGTTATTCCTGTACCTCACAATTCTAAATAACAAAGAATAATATGCCAGCCATTAAATCAATTCATATTCTGAATCCTAGTGGCTGACCTGTTTACACTCACATGAATTGGAGGGCAGTCTGTCAAATACCCGTTTTTTGTCATCAGACAGACAGCATCTATCATGTACTTCTCTACCATCCTCACCGTTATATTGCTTACTACCCTAATTGAAAATAAATTACTTAAATGAAAATTTTCTTGTAGTGTAATTCAATACTCTGGTCTTTTAAACAAGAAATGGAGAATCCCCTCGCCAAGATAACTCGGGGAAAAAGCATTCCTGCTTCACCATCAACATCCAAAGCTGAAATTCTCATTAAACTACCCCTGATTTTTTTTACAGCACACACTTAAACTACGGTGTCAGTACTAATCAACTAGCTCTAATACATTAGTGCTTTTATGTATTTTGTGTATTACTCTTAGCCCCCATGAATAATATGTAGGACTATTATTGTTTATTCATACCTCCATACATGTGGATATATTACAAATCTAGTCCACATACAAATAAGCGTGTATTAACCTTCCCTTAATCAACTATGGTACATCTACTACTATTGACTGTACAATACAATTCTAATTCGTATGAATATTGAATCATACTAGACATCCTTAATATTACATAGTGCATACATTCTTTCATCAGACATAGCACATTTCTGTCAAGAAATCTCTTGTCAACATGGATATCCACTACCAAATTCTGGTTTCTTAATCTACCAACCTCTGTAAAATCATCATCCTGCTCAGGAGTACTACCCTCCTCATTCTGGATGCATAACACATGTGGGTGACTATTTTGAAAGGAAAACTGGCACCTGGTTCTTACATCAAGGACATAAAACTAAGATCACCCACATATGCCCCTGCAATAAGTCATCTTGGTGGACTAAGGGCTACACCCTATTAACCTCTAATGAGGGCACTGTCATGAATTTGGTATTTTCAACTTTGGAGGCTGCTGCTGTAACTTACCACCAAGGAAGGCCTGGTCCCCTCTGAATCAGTGTAGAGGAACTCAGATTTAATTCCTGCCAAATTAATTCTAGAAGCTGAGCTTATATTGAATATTCTGGCCTCACATAGTAACCATAGCTGTTAATTTATTCATGCTTAAAAGACGTAACAATTAAACAATAGGCACATAGGCTCATGCAGGTGTGCTCACTTTCAAGAACTTTTTTCTGATTAAATTCACAAACTTCTCCTCCCCTTATCACTGACTTTACCATCAATGAAGGTAAATGTATCCTTCCCAAATTCCAAAAACAAGAGACTAAACGTCAACACAGTTAAAACTCAAAAACCATATTTTAACAATGAATACCCCAAGAGCTACCCCTCGGTTGATGAAATATTCCTAAAAAATCTTAAGACCCCCCAAATCAAGCCTCCATTTTATATAATGAATGCAATAATTAGACGCCCACCCTAAATTATGAGTAATCCTCTCAACCAAATCTCTGCCAATTGAAGTTTAGACTCAGAATATTCAGAACTATTAACAACTATTTATATTTACTTCTTTCCTTCTCATATTCTAATTTTAGACTTAATTATTTGCACAGTTAATATAGCTTAATCATTTCAAAGAAAGCCACTGAAAATGTCTAGACAGGTCTAGACAATCCCATGAACAAATAAATTTAAACCTGGCCTTTCTAGTAGATCTTAGTAAGGTTACACAAGCAAGCATCCCCGCTCTGGTGAAAATGCCTTATAGATCACCCGGATCAAAAGGAGTAAGTACCAAGCATGAACAAACGCAGCTCAAAACACTTTGCTCAACCACTGACCCTCGGGAAATAGCAGTGATAAATATTTAGTAATAAATGAATATTTCACTAAGCTATACTGATATCTAGGGTTGGTCAATTTCATGCCAGCCACCGCAGCCATATGATTAATCCAAGCTAATGAAACTCTGTGTAAAGAGTGTTTAAAGTCCGCCCTCAGTAAAGCTAAATTCCATCTAAGTGGCAAAATAAACTCCAGCTGAAATAAAATATACTATGAAGGTGGTTTTAATATCCTGAAGACACAATAGCCAAGACCCAAACTGGGATTAGATAACACACTACGCTCAGCCCCAAACTCTAATAGTTACATTAACAAAACTATTCACCAGAATACTACAAGCAACAGCTTAAAATTTAAAGGACTTGGTGGTGCTTTATATCCCTCTAAAGGAGCCTGTTTTATAAACAATAAACCCCAATATACCTCAGCATCTCTTTCCCATAACCTATATACCCTCATCTTTAGCAAACCCTAAAAAGGTTCTTGCATAAACACAAGTATACACATACAAATGTTAGGTCAAGTTGTAGCTCATGAGGTGGCAAGAAATGGACTATATTTTCTATACCCAGAAAATCTCACAGTTACATTTATGACACCTAACAGCTCAAGGAGGATTTAGCAGTAAACCAAGAGTAGACTGCTTTGTTGAATGAGGCCCTGAAGTATGCACATACCACCTGTCACCCTCCTCAAATATTATTATAGAAATTACTATTACTGAAAACTCTCTGTGCACATATGGAAGAGATACATCATAAAATAGTAAGCATACTGAAAAGTGTGCTTGGACAAACCAAAGTGTAGTTTAACCCAAAACATCTGGCTTACACCCAGAAGATTTCATCACAACTTGATGACTTTGAGCCAACTCTAGCCCCAAACCTCCCCAAAAATATTATCAAACAATCTTAATCATACCATTTACCTTAGAAAAAAAAAGTATAGGCAATATAAATTTTTACCCTGGCACAACAGTCGTAGTACCATAAGGAAAAGATGAAAAAACTGAGCAAAGCATTAAAAAGCAAAGACAAGCCCTTACACATTCTGAATAATGTGTAAACTAGAAATAACTTTACTCAGAGAACAATAGCCAAGTCCCCCAAAATCAGAAGAGCTACTCAAAAACGCTAAAAGAGCACATCCAACTATGTGGAAATAGAATGGGAAAATTCATGAGTAGCGGTGACAAGCCTACTGAGCCTGGTGACAGCTGGTTGTCCAAGATAGAATCTTAGTTCAACTTTAAATTTACTCACAGTATTACTTAATCTCCCTGTAAGTTTAACTGTTACTCTAAATTGGGACAGCTCTTTAGACCTCAGGGAACAACCTTCGTACAAGGAGTACAAAATATTACCACCTTAATTGGTCCCAAAGAAGCCACCAATTAAGAAAGCATTCAAGCTAAACATCCAATTATCTTAAATTCTAATCACCATACTAAACTTTTAACATCACATTGGACTAAACTATTACTTAATATAAACAATAATGTTAATATAAGTAACATGAAAATTTTTTTTTTTTGCATAAGCTTACATCAGACCAGAATAATTCACTGACAGCTAACAGCCAAATATTAGTAATTGATATAATGTGCACCCTATTATTTATACTGTTAATCCAACACAGGTATGCTTTGAGGAAAGATTGCAAAAGCTAAAAGGAACTCAGCAAATCTTACCCTGCCTGTTTAACAGAAGCATCACCTCTAGCATTACTAGTATTAGAGGCGCAGACTGACCAGTGAAAAATGTTCAATGACTAAGGTATCCTGAACGTACAAAAGTAGCATAATTACTTGTTCCCTAAATAGGAACTTGTATGAATGACCATACGAGGGTTCAGCTGTCTCTCACTTTTAATCAGTGAAATTGGTAATCTATCCATGAAGAGGCGGATATAAACAAATAAGATGAGAAGATCCTATAGAGCTTTAATTCATTAATGCAAATAAAACCTCAAAAGAGTCTACAGGCCCTAGTGTACTATCCCTGCATTCAAAATTTGGGTTGAGGTGACCTCGGAGCCTAATTCAACCTTTGCAAAACCTAAACTAAGACTACAGTAGTCTAAGCGAGTTGACACACGTTGATCCAGTAATTTGATCAATGACATAAGTTGTCCTAGGGATAACAGCATAATCCTATTCTAGAGTCTATATCAACAGTAGAGTTTAAAACCTCCATGTTGGATAAGGACATCCTAATGGTGCAGACACTGTTAAGGATTCCTTTGTTCAAGGATTAAAGTCCTATGTGATCTGAGTTCAGACCAGTGTAACCCAGGTCAGTTTCTGTCTATTTAACGTTTCTCCTAATATGAAAGGACAAGAGAAATAGGACTCACTTCATAAAGCACCCTTGCCCAACAGATGACGTTATCTTAATCTAACATATCACCACACACACTACTCAAGAACAGGGTTTGTTAAAATGGCAGAGCCTGGCAGTTTCATAAAACTTTAAACTTTATAATCATAGGTTCAACTCCTCTCCTTAACAACATGCCCATAATTAACCTCCTCCTACTTTTTAGCACTCTAATTGCTATAGCATTCCTCACATTTATTGAAAAAAAATTCTTAGGCTATATATAACTGTGCAAAGGACCCAACACTGTAGGTCCCTATGGACTGCTTCAACCATTTGTTGATCCAATAAAACTTTTCACCAAAGAACCCTTACATCCCTCAACATCTACTATTACCCTTTACATTATTTCTCCAACTCTGGCCCTTTGTTTCACTCTCCTCTTGTGGACTCCCCTCCCTGTACCAGATCCTCTATTTAATTTTAATGCAGGCCTCCTATTTA
Source organism: Pan troglodytes (assembly GCF_028858775.2). NCBI lineage: Eukaryota > Metazoa > Chordata > Mammalia > Primates > Hominidae > Pan > Pan troglodytes. Next base: position 15,515,646 of record NC_072422.2, read on the forward strand.
TACTAGCTACATGAAGCCTAGTTTTCTATCTATTCTATGATCAGGATGAGCAGCTAATTCAAATTATGCACTAATCAGTGCATTACCAGCTGTGGCCCAGACAATTTTATATGAGGTCACACTACCCATTATCCTGTTATTAGTTCTAATAATAAGTGTCTCATTTAGCTTATATGCACTCATCACAACACAAGAATTGCTCTGACTGCTCCTACCATTATGACCCCTAGCCATAATATGATTTATCTCCACACTAGAAGAAACTTTCCGAGCCCCTTTTGACCTAACAGAAGGAGAATCAGAGTTACTCTCAAGCTTCAATGTCAAATATGCGGCAGGTTCATTTGTCCTCTTTCTTATAGCAGAATACATGAATATGATCATAAAAATGCACTAACTGCTGCTATTTTCCTAGGAGAAATATAATATATATTCATCAGCACTCTATATCACAAATTTTATTACCAAGACCCTGCTTTTAACCACCCTGTTTTTATAAATTGGAACAGAATACCCCTGATTTAACTAAGAACAACTCATACATTTTCTATAAAAAATTTTCTATCACTTATACCAGCATTCTGCATCTCATATATTGCAATGCCTTTCCTAATTTCCAGTATTAAACCCCAAACAAATAAGATATGTCTGACAAAAGAATTACTTTGATAGAGTAAACAATAGGCATTAAAATCCTCTTATTTCTAGAACTATAGGAATTGAGCCTACCCATGAGAATCCAAAATTCTCTGTGCTACCTATTACAGCACAACCTAAAGTAAGGTCATCTAAATAGGCTATCAGGCCCACATTCTAAAAATGCTCATTATACCATTCCGATACTAATTAATCTATTAGTTCAACTTATTATCTTCATTAATATTTTCACAGAAACTCTTATCTCAATGCTAGGCTTACACTGATTTCTCATCTGAACAGGACTAGAAATAAATAAAATAGCTTTTACCTCAATATTAATTAAAAAAGTAAATTTCTGCTCTACAGAATCAGCCAGAAAACATTTCTTTACACATAAAACCACATCTATAATTCTCATGATAGGTTTCATTTCCAATAACCTTTCCTCCAGTCAATGAACAACAATAAATGCTATTAATCAGGTTTATCCTTAATAATAATAACTGCCCTAGTAATAAAACTAGGAATAGCCCCCTCACTTCTGAGTCCAAGGTGACCCAAAGAACTTCTCTAATATCTGGCATGCTTCTCCCCGCATGAAAAAACTAGCCCAAATATTGATTATGTTTCAAATTTTACATCAATAAACATTAACATCCCCGTATCTATCAAGAATCTATCCGTTATAGTGGAAGCTAAGTACTTCCCAACTTATATGACACCATCTAACATGTGGGCAGAAACCAGGCAGAAGAGCTCTATCACCTGGGTACAGACTCAAGTGATGTGCCACCATGACCAGTTTAGATAGGTATAAAGAAAATAAAAGAGAATCACACTACCTGGGTGCTGGGATCAGAAATATATAATGATTTCCTCCCTTGGCAGAGTCCAGGACAAAAGGTAGAGTCATGTCACATAGGTTTTCACTTAGTGATAGGTCACAATTTCTTCAGTTGGCAGGATGCAGGCAGGAGATGAGAGTCACATTACCTAGATGCCATATCTAGCAGTATGTCACAGTGTCCCCCATGAACATGGCACTGGCAGGGGAGAGATAAAACCTAGCCAATAGGCCCAGAGGTATGTAAAAGTATCCTCTGTTTGCAGATCCCAGGCAGAAGAGTCGCATTATCATGATTCTGACCTACTGATATATAACAATGCCTTACAAAAAGGAATTAAACCAAAAATGTTTCAACCCAGAGGTACTAGGCTGAGGGATATGAGACAATCTCCTCATCTTTAAGGGTGACAACATTAATGGTTAGCTAGTTGTGTATATGAGAATCACAATCTATCCTGTTTGCTGGCCATTGTATGACACTTTCTATTACATCTGAGAACTTTATACAAAATATATGAGACTTCCAAACCTCCTTGAGGCCTAGATGTTTATATAGACTCAATCTTTCATATTGCCCTAAACCCAGGTATGACAGTTAATGTTTCTCCTATAGGATGGCTTCAGGGATGAGAGCACTATTATGCCTGTGAGCTGGGTCCAGAAGTGAGTCACCATCCCACCTGTGGTCAGATTCAGTTATGAAAGTCAGAATTCCTGCTTTCTTCTGTATTCACGTTTTAGACTCAGGACTTCAACAATGGGCTTCATAAATGCAGGATGTGAAAAACTTATGCTTTCAACTGAGTGTGTAGCTGAGAGTTACAATCTTAAATTTTTTGCTGGGCTGTATTATTAAACTGTCTGTACCACGTAAGTTTTTATGATATGAGTTAGTGTTGTAAACTTCTGTGAGCTTTACACAAATATGAAATGAAAGACCTTACCTATTATCCCAAAGCTATGGTGAGCATCAAAATATCTCCTTTTAGCTGAATTCCAATGTAAGCTTAATCATCATGTTTTTGAGCTGAAGGAAAGTGTATGTCATAATCCTATTTGTGGGCAAAAATCTAAGCAGAACATTAACATCTCTTATGTCCTGCTTCAAGCAATATAAAAGTGCCCTCCCTAGGCAGGGCCTAGGAAAGATGGTCACATTAACTAAGGGCTGGAATCAGCAGTATGATACAGCCACACTTGGAAAAAAATTCAGCAATGTGATGAGAGCCAAAACACCTTCACAATCAATCAAAAATTTGTCAAAACACTTTATCTGGCTCTAGCACAGGCAGGAGAATCACACATCATTAGGGTGCAGAACAGAGCAGTATGCTGTAATCTCTTCTTTATGCATGACCTAGGCAGAGCAGCAACATCATCCCAATGCTGAGCCCTGAAATACTGAAAAAGTCCTGTTTGTGGGTGTTTTTTATTTTTTCAGCAACAAACCAAGAGTCACATTTCCTAAGTGCTGGGTCATCAACATATCATAATCTTTCCATTGTAAAGACCCAGACAAGAGAGAGTCACATCATTTGTGACATGGGCTCAGAGATATGACCTAAAGTCATCAGTAGACAGTGCTCAGGTAAAAAAAGAGAATCATATCACACTTAGGTGCTTTTTTATGTTTACGTCCCAATTTAATACATAGGCAGAAATGATGGCAGAAGTGATGGTGAAGAGCCACATTTCCTGGTCCTGGGTTCTTAGATATTCACAAGTCCTCCTTAGAAAAGGACCCAGGCTGGAGAGTTACATCACCTAGGTGCAGGTTCCACCCTTATGTTACAAAGTACCAAGTGGACACGTCCAAGCAGGAAGTCATATCACCTAGCTGACAGGCCCAGAGATATGTCACAAAGCCTTCCTTAAACATGGCCCTGGCAAAAGAGTACCATTGTGCTTGGCCTAGCAATATGTCATTATTCAAGTGGGCAGATCCCAAGCAGAAAAGCCATATCACCTCCCTGATGGGCCCTGTGATATTTCAAAATGCCCTCTTTTGGTGATGGCCTTGGCAAAATAGTATTATTACCTGTGTGCCTGGCCAAGGTGTATGCCACTATCCTGCCCTGTGTGTAGGGCCCATTCCAGAGAGGAGAGTTAGATCTTGTAACTGATTGACACAGCGATATGTCAATATGATGTTTGTAGGCATGGTGCAGGCAATAACGTAACATCATCTGGGTGCTGGATCCAGTGACATCAAAATTCTTACTGAGAGCAGGATCCAGGCAGAAAAGTCACATCACTTCAATATTGGCCCAGGTAGATATCAAAATTCCCGTTGTAGGCTGGAACCAGTCTGAAGAGTGAAATCACACAGGTGCTTGATGAAGAATCATATCACAGTCATGATAAAATGAAATTCCAGGGATGAAGCCCACTTGATCATGGTAGATAAGTTTTTGATGTGCTGCTGGATTCAGTTTGCCAGTATTTTATTGAGGATTTTTGCGTCAATGTTCATCAAGGATATTGGTCTAAAATTCTCTTTTTTGGTTGTGTCTCTGCCCAACTTTGTTATCAACATGATGCTGGCCTCATAAAATGAGTTAGGGAGGATTCCCTCTTTTGCTATTGATTGGAATAGTTTCAGAAGGAATGGTACCAGTCCCTCCTTATACCTCTGGTAGAATTCAGCCATGAATCCATCTGGTCCTGGGCTCTTTTTGGTTGGTAAGCAATTGATTATTGCCACAATTTCAGAGCCTGTTATTGGTCTATTCAGACATTCAAATTCTTCCTGGTTTAGTCTTGGGAGGGTGTATGAATCGAGGAATTTATCCATTTCGTATAGATTTTCTAGTTTATTTGCATAGAGATGTTTGTAGTGTCCTCTGATGACAGTTTGTATTTCTGTGGGATCGGTGGTGATATCCCCTTCATCATTTTCTATTGTGTCTATTTGATTCTTCTCTCTTTTCTTCTTTATTATTCTTGCTAGCAGTCTATTGATTTTGTTGATCCTTTCAAAAAACCAGCTCCTGGATTCATTAATTTTTTAAAGGGTTTTTTGTGTCTCTATTTCCTTCAGTTCTGCACTGATCTTAGTTATTTCTTGCCTTCTGCTAGCTTTTGAATGTGTTTGCTCTTGCTTTTAAAGTTCTTTTAATTGTGATGTTAGGGTGTCAATTTTGGATTTTCCTGCTTTCTCTTGTGGACATTTAGTGCTCTAAATTTCCCTCTACGCACTGCTTTGAATGTGTCTCAGAGATTCTGGTATGTTGTGTCTTTGTTCTCGTTGGTTTCAAAAAACATCTTTATGTCTGCCTTCATTTCATTATGTACCCAGTAGTCATTCAGGAGCAGGTTGTTCAGCTTCCATGTAGTTGAGCGGTTTTGAGTGAGCTCCTTAATCCTGAGTTCTAGTTTGATTGCACTGTGGTCTGAGAGACAGTTTGTTATAATTTCTGTTCTTTCACATTTGCTGAGGAGAGCTTTACTTTCAACTATGTGGTCAATTTTTGAATAGGTGTGGTGTGGTGCTGAAAGAATGTACATTCTGTTGATTTGGGATGGAGAGTTCTGTAGATGTCTATTAGGTCCACTTGGTGCAGAGCTGAGTTCAATTCCTGGATATCCTTGTTAACTTTCTGTCTCTTTGATCTGTCTAATGTTGACAGTAGGGTGTTAAAGTCTCCCATGATTATAGAGTGGGAGTCGTAGGCTTCATCCCTGGGATTCAAGCCTGGTTCAATATATGTAAGTCAATTAATGTAATCCTGCATATAAACAGAAGTAAAGACAAAATCCACACGATTATCTCAATAGATGCAGAAAAGGCCTTTGACAAAATTCAACAACCCTACGTGCTAACAACTCTCAGTAAATGAGGTATTGATGGGATGTATCTCAAAATAATAAGAGCTATCTATGACAAACCCACAGCCAATATCATACTGAATGGGCAAAAACTGGAAGCATTCCCTTTGAAAACTGGCACAAGACAGGGATGTGTTGGAAGTTCTGGCAGGAGAAGGAAGTAAAGGGTATTCAATCAGGAAAAGGGGAAGTCAAATTGTCCCTGTTTGCAAATGGCATGATTGTATATCTAGGAAACCCCATTGTCTCAGCCCAAAATCTCCTTAAGCTAATAAGCAACTTCAGCAAAGTCTCAGGATACAAAATCAATGTACAAAAATCACAAGCATTCTTATACACCAATAACAGACAAACAGAGACCCAAATCATGAGTGAACTCCCATTCACAATGGCTTCAAAGAGAATAAAATACCTAGGAATCCAACTTACAAGGGATGTGAAGGACCTCTTCAAGGAGGACTATGAACCACTGTTCAATGAAATAAAAGAGGATACAAAGAAATGGAAGAACATTCTGTACTCATGGGTAGGAAGAATCAATATCATAAAAATGGCCATACTCCGCAAGGTAATTTATAGATTCAATGTCATCCTCATCAAGCTTCCAATGACTTTCTTCACAGATTTGGAAAAAACTACTTTAAAGTTCATATGGAACCAAAAAAGAGCCCACATCGACAAGTCAATCCTAAGCCAAAAGAACAAAGCTGGCGGCATTACACTACCTGACTTCAAACTATACTACAAGGCTACAGTGACCAAAACAGCATGGTACTGGTACCAAAACAGAGATATAGATCAATGGAACAGAACAGAGCCCTCACAAATAATGCCACATATCTACAACTATCTGAACTTTCACAAACGTGAGAAAAACAAGCAATGGGGAAAGCATTCCCTATTTAATAAATGGTTCTGGGAAAACTGGCTAGCCATATGTAGAAAGCTGAAACTGGATCCCTTCCTTACACCTTATACAAAAAATGATTCAAGATGGATTAAAGACTTAAACGTTAGATATAGAACCATAAAAACCGTAGAAGAAAACCTAGGCACTACCATTCAGGACATAGGCATGGGCAAGGACTTCATGTCTAAAACACCAAAAGCAATGGCAACAAAAGACAAAATTGACAAATGGGATCTAATTAAACTTAAGAGCTTCCACACAGCAAAAGAAACTACCATTGGAGTGAACAGGCAACCTACAAAATGGGAGAAAATTTTTGCAACCTACTCATCTGAAAAAGCGCTAACATCCAGAATCTACAATGAACTCAATCAAATTTACAAGAACAAAAAAAACAACCCCATTGAAAAGTGGGCGAAGGACATGAACAGACACTTCTCAAAAGAAGACATTTATGCAGACAAAAAACACATGAAACAATGCTCCCCATCACTGGCCGTCAGAGAAATGCAAATCAAAACCACAATGAGATACCATCTCACATCAGTTAGAATGGCAATCATTAAAAAGTCAAGAAACAACAGGTGCAGAAGAGGATGTGGAGAAATAGGAATAATTTTACACTGTTGGTGGGACTGTCAACTAGTTCAACCATTGTGGAAGTCAGTGTGGTGATTCCTCAGGGATCTAGAACTAGAAATACCATTTGACCCAGCTATCCCATTACTGGGTATATACCCAAAGGACTCTAAATCATGCTGCTATAAAGACACATGCACACATATGTTTATTGCAGCACTATTCACAATAGCAAAGACTTGGAACCAACCCAAATGTCCAACAATGATAGACTGGATTAAGAAAATGTAGCACGTATACACCATGGAATACTAGGCAGCCATAAAAAATGATGAGTTCATGTCCTTTGTAGGGACCTGGATGAAATTGGAAATCATCATTCTTAGTAAACTATAGCAAGAACAAAAAACCAAACACCGCATGTTCTCACTCATAGATGGGAATTGAACAATGAGATCACATGGACACAGGAAGTGGAACATCACACTCTGGGGACTGTTGTGGGCTGGGGGGAGGGGGGAGGGATAGCACTGGGAGATATACCTAATGCTAAATGATGAGTTAATTGGTGCAGCACACCAGCATGGCACGTGTATAGATATGTAACTAACCTGCACATTGTGCACATGTACCTTAAAACTTAAAGTATAATAAAATAAAATAAAGAAAAACAAGAAATTCTGAGGATTAGATTAACAGTATCACACACGTCCTGCTTTCATGTAAGACAGTTGCCTTCAACTATCTGTAATGGTGAAATTCTTTACTGTCAGCTTGGAGTACACATAAGACTAACAATTTCCGCTGGGTGCTTGGCCTTGTTATGACATTCACTATAAAATCCAAGGATCTTATAAAGTATGTGTGATGGTTGTAATATTTTTGTGATCTTTTAACCAGAAGGACATGCTTTACATCACTTACATCCCTAATCCTAATTATGAGAGTCAACATTTCTCTGATTGGCTGAGTGTACATATGAGACTTATTACCTTGTCTTTGAGCTGTGCCTAGGTATATGTCATCATCACCTCCTGTGGTTACTAAACAGGCAGGACAATCACAACACCTGAACCCTAAGCCAGAGATATTATCTTTGTGGGCAGAAAAGTCACAAACCTGGGGTTCTAGGCCCAGCTCTATGGCATAATGCCCCTTTTGGAGAGTGTCCAGGCAGGAGAGGTATATCACATAAATTGTGGGCCTAGAGATAAATCACAATGCCTCTTGTTGAAATGGCCTAGGCAAGAGACTCGTAATTTGGATGCAGAGCTTAGAAATGCTACACTCTTCACTAGAAGCAGGGTTGAGGCAGGAGAGGAGAGTCATATAACCTAGACTATGTGTCCAGATATATGTTATGATCCCTTCTGAGGACATTGTGAAGACACGAGAGTCAAATCACCGAAGTTCCTAGCAAGGTGCATGTCAAAATGTCAACTGTGGGCTATAATTAGGCAGAATTATTAAATCACTCAGGAGCTGGGCCAAAGCAAATGTCACAGTAACACCTGCGGAAATGTTCAGGGATGAGGTCACCATGCTGTTCCTGTCTTGGCTCCAGGTACAAGAGTCTTTACTAGGCCTTTGATCTGGTCTTAGGTGTATGGCTTAATATCACCTGTGTTCTGGGAGAAGAAAGGAAAGTCACATCAGCTGAGTGGGTGCTGGTCTAGTGAATTACTACAATGCACTTTGTGGGCAGGACTCTGGAAGATGAGTCACATCACAAGGATGCTGGTTTCAGTGATATATCTAAATCCCCCCTCTGGACAGGACTTAGGTAGGACAAAAGACAAATTTCACCTAGGAAATTGGCCTGGATATATGTCAGAACTCCCCCTGTGTGCAGGACAGTGCAGGAGAATGACCTCACCTTGGTGCTGGGTTTAGTACTGTGTCACAATCTATCTTGTGGTCAGGGCCCAGGCAAAAGAGAAGAAATCCCACCTAGGTGCTGAGCCAAGTGATATGTTACAAAGCTTCCAACTGGCAGAGCCCTCCCCAAGAAGAGTCACATCAACTGGGTTGAGTTACCAGTTATGTGTCACAATGCACCCTAAGTGCCAGGCAAAGGTAGTAGAAGGAATTAATATCACTTACATGATGGCCCTTGATAAAAGTCACAATGCTCCTTGTAGGCAGGGTTCAGGCCAATATTTAACATCAGCTGGGTGCTTGTCCCAGTAATATGAAAAAGTGCCCTCTGTCACATTGCCAAACAATGTGTTCTACAGTGGTCTGGGCCTACAAAGAGAGTCAAAACACTCAGATGCTGGACAAAGTCACACTTCTTAATTACACACTCGAAAATGTTCTGAAATAAGTTTTACAGTCCCACACAAGTCCTGGCTTCTGGTATGGGAGTCAAAATCTCCTAATATCTGAGTCAAAGTACAGGCATCAGAATCTCAACAATGGGCAATATCCACGTATAAGAACCCCAATTGAAGACTGGGTTCCAAGAGATGAGTCAAAACACTACAGGTAGGCTGAATTATGGTTGAAACATCACCAAACTACCCATGGATCAGATTCATGTATGAGAACAACAACTTTTAACTTTGACTGCTTATGTATGTGAGATTTAGTACCTCATTGACAGGCTCTGTTTATTTGTGAGAATCACAATTGTGTCATCTGGTGTAGATCCAAGAGTCACAATAGCCCCTGGCTGCTGGTGTCTGTTATCACACTTTTGGTACCACTCAGGCTTCATATAATATGCCTAAGTAGCATATTTTTCTGTGAATACTTGCAGGTGGGAGACCTAGGTCTTTACCCATGGCCACAAGACTAGCTATGATAGTTGAAATATCATCCCTGGCTGGGTCTAGCTATAAGAGTTATTATTATATATATGAGCTGAACCCAGGTATATGTCACAACTTCATGTTCGGACAGAGACAAGATAGAAGAGCCATATCATCTGTGTACTGAGCCAGGCATACATTATAATCTCCTTTGCAGGCAAGACCATGTTAGAAGAGTCATATTACCTGGGTAAAGTCTCAAAATATATGTCATCATCCTCACTAGATACAGGGTTAACAAATAGTGGATATTTACATTTTCTAGTTGCTGGCATCAGCAGTGTTATAATTATCTCTTTGGCAGAGTTCTGGACAAAGAGAAGAGTCACATCACCTAGGACTTGCACTCATGGGTATGTCACAATTTCTTCAGTAGGCAGCATCCAGGGAGGAGAGAAGAGTCACATTACCTAGATGCTATATCAAGCTATATGTCACAGTGTCACCGGTGGGGAGAACACTGGCAGGAGAGACACATTACCTAGATGATACGCCAAAAGATAGGTTATAATATTCCCTGTTTGCAGGGTCCAAACTGAAAAGTCACATTATTAAAATTCTAAGACAGCGGTATTTCCCAATGCACCCATGGGAAAGAATTTAAGCCAAAAAGTCTCCATCCCTTGTTACTAAACATAGCAATATAACATGATCTCCTCATTTTGTTAACTTTCTGTGTAAATTACAGTTACAATATACTGTGTGTTCTGGGGGACTGCATGAAATCCTGTCAAGCATTCAACGGCTTTATGCAACATTTATGAGAGTTGGAAACCGCTTTGAGGCCTACATGCTCATATTGACTCACAATCTTACATATTGCCACAAACCCAGTTATGATAGTTAACATCTATCTTATAGGTTGGTTTCAGATAAAAGAGCTATTATGCCTGTGATCTGGGTCCAGAAATGAATCATCATCTTACCTATAGCAAGATCCATATATGAATGTCACAATTTCACCTTTGTAATTTATTTACTTGTTAGACTAAGGACTTCCACACCGGGCTTTGTAAATATGGAATGGTGACAAATTTGCCCTCATCTGTGTGTGTTATCAAGAGTCACAATCTTAACTTTTTGCTGGACCCTGTTATGAAATTCTGTGTACCACCGAAGTTAATGTTGTCACCTTCTGTGGGCTTTGTAAAAACACACAATTCATAAGCTTACCTATTGTTGCAAGTGTAGCAATGAGATGCAACATATCTCTTATTGGTGGAATCCCAATTTAAGTTTGATCATCTTGCCTGTGAGCTGAAGCAGTGTAAATTTCATAATCCCATTTGTAAGACAAAAAACTTGGCAGGGAGGTAGCACAATTTAGGTGCTGTACCAAGCAATATGTCACAATGCCCTCTCTAGGGAAGGTACAGTAATTAGGGTTACATTAACTGGGTGCTGGGCTCAGCAATGTGACACAATCCCAAGTGGAAAAAAAAAAAACCAGAAAAGTGATGAGAGCAAAAACACCTGCAGAATAGGTCCACGATGTGTAAAAATACTTTCTGTCACTCTGGCACAGGAAGGAGAGATACATTATCAGGATGGAGGGCCCAGAAATATGCCATAAGTCTCTCTATATGCAGGAACCAGGTAGAAGAGGAATGCCATCTGGTTCCTGAGCCCTGCATTATGTCAAAATTCCTTTTCATGGGCATGGTTTGGAAACAAGAGTAGAGTCATATTGCCTAAGGATTAGGCTTGGCAATATGCCACATCACCCCATTATAAAGGCTCAGGGAGAAGAAAAGAGTCAATTCAATTAACAAACAAGCTCACATCTATAGCCCAATGGTCCAAGTATGCAGAGATCTGGCAGTAGAGAATGGTCATATTACCTAGGTGCTTCATTAGGTATATGATATAATCTAATATGTGAGGTGAAGGGAGGTAGAAAAGCCACATCACCTTGATGCTGGGTTCTTAGATATGTCACAAAACTCCCTTAGGACAGGACCAAGGCAAGAGAGTTACAACAAATAGGTGCAGGTTCCACTCTTACGTCACAATGCTCCACGTGATCAGGGCCCAAGTAGTAAGTCAAACCACCTAGATGATACGCTCAGGGTTATGTCAAAATGTCCTCCTTGAGGCATGGCCCTGCTGAAAGAGTATCATCACCTGAATACCTAGCCTAGCAATAGGACACAATCCAGGGAAGCAGGACCCAAAGAGAACAACATCACCTAGGTGATAGGCCAAGAGATTTGTCACAATATCCCCTTTGGGACATGGCCCTAGCAAAAGAGTACTGTAACCTGTGTGCCTGGCCCAGCCATATGTTATTTTTCCCCATTGTGTGCAGGGCCCATTCTAATGAGGAGAATTATGTCACCCAAGTGGTTGACAGAGTGAAACATCACAATAAATTCTGTGGGCATGGGTCAGGCAGAAATATAACATGACCTGGGTCCTGGATCTAGAAATATTCCATGAGTCTTACTGACAGCAGGGACCAGGAAGGAGAGAAACATCACCTAAAGTTGGGCCCGGTGAATACCACAGTAACATATGTAGGCAGAAACAGGTATGGAGAGTCAAATCCCACAGAAACTGTACAAATATTTATATTACAATTACACTTGAAGAAAATACCCAAAAGGATATTTACAGTATCACACATGTCCTGTTTTCATGAGTGAGATTTGGCTTCACATATGTGAGACAGTGACAGTTCTTACTGTCAGCAGGGTGAGAATACGAGACTCACAATTTCACATTTCTGCTGGGTTCTGTTGTGACATTCTCTGTACAAGTCAAAGCCTTTATTAAATACCTGAGGTGTTATAATACTATTTGACTTTTTTTTTTAATCAGAAAGTGGTTTAATCATTCATGTTTCTAAAGCAAGTTATGAGAGTCAAAATTACTCCTATTTCTGGGGTCCACATATGAGAGTCATTATCATGCCTGTGAGCTGTGCCTAGGTATATATCGGAATTTACTTTGTTGTAATGAAACAGTGAACACAGCCAAGTCACCTAAATGCTGAAGCAGAAAATTTCCAATATTCTCTTTGCAGGCAAGTTCCTGGCAGTAAAGTTGCACAATTTGGGGGTTACGCTGAGATGTATGACATAATGTGTCTTTTGAGCACTGTCCAGATGGAAGAGGAGACTCATATCACCTAAATTATAGGCCCAGAGATATGTCAAAACTTATTCTGTTGAAAGGACAGGACAAGAAAATCATATGAATTGGATGCAGAGCTTGGAAATGCTACAATCCCCAGTGGAAGCAGGGGCTAGGCAGGAGAGATAGTCAGATAACTAGATGTTGGGTCCCGAAATATGTAGCAATCCTCCCTGAGGATATTTTTAAGACATGAGAATCAGATCTTCAAGGTGTTCTGCTGAGGTAAATATCCAAATGTGTGGGCTGCATATAGGCAGGATTATTAAATTACTCATGAGCTGGGAAAAGGTATATGTCACAGTAACACTGGCAGAAAATTCCAGGAATGGGAGTCACTATCATGTATATAGCATGGCTCCAGGTTTAAGAGTAATGATTGGTCCTCTTCTCGGGTCTCAGATATATGGCACATATCACTTGTGGGCAGAGAGCAAGCAGGAAGGTCATGTCACCTGGGTGGGTGCTGGTCCAGTGAGATGTCACAATACTTGTGGGCGGAATCCTGAAAATGGGGTCACATCACATGGATGCTGGTTTTACTGATATATCAAAATTCTACCTGTGGGAAAAGCTTAAGAGTTAGAGTAGACTCAGTTGATCTAGGCAATTGACCTAGATGTATTTCACAATAGTTTCTATGTCCAGGATCAAGGTATTAAAGTGACCTCACCTTGGCACTGGGTTTAGCAATATGTCACAATCTCCGCCGAGTTCAAGGTGAGGAGAGAGAGAAGAAACATTACCCAGGTGCTGAGCCAAGTGATATGTTACAAAGTTCCTGTTGGTGGAACACAAAACACGGAGTCAAACCACCAGGGTGCAGTATCCAGTTTTGTGTCACAATGCACCATAAGTGCAGGGTCAAGGCAGTAGAAAGGAGTCACATCACTTACATAATGGACCTAGATATGAGCTCAAATAATATTTATAGGTAGAGATCAGGCATATATTTCACATCACTGAGTGCTGGTCCCAGTGATATGTAAAACTGCCTTTTGTAGGTAGGTCCAGACACGTTGGCTTAGGTGTATAGTCCAAGTATGTCACAATTTTATCTGTGGTCATAGCCTAAAAAGGACAGTAAAATTTTTCAAGAGCTGGGCTAACTTTTATGTCCTAATCACACACTAAGAAATATTCAGAAATAAGTTTCACAGTCCGACACAAGTCCTGGCTTTGAGTATGTGAGTCCACACCTCCTGTAAATTGGGTTGAAGCTGAGAAGTCACAATCTTAACAATGGGAAAGATTCATATATAAGATGCTTACTCCCACATGAAGATTGTGTTCCACGAGTGGTGTCACAGAACCTCAGTTTTGCTGAATTATACATCACCAAATCAGCCCTGGGTCAGATCTGTGTATGTGATGAAAAAATTCAAATTTCGACTGCTCTTTTTCTTTTTCTTTCTTTCTTTTTTTTTTTTTTTTTTTTTTTTTTTGAGATTTAGAACCTTATTTCCGGGCCCTGTTCTTGAGAGAGAATGATAACCAGCTAAGCTGGGTGTGCATCCAAGTGTCACAATTGCACCTGGTTGCGTTTCTGTGTTATGACACTTTGTACCACTCAGATTTTATATGATATCCCGGAGTGTCATAATCCTCTGTGAACTTTATACAATTAGTAGACCCATTACTTTACTTATGGTCATAAGACTGGCTATGAGAGTCAGAATTTCTTTCCCTTCTGGGTCTAGATATGATAGTTATATTTGTACTTGTGAGCTGAACACAGATATATGTCACAAATTCACCTGTGCACAGAAACAAGGCAGGAGACTTTCATCACCTGGATTCTGAGCTCAAGATACCTTAAAAAAGTCTTTGCAGGCAGGGCCAAGTCAGAAGAGTCACATCACCTTGGTATGGCCTCAAATAATATAGCACCATGTCCAATGTAGACAGATGTGTAGGAAAAGAAGAGAGTCACACCATGTAGGTGCTGGGCTCAGCAATAGGTAATAATCTCTTCTTTTGGCAGATTCCAGAATAAAGAGGAAAGTTGCATTACCTATGTTTTCCACTCATTGGTATGTCACAATTCCTTTAGTTGGCAAAACCCTGAGAGAAAAGAAGAGTCACATTTCTTAGATGCTACGTCCAACGATGTCACAATGTTCCTTGAGGGTAATGCACATGCAAAACATACAAATCACCTAGCTGATAGGGTCAGAGTTATGTGATAATATCCCTTTTTTGTAGCACCCAGGCAGAAAAGTCACAATATTATGATACTCACCCAATAATATGTCAGAATGCACACATGTGAAACTATTATTATTATTATACTTTAAGTTTTAGTGTACATGTGCACAATGTGCAGGTTTGTTACATATGTATATATGTGACATATTGGTGTGCTGCACCCATTAACTCGTCATTTAGCATTAGGTATATCTCCTAATGACATCAGTCCCCCCCCCCACACACCACACAACAGTCCCTGATGAGTGATGTTCCCCTTCCTGTGTCCATGTGTTCTCATTGTTCAATTCCAACCTGTGAGTGAGAACATGCAGTGCTTGTTTTTTTGTCTTTGCAATAGTTTGCTGAGAATGATGGTTTCCAGCTTCATCCATGTACCTAAAAAGGACATGAACTCACCCTTTTTTATGGCTGCATAGTATTCCATGGTGTATATGTACCACATTTTCTTAATCCAGTCTATCATTGTTGGATATTTGGGTCGGTTCCAAGTCTTTGCTATTGTGAATAGTGCTGCAATAAACATACGTGTGCATGTGTCTTTATAGCAGCATGATTTATAATCCTTTGGGTATATACCCAATAATGGGATGGCTGGGTCAAATGGTATTTCTAGTTCTAGATCCCTGAGGAATCACCACACTGACTTCCACAATGGTTGAACTAGTTTACAGTTCCACCAACAGTGTAAAAGTGTTCCTATTCCTCCACATCCTCTCCAGCACCTGTTGTTTCCTGATTTTTAAATGATCACCACTCTAACTACTGTGAGATGGTATCTCATTGTGGTTTTGATTTGCAGTTCTCTGTTGACCAGTTATGGTGAGCATTTTTTCATGTGTTTTTTGGCTGCATAAATGTCTTCTTTTGAGAAGTGTCTGTTCATATCCTTCACCCACTTTTTGATGGGGTTGTTTTATTTTTTTATTTTTTGTAAATTTATTTGAGTTCACTGTAGATTCTGAATATTAGCCCTTTGTCAGATGAGAAGGTTGCAAAAATTTTCTCACATTCACTAGTTTGCCTATTCAGTCTGATGGTGGTTTATTTTGCTGTGCAGAAGCTGTTTAGTTTAATTAGATCCCATTTCTCAATTTTGGCTTTTGTTGCCATTGCTTTTGGTGTTTTAGACATGAAGTCCTTGCCCATGTCTATTTCCTGTATGGGATTGCCTAGGTTTTCTTCTAGGGTTTCTATGGTTTTAGTTCTAACACGTAAGTCTTTAATCCATCTTGAATTAATTTTTTTATAAGGTGTAAGGAAGGGATCCAGTTTTAGCTTTCTACACGTGGCTAGCCAGTTTTCTCAGCACCATGTATTAAATAGTTAATCCTGTCCCCTTTGCTTGTTTTTGTCAGGTAAAAGATCAGATAGTTGTAGATATGCAGCATTATTTCTGAGGGCTCTGTTCTTGTCCATTTGTTCATATCTCTGCTTTGGTACCAGTACCATGCTGTTTTGGTTACTGTAGCCTTGTAGTAGAGTTTGAAGTCAGGTGGTGTGATGCTTCCAGGTTTGTTCTTTTAGCTTAGGATTGACTTGGCAATGTGGGCTCTCCTTTTGTTTCCATATGAACTTTAAGGTAGTTTTTTCCAGTTCTGTGAAGAAAGTCATTGGTAGCTTGATGAGTACGGCATTGAAGCTATAAATTACCTTAGGCAGTATGGCCATTTTCACGATATTGATTCTTCCTACCAATGAGCACGGAATGTTCTTCCATTTGTTTGTATCCTCTTTTATTTCATTAAGCAGTGGTTTGTAGTTCTCCTTGAAGAGGTCCTTCACATCCCTTGTAAGTTGGATTTCTAGGTATTTGATTCTCTTTGAAGCAATTGTGAATGACAGTTCACTCATGATTTGGCTCTCTGTCTGTTATTAGTGTACAAGAATGCTTGTGATTTTTGCACACTGATTTTGTATCCTGAGACTTTGCTGAAGTTGCTTATCAGCTTAAGGAGATTTTGGGTTGAAAGGATGTGGTTTTCTAGATACACAATCATGCCATCTGCAAACAGGGACAATTTGACTTCCTCTTTTCCTAATCAAATGCCCTTTATTTCCTTCTCCTGCCTGATTGCCCTGGCCAGAACTTCCAACACTATGTTGAATAAGAGTGGTGGTAGATGGCATCCATGTCTCGTGCCAGTTTTCAAAGGGAATGCTTCCAGTTTTTGCCCATTCAGTATGATATTGGCTGTGGGTTTGTCATAGATAGCTCTTATTATTTTGAGATATGCCCATCAATACTGATTTATTGAGAGTTTTTAGCATGAAGGGATGTTGAATTTTGTCAAAGGCATTTTCTTCATCTATTGAGAAAATCATGTGGTGTTTGTCTTTGGTTCTGTTTATACGCTAGTTACGTTTGTCGATTTTCATATGTTGAACCAGCCTTGCATCACAGGGATGAAGCCCACTTGATCAAGGTGGATAAGTTTTTGATGTGTTGCTGGATTCATTTTGCCAGTATTTTATTGAGGATTTGTGCATCAATGTTCATCAAGGATATTGGTTTAAAATTCTCTTTTTTTGTTGCGTCTCTGCCAGACTTTGGTACTAGGATGATGCTGGCCTCATAAAATGAGTTAGGGAGGATTCCCTCTTTTTCTATTGATTGGAATAGTTTCAGAAGGGACGGTACCAGCTCCTCCTTGTACCTCTGGTAGAATTTGGCTGTGAATCCATCTGGTCCTGGACTCTTTTTGGTTGGTAAGCTATTGATTATTTCCTCAATTTTTTGCAGAGCCTGTTACTGGTCTATTCAGAGATTCAACTTCTTCCTGGTTTAGTCTTGGGAGGGTGTATGTGTCGAGGAATTTATCCATTTCTTCTAGATTTTCTAGTTTATTTGCTTAGATGTGTTTATAGTATTCTCTGATGGTAGTTTGTATTTCTGTGGGATCAGTGGTGATATCCCCTTTCTCATTTTTTATTGCATCTATTTGATTCTTCTCTCTTTTCTTCTTTAGTAGTCTATCAATTTTGTTGATCTTTTCAAAAAACCAGCTCCTGGATTTATTTATCTTTTGAAGGGTTTTTATGTCTCTATCTCCTTCAGTTTTGCTCTGATCTTAGTTATTTCTTGCTTTCTGCTAGCTTTTGAATTTTTTGCTCTTGCTTCTCTAGTTCTTTTAATTGTGATGTTAGGGTGTCAATTTTAGATCTTTCCTGCTTTCTTTTGTGGGTATTTCGTGCTACAAATTTCCCTCTACACACTGCGTTGAATGTGTCCTAGAGATTCTGGTATGCTGTGTCTTGTTGTCTTTGGTTTCAAAGAACATCTTTATTTCTGCCTTCATTTCGTTATGTACCTAGTAGTCATCCAGGAGCAGGTTGTTCAGTTTCCATGTAATTGAGCAGTTTTTAGTGAGTTTCTTAATCCTGAGTTCTAGTTTGATTGCACTGTGGTCTGACAGACAGTTTGTTATAATTTCTGTTCTTTTACATTTGCTGAAGAGTGTTTTACTTCCAACTATGTGGTCAATTTTGGAATGAATGTGATGCGGTGCTGAGAAGAATGTATATTCTGTTGATTTGGGGTGGAGAGTTCTGTAGATGTCTATTAGGTCCTCTGGGTGCAGAGCTGAGTTCAATTCCTGGATATACTTCTTAACTTTCTGTCTCCTTGATCTGTCTAACATTTCCAGTGGGGTGTTAAATTCTCCCATTATTATTGTGTGGGACTCTAAGTCTCTTTGTAGTTCCCTAAGGACTTCCTTTATGAATCTGAGTGCTCCTGTGTTGGGTGCATATATATTTAGGATAGTTAGTTCTTCTTGTTGAATTGATCCCTTTACCATTAGGTAATGATTTTATTTGTCTCTTTTGATGTTTGTTGGTTCAAAGTCCGTTTTATCCAAGACTAGGATTGCAACCCTGCCTTTTTTTGTTGTCCATTTGCTTTGTAAACCTTCCTCCATCGCTTTATTTTGAGCCCATGTGTGTCTCTGCACATGAGATGCGTTTCCTGAATACAGCACACTGATGGATCTTGACTCTTTATCCAATTTGCCAGTCTGTGTCTTTTCATTGGAGCATTTAGCCCATTTATATTGAAGGTTAGTGTTATTATGTATGAATTTGATCCTGTCATTATGATGTTAGCTGGGAATTTTCCTCATTAGTTGATGCAGTTTCTTCCTAGCCTTGATGGTCTTTAAAATTTGGCATGTTTTTGCAGTGGCTGGTACTGGTTGTTACATTCCTTGTTTAGTGCTTCCTTCAGGAGCTCTTTTAGGGCAGGCCTGGTGGTGACAAAATCTCTCAGTGTTTGCTTGTCTGTAAAGTATTTTATTTCTCCTTCACTTATGAAGCTTAGTTTGGCTGTATATGAAATTCTGGGTTGAAAATTCTTTCCTTTAAGAATGTTGAATATTGGTCCCCACTCTCTTCTGGCTTGCAGAGTTTCTGCTGAGAGGTCTGCTGTTAGTCTGATGGGCTTCCCTTTGAGGGTAACCCGACCTTTATCTCTGGCTGCCCTTAATATTTTTTCCTTCATTTCAACTTTGATAAATCTGACAATTATGTGTCTTGGAGTTGCTCTTCTCAAGGGGTATCATTGTGGTGTTCTCTGTATTTCCTGAATTGAATATTGGCCTGCCTTGCCAGTTGGGGAAATTCTCCTGGATAATATCCTGCAGAGTGTTTTCCAACTTGGTTCCATTCTCCCCATCACTTTCAGGTACACCAATCAGACGTAGATTTGGTCCTTTCTCATAGTCCCATGTTTCTTGGAGACTTTGTTCATTTCATTTTATTCTTTTTTCTCTAAACTTCTCTTCATGCTGCATTTCATTCATTTCATCTTCCATCACTGATACCCTTTCTTCCAGTTGATCGCAACAGTTACTGAGGCTTGTGCATTCATAATATAGTTCTTGTGCCATGGTTTTCAGCTCCATCAGGTACTTTAAAGACTTCTCTGTATTGGTTATTCTAGTTATCCATTCGTCTAATTTTTTTTTCAAATTTTTTAACTTCTTTGCCATTGGTTTGAACTTCCTTCTTTAGCTCAGAGTAGTTTGATCTCCTGAAGCCTCCTTCTGTCAACTTGCCAAAGTCATTCTCCATCCAGCTTTGTTCCATTTCTGGTGAGGAGCTGCATTCCTTTGGAGAACAAGAGATGATCTGATTTTTAGAGTTTCTGGTTTTTCTGCTTTGCTTTTTCCCCATCTTTGTGGTTTTATCTACCTTTGGTCTTTGACAATGGTGATGTACAGATGGGTTTTTGGTGTGGACGTCCTTTCTGTTTGTTAGTTTTCCTTCTAACAGTCAGGACCCTCAGCTGCAGGTCTGTTGGAGTTTACTCTAGGTCCACTCCAGACCCTGTTTGCCTGGGTATCAGCAGCGGTGGCTGCAGAACAGCAGATATTGGTTAACCGCAAATGCTGCCTGATCATTCCTCTGGAAATTTTGTCTTAGAGGAGTACCCGGATCTGTGAGGTGTCAGTCTGCCCCTACTGGGGGGTGCCTCCCAGTTAGGCTGCTTGGGGGTTAGGGACCCACTTGAGGAGGCAGTCTGCCCATTCTCAGATCTCAAGCTGTGTGCTGGGAGAACCACTACTCTCTTCACAACTGTCAGACAGGGACATTTAAGTCTGCAGAGGTTATTGCTGTCTTTTGTTTGTCTGTGCTCTGCCCCTAGATGTGGAGCCTATATAGGCAGGCAGGTCTCCTTGAGGTGTGGTGTGCCCCACCCAGTTCAAGCTTCCCAGCTGCTTTGTTTACCTGCTCAAGCCTGGGCAATGGCGGGTGCCCCTCCCCCAGCCTGGCTGCCACTTTGCAGTTTGATCTCAGACTGCTGTGCTAGCAATGAGTGAGGCTCCATGGGCTTAGGACACTCTGAGCTAGATGCTGGATACAATTTCCTGGTGTGCCATTTGTTAAGCCCATTGGAAGAGCACAGTATTAGGGTGGAGTGACCCATCTGTCACCCCTTTTTTTGGCTAGGAAAAGGAATTCCCTGACCCCTTGCACTTCTCGGGTGACGTGATGCTTCACCCTGCTTTGGATCATGCATGGTGTGCTGCACCCACATCCTGCACCCACTGTCTGGCACTCCCCAGTGAGATGAACCCAGTCCCTCAGCTGGAAATGTAGAAATACCCGTCTTCTGCATCATTCACGCTGGGAGGTGTAGACTGGAGCTCTTCCTATCCTGCCATCTTCACATGTGAAACAATTTAAGCAAAATTTTAACCCCTTAGTACTTGACCCAGTGACATGATGCAATCTTTTCATCCTTGAGGGTGACAATGTTAAATGTTAGCTTTGTGTATATAAGAATCACAATGTCACGTGTGAGCTGCGCCATTGTATGACACATTCTAAAATATCCAAGGGCTTTATATAGCATGCATGACAGTCAGAAACTACTCTGAGGCCCACATGCTTATAAGGACTGATGATCTTATATGCTGCTTAAACCCAGGTATGATAGTCAACATTTTCATTTAGGCTGAGTTCAGGAATGAGACTCATTTTTATACCTGTGAGCCTGGTCCAAACTGAGTCACGATCACACCTGTGGCCAGATCCACATATGAGTGTCACAATTTCCCCTTGATACTGTTTTACCTTTTTAGACTCAGTACCTCAACAGTGGGCTTTATAAATGTAAAATGATGACAACTTTTACTTCACCTGGCCGTGTAATTGAGAATCACAATGTTAACTTTTTGCTGGGCATTGGTATGTAACTCCCTGTACCACCCAAGGAGTGTATACAATATGAATTAATATTGTAAACTTCTCTGAGCTTTGTACAAATATGAAACACAGGATTTCACCTATTGCCCTAAGCCTAATGATGAGAGGTAAAATATCTCCTATTGGCTAGATTTCAATAAAAGTTTGGCCATCATGCCTGTGAATTGAAGCAATTAATATACCATAATCCCATTTGTGGGCAAAAGTTAGGAAAAAAAGTAACATCACTTAGATGAAGTGGCAATCAACATGTCACAATGCCCTCTCTAAGTAACACCTAGAGAGGAGGATCACATTAACTGGGTACCGAGCCCATCAATATGACACAATTCCACATGAGAAAAACTTAGCCAATAGATGAGAGACAAAATATCTACATAATGGGTGGAAGATACGTCAAAATACACTCTGTGTCTCTGACCAGGAAGGACACTAGCATCTTCAGGTTGCTGGTCACAACAGTCTGCAGTAAATCCCTCTTTATTCAGGAATCTAGCAGAAGACTAACATCATCTAGGGGAATGGGACAAAATTTCCCTTAGTGGGCATGGTTGAGAATAAGGAAGAGAGTCACATGACCTAAAGGCAGGGCTTAACAATATGTCACTATTTTAAAGGCACAGGCAGGGGAAGAGAGTTATATTATTAAATCACTAAGGAGCTGGTCAAAGGTATATGTCAAAATTACACCTGTGGAAATGTCTAAGAATAAGAGTCGCCATCCTGCACGTACCCTGAATCCAGGCATAAGAGCTGTTATTAGGCTTTTGTTATGGTCTTAATTATATAGCACAATATCACCTGTTCCCAAAGTGAAGACAAGAAAAACAGATCACCTACATTGGTGCGGGTCCATTGAGATGTCACAATCAACCTTGTGGGCAGAACCCTGTCAGAAGAGTCACATAATCTGGTTTCTGGTTTCATTGTGGGTAAAAATTTGGCAGGAGAGGAGATTCACTTCACCTAGGGAATAGACCTAGATATATGTCACAGTGACCCATATGTGTAGTACGAAGCTTGGAGAGTAACTTCACTTTGGTGCTGGACAAGCAATATGTCACAATCTCCATGTGGTCAGTGTCCACACAAAAGCAAAGAAACATCACCTATGGGCTGAGCCAAGTGATATGTTACAATGTTTCCAGTGGGCAGAACCCCAAAAGGAGAATTACGGCACATTGGTCAGTACTGAATGATGTGTCACAATGCACTGTTTGCACAGGGCCAAGGGAGTAGAAGAGAGTCACATCACTTACATGATGGATCTAGAGATAAAACACAATTCTCTTTGTAGGCAGGTTTCAGGCAGACAATTCACATCACCTGGGTGATGAACCCACTGGTATATAAAAGTCCCCTTTATAGACAGAGCCAATGAAGTTGGTGTACATTTCTAAGGTGCTTATTCTACATACAGTATAGTTTCATCTGTGGCCTGGGCCTAGAAAAGACAGTCAAATTATTCCTGTGCTGGGCAAAATTACCTGTGACAATCACACTCTCAGAAAGGTTCAGAAAGAATTTTTACATCACACAGAAATCCTGGCTTTTTTTAGGTGAGTCAAATCTTTCTATGAGTTGGGCCAAAGTAGAAGAGTCACAATCTCAACCTTGGGCAAAATCCATGTATAAAAGCTCAAATCTCACTTGAAGATTGTGTTCCAGTAGGGGAGTCAGAGCACCACAGGGGTGCTGAATAATGGTTCAAATATTACGAATCCACCTGTGAATCAGATCCATGTATGAGAGCTATTATTTCAATCTTCAACTTCTTTTTATGTGTGAGATTAAGGACCTCATGCCTAGGTCCTGTTGATGTTTGAGAATAACAATCATTTCAGCTAAGTGTACATACAAGAGTCACATTCTTACATGGTTACTGATCTCTGTTTTGACATTCTTTGCACAATTAAGGCTTTATATGATATACCTGAGACTTATAATCCTTTGTGAAAT
This sequence comes from Pan troglodytes, assembly GCF_028858775.2. NCBI lineage: Eukaryota > Metazoa > Chordata > Mammalia > Primates > Hominidae > Pan > Pan troglodytes. The sequence goes on from NC_072422.2 coordinate 15,539,272, forward strand.
TTACACAAGTGAAAAACTCAGGATTTTACCCATGGCTGTGATTCTGGCAATGAGAGTCAAAATATCTCCACTGGCTGAGTCCAGGTTTGAGGGTTACTCTTGTGCATGTTTCCTTAACCAAGGTACATGCCACAAGTTCACAGTGAGAAGGGACAAGGCAAGAAAGTCACATCACCTGGGTGCTGAGCCAGTGATACAGTATAATTTCATTTGTAGGCTAGGCCTAGTTAGAAGAGTCACATCATCTGGGTGAAACCTCAAATAGTGTGTCACAAATTCACTATAGGCAGGGAAGAGAAAGCAAAGGGAGAATTATTCCACCTAGGTATTTGGATCTGCAATATGTAACAATTCCCTGTCTTGCCAGAGTCTAGAATATGAAAGACAGTCACATAACCTAGGTTTTGCCATAAGTGGTATGCCACAATTTCTTTGGTGATCAGGACCCAGGCAGGAGAGGAGAGTCACATTATCTAGATGTTAAGTCAAAGAACATTTTACAATGTCCCCTGAAGGCAGGGTACAGTCAGTGGAGATGAATCACCCAGCTTCTAGGCCAAGAGATATGTGATAATATCCACTATTTTCAAGGTTCAGGCAGAAGAGTCACATTATTATGATTCTGACCCGGTGATATGTAACAATGCACACATGGGAAGGAATTTAAGCCAAAAAGTCTCAACACCTGTGTACTAAGACAAGTTATATGCCAAATCTTTTTGTCCTAGAGAATGCCTCCATTAACTGTGAGCTGTGTGTTTATATTAGAATCATAATCTCATGTTTTACCTTGGCCATTCTATGAAACGCTACAACATTTCAAAAGCTTTATCTAGCATCAATCAGTGTGGAAAACCACTTTGAGGCCTATATGATCATATGGATTCATGATCTCACAATTGCCCTAAACTGAGGTATAATATTCAACATCTTTATTGCAGACTGGGTTCAGGTATGAGACTCATTATCATGCCTGTGAGCTAGATTAGGGGTTGAGACACCATCCAACCTGTGGCCAGATCCACATTTGAAGGTCACAATTCCAACTTGGTTGTGTATTCACTTGTTAGACTCAAGATCTAAACAGTGGGCTTTTCACATGTGGGAAGGTGATATTTGCTTTCATCTGGGTGTGTAAATGAGAATTCAAATGTGAACTAATTGTTGGTCACTTTCCTGAAATTCTCTATACTACATAAGGGGTTTACACATTAAGAGTTAGGGTTGGAGAGGCAGCCAAGACGGCCGAATAGGAACAGCTCTGGTCTACAGCTCCCAGCGTGAGTGACACAGAAGATGGGTGACTTCTGCATTTCTATCTGAGGTATTGGGTTCATCTCACAAGGGAGTGCCAGACAGTGGGGGCAGGACAGTGGTTGCAGCACACCGTGCATGAGCCAAAGCCGGGTGAGACGTTGCCTCACTCAGGAAATGCAAGGGGTCAGGGAGTTCCCTTTCCTAGTCAAAGAAAGGGGTGACAGAAGGCACCTGGAAAATCAGGTCACTCCTACCTTAATACTGCGCTTTTCCGATAGGCTTAAAAAATGGCGCACAAGGAGATTATATCTCACACCTGGCTCAGAGGGTCCGATGCCCACAGAGTCTCACTGATTGCTAGCACAGCAGTCTGAGATCAAACTGCAAGGTGGCAGCGAGGCTGGAGGAGGGGCGCCCACCATTGCCCAGGCTTGCTTAGGTAAACAAAGCAGCTGGGAACCTCCAACTGGGTGGAGCCCACCACAGCTCAAGGAGGCCTGCCTACCTCTGTAGGCTCCACATCTGGGGGCAGGACACAGACAAACAAAAAGACAGCAATAACCTCTGCAGACTTGAATGTCCCTGTCTGACTGCTTTGAAGAGGGCAGTGGTTCTCCCAGCACATTGCTGGAGATCTGAGAATGGGAAGACTGCCTTCTCAAGTGGGTCCCTGACCCCTGACCCCAAAGCAGCCTAATTGGGAGGCACCCCGCAGTAGGGGCAGGGTGACAACTCACATGGCCAGGTACTCCTCTGAGACAAAACTTCCAGAGGAATGATCAGACAGCAGCCTTCTCAGTTCATGAAAATCCTGCTGTTCTGCAGCCACTGCTGCTGATACCCAGGTAAACAGGGTCCAGAGTGGACCTCTAGCAAACTCCAACAGACCTGCAGCTGAGGGTCCTGTCTTTTAGAAGGAAAACTAACAAACAGAAAGGACATCCACACAAAAAACCCATCTGTACATCACCGTCATCAAAGACCAAAAGTAGATAAAACCAAAAAGATGGGGAAAAAACAGAGCAGAAAAACTGCAAACTCTAAAAAGCAGAGTGCATCTCCTCCTCCAAAGAACATAGTTCCAGCAATAGAACAAAGCTAGATGGAGAATTACTTTGATGAGTTGAGAGAAGAAGGCTTCAGATGATCAAACTACTCTAAGCTACAGGAGGAAATTCAAACCAAAGGCAAAGAAGTTAAAAACTTCGAAAAAAATTTAGATAAATGTATAACTAGAATAACTGATACAGAGAAGTGCTTAAAGGAGCTGATGGAGCTGAAAGCCAAGGCTTGAGAACTAAACTAGAATAACTGATACAGATAAGTGCTTAAAGGAGCTGATGGAGCTGAAAACCAAGGCTCGAGAACTACATGAAGAATGCAGAAGCCTCAGGAGCTGATGTGATCAACTGGAAGAAAGGGTATCAGTGATGGAAGATGAAATGAATGAAATGAAGCAAGAAGGGAAGTTTAGAGAAAAAAGAGTAAAAAGAAATGAACAAAACCTCCAAGAAACATGGGACTATGTGAAAAGACCAAATCTGCATCTGATTGGTGTACCTGAAAGTGATGAGGAGAATGGAACGAAGTTGGAAAACACTCTGCAGGATATTATCCAGGAGAACTTCCCTAATCTAGCAAGGCAGGACGACATTCAAATTCAGGAAATACAGAAAACACCACAAAGATACTCCTCGAGAAGAGCAACCCCAAGACACATAATTGTCAGATTCCTCAAAGTTGAAATGAAAGAAAAAATGCTAAGGGAAGCAAGAGAGAAATGTCAGGTTAACCTCAAAGGGAATCCCATCAGACTGACAGCGGATCTCTTGGCAGAAACTCTACAAGCCAGAAGAGAGTGGGGGCCAATATTCAACATTCCTAAAGAAAAGAATCTTCAACCCAGAATTTCACATCCAACAAAACTAAGCTTCATAAGTGAAGGAGAAATAAAATACTTTACAGACAAGCAAATGCGGAAAGATTTTGTCACCACCAGACCTACCCAAAAGAGCTCCTGAAGGAAGCACTAAACATGGAAAGCAACAACTGGTACCAGCCACTGCAAAATCATGCCAAATTGTAAAGACCATCAAGGCTAGGAAGAAACTGCTTCAACTAATGTGCAAAATAACCAGCTAACATCATAATGACAGGATCAAATTCACACATAACAATATTAACTTAAAGTGGAAATGGACTAAATCCTCCAATTAAAAGACACAGACTGGCAAATTGGATAAAGAGTCAAGAACCATCAGTGTGCTGTATTCAGGAAACCCATCTCATGTGCAGAGACACACATAGGCTCAAAATAAAAGGATGGAGGAAGATCTACCAAGCAAATGGAAAACAAAAAATGGCAGGGGTTGCAATCCTACTCTCAGATAAGACAGACTTGAAACCAATAAAGATCAAAAGAGACAAAGAAGGCCATTACATAATAGTAAAGGGATCAATTCAACAAGAAGAGCTAACTATCCTAAATATATATGCACCCAGTACTGGAGCATCCAGTTTCATAAAGCAAGTCCTGAGTGACCTACAAAGAGACTTAGACTCCCACACAATAATAATGGGAGACTTTAACACCCTACTGTCAACATTAGACAGATCAATGAGACAGAAAGTTAACAAGGATACCAAGGAATTGAACTCAGCTCTGCACCAAGTGGAGATAATAGACATCTGCAGAACTCTCCACCCAAAATCAATATAATATACATTCTTTTCAGCACCACACTACACCTATTGCAAAATTGACTACATACTTGGAAGTAAAGCTCTCCTCAGCAAATGTAAAAGAACAGAAATTATAACAAACTGTGTCTCAGACCACAGTGCAATCAAAATAGAACTCAGGATTAAAAAACTCACTCAAAACCGCTCGACTACATGGAAGCTGAACAACCTGCTCCTGAATGACTACTGGGTACATAATGAAACGAAGGCAGAAATAAAGATGTTCTTTGAAACCAACGAGAACAAAGACACAACATACCAGAATCTCTGGGACACATTTAAAGCAGTGTGTAGAAGGAAATTTAGAGCACTAAATGCCCACAAGAGAAAGCAGGAAAGATCCAAAATTGACACCCTAACATCACAATTCAAAGAACTAGAAAAGCAAGAGCAAACACATTCAAACGCTAGCAGAAGGCAGGAAATAACTAAGATCAGTGCAGAACTGAAGGAAATAGAGACACAGAAAACCCTTCAAAAAATTAATGAATCCAGGAGCTGTTTTTTTGAAAGGATCAACAAAATCGATAGGCCACTAGCAAGACTAATAAAGAAGAAAAGAGAGAAGAATCAAATAGATGCAATAAAAAATGAAAAAGGGGATATCACCACCAATCCCACAGAAATACAAACTATCATCAGAGAATACTACAAACACCTCTACGCAAATAAACTAGAAAATCTAGAAGAAATGGATGAATTCCTCGACACATACACCCTCCCAAGATTAAACCAGGAAGAAGTTGAATCTCTGAGTAGACCAATAACAGGCTCTGAAATTGTGGCAATAATCAACAGCTTACCAACAAAAAAGGGTCCAGGACCAGATGGATTCAAAGCTGAATTCTACCAGAGGTACAAGGAGGAACTGTTGCCATTCCTTCTGAAACTATTCCAATCAATAGAAAGAGAGGGAATCCTCCCTAACTCTTTTTATGAGGCCAGCATTATCCTGATACCAAAGCTGGGCAGAGACACAACCAAAAAAGAGAATTTTAGACCAATATCATTGATGAACATTGATGCAAAAATCCTCAATAAAATACTGGCAAACAGAATCCAGCAGCACAACAGAAAGCTTATCCACCATGATCAAGTGGGTTTCATACCTTGAGTGCAAGGCTGGTTCAATATATTCAAATCAATGAATGTAATCCAACATAGAAACAGAACCAAAGACAAAAACCACATGATTATCTCAATAGATGCAGAAAAGGCCTTTGACAAAATTCAACAACCCTTCATGCTAAAAACTCGCAATAAATTACGTATTGATGGGACGTATCTCAAAATAATAAGAGCTATCTATGATGAACCCACAGCCAATATCATACTGAATGGGCAAAAACTGGAAACATTCCCTTTGAAAACTGGCACAAGACAGGGATGACGTCTCTCGCCACTCCTATTCAATATAGTGTTGGAAATTCTGGCCAGGGCAATTAGGCAGGAGAAGGAAATAAAGGGTATTCAATTAGGAAAAGAGGAAGTCAAATTGTCTCTGTTTGCAGATGACATGATTGTATATCTAGAAAACCCCATTGTCTCAGCCCAAAATCTCCTTAAGCTGATAAGCAACTTCAGCAAAGTCTCACCATATGTAATCAATGGGCAAAAACGACAAGCATTTCTATACACCAATAACAGACAAAGAGAGAGCCAAATCATGAGTGAACTCCCATTCACAATTGCTTCAAAGAGAATAAAATATCTAGGAATCAAATTTATAAGTGATGTGAAGGACCTCTTCAAGGAGAACTACAAACCACTGTTCAATGAAATAAAAGAGGATACAAACAAATGGAAGAACATTCCATGCTCATGGGTAGGAAGAATCAATATTGTGAAAATGGCCATAATGCCTGAGGTAATTTATAGATTCAATGCCATCCCCATCAAGCTACCAATGACTTTCTTCACAGAATTGGAAAAAACTACTTTAAAGTTCATATGGAAACAAAAAAGAGCCCACATCACCAAGTCAATCCTAAGCCAAAAGAACAAAGCTGGAGGCATTACGCTACCTGACTTCAAACTATACTACAAGGCTACAGTAATCAAAACAGCATGGTACTGCTACCAAAACAGTGATATAGATCAATGGAACAGAACAGAGCCCTAAGGAATAAAACTGTATATCTACAACTATCTGATCTTTGATGAATCTGAGAAAAACAAGCAATGGGGAAAGGATTCCCTATTTAATATGTGCTGCTGGGAAAACTGGCTAGCCATATGTAGAAAGCTGAAACTGGATCCCTTCCTTACACCTTATACAAAAATTAATTCAAAATAGATTAAAGACTTAAACGTTAGACCTAAAACCGGAAAAACCCTAGAAGAAAACCTAGGCACTACCATTCAGGACATAGGCATGGGCTAGGACTTCATGTCTAAAACACCAAAAGCAATGGCAACAAAAGCCAAAATTGACAAATGGGATCTAATTAAACTAAAGAGCTTCTGCACAGCAAAAGAAACTACCATCAGAGTGAACAGGCAACCTACAAAATGGGAGAAAATTTTTGCAACCTACTCATCTGACAAAGGGCTAACATCCAGAATCTACAATGAACACAAAGAAATTTACAAGAAAAAAACAAACAACTCCATCAAAAAGTGGGTGAAGGATATGAACAGACACTTCTCAAAAGAAGACATTTATGCAGTCAAAAAACACTTGTAAAAATGCTCACCATCACTGGCCATCAGACAAATGCAAATATAAACCACAATGAGATACCGTCTCACACCAGTTAGAATGGCAATCATTAAAAAGTCAGGAAACAACAGGTGTTGGAGAGGATGTTGAGAAACAGGAACACTTTTACACTGTTGGTGGGACTGTAAACTAGTTCAGCCATTGTGGAAGGTAGTGTGGCAATTCTTCAGGGATCTAGAACTAGAAATACCATTTGACCCAGCCATACCATTACTGGGTATGTACCCAAAAGACTAAATCATGCTGCTATAAAGACACATGCACACGTATGTTTATTGGGGCACTATTCACAATAGCAAAGACTTGGAACCAACCCAAATGTCCAACAAAGACAGACTCCATTAAGAAAATGTGGCACATATACACCATGGAATACTATGCAACCATAAAAAATGATGAGTTCATGTCCTTTGTAGGGACATGGATGAAATTGGAAATCATCATTGTCAGTAAACTATCACAAGGACAAAAAACCAAACACCGCATGTTCTCACTCATAGGTGGGAATTGAACAATGAGAACACATGGACACAGGAAGTGGAACATCACACTCTAGGGACTGTTGTAGGGTGGGGGGAAAGAGGAGGGATAGCATTAGGAGATATACCTAATGCTAAATGACAAGTTAATGGGTGCAGCACACCAGCATGGCACATGTATACATATGTAAGTAACCTGCACATTGTGCACATGTACCCTAAAACTTAAAGTATAATAATAATAAAAAAAGAGAGTTAGGGTTGTAAAGTTCTGTGAGCTTGGTACAAATATAGAAATCAGGACCTTACCTATTCCCCTTGGCCTAGCATTGAAAGGTAAAATATCTCCTATAGGCTGAATCCCAGTTGAAGTCTGAAAATCATGCCTGTGAATTGAAGAAAAGTATACGTGATAGTCCCATTTGTGGGCAAAAAACTAGGTAGGAGGGTAACATCACTTAGGTGCTGTGCCAAGCAATATGTCACAGTGCCCTCCTAGACAGAGAATAGGAATTATATTCACATTTAATGGGTGCTGGACTCAGCAATATGACACCATCCAACATGGGGGGAAAAAGCAGGCAAGTTATGAGAGCCGTAACACCTACATAATTGGCTCAGGATATGTTGAAATACCTTCTGTGTCTCTGGCATAGGCATGAGAGTCACATTATTGAGTGCTTGGCCCAGCAATAGTCCATAATTCTCTCTGTATACTGGACCCAGGAAAAAAGAGTAACTTCATCTGTTTGATGGGCCTGGCAATAGGTCAAAATTTCTGTTTGCTGGCATTGTTCAAGAAAAAAAAGAATCAAATAAACTGAGTATTGGGCTCAGTAATACGTCAAAATCCTCCCATTGTAAAGGCCAGGCAGAAGAAGAGTCACTTCACTTAAACCGTAAGCTGAGAGTTATATCACAGTGTGCCCAGTAGGCAGGTCTGAGGTAGAAAAGGAGAGTCATATCTCCTAGAAATTTCCCTAGTTATCTGTCACAATTTAACAAGTGGGCAGTAATTAGGCAGAAGGGCCACATCATCTGTTTACAGCCTCAGATAATAGCTCACCATGCCTAATGTAGACAGGTTTGAAGAGAAAAAAGAGAACCACACCACCTTTTTGCTGGACTCAGAAATATGAAGTAATTCCTTCTTGTGGCAGAACCCAGGACAAAGAGAAGCATCATGTGGGTTTTGCACTCAGTGGTATGTCACAATTTCTTAAGTGGGCAGGATCCAGGCAGGGGAGTAGGATCATATGTCACAATTTCTTAAATGGGAAGATTCCAGGTAGGAGAGTAGAATCATATTACCTAGATTCTATATATGGTGATATGTCACAGTGTCCATTGTTGGCACAAAACTGACAGGAGAGACATCTCACCTAGCCAGTAGACCCAGAGAGATGGGAAAATATCCCATTTGCAGGGCCCAGGTAGAAGGGTCACATTATCATGATCTGACTCACAATGCCCTTATGAAAAGGAATTTAAACCAAAATGTCTGAACACCCAGGTACTAGGCCAAGGGATATGACACAATCTCCTCATCTTTAATGGTGATATCCTTAATGATTAGCTAGTTGTGTATAGGAAAGTCACAATCTCACATGCATGCTGGCCATTGTGTGACACTCTCTACAACACCTGAGAACTTTATACAACATGGATGAGAGTCATAAACCTCTCTGAGGCCTTCATGCTTATATGGACCCATGATCTTACATATTGCCCTAAACCCAGGTGTGACAGTAACATTTCTCCTATAGGCTGGCCTCAGGGATGAGACCATTATTATGCCTGTTAGGTGGATCCAGGAATGAATCATCATCTCACAGGTTGACAGATTCACTTAAGAAAGTCACCATTCCAAACCTGTGCTGTGTTCATTTATTAGACTCAGTACCTCAACATTGAGCTTTCGAAATATAGGACGGTAACAAATTTCACATTCACCTGAGTGTGTAGTTGAGAGTCACAATCTTCACATTTTGCTAGGCCCTGTTATGAAACTCTTTGTACAGCCCAAGAAGTTTTCATGGTATGAGTTAGTGTTGTAAACCTCTGTGAGATTTGTATAAATATGCAATGAAGTACCTTCTGTATTGACCTAAACCTAGTTGCTAGAGTCAAAATATTTCCTATTGGCTGAATCCCATTGTAATCTTGATCATCATATCTTTAAACTGAAGCAAAGTATATGTCATAATCCCATTTGTGGACAAAAGCTAGGCAGAAGGGTAATATCACTTAGGTGCTGTGCCAAGGAATATGTCACAATGCCCTCTCTAGGCAGGGCCTAGGAATGAGGATGACATTAACTGGGGGCTGGAGCCAGCAATGTGATACAACAACACATGGAAGAAACACAACAAAGTGATGAGAGCCAAAACATTTGCAGTATGGGACAAAGATATGTTGACATAACTTCTGTGGCTCTGGCACAAGAAAAAGGGTCACATCATTATGTTGCTGGGCAGATCAGTATGTCTCCATTCCCTCTTTATTCATGACCTAGGCTAAAGAGTAACATCATACAGGTGTTAGGTCCTAAGAGTCAGCAAAAGCCCTGTTTGTGGGCCTTGTTCAGCAAGAAGATGAGAGTCATACTACCTAGGTTCTGGGCTCATCAGTATGTCACAATCTTCCCATTCCCAGACAGAATAAGTGAGTCTCATTGCTTTAGCCATGGGCTCAGATATATGGCCCAATGAGTTGGCAGAGCTCAAGCAGAAAAAGAGTCTTGTTACCCGTATGCTTCTTTGCATATACGTCACCATTTACTATGTGGGAAGAAACCAGGCTGAGGAGCCACATCACTTGGTCTTGTATCTTGAGATATTCACAAGTCCATCTTAGAAAAAGCCCCAGCAAGAATTTTACATCACCTAGATGCAGGTTCTACTCTTGATCACAATAATCCATGTGAGAAGGGCCAATCAGGAAGTCAGCTCACCTAGGTGATAGGTTCAGAGATACATCACAAAGCCTTCCTTAAAACATAGACCTGGCAAAAAATTAGCATCAGCTTTTTGCCTGGCCTAGCAATATGTCACTATTCAAGTAGGCAGATCTCAAGCAGAAGAACAAAATCACCTACATGATAGGCTCTGTGATATGCCAAAATGCCCTCTTTTGGGCTTGGCCCTGACAAAAGAGTATCAATACCTGTGTGCCTGGCCTAGGAATATATCACTATTCTTCCCTGAGTTCAGGGCCCATTCCAGAGAGGTTAATTATGTATTCTAAGTAATGGACACAATGAAATGTCACTATGATGTCTGTGGCTACGGCCCAGACAAGAATGTAACATCATCTGGGTGCTGGATCCATTGATGTCACAATTATTACTGAGGCAGAAGAGTCACATCACTTCAAGTTTGGCTCAGGTAGATATCAAAATCCCATATGTAGGCCCAAACCAATCTGAAGAGTGAAATCATAAAGGTGCTTGGCAAAGATCTATATCACAGTCACAATAGAATAAAATTATTGGGATTAGATTTATAATACAACACATGTCCGGGTTTCATGTAGAACAGTTGTCTTCATCCATGTGATAGTGAAACTCCTTACTGTCAGGTGGGTGTGCATGTGAGACCCACAATTTCCTCTGTATGCTAAGCCCTGTTGTGACACTGTCTATAAAACACAAGATTGTTATAAAATATGTGTGAGCATTGCAATCTTCTGTGACCATTTTACCACCAGAAGGAGATCCTGGAAGACTCTCATATTCCTAAATATAGCTATAAGACGAAATTTCTCCTATTGGCTGTGTCCTAATATGTCAGTCATTATCATGTCTGTTAGCTGTGCCTTAGTATATTTCACCCTACTCTCTGAAGTACTAAACAGGCAGGATAGCCATGTCACCTAAATTTTGAGCCAGAAATATTTTAATATTTTCTTTGTAGGCAGGGCCCTAACACAAAATCATAAACCTTGAGTGTTAGGCCCACCTCTATTGCATAATGTCTCTTGTGGAGACTGTCTAGGCAGGAGAGGTGAGTCATATCACCTTAGTGAAGGGCCTAGAGATATATCACAATGCCTCATGTTAAAATGAGGCCCAGGCAAGAGACTAATGTCTTTTGGATGCAATGCTTAAAATGCTACACTCATCACTAGAAGCAATGTTCAGGCAGGAGAGAAGAGTCACATTACCTAGACAATGGGTCCAGAGACATATTATGATCTTTTCTGTGAACACTGTTAACACATGAGAGTCAAATCCACAATATTCTTGGCACAGACATATATTAAAATGTCATATGTGGGCTACAACTAGGCAGGATTATTAAATAACTCAGGAGCTGGGCAAAGGTACATGTTACAGTAACACCTGTGGAAAGGTTCAATGATGAGAGTCACCTTCCTGCACATGTCCTGGATCCAAGTGCAAGAGTCATTATTAGGCCTTTGTTATGGTCTCAGGTATATGGCACAATATCACCTGTGGGCTGGGAGAAGAAAAGAAAGTAACATCACTTGAATGGGTTGTGGTCCAGTGAAATATCACAATCCTCCTTGTGGACAGGACTCTGGAAGAAGAGTCACACCTCTTGGATGCTGGTTGCAGTGATATATCTGAATCCCCACTAGGATCAGCGTTTAGGAAGGAGAGAAGACAAACTTCACATAGGCAATTGACATTGATAGATGTACAATAGCACCTATGTGCAGGATGAAGGCAGCAGAGTGACTTCTTCTTGTTGCTGGGTTCGGCAATATGTCAAAATCTCTTTGGTGGTCAGGGTCTAGGCAAGAGAAAAGAAACATCACTTTGGTGCTGAGTCAAGTGATATGTTACAAAGCTTTCTATTGGCAGAACCCTTTAACCCACAAAAGAGAGTCACATCACCTGGATACAGTACACTGTTAAGTTTCACAATGCACTATGTGTGTAGAGGCAGGGCACTAGAAGAAAGTCACATAATTTACATGATGGACCTATATAAAAGCCACAATGCTCATTGTAGGCAGGGTTCAGGCCAAGATTTTACATCAGCTGGTTGCTGGTACCAGTGATACCCAAAACTGTCTTTTGTTGCATTGACAAAGAAGGTGTTATATAATGTTAGGTGCTTGTTGCAAGTATGTCACAATTTCCATGGTGCTATGGGCCTGGAAAACAGAGTGAAAACACTCAGAGGCTGGGTAAAGTCATACTTCTCAATCATAGACTTGAAAATGTTCAGAAACAAGTTTCACAGTCCCACAAAAGTCCTGGCTTCAGGTATGTGAATGAACACCTCCTTCAAGCTGGATTCAAGCACAGGAATCACTATTTCAAGAATGGGCAAGATTTACATATAAGAGCCCCAATCCCATTTAAAGATTTTGTCTCAGCAGGGGAGTCAAAACACTGCAGGTCTGCTGAATCATAATTCAAAAGTCACCAAACCAGCTGTGGATCAGATTCATGTATGAGAGTAACAATTTCAATCTTCTATTGGTATGTGTGTGAGATTTAGCACAAAATTCATAGACTCTGCTCATGTTGGAGAATGGCAATCATGTCAGCTGTGAGTGGATTCAAGAGCCACAATAGCACCTAGTTGTCAGTGCCTGTTATGACACCATTTTTGTCACTAAGGTTTTATATGATATGCCTGAGTAATTAGCATACTTTCTTATGAATTCTTACAGGTGGGAGGTCTAGAACTTTACCCATGGCCAAAAGACTGGCTATTAAAGTCGATATATCTCTTCTAGCAGGGTCTAGGTATTGTAATGCTCAACCTGGTTTTTACTAACTCTGTTTTTGGACTCTCTCTTTTCCTTTAATCACCTAGCCTTGTTTCCGCCTGAATTGACTCTCCCTTAGCTAAGACAGCCAGACTGACTCCATCTTGGCTCTTTCACTGGCAGCCCCTTCCTCAAGGACTTAACTTGTGCAAGCTGACTCCCAGAACATCCAAGAATGTAATTAAACAATAAGATACTATGGCAAGCTATATCCACAGTTCCCAGGAATTCGTCGGATTGGTAACGCCCAAAGCCCCATGTCTATCATCTTGTAATAGTCTTAAAGCCCCTGCACCTGGAACTGTTTACTTTCTTGTAACCATTTATCCTTTTAACTTATTGCCTACTTTACTTCTGTAAAATTGTTTTAACTAGACCCCCCCTCCCCCTTCCTAAACCAAGGTATACAAGTTAATCAAGCCCCTTCTTCAGGGCCGAGATAATTTTGAGAGTTAGCCATCTCTCAGTCTCCGGCTAATAAAGGACTCTTAATTCATCTCAAAATGTGGCGTTTTTCTAACTCGCTCGGGTACAATATTTGGAAGCCCTAGTGAGATTTTAACACCACCAGGTGAGAGCTGGTCTTGCTCTGGGCTCCCCCAGAGGGATGGCCAACTTGTAGAGGGGGCGCCACCTGAACAAAAAGAATTTTCAGATCCCCAAAGGGTGACCGTCTTCCAGAGGAGAGCGGATTGGCTACCATGTGAGTGACCTAAAATTCAACATCTGAGTCCTCAGCTTCTGACCCCAGAGTCAGGTAGGTCAGATTTGACTTCATTCTGGTTCTGGTAAGAGGGAAGCAGCCCTGATGAGGGCATCCCTCTTTTGACTCTGACCATTTTTCTAGGATGCTAAAGGGTTGAGCCTTGGTTTTCTGGTAGGCACCATTGTGTCTTGGTTTGAGTGGGAAGTGGTCCTGACGAGGACCCTCCCTTGACTCAGTTCACATCCCAGGATCCTGGGGAACTGAGCCTTGGTTTCTGGCAGACCGGTCTCTCTCTCTTTCTCTCTCCCCCACCCTCCTCTTTCTATCTCTCATCTTTCTCTTGTTCAGGTTTCCTGGAGAAACTCCAGGAAAGAAGAAGAAGAAAAAAAACTGTTATAATAATTCTGTGTGAATGATGTATCGATGGGGGAGGATAAGGGCTTGTGCTTATCCTCCAGTTTGTAGCTCCAGGGTGAAAGCTACACAGTTCGAGTGGGACCTCACCTGCGGTTCTGTGGTGACCTCATAAGGCTTAAGGCAGCATCGGGCATAGCTTGATCCGAGCCGGGGGTTTATACTGGCCTGCCAATGCTAACAGGAGCCCAAATCCCCTCAGGGGGAGTGGCCAGGCAGGTATCTGACTGATCCCATCATGGGACCCCCTCCTTTTGTCTGTCTAGTAAAAAAAAAAAGGAAAAAAAAAACTGTCAAAACTTTTTACATACCCTAGGGTCAAATTGTTTGTTTTATGTTTATTGTTCTGTTTAGTGTTTATTGTCTTGTTTAGTGGTTGCCAAGGTTTTTGCATGTCAGGATGTCAGTATTGCCCAAGACGTCTGGGTAAAAACTTCTTCAAGGTCCTTAGTGCTGATTTTTTTTTGTCACAGGAGGCTAAAGTTCTCATCAATCATTTAGGCTGGCCACCACAGTCCTGTCTTTTCTGCCAGAGGCAAGTCAGGTGTTGTTATGGGAAGGATGGTGTGTAAACTGCATTCATCTAATTGGAATTTCTGGCACCATGGAGGTTGTGGGTATTTAGATTGCCATACCCCACGTCCAAGTGATTGGACCTCCTCTAGATTAAACCGGCGGTGGGTTCAAAACAGCCACCCTGCAGATTTCCTTGCTCACCTCTTGTCATTCTGTAACTTTTCTTTAGACCTTAAATAGAACACTGTGTAGGAAAAACTCACGTCTCCCTACGCCTGTCATGCTTTACTTTGTTTAGACTCCTACTCTGTTCCCCTGTGGCTACTCTCTCATCTTAAAAATGACCGGAGTCGTTAAGACCCTTTCCTCTTCATCCCTGCACCCTACCCCGCACATTTCGTTTTCTGGTGCAACAGCAAGTTCAGCGTCTCCATTACTTGACTTTGCTCTCACTCCTTGAACCCTTGATGGAAAAAGCTGAATTTGAGCTATTTGCCTTTGAGTCATGGAGACATCAAAGGTATTTAAGGTACAGGTCTGGAGGGAGAAGAAGAGGGAGAACGCCTAGATCCAACCAACCCAGGAGACCTCGGGCTGGCCTCTAGTCCCCTTCCCTCAATCTTAAAGCTACAGCAATGTGGCAAGTGGTATTAGCTGTTGTGGTTTTTCTGTTCTTTCTAGTTATGTTAATTCTGTTTTTCTGATACTCCAGCCCCCCCATGGAATGAGTTTCTCTGTCTATATTGGATCTGAAATCTCTACTCAAATTGTGTTAAATTGCCTTCTAAAAAAAAAAAAAAAAAAAAAAAATGGGAAACAGCCCCCTCCAGTGTATGCTGAAAAATTTTTCTCTTGGTTTCTCAGAGGATTATGGAGTCCATCTTAAGAAAGGCAAGCGCTGGACACTCTGTAAAGTAGAATGGTCAAAGTTTGGAGCTGGGTGGCCCTCTGAAGGTTCATTGACTCCTACAATTGTTCAAGCCATGTGGTGGGTTGTTACCAAAGCTCCCAGTCACCTTGATCAGCTTCCCTATATAGATCAATGGTTAAGTTTGGTCAGGAATCCTCCTCCATGGCTCCGTTCATGCGCCATTCACAATTCCACCTCCAGAGTCCTCCTGAGCCACGCCGCGTTTTCTCCTCGACCCTCAGCCGGTTCAGCTCCCCCTGTACTGCCTCCCTCTAAAGAAGAGGAGAGTCTCCCTCACCCAGTCCCACCACCTTACAACCAACTTGCTCCCTTAGGGTTGTTCGTTGTCCCATGTCTCCTAGACGATGCCCCTGTGGGCTCACCACCCATTGCCTCTTGACTGCGGCCACAGCGGGAGGAAGCAGCTCCTCTACTACCACTGAGAGAGGCACAAGTCCCAACAGGTGATGAGCTGTCAGCCCCCTTCTTGGTTTATGTCCCTTTTTCTACTTCTGACTTGTATAATTGGAAAACCCATAATCCTCCCTTTTCTGAAAAGCTCCAGGCTTTGACCTCACTGATGGAGTCCGTACTCCAGACACATCAGCCCACCTGGGATGACTGCCAACAGCTCCTTTTAACTCTCTTTACCTCTGAGGAGACGGAGTGTATCCGGAGAGAGGCCAGAAAGCACTTCCTTGCATCAGCCAATAGACAGGAGGAGGAAGCTAGAGACCTCCTTGAGGAGGTCTTTCCCTCTACCTGGCCTAACTGGGACCCAAATTCCTCAAGTGGAAGGAAAGCTTTGGATGATTTTCACCAGTATCTCCTTACGGGTATTAAGGGAGCTGCTCGGAAACCCATAAACTTGTCTAAGGTGACTGAAGTTGTCCGGGGCCCAATGAGTCACCAGGAGCGTTTTTAGAGCCGCTCCAGTAGGCTTATCAGATTTACACCCCTTTTGACCCAGCGGCCCCCTAAAATAGCCGTGCTCTTAATTTGGCACTTGTGGCTCAGGCAGCCCTAGATATTAAAAGAAAACTCCAACAACTGAAGGGATTTACTGGAATGAATATCAGTCAGCTTTTAGAAATAGCCAAAATGTTTTTTACAATTGAGAGTTTGAAAAACAAAAACAAGCAACACAGGCAGCTAAAAAGGCCGCTGATAAAGCATTCAAAGGACAAACAAAAATCTTAGTGATGGCTATCCAAGAGGTACAGAATAAAATGGCCCGTTAATTTGGACAGACACAGAAGAACAGGCTTTTCAAAACCTGAAAAAGGCATTAACTGAAGCCCTGCTTTAGCCCTCCCTAATAGCTCAAAGTCATTTCACCTGTTTGTCCATGAAAGCCAGGGAGTTGCTAAAGGGATGCTTACTCAGGCTTTAGGGCCCTGGAGATGCCCAGTGGCCTATTTATCTAAGAGACTGGATTCTGTGGCCTCTGGATGGCCAAGTTGTCTGTGAGCCATAGCGGCTACAGCAAACCTAGTCCAAGAGGCTGATAAGTTAACTCTGGGCCAAAATTTAAAACTTACAGCTCCTCATGCCTTAGAGACTTTACTTCAAAGTGCTTCTGGCAAATGGATGTCAAATGCTTTCATCCTGCAGTATCAGAATTTACTGTTAGATCAGCCTCATTTGACCTTCTCTCCCAAATGGTGTTTAAATCCAGCTACTATCCATGACTGACAGGAACTGTTAGAAACTACCAAAACTGGCCAACCCAATCTTCAAGATGTGCCCCTAGAGAAGGTGGATGCCACTGTGTTCACAGACAGTAGCAGCTTTCTCGAGCAGGGAGTACGAAAGGCTGGTGAAGCTGTTACCATGGAGACAGATGTGTTGTGGGCTCAGGCTTTACCAGCAAACACCTCAGCACAAAAAGCTAAATTGATTGCCCTCACTCAGGCTCTCCTATGGGGTAAGGATAAACGTATTAACATTTACACTGACAGCAGGTACGCCTTTGCTACTGTGCATGTACATGGAGCCATCTACCAGCAGGGTGGGCTACTCACCTCAGCAGGAAAGGCTATAAAAACAAAGAAGAATCCCCTGTCTTCAAAGCCTAACAGATCAAGCTGCTCTCCAGTGCACAATCTGCACCCAGGTAAATGCCAAGCAAGGTCCTAAACCCAGCCCAAGCCACCATCTCCGAGAAAACTTGCCAGAAGAAAAGTGGGAAATTGACTTTACAGAAGTAAAATCACACTGGGCTGGGTACAAATACCTTCTAGTACTAGTAGACACCTCCGGATGGACTAAAGCATTTGCTACTGAAAACAAAACTGTCAATATGGTAGTTAAGTTCTTACTCAATGAAATCATCCCTCAATATGGGCTGCCTGCTGCCATAGGGTCTGATAATGGACCTGCCTACACCTCGTCCATAGCTCAGTCAGTCAGTAAGGTGTTAAATATTCAGTGGAAGCTCCATTGTGCCTATCGACCCCAGAGCTCTGGGCAGGTAGAACGCATGAAAAACACTCTTAAACACTCTAAAAAACACTCTTACAAAATTAATTTTAGAAACCAGTGAAAATTGGGTAAGTCTCCTTCCTTTAGCCCTACTTAGAGTAAGGTGCACCCCTTATTGGTCTGGGTTCTTGCCTTTTAAAATAATGTATGGGAGGGTGCCGCCTATCTTCCTTAAGCTAAGAGATACCCAACTGACAGAAATATCACAAGCTAATTTATTACAGTACCTACAGTCTCCCCAACAGGTACAAGATATCATCCTGCCACTTGTTCAAGGAACCCATCCCAATCCATTTCCTAACCAGATGGGGTCCTGCCATTCGTTCCAGCAAGGAGACTTAGTGTTTGTTAAAAAGTTCCAAATAGAAGTACTCACTCCTGCTTACAAAAGACCTCACACTCTCATCCTCACAATGCCAATGGCTCTGAAGGTGGATGGCATTCCTGCTTAGATTTATCACTCCTGCCTCAAAAAGGCCAACAGAGCCCAACTAAAAACATGGGTCCCCAGGCCTGGGTCAGGTCCCTTTAAAACTGTGCCTAAGTCAGGTGAAGCCATTAGATTAATTCTTTTTATCCACCTCATTTGTTTGTTTCTGCCTCTTATGTCCTCTGCGCCTTCCTACTCCTTTCTCCTCACTTCTTTCACAACAGGACGTGTATTTGCAAACACCACTCGGAAGGCCGGTACCTCCAAGGAATTCTCCTTTGTAGTTGATTTATGTATACTGTTCCCAGAGCCAGGCCATACCTATGAAGAGCAATACAATCTGCTGGTCCCAAAAGCAGGAAGTGTTGAGCTTGCAGCAGGATTTGGATGCTCTGGGAGCCAAACTGCATGAGGAAGCTCCAAAGGGGCAGAAAAAGAACTCCAAAATGTTGACTTTTACCTCTGTACTGAGAATCACCCTGATGCTAACTATTGAGATACTTATCAGTTTTTCTGCCCTGACTGGACATGTGTAACTTTAGCCACCTACTCTGGGGCATCAAGCAGATCTTCATTCTGTAACTCATGCTTCTCATCCTCAATTATGTACTAGAAAAAATTGTAGCCCTCTTACTATAACTGTCCATGACCCTAATTCAACTCAATAATATTATGGCATGTCATGGGAATTAAGATTTTATATCTCAGGATTTGATGTTGGGACTATGTTCACTATCCAAAAAAAAAAAAAAATCCTGGTCTCATGGAGCCCACCCAAGCCAATCGGGCCCTTAACTGCTTTAGGTGACCCTATGTTCTAGAAACCCCCTGACAAAGTTGATTTAACTGTTCCTCCATCATTCTTAGTCATAAAAGATACACTCCAAAAGTTAAATTCTAGATAGGCAACAACAGGAACAAAAAAATAACATCCCCTGGTATCAAAACATGTTCAACTGGAACCCCTGGCTAACTACTTTAATCACCGGGTTAGTTGGACCTCTCCTCATCATAATATTAAGTTTAATTTTTGAGCATTGTATATTAAATTGGTTTCTTAATTTTATAAAACAATGCATAGCTTCTGTCAAACTTATGTATCTTAAGACTCCCTATAACCCCCTTGTTATAACTGAGGAATCAATGCCTTGATTCCCCAAAAGCACAAGTGGGGAATGTAATGCCCAACTTGGTTTTTACTAACTCTGTTTTTGGACTCTCTCTTTTCCTTTAATCACCTAGCCTTGTTTCCACCTGAATTGACTCTTTCTTAGCTAAGACAGCCAGATTGACTCCATCTTGGATCTTTCACTGGCAGCCCCTTCCTCAAAGACTTAACTTGTGCAAACTGACTCCCAGCACAACCAAGAATGCAATTAACCAAAAAGATACTGTGGCAAGCTATATCCGCAGTTCCCAGGAATTCATCTGATTGGTAACTCCCAAAGCTCTGTGTCTATCATCTTGTAATAGTCTTAAAGGCCCTGCACTTGGAACTGTTTACTTTCCTGTAAACACTTATCCTTTTAACTTTTTGCCTACTTTACTTCTGTAAAATTGTTTTAACTAGAATCCCCCTTCCTAAACCAAGGTATAAAAGTTAATTAAGTCCCTTCCTCAGGGCCAAGAGAATTTTGAGCCTTAACTGTCTCTCAGTGGCCGGCTAAGGAAGGACTCTTAATTCATCTCAAAGTGTGATGTTTTTCTAACTCGCTCAGGTACAACAGTATGAGATTTTTATTGTGCGTATAACCTGAATCCAGGTATATGCCACAATCTCACCTTTGGACAGAGACAAGACAGAATAGTCACATCATCTGGGTGATGAGCTGGGGAAACATTTTAACTTCCTTTTTAGTCAGGGCCAGGAAGAGGAGTCATATCACATGAGTAGAGTCTCCAATAATATGTCATCATGCCCACTGTTTACAGGGCTGATAAAACAGTGGATAGTTGGCTGGGCATGTGGCTTATGCCTCTAATCTCAGCATTTTGGGAGACTGAGGTGGTGTGGATCATCTGAGTTCAGGAGTTCAAGATGAACCTGACCAAAATAGTGAAAACCCATCTCTACTAAAAAAAATATTAAAAATTAGCCAGGCGAGGTGGCATGTGCCTGTAATCCCCGCTAGTTAGGAGACTGAAGCAGGAGAATCACTTGAAACCAGAAGGCAGAGGTTACAGTGAGCTGAGATCATGCCATTGCACTGCATCCTGGGTGACAACAGCAAAACTGCATCTCAAGAAAAACATATATATATATATATATATATATATATATATATATATATATATATAGTGGATAGTCACACACTCTGGGTACTGGGCTCAGCAATATATTATAATTACCTCTTGTGGCAGAGTCCAGGACAAAGGAGAGTCACATCACCTAGGTTTTCCATTCAGTGGTATGTCACAATTTTTTCAGTGGCCAAGATTTAGGCAGGAGAGGAGAGTCACATTACTTAGATGCTAGATCTAGCGATATGTCACAGTGTCCCATGTGGGTAGAGCCTTGGCAGGAGAGACACATCATCTAGTTGGTAGGCCCAGAGATATGTGGTAATATTTTCTGTTCCTGGGTTCAAGTAGAAGAGTCACATTGTTATGATTCTGACTGAGGGATATTTTAAAATGCATCCATTGGAAAAAACTGAAACAACATAGTCTCAAAACTGGAGTACTAGTCCTGGTAGTACTGTGTAGACACAATCTCCTTATCTTGTAGGATAGCATGTTTAATTCTTAGCTTGGTGTGTATATAAGAGTCACCATCTCACATGTGTACTTGTTCAGCTTATGACACACTACAACATCTGAAGACTTTATGTAACGTGAATGAGAATTGCAAACCATTCTAAGGCCTATGCACTCATATTGACCCAAAATCTTACATATTGCCTTAATTCAGTTATGATAGTCAACATCTCTCTTACAGGCTGGGTTCAGACAGAAGACCCCTTATTATGCTATGATCTAGTTCCAGGAAATAATCACCATCTGACCTGTAGCAAGAGCCACATATGAAAGTCACAATTCCATCTTTCTAATTTATTTATTTGCTAGACTAAGGCCTTCAACAATGGACTTTGTTAATGTGAGATGGTGACAACTTTTGCTCCCACTGCATGTGTAATCAAGAGTCACAATGTTACCATTTTGCTGGTCCCTGTTATGTAAGTCTGCATACCAGCAAAGCAGTTTATAGAATTTGAGTTACTGTTGTAAACTTCTGTGAGCTTTGAAAAATATGCAACCCATCACCTTACATATTGCATTAAGTTAGTGTTGAGAGGCAAAATATCTATGATTGGTGGAATCTCAATTTAAGTTTGATTATCGTGCCTGTGAATGAAAGCAATATAAAATTTATAATTCCATTTGTAGAAAAACAAACTGGCAGGAGTGCAGCACAACTTAGCTGCTGTGAATATGTCACAATGCCTTCTCTAGGCAGGGTCTACTAATGAGGGTTACATTAACTGGGTCCTGTAGCCAGCAATAGGATGCAATACAAAACCCAGACAAATTATGAGAGCAAAAACACCTACAAAATCGCCCAAGATATGTAAAACTGCTTTCTGTTGCTCTGGCATGAGCAGGAGAGTTACATCACCAGGGTGGTGGTGGGGGTAGCAATATGCCATAATTCTCTCTTTATGCAGGACACGGGCAGCAGAGGAACATCATCTATATAATGGGCCCTGAAATACATCAAACTTCCTTTTCATGGCATGGTTTGGGAAAAATAGAAGAGTCATATTACCTAAGATTGGGCTTAGCAATATGTCACATCACCCCATTGTAAAGACTGAGGCAGAAGGAAAGAGTCACATCAAATAGGACATGGGTCAAGATAAAAGGCCCAATGTCCCAAATAGGGGAGTGGTCAGGCAGAAGAGGAGAGTCATATCAAATAGGTGCTTCCCTAGATATATGACACAATCTAGCATGTGAGGTGAAGCCAGACAGAAGAGTCAAATCAGCTTGATGCTAGATCCATAGATATATTACAAGACTCCCTTAAGACAGGCCCCATGTAAAAGAGTTACAACAAATAGTTGCAGGTTCTACCTTTATGTCACAATGCTCCTTGTGGGCAGGGCTCCAGCAGGGAGTCACATCACCTAGGTGATAAGCCCAGAGACATGTCCCTGGCAATGTCATATGACCTAGGTGATAGGTCCAGGGGCATGTCCCTGGTGAAAGAGCTCCATGTCCTCTTTCCCTAGCCTAGCAATATGTCACTATCAAGGTAAGAAGGACACACGCAGGACAGTAACATCATCTAGGTGATAGGCCCAGAGATTTGTCACAGTGCCATCTTTAGGACACGGCCCTAGCAAAAGAGTATCATCATCTGTGTGCCTGGCCCAGCCTTATGTCACTATCCTCCACTGTGTACAAGGCCTATTCTAATGAGGAGAGATACATCACCTAAGTGGTTGAAACAGTGACATGTCACAATGACTTTTGCATGCACTTCTCACTCAAAAATGTAACATATCCTGGGCACTGGATCTAGTGATGTGTCACTATTCTTACTGAGAGAAGGGCCCAGGCAGGATAGTCACATCACTGAGAGATTGGCCCAAGTAAATATCACAATAATATATGTGAGCTGGAACCAGTCTGGGGAGTCAAATCACACAGGTGCTGGGCTAATATTTATATCACAATCACACTGGCAGAAAATTCCTGAGTTGAGATTTACAATACCACACATATTCTGTTTTCTCGGGTGACTATATATATATATATATATATATATATATATATGGTTGGCTTTATATATGGGAGAGGGCGACAGTCCTTAAATTAAGCTGGCTGTGCATATGAAACTCATAATTTCACCTTTCTGTTTGGTTCCATTATGACACTCTGTGTATAAATCAAGGGCTTTATAAAATATCCGAGGCTATGATAATCTCCTGTGAACTTTTTTTTTTACCAGAAAGATATTTAATCACTGGTGTTTCTAAAGCAAGTTAGGAAAGTCAAAATTACTCCTATATGTGGGATCCCATATATGAGAGACATTATTATTCATGGGAGCTGTGCCTAGGTTCACATCATAATTTACTCTGTGATAATGAAAGAGTCACAACAGCCAAGATTCTCAACACCTAAATGCTGAGCCAGAAATGCCTATTGTGGGCAGTGTCCAGGCAGAAGAGGAGAGCAATATTACCTCAACTGTAAGATCAGAGATGTGTCACAATGTCTCCTGTTGAAAGGACTAGGCAAGAGAGTCATGATTTGAATGCAGTGCTTAGAAATGTTACAATCCCCACCAGTAGCAGGGTTCAGGTAGGAGAGAAAAGTCTGGTAACTTAGATAATGGATCCAGAGACATGTTATATCCTTCCTGAGGATATTGTAAAGACAGGATTGTCTAATAACCAAGGTCCTCGGCATAGGTAAATGTCCAAATCTTTTGTGTGGGCTACACCTAGGAAAAATTATTAAATCACTCAGGAAGCTGTGAAAAGGTATATGTTACAAACACACAAGTGGAAAGTTCCAAGAATGGGAATCACTATCATGCATATATCCTGACTCCAGGTTTAAGAGTCATGATTAGTCCTCTTATCTTGTTTCAGGTATATGGCACAATATAAACTGTGGGCATAGCGTAAGCAGGAAAGTCACATCACCTGGACGGGTGCTGGTCCAGTGAGAAGTCAGAACCCTTCATGTGGGCAAGATCCTGAAAGAAGAGTCATATCACCTGGATTCTATTTTTAGTGATATATCAAAATTACCCCTGTGGGCAGGGCATACAAAGGTGAGGAGACTCACTTAACTTAAGCAATTGGCCTAGATATATATGACAATGGCCACTATGTGCAAAAGCAAGGTATAATAGTGACCTCCCCTTGGGGATGGATTTAGCAATATATCACAATCTCCCCTGTGTTCAGGGCAAGGCAAAAGAGGAGCAACATCACCTAGGTGCTGAGCCAAGTGATATGCTCTAAGGCTTCCTATTGTCAGAACCCCAAACTCAGAGTCACATCACCCTGGTGCAGAACTGGAATATGTGTCACAATGCACCATAAGTGGAGGGCCAAGGCAGCAGAAGGGAGCTACATCACTTATATATAAGTCACAATGTTTTTTATAGATAGGGATTAGGCAAACAGTTCACATCACCTGGGTGCTGGTCCCAGTGATATGTAAAAGTGCCCTTTGTAGACAGGCCGAGGCAAGTTCTCTCAGGTGTGTAGTCCACATGTCTCACAATTTTATCTGTGGTCACTGCCTAAAAAATACAGTAAAGTTATTCAGGAGATGTGCTAACTTTTATGTTCTAATCGCACACTAAGAAATATTCAGAAATAAGTTTCAAAGTCCCAAACATGTCCTGGCTTTGTGTATTTCACTTAACACATCTTGTGATTTGGGTCAAATCAGAGGAGTCACAATCACAACAATGGGAAAGATCTATGTATAAGATGACCAATCACACTTGAAGACTGTGTTCCAGTAGGGGAGTCATAGCCTCATAGGTGTACTGAATCAAGCACCACCAAATCAACCATGGGTCAGATTCCTGTATATGAGGAACAATTTCACCCTTCAACTGCTCTTTTGTCTGAGATTTATTACCTTTTTTTGTAGGCCATGTTCTTGAGAGAGTATAACAATCAGGTCAGCTGGGTTTGCATCCAGGAGTCACAATCTCACCTAGTTTCTGTTTCCTGTTAGGACTTTTTTTGTATCACTCAGGCTTTTATAATACATGTGTGAGTCTTATAATTGTCTCTGAAGTATATACAATTAGGAAACACCTTACTTTTCTTTTGGCCATAAGACTGGCTATGAGAGTCAAAATATCTGTCCTTTCTGGGTCCAGGTATAATAGTTGTATTTATGTATGTGAGCTGAATCCAGGTATATGACACAATTTCACCTGTGGGCAGAAACAAGGCAGGAGAGTCTCATCACCTGGATTCTGAGCTCAAGACACATCATAATTTCCTTTGCAGCCATGGCCAAGTCAGAAGTGTCACATTAACCAGGTAGAGACTCAAGTAATATGGAACCATGTTCATGTGTAGACAGGATTGGAGAAAAAGAAAAGAGTCACAACACCTAGGTACTGGGCTCAGCAATATGTATTAATTCCCTTTGTTTTGGCAGGCCCTAGAATAAAGAGGAGAGTTGCATTATCTGGGTTTTGTGCTCAGTGGGATTTCACAAAGTTTTTGTGGGCAGTACCCAGGTAGCAGTGGAGAGTAACATTTTCTAGATCCTATGTCCAGTGATGTCACAAAGTTCCTGGGGGGCAAAGCACAGACAAAGTAGACAAATAGACAAATCACTGAACTGATAGGCTAAGAGACATGTGATAATAAACCTTGTTGACAGAGCCCAAGCAGAAGAGTTACATTATTATGATTCTTACCCAATGCAAAACACAATGCACACATGGGAAACAATGTAAGTAAAAGTTTTAACACCTGGGTTTAGACCCATTTATATGGCATAATCTCATGTATATATGAGAGTGACAAGGTCATTCTGTGCTGGGCTATCATGACAGCCACCACAACATCCAATGGCTTTATATGGCATGCATAAGAGATGAAACCTACTCTGAGGCCCACATGCTACTATGGACTCACTATCTTATATATTGCCTTAAACCAATGTATGATAGTCAATATCTCTCATTTAGGCTGATTTCTGGAAAGAGACTCGTTTTTATGCCTGTAAGCCTGGTCTAAAAATGAATCCTGATTGCACCTGTGACCAGAACCACATATGAGAGTCACAATTCAATCTTTTTACTGTTTTCACTTGTTAGACTCAGTATCTCAACAATGGGCTTTGTAAATGTGGAATGGTGAACAACTTTCACTTTCACCTGGGTGTGTAAATGAGAATCAGAATCTTAACTTTTTGTTGGGCTTTGTTATTAAGCTCTCTGTACCACCCAAGGAGTGTATTCAGTATGAATTAGTGTTGTAAATTTCTGTGAGTTTTGTACAAATATGAAACCCAGGATTTTACCTATTGCCCTAAACCTAGCATTGAGAGGCAAATTTGGCTGAATCCCAAAACAAGTTTGACCATCCTGCCTGTGAACTGAAGCAGGGTATATGTCATAATCCAATATGTGGACAAAAAAATAGGAAAAAGTGTAACATCACTTAGGTGATGTAGCAAGCAACATGTCTCAATGACTTCTCTAAGCAGGACCTAGAAATAAGTTTCATGTTAACTGGGTGCTGGACCAAGAAATATAAAATAATTCCACATGTGAAAAAATTTAGCGAAGTGATGAGAACCAAAACACCTACAGAATGGGCTAAAGATATGTGAAAATACCCTCTGTGGTTCTGGCATATGCAGGAGAGTTGCATCATCAGGGTGCTGGGCCCACCAGTATGCAATAATTCCCTTTATTCAGGACTCTGGCAGAAGAGTAACATCATCTGAGTGCAAGAGGTCAAAATTTTCCTTTGTGGGCATGTTTCAGAATAAATAATAGAGTCACATGACCTAAATGCTGGTCTCAGCAACACCTCACAATCCCAACATTTTAAAGGCCCAGGTACTGGAAGACAGTCATATCACTTAGGTGATATGGGCTCAGAGATATGTCACAATTTCCCCAGTAGGCAAAAGAGGGGAGTTGTATCACCTAGGTGCTTCTTTAGCTATATGTCATGATTTAAAACATGGGCAGAAACTAGACAAAATAGACACATCACCCACCTGCTGGGTCCTGAGTTAAGTCCCAAGGCTCCCTTAGGACAGGACCAAGGTGAAAGTGTTGCATCTCATTTGTGCAGGTTTAACTTTAATATTACAATGCTCTGTGTGGGTGAGGCTCAAGCATTGAGTCCCAAAACCTCGGCAGTGGGCCCACAGATATGTCACCATGACCTTTGGAAACAGCCCTTTCAAAAGAGCACCACCTCACATGTGTTCCTGGCCTAGAAATATGTCCCCTGTTTTCAGGGTCCCCTGTAATCAGGGCCTATGGCAGAGTGGAGAGTTACTTCACCTAAGTGGGGCACACAGTGGTAATGTCACAATGCTGTCTGTAGGCATGGTCCAGGCAAGAATGTAACATCCCCTGTGTGTTAGATCCAGTGATATGTCACAATGCTTACTGAGAGAAGGGCTCAGGCAGAAAAGTCATATCATCTAGTTGTTGGCCCACGTAGAGATCACAATCCCATATATGGGCTGGAACCACTCTGGAGAGTCAAATCACGCAGATGCTCAGTAAATATTTGTATAACAGTCATAGTATCAGAATACTCCAAAGAAATATATCTACAATACCACACATGTTCTGTTTTCATGAGTGAGAGTTGGCTTCATATATGTGAAATGTGAAAGTCCTTACTGTCAGCTGAGTGTGCATATGAGACTCACAATTTTACCTTTCCACTGGGTTCTCTTATGCCACTCTGTACAAACCAAGGGCTTTATAAAATATCTGAGGCTGTTATAATCTTCTGAGACCTTTTTTACCAGAAACAGATCAAAGACATCACTCATGTTTCTAAAGCAAGTTACATGGGTCAAAATTACTCCCATTTGTGGGGTCCACATATGAGACTCATTATCATGCCTGGGATCTGTGTCTAGAGATATGTCAAAATGTACTCTGTGGTAAAGAAAAAGGCATGACAGCTACATAACTTAAATGCTGAGGCAGAAATGTTCCAAAATTTTCCTTGTAGGCAAGTTCCTGACATAAAAGTCATGTAACTTTGGGACTGTGCCCAACTGTATGGCATAATGACCCTTGTGGGCAGTGTCCAGGCTGAAGAAGAGAATCATATAATGTAAATAATAGGCCCCAAGATGTCACAATGTGTCCTGTTGAAAGGGCTAGGCATGTGTCATTTCTAATTATAGTCATTTTAACTGGAGTGGCTTGGTATCTTACAGTGGCTTTGATTTGCAGTTTTCTATTAATAAATAATGTTGAGCATCTTTCCATGTACTTGGCCATTTTTGTCTCCTTTGGACAAAAAATGTCATTTTAGGTCTCTTGTCTATTATTAAATTTTGTGTTTTTTTGCTGTCAAGTTATATATTCCGTTATATACTGTGTATCTTTTTCCCTTCTCATATGTATATTTTGCAAATATATTCTTCTACACTGAAAGTTGTCCCTTTACTCTGCTAATTTATTTTTGCTATGTAAATATTTTTTAGATTCTGTTGATTTCACTCGCCTGCTTTTGCTTTTGTTGCTTGTGCTTTTGAGGTCTTATTTAAAATATTTTTCCCTCTCCTATTGGTAAAGAATTTCTCCATGTTTTATTCAAGTAGTTTTGTAGGTATCAGTTTTATATTTAGCTGTTTTATTTATTTTTATGTAAGTTGTTTTAATATGGTAACAGGTAGGCACCTAGTTGTTTTCATTTAATCAATTTTCCTAGCACCATTAATTGAAACTATTGTCTTTTCTTACATGTGTATTCTAAACTACTTTAAAAATTACTTGGAAATAGGTTTGTGAATTTATTACTGGGATCACTGTATACTTTGGTCTATGTGTCTGTTTTCTATGCTAGTATCATGCTGTTTTGCTTGTTATAGCTTTGCCATATATTTTGAAGTCAGTTAGTTTGGTGCTTTCAGCTTTATTTTTTTCACAAAATTACTTTGGCTATTTGGGGAGTTTTTTGTTGTTGTTGTTCCCCATAAATTTTAGGCCTGCTTTCTCCATTTCCGTGAAAAGAAAAAAAAGGCATTGGTGCTTTTATATACTTGGCACTGAATCTGTAGATTACATTGAGTATCACAGCCATTTAAACAATTTTTTTACAACTCATGAGCAAAAATATCTCTAAAATTTTGCATTTTTACTATCTTCATCAAAGTTTTATAATTTATAGTGTAGAGAGGGTTTATCTTTTTAATTAAGTTTATGTCTAGGCATCTTTATTTTTTATTCTAGGTGAGGTAAAATATTTGGGAAATTTTAACGTGTCTTTGTGATTAAAACAAGGGAACAAATTAGATATAGATAGCATGCACCTCAAAACAGTTAAAACAACATATGAAAAATCAATAGCTATATCACACTGAACAGGAAAAGAAGAAAGATTTTTATTTAAGATCTGGAACAAGGCAATGACATCTACTTTTACCGCTTTTATTCAACAGAATCCTGGAACTCCTAGCCAGATCATTTATGCAAGGGAAAGAAACAAAATACATCCAAATAAAAAAGGGAAAATTTAATTTTCTCTTCAGATTACATAATTGTTTATATAGCAAAATTTGAATACTACAATAAAAAGCTTGAAAATAAAGAAATTTAGTAAAGTGGCAGACTACCAAATTAACCTACAATAATTAGTAGGAGGCTTTCTACATGCCAAGAATAAGCCATTTGGAAAATAAATTCAATAAAAATTATTCCCAACAGCTATAAAGTAACAAATCTTACTTCATTTTACATTCACACTTGTGATAATGAACCTTAGCACATTTTCCATCATTTGGATATTCAGTGTTCTCCAACCCATTTGTTAGTGACTGTTCCTTTCTCATTTTGAGTGACATAGACAGAAAATAGCCAAGGGACCTTTTAACATTTTGAGTGATAGAGGAGACTGTCAAGGGTACTGGGCGAAACTCCACCTTCAAGCCCAAAACAGCTGGAAGCTGAGGAACTCAACTGCCGATTTCAGATGAAGCCGGACGTTTCCTGACTGTTTCTCTCTAAATAACACCCACCTGTGCACTGAGAAAAGAAGGTGGAGCCATGGAAATTCACATTTTTTGGCAGGGGTAGAGCCTGGATTTTACAGTTGCTATGTGGAGACCTGGTGTTCATCAATCTGTGAGGTGGGGGCCCACTAACAAGATTCCCTCTCACTTTGTTGACAGTTTTTGCTTGTTTGTTCTGTTTTGTTTTTCTGTTTCCATTTTGCCCAGTAAACTTTACTTCTCACATTTCAGTGTGTACATTAGCCTATTCCTTTCTGATCATGCGACAAGATCATAGTTTTAGCTAAGTAAGGAAAAAGTTCTACAACATACCCGTGTCTACATGTGAGACTTCAGGAAAGGTAAGATGTAAACCAATTTTTTATTTTTCTCTTTTGCTTGCAAGACTTTTCATCCTTGGACTTCTCCGGAGGATAGGGGAAATGTGCACCATCCACTATACCAGCCCAAAGTACACGCGCGATGACAGATGAATGTCGTCTTCTAACCCCCATTTCTTCTGGGATGTAAAACGCCAGGAATTTACAGTGTTTTCCCCTTCAAAGTCCAAGAGATCCCAGCCTCATCCAACGGCAATTAAGTTTTCACTCCGTTGACAGAAACTATGACATAGGAATGAAAATTTTCTTCCCTGCCCTAGGCTGAAGACTTTTTGTTTTTCTTTATTCACACTGTCAGCAGTTTACTTTTAAGAAAAAGGCCACTTTTTCTTCTTAGAAAAGGTTTCGGTGGGCTAGGATCCCAAACATCACTGCTTATATTTTTTATAGAATTTTAATTGTGAAAGGGCATTTGTGAGTTTAGACATGAGCTGTGGCCAATCTGGTGTGCTTTGCATGTCATTCTCTATTTTTGTTATGAAATTTTGCTTCAGGCCTTCATCTTGTTTTATGTTTTTAGGACTATTACCTGTAACCACACCATGTGGCGATGTTTCATTTTGGCCTCTGCCATTTTACAATGGTGGCTCTGGTTGAATCCTGGCTTAGGAAGTGAGTCCCTTCTGGTTTCATATCAGCATGCTACTTTTGCCATTTGCAGATTCTCTTTTCCTTCACAAATTCCCTTATATGTTTTTTCTGACCACCTGGTAAGTTACCTTTAGTAAAGTTGTAAAGCCAGAAATACTGGGTGCTTGGGGCTACTAGAGTCAAGTAGTAAAAAATTTAAAAGGATTTTGTTAAAGTGAGCTCAATTTAATTAAAAGTAGATATCTAAATTATAGGCCTACATAAGAGAGCCATTTGTTTTTCTCTCCTGGGATCTTGTTTTGCTGCTAAAGGGTTTTTTTCTCCATCCACTGAATTCTTTCTCTTTATTTTGTCATGCCATTCTAATGCATTCATGTGAGAGCAGTAATTTAATCAGGAAATTGTCAAACAAAAAATTTTATGGCTACTGGGTTTTCATCTGCCTGTCTGTGTAGTTACATATGTGTTGGGTGTGTGTGATGACTATAAAAAAAGAGCTCTAATAAATTTAATTGAGAAATAAATACAGCCTTAATGGTGATGAGTAAAACACAGTGTCATCGATATATGAGTACGTGGACTAAATTATGCAGGTCAGATACTAGGTTTGCTAAATGTTTCAAAATTATAAACTGCTTTTTGTTTTTTGAGAACAGTTTAACTTTGCTTCACAATTGGTAAAACGTGAGAATGAATGGAATTAACCACACCTTTAATTACATTGAAAAAATTCAAACCCTTGGCTACACCTAGCACTTAGTTAAAACAATATACCTGTTTTTACCCTAAAGTTAAAATTGCTAGAAATTACCATTATAACATGTAATTGAAACCACTGAAATTAGATTTACATATGAGGTGTGTAAGAACAGTAAAATGTGTTTTTAACAAAAGACTATAAGGCATGGAAATATAAATTCTTGCCTAGGGTCAACCAATTGTTTTGAATTACATACAATAAAGATAAAGGCTCAAACAAGTTGTAGAACTATTGTAAAAATAAATCTTGCCAAAGGAATTCTCTGTGTGAACACTAATTAAATTCCAAAAGGATGTAGGCTTTTTTTTTTTTTTTTTTTTTTTTTTTTTTTTGGTAAATTGAGCTTTAAAATAAAAGCACAACAAGGTACTTTTTGTTTGTTTGGTTTTGGTTTTGGTTTTGGTTTTGAGAGGGAGTCTTGCTCTGTCACCCAGGCTGGAGTGCAGTGACACAATGTCGGCTCACTGCAAGCTCCACCTCCTGAGTTCAGGTCATTCTCCTGCCTCAGCCTCCCCAGTAGCTGGGACTACAGGTGTCTGCAATCACGCCTGGCTAATTTTTTTTTATTTTTAGTACAGATGGGGTTTCACCATGTTAGCCAGAATGGTCTTGATCTCCTGACCTCGTGATACTCCTGCCTCAGCCTCCCAAAGTGCTGGGATTACAGGCTTGAGCCACCATGCCCAGCCAAGGTACTCTTAAAGCACATATCTGTTCTTTAGCAAAATTTGTAAATAATTAATAAAAGGTTTTTGCTTTTTACATTTCTAAGTCATCATTTTGGTTAAATAAGTAATTTATGATACTCCAGAATTTTATTTTATAACATCTATTGTTTTAAACCCATAACATGTAACATCCTTCTCAAAATGAAACTTGAGTTACAAAATTGTTTTTCCTAACTTGTGGCTTTTGGATACTAAAGAGAGCCCCTGGAGTATCCACTGGAGAGGTTAATAGGATTATATGACATGTTTAGTTACATAGAATTGCCAAAAGGGTGTTCAATATTCTGTAGATGATATTTTGGTGAATAATACTTACACATGTTCCAAAATCATATGGGAGTTCTAAAATACTAATATCTGAAATATATGCTATCAACCACAGTTAACATTGTTATGTTAAGATAGTGTAAACCACAGAATAAACTGAAATTTTATGTCAATCTTATTTCTGACTGTAACTACCGTGGACATTTTGTTATACACA
Source organism: Pan troglodytes (assembly GCF_028858775.2). Taxonomy (NCBI): domain Eukaryota; kingdom Metazoa; phylum Chordata; class Mammalia; order Primates; family Hominidae; genus Pan; species Pan troglodytes. The sequence continues at coordinate 15,572,338 of NC_072422.2, forward strand.
GAAAATTGTTGTCTTGTTTTGACTTTTTTTTTATAAAGTGGTTTTTGGTCAGCTATACATCTTTGACAGGTGCTCTCAATTGCAGGTTTTTAATCACTTTGGAGCTTCTGACATTGGAATACAAGAAAAACGTACAGTGGTCATGAAGAGCTAAAATGTTCATGAATATCAAACAAAACAAGAGTTAATTGAATGGACTGGACTAATAGAAAACTGAAGTAATTTTTCTGACTTTTGCTTGTAACATTACTCCTTATATTGTTTACCAGAGTCAAGGCAACTTATTTTGAGCTATTTACAGCCTTTAACATTTGAGTAAGGTGTACTCCTGTGAACAAAGTATGGAACATGTTTGCCTCTCTCTGCCTGGCTTCTCTAGAATTTGAAAAATAGTTCTGAGTCTTCTAAACTTATGGCAATATAGCTGCTTGCATCAGACTAATAATAATCCATTTTCTGTTGCAACAGGGCACAACTGGAGAAACTGGTTGTTTTACCAAGGACTTGACTGAAATGCTTTGTTTCCCTTTAAGGAGTCAAGCACAACTTGCAGAGCCAACAAAAGCCCCTTGGAAAACATGGACTCATACCTCATCTACACAGTCCTCATACAGCTTTATCTGCGGTAGGTAAGTAAATCATGACACTTTCTGAGGCCCAGGGCTCCAAGTTTATCTTGGGACCATAGGAAGAAAGAATCACCCAATTCATAAGTATTTAATGGTACAAACCCATGGCTGGGCTTCACATTAGAAAGTCTTAAGTGAAATTTCTTCTTGAACAGACTTCCATCAAAGCCAATGTAAAAGATCTATGAAGAAATAATTCCATGTAATCCACTGAGACACATTTTTGTCCCAACCCCAATTTCAAGCTTTAGGTTGAAGCTCTAGGAAAGACTACTGAATCTGAGAAATTCAGAGGCTGATGATAAGGGAGGTTAAAAAGCTGTGCAGGTGGACGTGACTAATTCTAGCTGATAATCCCAAGCCTCCCATTTCATGGATAAAGATTATGCCAGCATCCTTGTCATAAATGAGGTCAAGTGAACTCCAGAACTACTGACAGCAGGGGAGATAGGGCATATGTAGGTAAGAGCAGATAATTTCCCTCCGCGGGTTTCCCTGTTAATGTGGATGAAAACTGCCTGGACACCCAGGAATGGCAGCCTGTAACAATTATGGGACTCAGGGATACAAGGTTTGAAAGCAGAAAGAGAACATTCTTTCTCCTGTCTCTCAACATAACCAGTGTATATGCTAGGAAGAGAAAGAAACCAGAGACACCTGCTCCGCTCTCTCTTTATAGATAAGTAGCCATTCATCTTTAGTTTATAATTTTTTTGAAAGCATCCTGAACACCTGGAACTCCTTTGCAAAAATGGTTACATTTTTCATATCTTCTTATCTGTATTCTCTTAAGAGGTAGGTAATCAAGTCTCAATATTATGGGACACATTTCTTGGATGCATACTGAAAAATGGTAAGGGTAAATTTTTCTTTGCTCCAGTTGGGCTTTGTTCTTCCTCTCTTTATGCAAATTGGTAAAAGACCTAGGAATCTGTTAACTGTCCTTTCCCCCTTCCCCTTGTTTCATTTTATTGCATTTTTGTTGTTGTTGTTATTGTTTTAAATAAACCAGTTTGATTCTTCTCACTTTCAGGCTATAGAACTCCAAACAGTAACACAACCATAGCCTTCAACAATGACCCTTATAACTGGGGACAGATAGGCCTCTTAGAGAGTTCTGACAGCCATTTTTTTCAAACCAAAGCACCCAGTCAGCAGGAAGCACTTAAAAGTGGTTTTTGTCTTTATCCTTATCGTTATTCTAATGACAGTTAGATGTACTTCTTTAGTGGGTGAAATAACAGAGTTAGGGAACAGCCAAGGGTCTTGAGTGAAACCCCACCTTCAAGCCTAAAAACAACCAGAAGGCTGAAAAATCAGGCTGCTGGTCTCAGATAAAGCCTGCCTTTTTCCGACTGATTCTCTCTGAATAATGTACATCTGCATACTGGGGGAAGAAAGTGGAGCCACAGAAATCTCACCCTTTGTGCAGAGAGGAGGAGTCAGGCCTCTTCCCTTCCTGTGTGATGGTCTGGTGTTCAGCAATATGGGAGGTGGAGGCCTGTAAACAGGACTCCCACTCACTTTGTTGAGAGTTTTTTTTTTTTCTCGAGTGTTTTTTGTTTCTTTTATTTTACTCAATCAATTCTACTCCTCATCCTTCAGAGTGTCCCTGACCTAATCTGTCCTAGTCTTGTGACAAGAACCCAATTGTACTGAAGCAAGGAGAAAGTTCTGCAACAGGAGGGTTAGCAACCCTTATTTAAGATAAGTTGAGTACATCTGGCTTATCTGTCTCAAAATTTATTTTTCTGTCATTATGCCAGCACAACACTTTTGATTACTGTAACTTTGCAATATGTCTTGAAATAAAAAGGAACTATGCCTCTGAGTTTATTCCTTTTTTCCAGGCTGTTTGCCTACTTGTGGTTTTTTGAGTGTTTATAGAAATTATAGGGCAATATTTGGTGACTCACTCCTGTGATCCCAGAACTGTGGGAAGCCAAGGCAAGTGGATTGCTTTAGCCCAGGAGTTTGAAACCAGCCTGGGCAATATGGTGAAACCCTGTCTCTACAAAAAATATAAAAACTTGCTGAGCATGATGGCATGCATCTGCAGTCCCAGCTACTTGTGAGGCTGAGGTGGGAGGATCCATTGAACTTGAGAGTTCAAGGCTAGAATGAGCCATCATTATGAGACGGCACTCCAGCCTGGGTGACATAACAAAATACTGATTCAAATGTTTCAAAGTATTTTAGTACTTCTCCAAAAAGAGACACTGGTTTTGTGAAAGAGAGCTCACAGATCTGTAGATAATTTTGTATACCATTAACAATTAAAGAAACTTGCATGTTTTAACTCTTGAAAAATACTGTGCTCAAGAATTTGTCTAGTTTTCATATATATGTTGATGTGCTGGTTTTCTTTCTGTTTTTAACTTCCAGTTATATTCTATTGTGGTCAGAAATAATACCTTTTGTTATTACCCTCTGTTTAAATGTGCTGAAATGTTCATCTGGCTTAGAAGTTTGCCTATCTGAGAAAATGTGTCATATGTAATTATAAATATGTTTTATGCTGTTGTGTGAAATATTTATCCTTGTATTTCACTGTATATTTGTCTTTATCTTTATTTTGTTTCTCTTTATTATTTATTTACTTTGTTTTTATTAATAATTTAATTTCCTTTCTATTTTGGTTTTATTTTTCTTATTACATTCTCTTCATTTCAAATTTTCCCCAATTTGTATCTTGTTTGTAACATTTTATTAAATTTCTTTTTGTTGTTTAAGTTTATTTCCATTCATGTCCCTTCATATTATTTCATTTTCTTTCTCTATTTTTTATATTTTATTTTTATTTTTTCTCCTCATTCTTAAATTTTTCTTATTTTATTATATTGCTAATAATTTTATTTCTGTTTATTCCTCTTATTTATTGTATTTATTATCTTCATATTTGTATTTATTTTCCCTGATCTTAATTACATTTTTATTTATTTTCTCTATTTTATTTTAGTTCATTTTCCATTCCTATGTTTTAATTAATTTAAATTTATTTTTAATTTTTATTTTATATTTCTGTGTTTCATTTTTTTAACCTTATTTTTTGTTTTGTAAAACAGAAGAAATGAGCTATTTTAAACTGACTGAACCATAGTGGTCAAGACTCATGTTTTCTGTGGCTCTCTGGTAGTCCCTCTACCCCAGAAGCCTCCAAACTAGGGTATAGTCAGTGCTTTCTGGCAGGATTGCTAAGATCCCTGGGCAGATCTTTTATTGTTACAGGCCATCTAGCATTCACTGTCACGGGCCATTTCTGCCACTTTCAGAAGCCCCATGCAAGCCTCAGTAAAGCTAAGCTGAGGCCATGACTACTTCTTCATTTGTGTCCCAATGGATCCTTCTCACATAATTCAGGGCACTGACACTTCTTTCTTTTTTCCTGAACAGGCTCCACACCCACTCAAATCCACTCATACATGTCTTGACCATATGTGTGTCTTTTTGTTGTTGAAAAAGGAAACAAAGGTTTTGTTTGTTTGTTTTGAGCCAGAATCTTGCTATATTGCCCAGGCTGCAATACAGTGGTGCAATCTCTGCATGCCCGGCTATTTTTTTTTTCTTTTTTGTATTTTTAGCAGAGATGATGTTTCACCATATTCACCAGGCTGGTTTCAATCTACAAACCGCAAGTGATTCACCTCCCTCAGCATGCCAAAGTGCTAGAATTACAGGTGTGAGCCACCGAGTTCAGGTGAAAATTTTTATTTTATTTTATTTATTTATTTATTTATTTTTGAGACGGAGTCTCGCTCTGTCGCCCAGGCTGGAGTGCAGTGGCGCGATCTCGGCTCACTGCAAGCTCCGCCTCCCGGGTTCACGCCATTCTCCTGCCTCAGCCTCCCGAGTAGCTGGGACTACAGGCGCCCGCTACCACGCCCGGCTAATTTTTTGTATTTTTAGTAGAGACGGGGTTTCACTGTGTTAGCCAGGATGGTCTCGATCTCCTGACCTCGTGATCCGCCCGCCTCGGCCTCCCAAAGTGCTGGGATTACAGGCGTGAGCCACCGCGCCCGGCCAAATTTTTATTTTATTTTATTTTAACTTGACATTTAACTGATTTATGAAAATATCAGCTTTATGGGTAGATATACATGCAAATAAGTGCAAAAATGCTAATAATCTGGGAAGTTGGACATTTCTTCACTTTCTTTAATGATTTTATGGAGTTGCTGTTTTACATTTTCCTGTCTTTATATGTTCAATTAGAAAATCCTCGGTGAATATTTCTCAGTGTGATAGAGAAAATGTTGTGCAATCAGTCATTGATAGATGCACAGTGAAGTACTTTCTGGTTTTCATTTGGAGCTGTTACACCTAGGAATAAAAACTCATGGTTGTAAGCTCACCTAATGTGGTGTTATAATATGCTGTTCTCTTCTGCACATTTGTCTCCTATCACAGTTGTTTGAACTTGCCACTGAAAAAAGTGGGAAACTGTTTCCCCTCAGACCTACTCATCTCCCTTTCATAGGTTTTCAGGCAGTGCATTGTCCATATTGCTTAGAAGCTCATGATCACAGAGGTCATATTTGAAAAAAGAAAGCTTTGTTCCACCAAGACTAAGTGAAGGTGTTTACCACCTAGTGCCTAAGATTTCTCCAGAGCCAGGATTGAGCTTAAAAACCATTACTGAAGCCAGAAAGTGATGACAGAATTTGAGGGCTGCCCACAGGAGAAAGCAAAATGCTCCCTTTTGCTTTCCAAGTGGTCACTGCTTATTTAGTCATTTAGATTGCTTCTGACCATGATGTGTTTCTTTTTCATCTTTCTTGGTATTTCACTGAAGGTGCATCTAAGGAAATGAGTCTGAGATGATAGTGGTAAAGAGAACAAATGCATCCTTCTATAGATAATGCCTTGGTGAGCTTTGAAACACATTGAGCACAGCGTGAAATCCTTCCTCTCTCTGGGGTAAGTTGTGTCAAATTCGACTCCCATGTAAATGGCACCAGGATCAAGATGTCAAAGAAGAGACCCAGATTTAGTAAATAGGATATGGAGTTTCAGTGGGGACTTACATAGAAGGGGAAAAGTCCAGTGTCAGTGGGCTTAGCAGGATAACCATGCACACTTGCAAAAAGCATGCAGTGTGTGTAGCATTTTTATTAAGCACATTTTTCTGAACAATATTTTGCCTGTCATCCTTCATTTAACAAAAAATAAGGACCTCATTCTCCTGAGTGGCTTATGTTCCATGCCACAGCATGGGACAGACCAAGGGATCATATAGTCCTCACAGATACAGAGTAATCTCCAGTCTCCAGGTTGGCCACTACTAGTTTTTTTTTGTTTGTTTTTTGTTTTTGTTTTTTTTGTTTGTTTTTTTACAAAGTTTAACTCTTGTTGCTCAGGCTGGAGCTGGAGTGTGTTGGCGCAATCTCAGCTCACCTCCACCTCCACCTCCCAGATCCAAGTGATTCTCCTGCCTCAGCCTTCTGAGTAGCTGGGATTATAAGCATTTGCCACCACACCCACCTAATTTTGTATTTTTAGTAGAGACAAGGATTCTCCATGTTGATCAGGCTGGTCTCGAATTCCTTACCTCAGATGATCTACACAATTCTACCTCCCAAAGAGTGGGAGCACAGGCCTGACCCACTGCACCTGGCCAGGCCACTCCTAGATTTTTTAGCTTGAAACTCTGAACACTCAGAAGCATTTTTATATAGGATCAGTCTTCAGCTATGCCCAAGTCAAGTTACCACTGTCAGTTGCATCCATCATATAGGCTGCTTCAGGCATTGGAACTGCTTCTTCTGGAGACTCTAGATTCATTTTTTTTGTTTTTGTTTTTTTTGGCTTTTTCTTGAATTGTTGGATTGAGAGGAGTTTATCTGAAAAGCCTGATGTGTGTGCATATTGCTGGTACAGTTTTCCAGGTTAATGAGATGGCTTCTTAGTTGGTAGGGTTTGTTTCTGTTGTAAGTGTGTTCAGGCTGCTGAGGAACCCGTTCTCAAGATTTTTATTGGACATCCTGGGGCCCCACTTCAACTACTTTCCTAGGTGAGACATGCTGAACCAGAACGTGAAATTGTGGTTCAGGGTGGCCAGGTTGAAGCTGCTCTTTAAAAGGGTGAACTGTCAGGTTTGTATCTTATTTTCCTTGTAATTTTAACATGTCTTTTGGGATGGAGACCAGAAAATAATGTGAATATGTGACATCCCACCTCCTAGACCTGGTACTATTTACAGATGTCTCATAAGAGTTAATGCAGTTGAGAGATCCGTCTTCCTACCACAGTCTGAGTAGGCTAGAGGTATGACCCTTGATGCTTGGCTCATGAAGTCTTCAGAGGAATTTCAAAAACCATAGAATTTTGGGGGTGGATAAAGATCTGTTACAAACGACAAGTTGCAGGTGAAATAATTGGAGGCAGGAAGCAAATGGGACCTGCTTGGAACAGTGCACATACTGCCTGAGTGCAGCTGAACAGTCAAGCCAGTTCTCTGATTTGGGCCTACACTCATAATGAAGATAAATTTTCTTCCTCAAGGGAAGCCCAGGGAAGTTGAGGATTATGGGTGCCAGTGAAGAAAAATGGTGATGCCTCAGCCCAATTCTTTTGCCCCTCCTGGCTTGTGGCTTTGGGGGCTTAGTTTTCTCATCAGAGCAGTGGGCAATGAAAGCCACTCGGTGACTGGCTGCTCACCCCACTTTTACCAGGCCACTGCATAGTACCCACCCTGCAGTTCCAGGTAGAGCTTGTGATTCAAATGGCTGAGGGATCTCTTGGGTGAGTTCAGGGCTTTGAGGTGGTTCTCCCACTCAGGGACCACCTCTATGCCCACCTGACAGCCCAGCATGTCAGCTGTATGCCACACTTATTGCTTGCTCTTGCCAAGCCCGTGTCTCCTTGGATTGGCTAGGGGCACTTCCTCACTAAACTTCAGGTGACCTGTCCATCCTTCCTCCAACGTACAGCTTCAGGCAGGTGTCACCCAAATTTCCTCCTAGAATGTGATCTCTGGGGGTCCACAGCAGCACATTCTGCTGTAAATTATTGACTAGTTAATCAATAAATCACTGAATGTGCCAAGAAGGGTGGGGCTCTTGACATTCTTTATCTCCTCCTACTAGTAAGGACTGCATTGGTGGTTGACATCCTGATTTCTTTGTGGAAAAAGATAGCAGGTGAGGAAGGACTCAAAGGCCAGGAACAAGACAGAGCACCTAGGCTGTCCTATCATATGGCCCTCTGAGGCCACTGTAGGCAGGAGTTCTCTGTGGAGCTCCAGGGCCTTATTCTAAGATGGTTGCCCATAGCCACTTCCACGACTTCCAAGAAAGACCTGCTCTTGGCAACATGCACCCACTTGTAGCCAGAAGATGAGTAGTCATTTACCTTTATGTATATGGCCCTCTGCTTCATTTCTATTAGATGTTCTGCTGGAAAAAATGCCCAGGGAATTCTAGGCCTGTGCTGGGGGTTCTCTAAGTGCCAAAGTCAGTAAGACAGTCTAAAAAATATAATTAATAACATTTTCTACACATTAGTATCTCAGGTTTAATTTGCCAACAATGTGTAAAACAAATATGACCCTTTCCTCTTTGTATTATTATAATTAGGTCATCATAGAAACATTTTATTTTCTTGAGTTTTTTATGCCAATTATTGTATTTTTTCTTCTTTGTTCTAATTGTTACCTGTCTTGGAGGCAAAATCTTAATAAAATGATATGCTGCTATGGAAATGCTAACAGGTGACAACAATTTATTTAAAATGTAATTAGATTTCTTAAATAAGTAAATAATTTCAGAAAACTGAGTTTAGATTACTTGTATGAATTATTTTACATCTTATTCTCCATCCCCAGAAAATTTTAGCTACACATGCAATTCAAGATTGACAGATTTTTTAAATAGCCAACATAAAAACATTTCATTGAACATGTTGGGTAATATAATTCTAAAATATTTTATTTTAGAAACCAACACACTTGATAGTTGATATTGATAGTATCTATGAAAGTGACATTATGAACATGCTATTATAGTTTCCAAAAAGGAGGAAAAAAAATCTATTCTGGTCTTCAGTAGTAAAACTTAAAAATTATAGAAATGTGATTAAATTTACTGACTAAAATATAAAAACTAAGACAGATTCATTTATTCATACTTTATTGTTTACTATCTGATAATGGACAGATTATAAGATGTTCAGAATTTACTTCATCACAGAAATAAAGCCAAACAGCTCTTTTGAATCATTAAAAATAAACAGAACAAACCTATTGTTTATATTATTTTAAAAATCACCCAACTAATATTCTAAAAAAAAATCTTACTGGGTTTTACTCCTGTCAGAAGACCGGTTTTCTTCGGACCTGATGCAATGAAATCAGTCTTTCTTAGGACATGATACCCAAAATTTATTGAGAACTGAAGTCTCATCCTGACAGTTTCTAAGGCAAGGTATAATTCTAAGAGCCCAGGACACCAGGGCAGAAATAAAATATCCTCTTGTTATAACAAATGTTTGGTATTATTATTCCACATCACAGTTTTTCTATCCTCAGGGAAAATAAGTTGAGGATGTGCTGTGTCAAGATCTAGCTAGAATCAAGGCTTGGCGTCGTGGCTCACACCTGTAATCCCAGCACTTTGAAAGTCCAAGTTGTGCAGATCAGGAAGGCAGGAGATAGACCATCCTGGCTAACACAGTGAAACCCTGTCTCTAGTAAAAACATAAAAAGATAGCCAGGCATGGTGGTGGGCGCAATTAGTCCCATCTACTTAGGAGGGTGATGTAGAAGAATTGCTTTAACCTGGGAGGTGGAGGTTGCAGTACGTCAAGATCACACCACTGCACTCCAGCCTGGGTGACAGAGCAAGATTCCATTCCCAAGGAAAAGAAAAGAAAAAAGAAAAAGAGAGGAGAGGAGAGGAGAGGAAAAATTTATTATCAAATCTAAAAAATTGGCCTAGTAATTGTGTCTAAGCCAGAACATAGAGGTAGAAGATGAAAATCATATTTTGTTAATCTAAATGAAAAGAGTTCAGGGAATTTAAGGTTTTGATACCTGTGGTGCATACTATTAACATGTGTTAGCCATTCCACGTTTGTGTGGAATGTGTTAGCCATTCCACGTTTGACTAAATAGACTTATACTCTACTTCCTTCAGTAGATGTTTAAATGTAGAAACATAATCTAAAAATTATACAAGGTTTTCACTTAGTTTTCCTAAAATGTCCAACTCTACAATTTGTTTCAATTGTGAGAGTCAACTGTGCAGCATAGGTACAATTATGCTCTCTTCATATGCATAATTAATGTTATTTCTATACTATAGATATTTTCATTTTTCACCTGAGACCACAGGCTAATTTCAGAAAGACTATTTATTTTCATTATGTAGCTTATATTACATAGCTAGTATTATTTTGTTTCCTTCATGTATATGCCAAAAATACCTCATGACTTATTAAATGTTCAATTATTAACTTGAATAAATTGGCCCAATAAATTTAATAAACTCAATTATATCTATTCCAAAATGTAAAATGAACAATATCTAAATGAAAATTGAATTAATAACCCTCTCTAATTGAAACAGAATATAAAATTTACTAAACAAATAGCATAAAATAATACATGCACTGTGAAATTACTGACGTGAAAATATTTTGTGAACATTATTAAATTTTATCAAAGATACATTCATCAACTCTAAGAAAATTATACAATGAATGATTTATGAAATTAGGCTAAATGAAATTTATATATTATGTCTGTAGTGAGCAACAGGCAACAGACCAAAAAAAGGAGAATTTGAATAAGATATTTCTAAGACAGGAGCAATAACATTTTACATAAAGTTTAATACAAAGCAGAGAAAATAGATATGCTTTCAAAATTTTTGAAGTTTCTGGTTTGCTGGTAAGTTATCAAGACATGTAAAATTATCTGTTTTATTCTAATAGTTTTCTTCTCAAAGTATGTACACAATCTTAAACAAATATAATTATTCTCTATAAAGCAGTTACACATAAAGTTAATTTTACAGTGATTTCTCTGCATATTTACATCCATTTAAATAAAAACTGAAGGTCTGCATATGTCTAGCAGACCAGAGAAGTTATCTGTTAAAAAAAAGTAGGATGAAATTTTGTAAACAGTTGTTCAGAATTCAGAAATAAAACATAGCTCGATTATACTCAAAATCTTCATAGCAACCATAATTGTCAGTAGTTATAAGAAAAACAAAAAAGTAAATTGTCAGAACCATATGCTCCCAATGATTTTAAGTTAAAGATCACTAACCATGGAATCATGAGAGGTGTTATTTCACTGTCATTCAATAGTATATAGTTGACATCTGTTACCTACAACCATGGGTAAGTTGGGATAACTTAACATCAGTGGCAAGATAAAATTCAATGCAAAATAACATTAACACAGTAACAAATATTTTCATCAATTAAAACAAATTAAGTTTGCACATTGGCATTAAAAAGGTATTTTGAAATTTGCTGTATTTTAATTATCTTAATTTTCAAATGGTAAAGCAATTTTCTTCTAAAATTGAAGTTGTTTCTCTTACTTTGCAGAATATTATTCTGATTGCTTTTCACACTCCTATTATCCTGTCACTTATGATACTGCTCTAAACCAACTACTAAGTAGTCTTTCCACTTAGAATTTCTTCATGTATCTTAGATTTCAGTTTTCTTAGAATTCCATATGAAGGTATATAAATCTGTCCATCCAATATAGAATAACCTCTCTTAAATCTAGTGCAGCAATCATTGACCATGTTCTTTCACATAAATTCTAGAAATGAAGACAATAGCTTCAAATGTAAGAGTTAAATTACATCAATATTTGCTTTGGAAAAAATATTAAATTTTTGTTTGTTTGTTTTGAGAGACAGTTTCACCCTGTTTCCATGCTGGAGTGCAGTGCATGATCTTGGCTCTCTGCAACCTCCACATCCTGGGTTCAACCGATCCTCCTGCCTAAGACTGCTGAGTTCCTGGGACTACAGGTGAATGCCACCATGCTCAGAGAATTTTTTGTATTTTTTGTAGAGATGGGGTTTCATCATGTTGGCCAGAATGTTCTCGATTTCTGGCCTTGTCATCTGCCTGCATTGACCTCCCAAACTCCTGGAATTACACACATGAGCCTCTGTGCCGGGCCTAAATTATTTTAATATAAAAAGTAGGTTTCTTTTAGAGGAAAGCGATCAAGATTTCAGGCTAGAAGCAGCCAGACCATGTAGTTCTCACAGAGAAAAAGGCAAAATGTGCATGAATACAGAGCCTTCAAATGAAATATCCAGGTACTTGCATTGGGAAAATCAAAGAAACAACATAACTTATGGAGAATAGAGTAAAGCAAGGCTGAACAATGGGCCACCTGGAAAAAACATGGAGTCAAGGGAACCTCCCCAACCAGTAAAGCAGTGAGTGCATGTGTGACCCTGGGAACCCAAGATTCTCCTACAGGTCTTTCCAATCCTCAGGTGAGATTTCCTAAAGAACCTATTTTACCCAGGCCTTCAGTTTAACACATAGAGCTACATGGAGTCTCAGAAGAGCAGCCTCACAGGCCTGTGCAGAGATTCAAGAGCCTTAGATACACTGGATTTCCAGGATTCCCAGAAAAAGTAGCTGCAACTCCAGCAAAGCAGGAGGTTACACCCCTGTACATACCTATAGGAAATAGGTAGCATCCAGGGACACGAGCAGTGGTCCATGGACCACTTCCACAATGCATCACAAAGTAAAACCTACTGGATTAGAATTCCAGCCAACCATTGGTAGCAACGCTGCACCTCTCTGAACTGGAGCTACCAGAAGGAGGAGTGGACCAACATCTTTGTTGTTCCAACAACATAGCCATCCCAGCCTTGAAGCTTTGAAGAGCCAAAGCTGACTGTGGCAGAAAAGATCTCCTAGAATAGTACAGGTGCTCTAAAAAGACATGGCCAGACGCCTGTTAAACCAGGTCCCCAATCTCTTCCTCCTCACTGAAAAGAACTTCCCAAACAGGGTGTCTAGCTACCAACACGAATACTATTTGATCGATGGAATTTTGAAAACTCCTTGGGATATAGTTCCTAAAGTGATGAGTGAGCTGCCATTTTTGCTGTTTCTGTGACTTAGCTGTTCCAGGGTTCTGCCTTTGGATAATCCAAATAAACTGGCGATGAAACCTCTGCACAGCAGAGCTCTCCTACAAAAATGTGGATAGATGGTTATCTTAAGTGGGTCCTGAATTATTTTCTCCTCACTGGGTAAGACCTTTTAAGAGGGGATTCCAACTGCCTTCTTTAGGTGCTTTTGGGCTGGAAACAGGTCCATACCTGCCTGGGATGGAGCTTCCAGAGAAAAGGGCATACTGCCTTCATTGCTGTTTTGCAGCATTCAATGGGATAACTCCAGGTACTGGAAAACCTGAGGTGACTAGATATGCAATGGACACACAGCATGCTGCATCAGTCCTTCAGAATAGTGGCCAGACTGTTACATGAGTGCCTGTTCTCACATATTCTCACTGGGCAGCTTCTCCAGGTCTGGGCCACTAGCCAATCACTGGCAAGGATATTGAGCTAGTAGCAATGCAACTTCCTGGACAGAGCTCATAGGGGCAACTGAAAATATTTCTACCTCTGAATTAGAACTGTCCTTGCTACATTTCTCAGACTAATGAAAAATTCAAAACCCAAGTGCCTTATTTATACCTCAAATAAGCTGCCTTTTACCCAAGGAGAGGATGCCAGTCCATCTTCCATGGGTTCCACATAATACCCACTGCTCCTCACCAGACAATAAACTCCTAACTTGGTCAAAAGCACAGATCCTCCATCCTGGGCTGACTGTAGTGAGGGGTTGCTGACCTACATCTCTCTGAGTTCCAGCCCCCAGAAGACGAAGAAATGAGGCAGCAAGCCAGCTCATATGGTTCCAAGAGTGTTGGAACAAGAGCATCTGTAGTAATATGCTGCCAGTGATGTCCACTTCTCTAAGTTCAACTTTCTCCCATAAGAGACTTTAGCCCTAGAGAAACTTTTGGACCTAATTTTTGCAGGATGGTCTTACAAATCAGAAAAGGCTGTTCCAACTGAATACCCCTTAGTCAGCTGGCCTCTTCCAGGGACCCAGTCTGGCTACAGATTCTTACAGGGAAGTCTCAGGTACCCTGGGAGCCCATACCATAGCATCTGCACTGGTGGGTCATGCCTGACTCCTGAAGAGCTCCAGCAAGTCAGCTCCTATGATTCCACTAGCCCACAAGTTTCTTTCCCATACTGAAACTTCCCATGAGAAAAAAGTAAGCTTATATCCAACCAAAGTAAGCTTCAGAAGTAAAAAAAAAAAAAAAAAAAAAAAAATCCTATTCACATAAGTAAATGGTGAAGAATTATGTTACCCAAGACGTGCCTTACAAGAGTTTCTGAAGGAAACATTAAATTAAAAAGGCTATAATTAGTCACTACAAAACACATTGAAGTATATAAACTGCTGACACTATAAAGCAACCACATAAACAAATGTGCAAAATAGTCAGCTAAGATCATAGTGACAGAATCAAATTGACACATATAAATGCTAAGCATAAATGTAAATGGGCTAAATGCCTCAATTAAAAAACAGTGTGGCAAGCGGAGTAAAGAATCAAGATCTAATGGTATGCTGTAATCTAGACACTCATCTCAATTAAGCCCAAAATAAAGAAAAAAGAAAAAATCTACCAAGCAAATGGAAAACCGGAGGGGATACAATTCTAATTTCTGGCAAAACAGACTTAAAATCCACATAGATTTTTTTTAAAAGAGAAAGAAGTCATTCTATAATAGTAAAATGCAATATACACACCCAACACAAAAGCGCCCAGATTATAAAGCAAGTTCTTAGAGACCCTCCAAGATGTTAAGTTAAATCTTCAACAGTCATTACATTTATATGACATTTTTTCAGTTTTAAGTCTTTGATGTTGAATGAAATATGAGGACTTGTTGAAAAGCTTTTCCACATTTTTAACACTTGTGGAGTTTCTCTCTACTATGAATTATCTTATGTCTAATGAGGTGTGAGAACAAACTCAGTGTTTTGCCACATTCTTCACATTAGTAGGGTTTCCATCCAGTGTGAATTCTCCTATGATTAGTAAGGTCAGAAAAAGCACTTAAAGGTTTTGACACATTCTTCACATTTGTAAGGTCTCTCTTCTATGTGAATTATCTCGTGGTTAATAAGGGTTGAGGAGCAGGTAAAGTCTTTGCCTTTTTTCAGATGTAGGTTTATCTCCAGTAAAAATTCTCTTATGTTGATTAAGGGCTGAGAACCACATAAAAGCTTTTCCACATTAGTTACATATGTAATGGTTTCTCTTCAGTATGAATTAAGTTATGTTTAGTAAGGTCTAAGAACCACCTATAGGCTTTGTTATATTCTTCACGTTTGTAGGGTTTCTCTCCAAATTATCTTATGTTTAGCAAGGTCTGAGCATTATCTTAGAGTTAGTAAGGTCTGAGAAGCATGTAAAGGCTTTTCCATGTTATTCACATTTGTAGGATCTATTTCCAGAATGATTTCTCTTGTTTAGTAAGGGTTGAGCAGCAGGTTAAGGTTTTGCCACATTCTTCATATTTGTAGGTTTTTGCTCCAGTATGAACTGTCTTATGTTCAGTAAGGTTTGAGAACTTTTTAAAGGCTTTGCCACATATTCACATCTGTAGCATCTCTCTGAAATATGTATTTTTTTAATAGTAAAATCTGAGAACTGTCTGCAGTTTCTGCCACTTTCTTTACATTTGTAGCATTTCTCTCTGCTAAAAGTTTTCCTATGTTCACTGAAGCTTGAGCACACCTGGAAAGCTTTCCAAATTTATTACATTGATGGATTGTGCTCTGGGTAGCTGACAAATATTGATGAAAAAAATTATAACTGCCTTTCTGTCCCTTGTAATTATTCATGCTTTGGTATTAGTCCTTTAAATGTAAACTATTAAGGTCAAAACACCCATATTTTATCGGAATTACTTTTGAAATGAATCTCTTATTTCATGCTCCAGCCATGTATCTGCAGTCATATGAAAAGAGCCAGCTAAAAAAAAAAAAAATTCTCCCACATCGGTCTCAAGTGAATACAATTTACAAATATATAATTATACAAAGCACAGTAACAAGGTGACAATAAAATACCACAGGCTCTAATTCCTTTATAGACATACAAACTTAACAGAAATATGCAGAATAAAATTCCTCTGTGAGGAGTCTAAGAATTAGTTAAGCATTTGTAGCACCTCAACAGA
The DNA here is from genome assembly GCF_028858775.2 of Pan troglodytes. Taxonomy (NCBI): domain Eukaryota; kingdom Metazoa; phylum Chordata; class Mammalia; order Primates; family Hominidae; genus Pan; species Pan troglodytes. The sequence continues at coordinate 15,588,236 of NC_072422.2, forward strand.
GCAAAATACCAAGAACCATGTAGAAGTGTAATAAAAGTGTTTTATATTTACCCACCCCAGCCATTCTTCATCCTATGATGACTTTAAATATGGACTCCCAACTCCTATCTTCCCCTTCAAAAGTAAATAAAACAGTGGCACCTGTGTTCCGGCTTCTGGCTTTGGGAGACCTTACTAAAGATTAATTTCTATATTCTATGACAGTGTTAAGGGAAAGATGGTATTCTTTGACAGTTTGGGGCAAGTGAGATCAAAGGTAAATGACTGTTACAAGAAAGACTTCAGTATCATAGACAGACAATGGATATAGTAATTGACTACAGGATCTCAATATGAAACAGAGAAAGGCCAGGAGTGGTGGCTCACACCCATAATCCCAGCCCATTGGGAGTTTGAGGTGGGCATATCACCTGAGGTCAAAAGTTCAAAACCAGCCAGGTCAACATGGTGAAAGCCCTTGTCTACTAAAAATACAAAAATTACCTGGTTGTGGTAACAAGTGCCTGTAATCCCACCTACATGGGTGGCTGAGGCAGGATAATCATTTGAACCCAGGAGGTGGAGGTTGCAGTGAACCAAGATCATGCCATTGCACCACAGGCTGGGTAACAAGAGTAAAATTTTAACTCAAAAAAAAAAAGAGAGAAAATTTAAAAATTGGGAATATTAAAAAAAAAAAAACACACAAGCCTAGAGAAAACATCAATGTAACAGGTGTGGAGACTTCAAGAATCTCTAACCTAAAATTTGGTATCATATTCCCCCAGAAAAAATGTCACCTAATAAGCATTTTCACATGTGGCATTTTATTATACAAATTGCAACCTCAGATTACAACATATACATTATGTTAAGATAATATGGTTCATTGAAAGATAGAAATAAATATTTAGAAATCAGCAATAACAAATTGAGAGGTAAAAATTACCTGAGCACATTTCAGGTAAACATAAATTGCCCTAAGAAATTAAAATTACCATCTGAATGATGCTTAATGAGAAAAATGGAAATAAAGAAAACAAAATGAAATTAACAAAAGGATAAAAAGCACAAAAAATAAAAATTGTGTAGTAGAAGTACAAAAAGGACAAATATGCACTTCAACATTATTAAAAAATATAAGAAAATCAATGTACAAAAATCACAAGCATTCTTATACAACAATAACCGACAAACAGAGAGCCAAATCATGAGTGAACTCCCATTCACAATTGCTTCAAAGAGAATACAATACCTAGGAATCCAACTTACAAGTGATGTGAAGGACCTTTTCAAGGAGAACTACAAACCACTGCTCAATGAAATAAAAGAGTATACAAACAAATGGAAGAACATTCCATGCTCGTGGGTAGAAAGAATCAATATCGTGAAAATGGCCATACTGCCCAAGGTAATTTATAGATTCAATGCCATACCCATCAAGCTACCAATGACTTTCTTCACAGAATTGGAAAAAACTACTTTAAAGCTCATATTGAACCAAAAATGAGCCTGCATTACCAAGTGAATTCTAAGCCAAAAGAACAAAGCTAGAGGCATCATGCTACCTGACTTCAAACTATACTACAAGGCTACAGTAAAAAAAAAACAGCATGGTACTGGAACCAAAACAGAGATATAGACTGATGGAACAGAACAGAGCCCTCAGAAATAATGCCACATATCTACAACTATCTGATCTTTGACAAACCTGACAAAAACAAGAAATGGAGAAAGGATTCCCTATTTAGCAAATGGTGCTGGGAAAAATGGCTAGCCATATGTAGAAAGTTGAAACTGGATCCCTTCCTTACACCTTATACAAAAATTAATTCAAGTTGGATTAAAGACTTATATGTTAGATCTAAAACCATAAAAACCCTAGAAGAAAACCTAGGCAATACCATTCAGGACATAGAAATGGGCAAGGACTTCATGTCTAAAACACCAAAAGCAATAGCAACAAAAGCCAAAATTGACAAATAGGATCTAATTAAACTAAAGAGCTTCTGCACAGCAAAAGAAACTACCATCAGAGTGAACAGGCAACCTACAACATGGGAGAAAATTTTTGCAACCTACTCATCTGACAAAGGGCTAACATCCAGAATTTACAATGAACACAAACAAATTTACAAGAAAAAAACAAACAACACCATCAAAAAGTGGGTGAAGGATATGAACAGACACTTCTTAAAAGAAGACATTTATGCAGCCAAAAAACCACATGAAAAAATGCTCACCATTACTGGCCATCAGAGAAATGCAAATGAAATCCACCGTGAGATACCATCTCACACCAGTTAGAATGGCGATCATTAAAATGTCAGGAAACAGCAGATGCTGGAGAAGATGTGGAGAAATAGGAATACTTTTACACTGTTGGTGGGACTGTAAACTAGTTCAACCATTGTGGAAGTCAATGTGGCGATTCCTCAGGGATCTAGAACTAGAAATACCATTTGACCCAGCCATCTCATTACTGGGTATATACCCAAAGGATTATAAATCATGCTGCTATAAAGACACATGCACACGTATGTTTATTGTGGCACTATTCCAATAGCAAAGACTTGGAACCAAGCCAAATGTCCAACAATGATAGACTGGATTAAGAAAATGTGGCACATATACACCATGGAATACTATGCAGCCATAAAAATGATGAGTTCGTGTCCTTTATAGGGACATGGGTGAAACTGGAAGCCATCATTCTCAGCAAACTATCACAAGGATAAAAAACCAAACTCCGCATGTTCTCACTCATAGGTGGGAATTAAACAATGAGAACACATGGACACAGGGAGGGGAACATCACACACCGGGGACTGTTGTGGGGTCGGGGGAGGGGGTAGGGATAGCATTAGGAGATATATCTAATACTAAGTGACAAGTTAATGGGTGCAGCACACCAACATGGCACAAGTATACATATGTAACAAACCTGCACATTGTACATATGTACCTACAACTTAAAGTATAATAATAATAAAAATTTTTAAAAAAGAAAATGAAGCAGCTTAGGTTTCAATTAACATTAACACAAAAAAATTACTAACAAGGCCCCAAATAAGCAATGTTTTGAAAGTCACACAGAAAAAGAGAATCTGGAATGCAGGAAGAAAAAAATATATGTTATTTGTACACGTGCTTCTGTAAGATTACCAGTAAGTTTATGAACATAAATCTTTCAGGAAGAAAGAAGCAGGATAACACACTTAAAACATTGAAAAAAAATACTTTAGAAATCCCTCTTCCTTGGTACCAAAAAGTAGAACTAGTGCTCAGACAAATAATTTTCTCAGCAAGCCAGTTTTACTTTCTGCAGACAAGGTTCTGCTCATCAGCAATCCTGTCATGAGAGCACAATGAAAAAGAAAGGCAGAAATATTTATCTTGTATGCCTTGGGTCCTTACTTCTGTGTCCTATCTCCACTAGTTGGAGCTGGACATCACAGTCTAAGCTAAACCTGATTGGGTAACAACCTAAAAGTTCCCTAAATAGGTAAAGACAACGGAGAACAAAGAAAAAGAGAAAGTTGCTTGCAAAAAGATTTAGAGAAGTAATTACATTCCCAAGTGAGAAATGGGCATAATCTGCAAGCTGGGACATACTTCAACATGTACAGAACAAACATCTTGGTCAAAGTTCAAGGACATAGAATGTACTCATTCCCTTATATGTAACAGCTACATAGAATAGAACTTAATAAAGAGTTATTGGCAGAAAACAAGAAGGCTTTGAAGAAAGTTAATCTTCAAAAGTAAATATTATTTCTAAGAGTTATTATTTATTATTTAAAAGAAGGAAAACTTTGATGAGAAATTTTTACTTTTTAGAAAGTCTAAATGAGAATACTATATCCAGCAAAAGTATCCTTTAAAATGAAAAAGAAAAAAAACGAGCTATATCATGATCTATATCAAGATCTAACCATGTCATGTCTTCAAGAGACTTACTGCAGACCTAATTAAAAAAAGACTAAAAATGGCAGGATAAAAAATACATGTCATGCAAGTGTTAACCAAATAAGAGGAGAAAAGGCAACAATTTATTAAGTTGAAAACTGACATATTTTACAAAATTTGCTTCAAGTTAAAATTCACAAGAGACACAGTAGGACATTCAATTATATTAAGAGGGTTCATTCACTGAGATTCTATAAATATATGAGAATATTCCCAAACACATAATTCAAACATTGACAGAACTGAAGCAAAAATAGAGAGCAATATAATAATGGAAGAATACATTTATATGCCATTTACAGTAATAAAGTAAGACAGACTATCAATAAGGGAACAAAAAGTTTGAATGCACTATACAATATTTATACCTAACAAATGTATATATGCAACAGAATACACATTTTTAAATAGCTTATAAAATATTGTTCTAGGCGGATTACATGTGACTGACAAAAGAAATCTTAACAATTTTTTTAATTTAAATTTTACTGAAATTTTTTTATAGCCCAAATGGAATGAAACTAGAAATCAGTAATGGAAGAAAAGCTGAAAAATTCAAAAAAATTATAAAAAATAGCAACCCAGTTTTTTTTTTTCTTTTTAGATACAGTATCACTCTGTCATTAGGATGAAGTGCAGTGGCATGATCTTGGCTAACTGCAACCTCCACTTCCAGGTTCAAGCAATTCCCTTGCCTCAGTCTCTCCAGTAGCTGGAACTACAGGTGCACACCTCCATGCCCAGCTAATTTTGTGAATTTCAGTAGATGAGGGATTGCATCATGTTGGTCAAAATGGTCTTCATCTCCTGATCTGGCCATGCACCCTCTTCAGCCTTCCAAAGTGCTGGGATCACAATTATGAGACACCATGCCTGGCCAATAACACACTTTTGAGTATGCTCTGTGGTTGGAAGACGTAGTATTGTAAATATGTCCATGTGACTTAAAGTGATCCACACAATCAACAGGCCAATTTTTAATTTTTAATTAAATTTTCCCAAGAATAGAAATTTAAAAAAAAACCCACAAAATTACATGAAAATCCTAGCAATCTTTTAAAAGAAGAAAAATAGTGGAAGCATTACACTTAAGCATTTCCAAACACAAAACAAACCTAAAGTAATCAAAGCATTTTGGTACCAGTATAAAGGTAAAATATGAAAGTAATGAAGCAGAATGCAGCACAGAAATAAACTTTTGAATAAAGAGGAGAGACATACTATGTAGGTTTTTCATTCAACTGTTTGTCACAATTCCTTTGGTAAGCAGGACCCAGGCAGGAGAGTAGAATTGCACCACTTAGACACTAATTTCTGTGATATTTCAATTTTTTTTTCTGGAGGCAGATAGGACAAGAGATATGTGATAATATACCCTGTTGACAGGGCTCAGGTAGAAGAATCATATTATTGTAATTCTGACCCAGCAATACATAACAATGCACCCATGAAAAGGGATTTGTGCTAAAAAGTCTCAACACCTGGGTTCTAGGCCCAGTGATATGACACAATGTCATCATCTTTGAGGGTAACAACTTTAACTTTTAGCTGAGTGTGTATGCTAGAATGACAATCTCTCATGCTTTGTGGGACAATATATGACCCTCTGCAACATGCAAGGGATTTAAAAAACCTGCATAAGGGTTACAAAGCTCTCTGAGGCCTACGTGCTGGTATGAACTCAAAATCTTACATATTAACCTAAACCAGGTTTGATAGTCAACATCTCTCCTATAGGCAGGGTTAAGGAAGAAGACCCATTATTATTTCTGTGGATTGGGTCTAAAAATCAGTGACCATCCCACTTGTGGCCAGAGCCACATATAAATGTCAAATTCCAAATTTGTGCTGTATTCTGTTATTAGAATCCTGTTCTCAAGAGTGGGCATTGTGAATGTGGGATGGTGACAACTTTTAATTTCACCTGGGTTTATAACCTAGAGTCCTAATCTGAACTTTTGGCTGGGTCCTGTTATGAAATTTTATACCACCAAAGGGTATATGATGTAAGTTAGTGTTGTAAGCTTCTGTGAAGTTGTTGCATATATGAAACCCAGGACATTATCTATTGTCCCAAGACTAAAAACGAAAGGCAAAATGTCTTCTACTGGCTGAATCCCAATATAAGTTTGAACATCATATCTGTGAACTGAAACAAGGTATATGTCATAATCCCATATGTGGGCAAAAACTAGGCAGGAGGGTAACATCACTTAGATGCTGTGCCAGGCAATATGTCACAATGCCTTCTCTAGGCAGGGTGTAGGAAATTTGGTCATATTAGCTGGGTGCTGGACCCAGCAATATGACACCATCTCACATGTGGAAAAAGCCCAGCCAAGTTATGAGCGCCAAAATACCTACATAAAGAGCACAACATATGTCAAAATACCTTTAGTGGCTACAGCACAGGAGGAGAGTCACATAATAATGGTCCTGGGCTAAGCAATATGCCATACACCACAAGTTCTTCTATATGCAGAAGCAAGGCAGGAGAGTAACATCATCTGACTGCTGGGCCCTGCTGTAGGTCAAAATTCCTGTTTTGTGGGAATGGCTTGGGAAAAGGAGGAGAGTCACATATTCTGGGTGCTGGGATCAGTAATGTGCCAAAATCCTCCTACTGTGAAGGCACAGGCAGAAAAAGAGGGTCACATCACTTAGGTCATGGGCTCGGAGATATGTCCCAAAGTCCTCAGTAGGCAGGGCTCAAGCAGACAAGGGGAGTCACATCACCTATGTGCTTCCTTAGAAATATGTTGCAATGTAAAATGTGTGAAGAAATTAGACAGAAGAGCCACATCTCCAGAGTGCTGGGTTTGGAGATATTTCACAAGGCTCTCTTAGGATGGCACCCAGCAAAGATAGTTACGTCACCTAGGTGCAGGTTCTCTGTTTATGCCACAGTGCTCCACGTGGCCTCCATGTGTGTAGCACCCAAGGAGGGAGTCACTTCACCTAGGAGATAGGCCCAGAGATATGTCGCAATGACCTCTATGAAGCATAGCCCTGATGAAAGAGTACCACACCCTGTGTGCCTGGCCAAAAAGATATCATAGTCAGGGTTAGCAGGACCCAAACAGGAAAGCCACATCACCTACCTAATACACCCAGAGATATGTCACAATGCCCTTTTGTGGGCATGGCTCTGGCAAAAGAATACCCTCCCCTGTGCACCTGGTATTGCAATGTGTCGCTATCATTCCTTTGCATAGGGCTCATTCCAGAGAAGAGAGTTACGTAGCTTATGAGGTAGACACAGAAATGTGTTACAATAATTTTGATGTGGCTGGCACAGGCAAGAATGTAACATCACCTGGGTTCTAGATCCAGTGATATATCACATCCTTTCTGAAATAAGTGCCCAGACAGGAGAGTCACATCACCTCTAGGTTGGCCTATGTATATATGATAATCCCATATATACACTGGAACAAACCTGGAGAGTCAAATTAAACAGGTGTTTGGCAAATATTTGTATCACAATCACATTGTTAGAAAATTCCAAGGGTGAGATTTGCAATGCCACATGTCCTGATTTAATGTATGACAGTTGGTTTTGGTTTTATCCACATGAGATGATGACAATTCTTACTGTCAGCTGGTTGTGCATATGAGATTCACAATTTCTACTATGTCCCAAGCCCTGTTTGACTCTGTCTGTATAACTAAAGACTTTGTAAAATATGTGTACTTTTTGTAATTGTTTGTAACCTTTGTAGAAGAAGGAAATCCAAGACATTTGCCATCCCTAAACTTAGTTATTCAAGTAGGAAAAGAGGAAGTTAAATTGTTTCTATTTACAATTGGCACACTTGTATATCTAGAAAACCTCATCATCTGAGCCCAACATGTCCTTATGCTGATAAGCAAATTTAGCAAAGTCTCAGGATAATAAATAAATGTGTAAAAATTACAGGCATTCCTGCATACCAAAAATGGAGAAAGAGAGAGTCAAATCATAAATGGATTCCCATTCACAATTGCTACAAAGAGAACAAAATACCTAGGAATACAATGTACAAGGGGTGTGAAAAACCTCTTTAAGGAGAACTGGAAACCACTGCTCAAGGAAATAAGAGAGGACACAAACAAATGAAAAAAACATTCCATGCTCATTGATAGGAATATTGAATATCGTGAAAATGACCATACTGCCGAAAGTAATTCACACAACAAGTGCTATCCCCATAAGCTACCAATGACTTTCTTCATGCAACTGGAAAAAAAAACAAAAAAAACAAAAAAAAAACTACTTTAAACTTTACATGGAACAAAAAAGAGCCCACATAGCCAATACAATCTTAAGCAAAAAGAACAAAGAAGGAGGCATCACACTACCTGACTTCAAACTATACCACAAGGCTATGGTAACTAAAATTGCATGGTACTGGTACCAAAACAGTTACATAGAAAAATGGAACAGAATAGAAGCCTCAGAAATAACACCATACATCTACAACCATCTGATCTTTGACAAACCTGACACGAACAAGCAATGGGGAAAAGAATTCCTGTTTAATAAATTGTATTGGGAAAACTATCAAGTCATATGCAGAAAAATGAAACTGGACCCCTTGCTTACAACTTGTACAATAAAAAACTCAGGATGGATTAAAGACTTAAACATAAGACCTAAAATCATAAAAATCATAGAAGAAAACCTAGGCAATACCATTAAGGACATAGGCATGGGCAAAGACTTCATGTTTTAACACCAAAGCAATGGCATCAAATGCCAAACAGAAAAATGGGATCTAATTAGACTAATGAGTTTTTGTGCAGCAAAATAAACTACCATCAGAATGAACAGGCAACCTCCAAAATAGAAGAATTTTTCTTTTTGCAATCTATCCTTCTGACAAAGGGCTTATATGCAGAATATACAAAGAACTTAAACACATTAACAAGAAAAAAGAAAAGAAAACTCATCAAAAAGTGGGCAAAGGATGTGAACAGACACTTCGCCAAAGAAGACATTTATGAAGCCAACAAACATATAAAAAGCGCTCATTATCACTGTTAACTAGAGAAATGCAAATCAAAGTCACAACGAGATATCATCTCATGCCAGGTAAGGCAATCATTAAAAAGTCAGGAAACAGATGCTGGAGAGCATGTAAAGAAATAGGAAGGCTTTTACACTGTTGGTGGGAGTGTAAATTAGTTCAACCATTGTGGAAGACTGTGTGGTGATTCCTCAAGGATCTAGAACTAGAAATACCATTTGACCAAGCAATCCTATTACTATATACCTATTACTATATACTCAAAAGATTATAAATCATGCTACTAGAAAGACACATGCACATGTTTGTTTGTTGTGGCACTATTCACAATAGCAAAGGCTTGGAACAAACCTAAATGTTCATTGATAGACTGTATGAAGAAAATGTGGGCAGGGGGGAGGAGCCAAGATGGCCGAATAGGAACAGCTCCGGTCTACAGCTCCCAGCGTGAGCGACGCAGAAAACGGGTGATTTCTGCATTTCCATCTGAGGTACCGGGTTCATCTCACTAGGGAGTGCCAGACAGTGGGCGCAGGCCAGTGGGTGCACGCACCGTGCGCGAGCTGAAGCAGGGCAAGGCATTGCCTCACCTGGGAAGCGCAAGGGGTCAGGGAGTTCCCTTTCCAAGTCAAAGAAAGGGGTGATGGACGCACCTGGAAAATCGGGTCACTCCCACCCGAATATTGCGCTTTTCAGACCTGCTTAAAAAACGGCACACCACGAGACTATATCCCACACCTGGCTCGGAGAGTGCTACGCCCACGGAATCTCACTGATTGCTAGCACAGCAGTCTGAGATCAAACTGCAAGGCGGCAGCGAGGCTGGGGGAGGGGCGCCCGCCATTGCCCAGGCTTGCTTAGGTAAACAAAGCAGCCAGGAAGCTCGAACTGGGTGGAGCCCACCACAACTCAAGGAGGCCTGCCTGCCTCTGTAGGCTCCACCTCTGGGGGCAGGGCACAGAAAAACAAAAAGAGCAATAACCTCTGCAGACTTAAATGTCACTGTCTGACAGCTTCGAAGAGAGCAGTGGTTCTCCCAGCACGCAGCTGGAGATCTGAGAACCAGCAGACTGCCTCCTCAAGTGGGTCCCTGACACCTGACCCCCGAGCAGCCTAACTTGGAGGCACCCCCCAGCAGGCGCACACTGACACCTCACAAGGCAGGGTATTCCAACAGACCTGCAGCTGAGGGTCCTGTCTGTTAGAAGGAAAACTAACAAGCAGAAAGGACATCCACACCGAAAACCCATCTGTACATCACCATCATCAAAGACCAAAAGTAGATAAAACCACAAAGATGGGGAAAAAACAGAACAGAAAAACAGGAAACTCTAAAATGCAGAGCGCCTCTCCTCCTCCAAAGGAACGCAGTTCCTCACCAGCAATGGAACAAAGCTGGATGGAGAATGATTTTGACAAGCTGAGAGAAGAAGGCTTCAGACGATCAAATTACTCTGAGCTATGGGAGGACATTCAAACCAAAGGCAAAGAAGTTGAAAACTTTGAAAAAAATTTAGAAGAATGTATAACTAGAATAACGAATACAGAGAAGTGCTTAAAGGAGCTGATGGAGCTGAAAACCAAGGCTCGAGAACTACGTGAAGATTGCAGAAGCCTCAGGAGCCGATGCGATCAACTGGAAGAAAGGGTATCAGCGATGGAAGATGAAATGAATGAAATGAAACGAGAAGGGAAGTTTAGAGAAAAAGGAATAAAAAGAAATGAGCAAAGCCTCCAAGAAATATGGGACTATGTGAAAAGACCAAATCTACGTCTGATTGGTGTACCTGAAAGTGATGCAGAGAATGGAACCAAGTTGGAAAACACTCTGCAGGATATTATCCAGGAGAACTTCCCCAATCTAGCAAGGCAGGCCAACGTTCACATTCAGGAAATACAGAGAACGCCACAAAGATACTCCTCGAGAAGAGCAAATCCAAGACACATAATTGTCAGATTCACCAAAGTTGAAATGAAGGAAAAAATGTTAAGGGCAGCCAGAGAGAAAGGTCGGGTTACCCTCAAAGGGAAGCCCATCAGACTAAGAGCGGATCTCTCGGCAGAAACCCTACAAGCCAGAAGAGGGTGGGGGGCAATATTCAACATTCTTAAAGAAAAGAATTTTCAACGTAGAATTTCATATCCAGCCAAACTAAGCTTCATAAGTGAAGGAGAAATAAAATACTTTACAGACAAGCAAATGCTGACCAATTTTGTCACCACCAGGCCTGCCCTAAAAGAGCTCCTGAAGGAAGCACTAAACACGGAAAGGAACAACCGGTACCAGCCGCTGCAAAATCATGCCAAAATGTAAAGACCATCGAGACTAGGAAGAAACTGCATCAACTAACGAGCAAAATAACCAGCTAACATCATAATGACAGGATCAAATTCACACATAACAATATTAACTTTAGATGTAAATGGACTAAATTCGCCAATTAAAAGACACAGACTGGCAAGTTGGATAAAGAGTCAAGACCCATCAGTGTGCTGTATTCAGGAAACCCATATCACGTGCAGAGACACACATAGGTTCAAAATAAAAGGATGGAGGAAGATCTACCAAGCAAATGGAAAACAAAAAAAGGCAGGGGTTGCAATCCTAGTCTCTGATAAAACAGACTTTAAACCAACAAAGATCAAAAGAGACAAAGAATGCCATTACATAATGGTAAAGGGATCAATTCAACAGGAGGAGCTAACTATCCTAAATATGTATGCACCCAATACAGGAGCACCCAGATTCATAAAGCAAGTCCTGAGTGACATACAAAGAGACTTAGACTCCCACACATTACTAATGGGAGACTTTAACACCCCACTGTCAATATTAGACAGATCAAAGAGACAGAAAGTCAACAAGGATACCCAGGAATTGAACTCAGCTCTGCACCAAGTGGACCTAATAGACATCTACAGAACTCTCCACCCCAAATCAACAGAATATACATTTTTTTCAGCACCACACCACACCTATTCCAAAATTGACCACATACTTGGAAATAAAGCTCTCCTCAGCAAATGTAAAAGAACAGAAAATATAACAAACTATCTCTCAGACCACAGTGCAATCAAACTAGAACTCAGGATTAAGAATCTCACTCAAAGCCGCTCAACTACATGGAAACTGAACAACCTGCTCCTGAATGACTACTGGGTACATAATGAAATGAAGGCAGAAATAAAGATGTTCTTTGAAACCAACGAGAACAAAGACACAACATACCAGAATCTCTGGGACGCATTCAAAGCACTGTGTAGAGGGAAATCTATAGCACTAAATGCCCACAAGAGAAAGCAGGAAAGATCCAAAATTGACACCCTAACATCACAATTAAAAGAACTAGAAAAGCAAGAGCAAACACATTCAAAAGCTAGCAGAAGGCAGGAAATAACTAAAATCAGAGCAGAACTGAAGGAAATAGAGACACAAAAAACCCATCAAAAAATCAATGAATCCAGGAGCTGGTTTTTTGAAAGGATCAACAAAATTGATAGACCGCTAACAAGACTAATAAAGAAAAAAAGAGAGAAGAATCAAACAGACACAATAAAAAATGATAAAGGGGATATCACCACTGACCCCACAGAAATACACACTACCATCAGAGAATACTACAAACACCTCTACACAAATAAACTAGAAAATCTAGAAGAAATGGATGCATTCTTCGACACATACACTCTCCCAAGACTAAACCAGGAAGAAGTTGAATCTCTGAATAGACCAATAACAGGAGCTGAAATTGTGGCAATAATCAATAGTTTACCAACCAAAAAGAGTCCAGGACAAGATGGATTCACAGCCGAATTCTACCAGAGGTACAAGGAGGAACTGGTACCATTCCTTCTGAAACTATTCCAATCAATAGAAAAAGAGGGAATCCTCCTTAACTCATTTTATGAGGCCAGCATCATTCTGATACCAAAGCCAGGCAGAGACACAACCAAAAAAGTGAATTTTAGACCAATATCCTTGATGAACATTGATGCAAAAATCCTCAATAAAATACTGGCAAACTCAATCCAGCAGCACATCAAAAAGCTTATCCACCATGATCAAGTGGGCTTCATCCCTGGGATGCAAGGCTGGTTCAATATATGCAAATCAATAAATGTAATCCAGCATATAAACAGAGCCAAAGACAAAAACCACATGATTATCTCAATAGATGCAGAAAAAGCCTTTGACAAAATTCAACAACCCTTCATGCTAAAAACTCTCAATAAATTAGGTATTGATGGGACGTATTTCAAAATAATAAGAGCTATCTATGACAAACTCACAGCCAATATCATACTGAATGGGCAAAAACTGGAAGCATTCCCTTTGAAAACTGGCACAAGACAGGGATGCCCTCTCTCACCGCTCCTATTCAACATAGTGTTGGAAGTTCTGGCCAGGGCAATCAGGCAGGAGAAGGAAATAAAGGGTATTCAATTAGGAAAAGGGGAAGTCAAATTGTCCCTGTTTGCAGACGACATGATTGTTTATCTAGAAAACCCCATTGTCTCAGCCCAAAATCTCCTTAAGCTGATAAGCAACTTCAGCAAAGTCTCAGGATACAAAATCAATGTACAAAAATCACAAGCATTACATCAACAACAGACAAACAGAAAGCCAAATCATGAGTGAACTCTCATTCACAATTGCTTCAAAGAGAATACAATACCTAGGAATCCAAATTACAAGGGATGTGAAGGACCTCTTCAAGGAGAACTACAAACCACTGCTCAAGGAAATCAAAGAGGATACAAACAAATGGAAGAACATTCCATGTTCATGGGTAGGAAGAATCAATATTGTGAAAATGGCCATACTGCCCAAGGTAATTTACAGATTCAATGCCATCCCCATCAAGCTACCAATGACTTTCTTCACAGAATTGGAAGAAAACTACTTTAAAGTTCATATGGAACCAAAAAAGAGCCCGCATCGCCAAGTCAATCCTAAGCCAAAAGAACAGAGCTGGAGGCATCACACTACCTGACTTCAAACTATACTACAAGGCTACAGTAACCAAAACAGCATGGTACTGGTACCAAAACAGAGATATAGATCAATGGAACAGAACAGAGCCCTCACAAATAACGACGCTTACCTACAACTATCTGATCTTTGACAAACCTGAGAAAAACAAGCAATGGGGAAAGGATTCCCTATTTAATAAATGCTGTTGGGAAAACTGGCTAGCCATATATGGAAAGCTGAAACTGGATCCCTTCCTTACACCTTATACAAAAATCAATTCAAGATGGATTAAAGATTTAAACGTTAGACCTAAAACCATAAAAACCCTAGAAGAAAACCTAGGCAATACCATTCAGGACATAGGCGTGGGCAAGGACTTCATGTCTAAAACACCAAAAGCAATGGCAACAAAAGCCAAAATTGACAAATGGGATCTAATTAAACTAAAGAGCTTCTGCACAGCAAAAGAAACTACCATCAGAGTGAACAGGCAACCTACAACATGGGAGAAAATTTTCGCAACCTACTCATCTGACAAAGGGCTAATATCCAGAATCTACAATGAACTCAAACAAATTTACAAGAAAAAAACAAACAACCGCATCAAAAAGTGGGCGAAGGACATGAACAGACACTTGTCAAAAGAAGATATTTATGCAGCCAAAAAACACATGAAAAAATGCTCATCATCACTGGCCATCAGAGAAATGCAAATCAAAACCACTATGAGATATCATCTCACACCAGTTAGAATGGCAATCATTAAAAAGTCAGGAAACAACAGGTGCTGGAGAGGATGTGGAGAAATAGGAACACTTTTACACTGTTGGTGGGACTGTAAACTAGTTCAACCATTGTGGAAGTCAGTGTGGCGATTCCTCAGGGATCTAGAACTAGAAATACCATTTGACCCAGCCATCCCATTACTGGGTACATACCCAAATGACTATAAATCATACTGCTATAAAGACACATGCACACGTATGTTTATTGCAGCACTATTCACAAATAGCAAAGACTTGGAACCAACCCAAATATCCAACAATGATAGACTGGATTAAGAAAATGTGGTACATATACACCATGGAATACTATGCAGCCATAAAAAAGGGTGAGTTCATGTCCTTTTTAGGTACATGGATGAGGCTGGAAACCATCATTCTCAGCAAACTATTGCAAAGACAAAAAAACAAGCACTGCATGTTCTCACTCACAGGTTGGAATTGAACAATGAGAACACATGGACACAGGAAGGGGAACATCACTCACCAGGGACTGTTGTGTGGTGGGGGGGGGGGACTGATGTCATTAGGAGATATACCTAATGCTAAATGACGAGTTAATGGGTGCAGCACACCAATATGTCACATATATACATATGTAACAAACCTGCACATTGTGCACATGTACACTAAAACTTAAAGTATAATAATAATAATAATAGTTTCACATGTGTGCATTCTGACATATTATTGGGTGAGTATCATAATATTGTGACTTTTCTGCCTGGGTGCTACAAAAAAGGGGTATTATCACATAACTCTGACCCTATCAGCTAGGTGACTTGTATGTTTTGCATGTGCATTACCCTCAAGGAACATTGTGACATCGTTGGACGTAGCATCTAAGAAATGTGACTCTTCTTTTCTCTCTGGGTTTTTCCAACTAAAGGAATTGTGACATACCGATGAGTGGAAAACATAGGTAATGCAACTTTCCTCTTTATTCTGGAATCTGCCAAAAGAAGAGATTATTACCTATTGCTGAGCCCAGCACCTACATGGTGTGACTCTCTTCTTTTCCTACACATCTGTCTACATTGGACATGGTGCTATATTATTTGAGGCCATACCAAGGTGATGTGACTCTTCTGACTTGGCCCTGCCTGCAAAGACTTTTTTAAGGTATCTTGAGCTCAGAATCCAGGTGATGAAACTCTCCTGCCTTGTTTCTGTACACAGGTGAATTTGTGACATATATCTGTGTTCAGCTCACAAGTACAAATATAACTATCATATCTAGACCCAGAAGGGAAAGAAATTCTGACTCTCATAGCCAGTCTTATGACCATAAGTAAAGTAATGGGTCTACTAATTGTATAAAGTTCACAGAGGATTATGACACTCCGGGATATCATATAAAATCTGAGTGGTACAAAGTGTCATAACACAGAAACACAACCAGGTGCAATTGTGACACTTGGATGCACACCCAGCTTAGCTGGTTATCATTCTCTCACAAGAACAGGGCCCAGAAATAAGGTTCTAAATCTCAAAAAAAAAAAAAAAAAAAAAAAAAAAAGAAAGAAAGAAAGAAAAAGAAAAAGAGCAGTCGAAATTTGAATTTTTTCATCACATACACAGATCTGACCCAGGGCTGATTTGGTGATGTATAATTCAGCAAAACTGAGGTTCTGTGACACCACTCGTGGAACACAATCTTCATGTGGGAGTAAGCATCTTATATATGAATCTTTCCCATTGTTAAGATTGTGACTTCTCAGCTTCAACCCAATTTACAGGAGGTGTGGACTCACATACTCAAAGCCAGGACTTGTGTCGGACTGTGAAACTTATTTCTGAATATTTCTTAGTGTGTGATTAGGACATAAAAGTTAGCCCAGCTCTTGAAAAATTTTACTGTCCTTTTTAGGCTATGACCACAGATAAAATTGTGACATACTTGGACTATACACCTAAGCCAACGTGTCTGGACCTACCTACAAAAGGCAGTTTTACATATCACTGGGACCAGCACTCAGTGATGTGAAATATATGCCTGATCTCTACCTATAAATATTATTTGAGCTTATATCTAGGTCCATTATGTAAGTGATGTGACTCCTTTCTACTGCCTTGGCCCTGCACTTATGGTGCATTGTGACACAAAACTGGATACTGCACCCTGGTGGTTTGACTCCGTGTTTTGTGTTCCACCAACAGGAACTTTGTAACATATCACTTGGCTCAGCACCTGGGTAATGTTTCTTCTCTCTCTCCTCACCTTGAACTCAGCGGAGATTGTGACATATTGCTAAACCCAGTGCCAAGGTGAGGTCACTTTAATACCTTGATCCTGGACATAGAAACTATTGTGAAATACATCTAGGTCAATTGCCTAGATCAACTGAGTCTACTCTAACTCTTAAGCTTTTCCCACAGGTAGAATTTTGATATATCAGTAAAACCAGCATCCATGTGATGTGACCCCATTTTCAGGATTCCGCCCACAAGTATTGTGACATCTCACTGGACCAGCACCCACCCAGGTGACATGACCTTCCTGCTTGCTCTCTGCCCACAAGTGATATGTGCCATATATCTGAGACCCGAGAAGAGGACCAATCATTACTCTTAAACCTGGAGCCACGCTATATACATGATAGTGACTCCCATTCCTGGAATTTTCTGCCAGTGTTACTGTGACATATACCTTTTCCCAGCTCATGAGTAATTTAATAATCCTGCCTATATGCAGCCCACACATTTGGATATTTACCTCAGCAGAACACCTTGAAGATCTGATTCTCATGTCTTAAAAATATCCTCAGGGAGGATTGCTACATATTTCGGGACCCAACATCTAGTTATCTGACTATCTCTCCTGCCTAGCCCCTGCTTCCACTGGGGATTGTAGCATTTCCAAGCTCTGCATCCAATTCATATGATTTTCTTGTCCTGTCCTTTCAACAGAGTAAGTTTTGACATATCTTTGGGCCTATCATTTAGGTGATATGAGTCTCCTCTTCCATCTGGACAGTGCTCAAAAGAGACATTATGTCATACATCTCAGCGTAACCCCCAATTTGTGCAACTTTACTGCCAGGAACTTGCCTGCAAAGAGAATATTGGAAATTTTCTGGTTCAGCATTTAGGTGACTTGGCTGTGTTCACTGTTTCATTACAACAAAGTAAATTCCGATATATACCTAGGCACAGCTCACAGGCATGATAATGACTCTCATATGTGGACCCCAGAAATAGGAGTAATTTTGACTCTCATAACTTGCTTTAGAAACATGAATGATTAAACCACTTTCTGATAAAAAAAAAAGTCAAATAGTATTATAACACCTCAGGTATTTAATAAAGGCTTTGACTTGTACAGAGAATGTCACAACAGAACCCAGCAGAAATGTGAAATTGTGAGTCTCGTATTCTCACCCTGCTGACAGTAAGAACTGTCACTGTCTCACATATGTGAAGCCAACTCTCACTCATGAAAACAGGACATGTGTGATACTGTAAATATCCTTTTGGGTATTTTCTTCAAGTGTAATTGTAATATAAATATTTGTACAGTTTCTGTGGGATTTGACTCTCCATACCTGTTTCTGCCTACATATGTTACTGTGGTATTCACCGGGCCCAACTTTAGGTGATGTTTCTCTCCTTCCTGGTCCCTGCTGTCAGTAAGACTCATGGAATATTTCTAGATCCAGGACCCAGGTCATGTTATATTTCTGCCTGACCCATGCCCACAGAATTTATTGTGATGTTTCACTCTGTCAACCACTTGGGTGACATAATTCTCCTCATTAGAATGGGCCCTGCACACAATGGGGAAAAATAACATATGGCTGGGCCAGGCACACAGGTTACAGTACTCTTTTGCTAGGGCCATGTCCCAAAGGGGATATTGTGACAAATCTCTTGGCCTATCACCTAGGTGATGTTGTTCTCTTTGGGTCCTGCTTCCCTGGATTGTGTCCTATTGCTAGGCTAGGTATTCAGGTGATGATACTCTTTCAGCAGGGCCATGCCTCAAGGAGGACATTTTGACATAACCCTGAGCGTATCATCTAGGTGGTTTGACTTACTACTTGGGCCCTGATCACGTGGAGCATTGTGACGTAAGGGTGGAACCTGCCCCTATTTGTTGTAACTCTCTTGCCTTGGTCCTGTCCTAAGGGAGTTTTGTGACATATCTAAGAACCCAGCATCAAGGTGATGTGGCTTTTCTACCTCCCTTCACCTCACATATTAGATTATATCATATACCTAATGAAGCACCTAGGTAATATGACCATTCTCTACTGCCAGATCTCTGCATACTTGGACCATTGGGCTATAGATGTGAGCTTGTTTGTTAATTGAATTGACTCTTTTCTTCTCCCTGAGCCTTTATAATGGGGTGATGTGGCATATTGCCAAGCCTAATCCTTAGGCAATATGACTCTACTCTTGTTTCCAAACCATGCCCATGAAAAGGAATTTTGACATAATGCAGGGCTCAGGAACCAGATGGCGTTCCTCTTCTACCTGGTTCCTGCATATAGAGAGACTTATGGCATATTTCTGGGCCCTCCATCCTGATAATGTATCTCTCCTTCCTGTGCCAGAGTGACAGAAAGTATTTTTACACATCGTGGACCTATTCTGCAGGTGTTTTTGCTCTCATCACTTTTCTGTTTTTTTTTTTTTTTCCACTTGGGATTGTGTCACATTGCTGAGCCCAGCACCAAGTTAATGTAACCCTAATTACTGTACCCTCCCTAGAGAGGGCATTGTGACATATTGCTTGGTACAGCACCTAAATTGTGCTACCTCCCTGCCAAGTTTTTTGTCTTACAAATGGGATTATGAAATTTACACTGCTTCAGCTCACAGGCAAGATGATCAAACTTAAATTGGGATTGCACCAATAAGAGATACGTTGCATCTCATTGCTACACTTGCAACAATAGGTAAGCTTATGAATTGTGTGTTTTTACAAAGCCCACAGAAGGTGACAACATTAACTTCGGTGGTACACAGAATTTCATAACAGGGTCCAGCAAAAAGTTAAGATTGTGACTCTTGATAACACACACAGATGAGGGCAAATTTGTCACCATTCCATATTTACAAAGCCCGGTGTGGAAGTCCTTAGTCTAACAAGTAAATAAATTACAAAGGTGAAATTGTGACATTCATATATGGATCTTGCTATAGGTAAGATGATGATTCATTTCTGGACCCAGATCACAGGCATAATAGCTCTTTTATCTGAAACCAACCTATAAGATAGATGTTAACTATCATAACTGGGTTTGTGGCAATATGTAAGATTGTGAGTCAATATGAGCATGTAGGCCTCAAAGCGGTTTCCAACTCTCATAAATGTTGCATAAAGCCGTTGAATGCTGGAGAGGATTTCATACAGTCCCCCAGAACACACAGTATATTGTGACTGTAATTTACACAGAAAGTTAACAAAATGAGGAGATCATGTTATATTGCTATGTTTAGTAACAAGGGATGGAGACTTTCTGGCTTAAATTCTTTCCCATGGGTGCATTGGGAAATATGGCTGTCTTAGAATTTTAATAATGTGACTTTTCAGTTTGGACCCTGCAAACAGGGAATATTATAACCTATCTTTGGGCCTATCATCTAGGTAATGTGTCTCTCCTGCCAGTGTTCTCCCCACCGGTGACACTGTGACATATAGCTTGATATAGCATCTAGGTAATGTGACTCTTCTCTCCTCCCTGGATGCTGCCTACTGAAGAAATTGTGACATACCCATGAGTGCAAGTCCTAGGTGATGTGACTCTTCTCTTTGTCCAGAACTCTGCCAAGAGAGATAATTATAACACTGCTGATGCCAGCAACTAGAAAATGTAAATATCCACTATTTGTTAACCCTGTATCTAGTGAGGATGATGACATATATTTTGAGACTTTACCCAGGTAATATGACTCTTCTAACATGGTCTTGCCTGCAAAGGAGATTATAATGTATGCCTGGCTCAGTACACAGATGATATGGCTCTTCTATCTTGTCTCTGTCCGAACATGAAGTTGTGACATATACCTGGGTTCAGCTCATATATATAATAATAACTCTTATAGCTAGACCCAGCCAGGGATGATATTTCAACTATCATAGCTAGTCTTGTGGCCATGGGTAAAGACCTAGGTCTCCCACCTGCAAGTATTCACAGAAAAATATGCTACTTAGGCATATTATATGAAGCCTGAGTGGTACCAAAAGTGTGATAACAGACACCAGCAGCCAGGGGCTATTGTGACTCTTGGATCTACACCAGATGACACAATTGTGATTCTCACAAATAAACAGAGCCTGTCAATGAGGTACTAAATCTCACATACATAAGCAGTCAAAGTTAAAAGTTGTTGTTCTCATACATGAATCTGATCCATGGGTAGTTTGGTGATGTTTCAACCATAATTCAGCCTACCTGTAGTGTTTTGACTCATCTCTTGGAACCCAATCTTCAATTGGGGTTCTTATACGTGGATATTGCCCATTGTTGAGATTCTGATTCCTGTACTTTGACTCAGATATTAGGAGATTTTGGCTCCCATACCAGAAGCCAGGACTTGTGTGGGACTGTAAAACTTATTTCAGAACATTTTCGAGTGTGTAATTGAGAAGTGTGACTTTGTCCAGCATCTGAGTGTTTTGACTCTCTTTGTAGGCCCAGACCACTGTAGAACACATTGTTTGGCAATGTGACAGAGGGCACTTTTTCATATTACTGGGACAAGCACCCAGCTGATGTTAAATATTGGCCTGAACCCTGCCTACAAGGAGCATTGTGACTTTTATCAAGGGCCATCATGTAAGTGATATTAATTCCTTCTACTACCTTTGCCTGGCACTTAGGGTGCACTGTGACACATAACTGGTAACTCAACCCAGTTGATGTGACTCTTCTTGGGGAGGGCTCTGCCAGTTGGAAGCTTTGTAACATATCACTTGGCTCAGCACCTAGGTGGGATTTCTTCTCTTTTGCCTGGGCCCTGACCACAAGATAGATTGTGACACAGTACTAAACCCAGCACCAAGGTGAGGTCATTCTCCTGCACTGTCCTGCACACAGGGGGAGTTCTGACATATATCCAGGCCAATTGCCTAGGTGAAATTTGTCTTTTGTCCTACCTAAGTCCTGTCCAGAGGGGGGATTTAGATATATCACTGAAACCAGCATCCTGGTGATATGACTCATCTTCCAGAGTCCTGCCCACAAAGTGCATTGTAGTAATTCACTAGACCAGCACCCACTCAGCTGATGTGACTTTCCTTTCTTCTCCCAGAACACAGGTGATATTAAGCCATACACCTAAGACCAGATCAAAGGCCTAGTAAAGACTCTTGTACCTGGAGCCAAGACAGGAACAGCATGGTGACCTCATCCCTGAACATTTCCGCAGGTGTTACTGTGACATTTGCTTTGGCCCAGCTCCTGAGTGATTTAATAATTCTGCCTAATTATAGCCCACAGTTGACATTTTGACATGCACCTTGCTAGGAACTTCGGTGATTTGACTCTCGTGTCTTCACAATGTCCTCAGAAGGGATCATAACATATATCTGGACACATAGTCTAGGTTATATGACTCTCCTCTCCTGCCTCAACCCTGCTTCTAGTGAAGAGTGTAGCATTTCTAAGCTCTGCATCCAAATTACGAGTCTCTTGCCTAGGCCATTTCAACAAGAGGCATTGTGATTTATCTCTAGGCCCACAATTTATGTGATATACCTCTCCTGCCTGGACACTCTCCAAAAGGGGCATTATGCCATAGAGCTGGGCCTAGAACCCCAGGTTTGTGACTTTTCTGCCCACAAAGATAATATTTCTGGCTTAGGATTCAGGTGTTGTGATTGTCCTGCCTGTTTAGTAACCACAGGAGGTGATGATGACATATACCTAGGCACAGCTCAAAGACAAGGTAATAAGTCTCATATGTACACTCAGCCAATCAGAGAAATGTTGACTCTCATAATTAGGATTAGGGATGTAAGTGATGTAAAGCATGTCCTTCTGGTTAAAAGATCACAAAAATATTACAACCATCACACATACTTTATAAGATCCTTGGATTTTATAGTGAATGTCATAACAAGGCCAAGCACCCAGCGGAAATTGTTAGTCTTATGTGTACTCCAAGCTGACAGTAAAGAATTTCACCATTACAGATAGTTGAAGGCAACTGTCTTACATGAAAGCAGGACATGTGTGATACTGTTAATCTAATCCTCAGAATTTCTTGTTTTTCTTTATTTTATTTTATTATACTTTAAGTTTTAAGGTACATGTGCACAATGTGCAGGTTAGTTACATATCTATACACGTGCCATGCTGGTGTGCTGCACCAATTAACTCATCATTTAGCATTAGGTATATCTCCCAGTGCTATCCCTCCCCCCTCCCCCCAGCCCACAACAGTCCCCAGAGTGTGATGTTCCGCTTCCTGTGTCCATGTGATCTCATTGTTCAATTCCCATCTATGAGTGAGAACATGCGGTGTTTGGTTTTTTGTTCTTGCTATAGTTTACTAAGAATGATGATTTCCAATTTCATCCAGGTCCCTACAAAGGACATGAACTCATCATTTTTTATGGCTGCCTAGTATTCCATGGTGTATACGTGCTACATTTTCTTAATCCAGTCTATCATTGTTGGACATTTGGGTTGGTTCCAAGTCTTTGTTATTGTGAACAGTGCTGCAATAAACATATGTGTGCATGTGTCTTTATAGCAGCATGATTTAGAGTCCTTTGGGTATATACCCAGTAATGGGATAGCTGGGTCAAATGGTATTTCTAGTTCTAGATCCCTGAAGAATCACCACACTGACTTCCACAATGGTTGAACTAGTTGACAGTCCCACCAACAGTGTAAAATTGTTCCTATTTCTCCACATCCTCTTCCGCACCTGTTGTTTCTTGACTTTTTAATGATTGCCATTCTAACTGATGTGAGATGGTATCTCATTGTGGTTTTGATTTGCATTTCTCTGATGGCCAGTGATGGGGAGCATTTTATCATGTGTTTTTTGTCTGCATAAATGTCTTCTTTTGAGAAGTGTCTGTTCATGTCCTTCGCCCACTTTTCAATGGGGTTGTTTTTTTTGTTCTTGTAAATTTGATTGAGTTCATTGTAGATTCTGGATGTTAGCACTTTTTCAGATGAGTAGGTTGCAAAAATTTTCTCCCATTTTGTAGGTTGCCTGTTCACTCCAATGGTAGTTTCTTTTGCTGTGTGGAAGCTCTTTAGTTTAATTAGATCCCATTTGTCAATTTTGTCTTTTGTTGCCATTGCTTTTGGTGTTTTAGACATGAAGTCCTTGCCCATGCCTATGTCCTGAATGGTAGTGCCTAGGTTTTCTTCTAGGGTTTTTATGGTTCTATATCTAACGTTTAAGTCTTTAATCCATCTTGAATCAATTTTTGTATAAGGTGTAAGGAAGGGATCCAGTTTCAGCTTTCTACATATGGCTAGCCAGTTTTCCCAGCACCATTTATTAAATAGGGAATGCTTTCCCCATTGCTTGTTTTTCTCACGTTTGTCAAAGTTCAGATAGTTGTAGATATGTGGCATTATTTGTGAGGGCTCTGTTCTGTTCCATTGATCTATATCTCTGTTTTGGTACCAGTACCATGCTGTTTTGGTCACTGTAGCCTTGTAGTATAGTTTGAAGTCAGGTAGTGTAATGCCGCCAGCTTTGTTCTTTTGGCTTAGGATTGACTTGTCGATGTGGGCTCTTTTTTGGTTCCATATGAACTTTAAAGTAGTTTTTTCCAAATCTGTGAAGAAAGTCATTGGTAGCTTGATGAGGATGACATTGAATCTATAAATTACCTTGCGGAGTATGGCCATTTTTATGATATTGATTCTTCCTACCCATGAGTACAGAATGTTCTTCCATTTCTTTGTATCCTCTTTTATTTCATTGAACAGTGGTTCATAGTCCTCCTTGAAGAGGTCCTTCACATCCCTTGTAAGTTGGATTCCTAGGTATTTTATTCTCTTTGAAGCCATTGTGAATGGGAGTTCACTCATGATTTGGGTCTCTGTTTGTCTGTTATTGGTGTATAAGAATGCTTGTGATTTTGGTACATTGATTTTGTATCCTGAGACTTTGCTGAATTTGCTTATTAGCTTAAGGAGATTTTGGGCTGAGACAATGGGGTTTCCTAGATATACAATCATGCCATTTGCAAACAGGGACAATTTGACTTCCCCTTTTCCTGATTGAATACCCTTTACTTCCTTCTCCTGCCAGAACTTCCAACACATCCCTGTCTTGTGCCAGTTTTCAAAGGGAATGCTTCCAGTTTTTGCCCATTCAGTATGATATTGGCTGTGGGTTTGTCATAGATAGCTCTTATTATTTTGAGATACATCCCATCAATACCTCATTTACTGAGAGTTGTTAGCACGTAGGGTTGTTGAATTTTGTCAAAGGCCTTTTCTGCATCTATTGAGATAATCATGTGGATTTTGTCTTTGCTTCTGTTTATATGCAGGATTACATTAATTGACTTGCATATATTGAACCAGGCTTGAATCCCAGGGATGAAGCCTACGACTCCCACTCTATAATCATGGGAGACTTTAACACCCTACTGTCAACATTAGACAGATCAACGAGACAGAAAGTTAACAAGGATATCCAGGAATTGAACTCAGCTCTGCACCAAGTGGACCTAATAGACATCTACAGAACTCTCCATCCCAAATCAACAGAATATACATTCTTTCAGCACCACACCACACCTATTCAAAAATTGACCACATAGTTGGAAGTAAAGCTCTCCTCAGCAAATGTGAAAGAACAGAAATTATAACAAACTGTCTCTCAGACCACAGTGCAATCAAACTAGAACTCAGGATTAAGGAGCTCACTCAAAACCGCTCAACTACATGGAAGCTGAACAACCTGCTCCTGAATGACTACTGGGTACATAATGAAATGAAGGCAGACATAAAGATGTTTTTTGAAACCAGCGAGTACAAAGACACAACATACCAGTATCTCTGAGACACATTCAAAGCAGTGTGTAGAGGGAAATTTATAGCACTAAATGTCCACAAGAGAAAGCAGGAAAATCCAAAATTGACACCCTAACATCACAATTAAAAGAACTTTAAAAGCAAGAGCAAACACATTCAAAAGCTAGCAGAAGGCAAGAAATAACTAAGATCAGTGCAGAACTGAAGGAAATAGAGACACAAAAAACCCTTTAAAAAATTAATGAATCCAGGAGCTGGTTTTTTGAAAGGATCAACAAAATCAATAGACTGCTAGCAAGAATAATAAAGAAGAAAAGAGAGAAGAATCAAATAGACACAATAGAAAATGATGAAGGGGATATCACCACCGATCCCACAGAAATACAAACTGTCATCAGAGGACACTACAAACATCTCTATGCAAATAAACTAGAAAATCTATAAGAAATGGATAAATTCCTCGATTCATACACCCTCCCAAGACTAAACCAGGAAGAATTTGAATGTCTGAATAGACCAATAACAGGCTCTGAAATTGTGGCAATAATCAATTGCTTACCAACCAAAAAGAGCCCAGGACCAGATGGATTCATGGCTGAATTCTACCAGAGGTATAAGGAGGGACTGGTACCATTCCTTCTGAAACTATTCCAATCAATAGCAAAAGAGGGAATCCTCCCTAACTCATTTTATGAGGCCAGCATCATGTTGATAACAAAGTTGGGCAGAGACACAACCAAAAAAGAGAATTTTAGACCAATATCCTTGATGAACATTGACGCAAAAATCCTCAATAAAATACTGGCAAACTGAATCCAGCAGCACATCAAAAACTTATCTACCATGATCAAGTGGGCTTCATCCCTGGAATTTCATTTTATCATGACTGTGATATGATTCTTCATCAAGCACCTGTGTGATTTCACTCTTCAGACTGGTTCCAGCCTACAACGGGAATTTTGATATCTACCTGGGCCAATATTGAAGTGATGTGACTTTTCTGCCTGGATCCGGCTCTCAGTAAGAATTTTGATGTCACTGGATCCAGCACCCAGATGATGTTACGTTATTGCCTGCACCATGCCTACAAACATCATATTGACATATCGCTGTGTCAATCAGTTACAAGATCTAACTCTCCTCTCTGGAATGGGCCCTACACACAGGGCAGGATAGTGGCATACACCTTGGCCAGGCACACAGGTAATAATACTATTTTGCCAAGGCCATCACCAAAAGAGGGCATTTTGAAATATCACAGGGCCCATCAGGGAGGTGATATGGCTTTTCTGCTTGGGATCTGCCCACTTGAATAATGACATATTGCTAGGCCAAGCACAATGGTACTCTTTTGCCAGGGCCATGTTTAAGGAAGGCTTTGTGACATATCTCTGGGCCTGTCAGCTAGGTGATATGACTTCCTGCTTGGACCTGTCCACTTGGTACTTTGTAACATAAGGGTGGAACCTGCACCTAGGTGATGTAACTCTCCAGCCTGGGTCCTTTTCTAAGGAGGACTTGTGAATATCTAAGAACCCAGGACCAGGAAATGTGGCTCTTCACCATCACTTCTGCCATCATTTCTGCCTATGTATTAAATTGGGACGTAAACATAAAAAAGCACCTAAGTGTGATATGATTCTCTTTTTTTTACCTGAGCACTGTCTACTGATGACTTTAGGTCATATCTCTGAGCCCATGTCACAAATGATGTGACTCTCTCTTGTCTGGGTCTTTACAATGGAAAGATTATGATATGTTGATGACCCAGCACTTGGGAAGTGTGACTCTTGGTTTGTTGCTGAAAAAATAAAAAACACCCACAAACAGGACTTTTGCAGTATTTCAGGGCTCAGCATTGGGATGATGTTGCTGCTCTGCCTAGGTCATGCATAAAGAAGAGATTACAGCATACTGCTCTGTTCTGCACCCTAATGATGTGTGATTCTCCTGCCTGTGCTAGAGTCAGATAAAGTGTTTTGACAAATTTTTGATTGATTGTGAAGGTGTTTTGGCTCTCATCACATTGCTGAATTTTTTTCCAAGTGTGGCTGTATCATACTGCTGATTCCAGCCCTTAGTTAATGTGACCATCTTTCCTAGGCCCTGCCTAGGGAGGGCACTTTTATATTGCTTGAAGCAGGACATAAGGGATGTTAACGTTCTGCTTAGATTTTTGCCCACAAATAGGATTATGACATACACTTTCCTTCAGCTCAAAAACATGATGATTAAGCTTACATTGGAATTCAGCTAAAAGGAGATATTTTGACGCTCACCATAGCTTTGGGATAATAGGTAAGGTCTTTCATTTCATATTTATGTAAAGCTCACAGAAGTTTACAACACTAACTCATATCATAAAAACTTACGTGGTACAGACAGTTTAATAATACAGCCCAGCAAAAAATGTAAGATTGTAACTCTCAGCTACACACTCAGTTGAAAGCATAAGTTTTTCACATCCTGCATTTATGAAGCCCATTGTTGAAGTCCTGAGTCTAAAACGTGAATACAGAAGAAAGCAGGAATTCTGACTTTCATAACTGAATCTGACCACAGGTGGGATGGTGACTCACTTCTGGACCCAGCTCACAGGCATAATAGTGCTCTCATCCCTGAAGCCATCCTATAGGAGAAACATTAACTGTCATACCTGGGTTTAGGGCAATATGAAAGATTGAGTCTATATAAACATCTAGGCCTCAAGGAGGTTTGGAAGTCTCATATATTTTGTATAAAGTTCTCAGATGTAATAGAAAGTGTCATACAGTGGCCAGCAAACAGGATAGATCGTGATTCTCATATACACAACTAGCTAACCATTAATGTTGTCACCCTTAAAGATGAGGAGATTGTCTCATATCCCTCAGCCTAGTACCTCTGGGTTGAAACATTTTTGGTTTAATTCCTTTTTGTAAGGCATTGTTATATATCAGTAGGTCAGAATCATGATAATGTGACTCTTCTGCCTGGGATCTGCAAACAGAGGATACTTTTACATACCTCTGGGCCTATTGGCTAGGTTTTATCTCTCCCCTGCCAGTGCCATGTTCATGGGGGACACTGTGACATACTGCTAGATATGGCATCTAGGTAATGTGACTCTCATCTCCTGCCTGCATCCTGCCAACTGAAGAAATTGTGACCTATCACTAAGTGAAAACCTATGTGACATGACTCTACCTTTTGTCCTGGACTCTGCCAAGGGAGGAAATCATTATATATTTCTGATCCCAGCACCCAGGTAGTGTGATTCTCTTTTATTTTCTTTATACCTGTCTAAACTGGTCATGGTGGCACATCACTTGAGTCTGTACCCAGGTGATAGAGCTCTTCTGCCTGGTTTCTGCCCACATGTTAGATGGTGTCATATAAGTTGGGAAGTACTTAGCTTCCACTATAACGGATAGATTCTTGATAGATACGGGGATGTTAATGTTTATTGATGAAAAATTTGAAACATAATCAATATTTGGGCTAGTTTTTTCATGCGGGGAGAAGCATGCCAGATATTAGAGAAGTTCTTTGGGTCACCTTGGACTCAGAAGTAAGGGGGCTATTCCTAGTTTTATTACTAGGGCAGTTATTATTTTTAAGGATAAACCTGATTAATAGCATTTATTGTTGTTCATTGACTGGAGGAAAGGTTATTGGAAATGAAACCTATCATGAGAATTATAGATGTGGTTTTATGTGTAAAGAAATGTTTTCTGGCTGATTCTGTAGAGCAGAAATTTATTTTTTTAATTAATATTGAGGTAAAAGCTATTTTATTTATTTCTAGTCCTGTTCAGATGAGAAATCAGTGTAAGCCTAGCATTGAGATAAGAGTTTCTGTGAAAATATTAATGAAGATAATAAGTTGAACTAATAGATTAATTAGTATCGGAATGGTATAATGAGCATTTTTAGAGTGTAGGCCTGATAGCCTATTTAGATGACCTTACTTTAGGTTGTGGTGTAATAGGTAGCACAGAGAATTTTGGATTCTCATGGGTAGGCTCAATTCCTATAGTTCTAGAAATAAGAGGATTTTAATGCCTATTGTTTACTCTATCAAAGTAATTCTTTTGTCAGACATATCTTATTTGTTTGGGGTTTAATACTGGAAATTAGGAAAGGCATTGCAATATATGAGATGCAGAATGCTGGTATAAGTGATAGAAAATTTTTTATAGAAAATGTATGAGTTGTTCTTAGTTAAATCAGGGGTATTCTGTTCCAATTTATAAAAACAGGGTGGTTAAAAGCAGGGTCTTGATAATAAAATTTGTGATATAGAGTGCTGATGAATGTATATTATATTTCTCCTAGGAAAATAGCAGCAGTTAGTGCATTTTTATGATCATATTCATGTATTCTGCTATAAGAAAGAGGACAAATGAACCTGCCGCATATTTGACATTGAAGCTTGAGAGTAACTCTGATTCTCCTTCTGTTAGGTCAAAAGGGGCTCGGAAAGTTTCTTCTAGTGTGGAGATAAATCATATTATGGCTAGGGGTCATAATGGTAGGAGCAGTCAGAGCAATTCTTGTATTGTGATGAGTGCATATAAGCTAAATGAGACACTTATTATTAGAACTAATAACAGGATAATGGGTAGTGTGACCTCATATAAAATTGTCTGGGCCACAGCTTGTAATGCACTGATTAGTGCATAATTTGAATTAGCTGCTCATCCTGATCACAGAATAGATAGAAAACTAGGCTTCATGTAGCTAGTATAAATAGGAGGCCTGCATTAAAATTAAATAGAGGATCTGGTACAGGGAGGGGAGTCCACAAGAGGAGAGTGAAACAAAGGGCCAGAGTTGGAGAAATAATGTAAAGGGTAATAGTAGATGTTGAGGGATGTAAGGGTTCTTTGGTGAAAAGTTTTATTGGATCAACAAATGGTTGAAGCAGTCCATAGGGACCTACAGTGTTGGGTCCTTTGCACAGTTATATATAGCCTAAGAATTTTTTTTCAATGAATGTAAGGAATGCTATAGCAATTAGAGTGCTAAAAAGTAGGAGGAGGTTAATTATGGGCATGTTGTTAAGAAGAGGAGTTGAACCTATGATTATAAAGTTTAAAGTTTTATGAAACTGCCAGGCTCTGCCATTTTAACAAACCCTGTTCTTGAGTAGTGTGTGTGGTGATATGTTAGATTAAGATAACGTCATCTGTTGGGCAAGGGTGCTTTATGAAGTGAGTCCTAGTTCTCTTGTCCTTTCATATTAGGAGAAACGTTAAATAGACAGAAACTGACCTGGGTTACACTGGTCTGAACTCAGATCACATAGGACTTTAATCCTTGAACAAAGGAATCCTTAACAGTGTCTGCACCATTAGGATGTCCTTATCCAACATGGAGGTTTTAAACTCTACTGTTGATATAGACTCTAGAATAGGATTATGCTGTTATCCCTAGGACAACTTATGTCATTGATCAAATTACTGGATCAATGTGTGTCAACTCGCTTAGACTACTGTAGTCTTAGTTTAGGTTGTGCAAAGGTTGAATTAGGCTCCGAGGTCACCTCAACCCAAATTTTGAATGCAGGGATAGTACACTAGGGCCTGCAGGCTCTTTTGAGGTTTTATTTGCATTAATGAATTAAAGCTCTATAGGATCTTCTCGTCTTATTTGTTTATATCCGCCTCTTCATGGATAGATTATCAATTTCACTGATTAAAAGTGAGAGACAGCTGAACCCTCCTATGGTCATTCATACAAGTTCCTATTTAGGGAACAAGTAATTATGCTACTTTTGTACGTTCAGGATACCTTAGTCATTGAACATTTTTCACTGGTCAGTCTGCACCTCTAATACTAGTAATGCTAGAGGTGATGCTTCTGTTAAACAGGCAGGGTAAGATTTGCTGAGTTCCTTTTAGCTTTTGCAATCTTTCCTCAAAGCATACCTGTGTTGGATTAACAGTATAAATAATAGGGTGCACATTATATCAATTACTAATATTTGGCTGTTAGCTGTCAGTGAATTATTCTGGTCTGATGTAAGCTTATGCAAAAAAAAATATTTTCATGTTACTTATATTAACATTATTGTTTATATTAAGTAATAGTTTAGTCCAATGTGATGTTAAAAGTTTAGTATGGTGATTAGAATTTAAGATAATTGGATGTTTAGCTTGAATGCTTTCTTAATTGGTGGCTGCTTTGGGACCAATTAGGGTGGTAATATTTTGTATTCTTTGTACGAAGGTTGTTTCCTGAGGTCTAAAGAGCTGTCCCAATTTAGAGTAACAGTTAAACTTACAGGGAGATTAAGTAATACTGTGAGTAAATTTAAAGTTGAACTAAGATTCTATCTTGGACAACCAGCTGTCACCAGGCTCAGTAGGCTTGTCACCGCTACTCATGAATTTTCCCATTCTATTTCCACATAGTTGGATGTGCTCTTTTAGCGTTTTTGAGTAGCTCTTCTGATTTTGGGGGACTTGGCTATTGTTCTCTGAGTAAAGTTATTTCTAGTTTACACATTATTCAGAATGTGTAAGGGCTTGTCTTTGCTTTTTAATGCTTTGCTCAGTTTTTTCATCTTTTCCTTATGGTACTACGACTGTTGTGCCAGGGTAAAAATTTATATTGCCTATACATTTTTTTTCTAAGGCAAATGGTATGATTAAGATTGTTTGATAATATTTTTGGGGAGGTTTGGGGCTAGAGTTGGCTCAAAGTCATCAAGTTGTGATGAAATCTTCTGGGTGTAAGCCAGATGTTTTGGGTTAAACTACACTTTGGTTTGTCCAAGCACACTTTTCAGTATGCTTACTATTTTATGATGTATCTCTTCCATATGTGCACAGAGAGTTTTCAGTAATAGTAATTTCTATAATAATATTTGAGGAGGGTGACAGGTGGTACGTGCATACTTCAGGGCCTCATTCAACAAAGCAATCTACTCTTGGTTTACTGCTAAATCCTCCTTGAGCTGTTAGGTGTCATAAATGTAACTGTGAGATTTTCTGGGTATAGAAAATATAGTCCATCTCTTGCCACCTCATGAGCTGCAACTTGACCTAACATTTGTATGTGTATACTTGTGTTTATGCAAGAACCTTTTTAGGGTTTGCTAAAGATGAGGGTATATAGGTTATGGGAAAGAGATGCTGAGGTATATTGGGGTTTATTGTTTATAAAACAGGCTCCTTTAGAGGGATATAAAGCACCACCAA
Source organism: Pan troglodytes (assembly GCF_028858775.2). Classification (NCBI taxonomy): domain Eukaryota; kingdom Metazoa; phylum Chordata; class Mammalia; order Primates; family Hominidae; genus Pan; species Pan troglodytes. The sequence goes on from NC_072422.2 coordinate 15,621,104, forward strand.
GTCCTTTAAATTTTAAGCTGTTGCTTGTAGTATTCTGGTGAATAGTTTTGTTAATGTAACTATTAGAGTTTGGGGCTGAGCGTAGTGTGTTATCTAATCCCAGTTTGGGTCTTGGCTATTGTGTCTTCAGGATATTAAAACCACCTTCATAGTATATTTTATTTCAGCTGGAGTTTATTTTGCCACTTAGATGGAATTTAGCTTTACTGAGGGCAGACTTTAAACACTCTTTACACAGAGTTTCATTAGCTTGGATTAATCATATGGCTGCGGTGGCTGGCATGAAATTGACCAACCCTAGATATCAGTATAGCTTAGTGAAATATTCATTTATTACTAAATATTTATCACTGCTATTTCCCGAGGGTCAGTGGTTGAGCAAAGTGTTTTGAGCTGCGTTTGTTCATGCTTGGTACTTACTCCTTTTGATCCGGGTGATCTATAAGGCATTTTCACCAGAGCGGGGATGCTTGCTTGTGTAACCTTACTAAGATCTACTAGAAAGGCCAGGTTTAAATTTATTTGTTCATGGGATTGTCTAGACCTGTCTAGACATTTTCAGTGGCTTTCTTTGAAATGATTAAGCTATATTAACTGTGCAAATAATTAAGTCTAAAATTAGAATATGAGAAGGAAAGAAGTAAATATAAATAGTTGTTAATAGTTCTGAATATTCTGAGTCTAAACTTCAATTGGCAGAGATTTGGTTGAGAGGATTACTCATAATTTAGGGTGGGCGTCTAATTATTGCATTCATTATATAAAATGGAGGCTTGATTTGGGGGGTCTTAAGATTTTTTAGGAATATTTCATCAACCGAGGGGTAGCTCTTGGGGTATTCATTGTTAAAATATGGTTTTTGAGTTTTAACTGTGTTGACGTTTAGTCTCTTGTTTTTGGAATTTGGGAAGGATACATTTACCTTCATTGATGGTAAAGTCAGTGATAAGGGGAGGAGAAGTTTGTGAATTTAATCAGAAAAAAGTTCTTGAAAGTGAGCACACCTGCATGAGCCTATGTGCCTATTGTTTAATTGTTACGTCTTTTAAGCATGAATAAATTAACAGCTATGGTTACTATGTGAGGCCAGAATATTCAATATAAGCTCAGCTTCTAGAATTAATTTGGCAGGAATTAAATCTGAGTTCCTCTACACTGATTCAGAGGGGACCAGGCCTTCCTTGGTGGTAAGTTACAGCAGCAGCCTCCAAAGTTGAAAATACCAAATTCATGACAGTGCCCTCATTAGAGGTTAATAGGGTGTAGCCCTTAGTCCACCAAGATGACTTATTGCAGGGGCATATGTGGGTGATCTTAGTTTTATGTCCTTGATGTAAGAACCAGGTGCCAGTTTTCCTTTCAAAATAGTCACCCACATGTGTTATGCATCCAGAATGAGGAGGGTAGTACTCCTGAGCAGGATGATGATTTTACAGAGGTTGGTAGATTAAGAAACCAGAATTTGGTAGTGGATATCCATGTTGACAAGAGATTTCTTGACAGAAATGTGCTATGTCTGATGAAAGAATGTATGCACTATGTAATATTAAGGATGTCTAGTATGATTCAATATTCATATGAATTAGAATTGTATTGTACAGTCAATAGTAGTAGATGTACCATAGTTGATTAAGGGAAGGTTAATACATGCTTATTTGTATGTGGACTAGATTTGTAATATATCCACATGTATGGAGGTATGAATAAACAATAATAGTCCTACATATTATTCATGGGGGCTAAGAGTAATACACAAAATACATAAAAGCACTAATGTATTAGAGCTAGTTGATTAATACTGACACCGTAGTTTAAGTGTGTGCTGTAAAAAAAATCAGGGGTAGTTTAATGAGAATTTCAGCTTTGGATGTTGATGGTGAAGCAGGAATGCTTTTTCCCTGAGTTATCTTGGGGAGGGGATTCTCCATTTCTTGTTTAAAAGACCAGAGTATTGAATTACACTGCAAGAAAATTTTCATTTAAGTAATTTATTTTCAATTAGGGTAGTAAGCAGTATAACGGTGAGGATGGTAGAGAAGTACATGATAGATGCTGTCTGTCTGATGACAAAAAACGGGTATTTGACAGACTGCCCTCCAATTCATGTGAGTGTAAACAGGTCAGCCACTAGGATTCAGAATATGAATTGATTTAATGGCTGGCATATTATTCTTTGTTATTTAGAATTGTGAGGTACAGGAATAACTGCCAGAATGGGAATGGACAATATGAGGGCAGATACACTTCCTAGTTTGTTAGAGATAGATAGTAAGATTGAGTGTGCAAACAAAAAGTACAACTATTGCTTAATGTGGGGTGACGTATTGAGGGGGTTGGCTAAACTCTTAATTATCTGAATTGCTCAGGAGGTCAGGTGGAAATAGTACTAGAGTTATCAGAAGGAGAAGAAAAATTAAAACTGGATATCTTTGGTTTTTTAGTAGGGGTAGAATGTGATTTTGTCTGTGTGTGATGAAACCCCTAAAAGTTTGTTAGATCCTCTTTTATGCAAGAATAAAAGGTGAATGGTTGCTAGAACAGTATTGATGAAAAGTAAGATGAAAGACGAAAAGTTGTGTGAGGGTGGCTTTGTGAACTGAGAATCTGTTTCAGATTCATTGTACAAGGTCTATTCCAATATATTGGATGGCTGATGGTAGATTTATAATTACTGTAGCACCTCAGAATAATATTTTTCCTCATGGGAGCATGTAGATTATGAATGCTGATGCTATAGTTGTGAATAAGAGGATAATGCCAACATTTCAGATTTCTAGGAATAGAAATGATTAATAGTGTAAGTCTCGGCCAGCATGTAAGAGGAAAATGAAAAATATTGAATGGCCATTGTCCTGAAAATAGCGAACCATTCAGCTGTATTTTACATCTCATCTGATATGAGTGACTGAAGAAAATGCAGTTGAGGTGTCTGAAGTCTAGTGCAAGGCCAAAAATAATCCTTTGAGGATTTGGAGAATTAGGCTGACACCAAGAAGTGGGCTGAAGTTTCATCATGTAGAAATGTTAGATGGTGTGGGAACAACAATGGATGAGTAGTTAATAATTTTATTAGCAGATGTGGCTTGTGAGTATTGGTCATTATTGTCCTTACAGTTGAAGTACGATGACGGTTTTTCCTATCATTTTTCATGGTTATAGTCCATGTGAGAATAATGCAATATGCTTTATTTTTAATAAGTATTCCCTTGGTTATAGGTTTTGTAGGTTTTTCTTCAAAACTTTCTCCTATTTATGGAGGCCCAGGGATAATTATTAGTGATGCTGTGGGTTGTGGTATTGTGTTGATTTTTTGTGGGTTTTTCATGGGGTCAATAGTCTTTTTTATTTATTTAGGTGATATGATGGTTGTTTTTGGTTATACTGTGGCTATTGCTATTAAGGAATATCCTGAAATGAGAGTCAACTATTGACATTTCAGGGGCTTTATTATTAGAATTATTAGGAAAGTTGATGTTAGTTCAATGAATATTTGAGTACGATGGGGTAGTGGTCACAATTAATTGTAATAGCATAAAAAGTTAGATAATTATTGAGGGTGAGAGGTTGGGGTGGTGGCATGAGGATTCTGTGGGAGTGGATGCCTCACCCAGCAGATGTAGGCCTACTACCAAGGTTTTGAGAGTTTTTGGCATAAATGCCTACATATGGATGCACTATGACTTATCGCCAGATTAGAATCATAATGATGTGACCTTTCTGCCTGTACCCCGCCAAGAGGAAATATTATTACGTATCTCTTGGCCTGTAATCTAGGTGATTTGTCTCTCCTGCCTCTTCCCTCAGAGGATGTCGTGAAACATCATTTGACTTAACATCTAGGTCATGTGCCTCTCCTATCCTGCCTAGGTCCTGCTGACAAAATAAATTGTGACATACTACTGATTGCAAAAGCTAAATGATGTGACTCTTCTTCATATTCTAAACTCTGCCAAGAGAGGGGATTATTACATATTGAAAAGCACAGCACTTTGGTAGAGTGACTCTCCTTTTTTTCTTCTTCCCTGTTTATCATGGGCTTGGTGATATATTATTTGAGGCTGTACCCAGTTGATGTGACCCTTCTGACTAACACCAGCCTGCAAATGAGATTAAACCATATCACTGGCTCAGCACTGAGGTGATGTGATTCTCCTGCTTTGTCCCTGCTCACAGGTGAAATTGGGACATATACCTGGGTTAAACACACATGTACAATAACTGTCATAACTGTACCCAGCCAGTAGAGATATTTTGACTATCATAGCCAGTCTCATGGCCATGGGTAAAGTTCTGGGTTTTTCACTTGTATAAGGTTCCCAAAGGATTATAGTCCGCAGATCTATCACATAAACTCTTAATGGTACATAGAGTGTCATAATAGAGACCAGGAACCAGGTGAGAATGTGACTCTTGTACGTACACCTAGATGACATGATTCCCATTCTCAAACTTGAATGAGGTAGTATATCTCACATTAAAAAAAAAAAAAAACAGTTGAAGGTTGAAATAATTACTCTCTTACATGGATCAGATTCACAAGAGCTTTGGTAATATTTAAACCATGATTTAGCACACCTGTTTTGTTGTAACTCCCCTACTGAAACACAATCTTCAAGTGAGATTGGAGCTCTTATATGTAAGTCTTGCCCATTGTTGAGATTGTGACTCCAGTACTTTGACGCAACTCACGGAAAGTTTTGACTCACATATACAAAACCAGGACTTGTGTGTGAAGTGAAACTTATTTCCAAATATTGTTGAGAGTGTAATTAAGACAGGTACCTTTGCCTAGCACATGAATTATTTGACTGTCTTTTCTATTCTCAGACCACAGATGAAATTGTGCCATATGTGGGACAAGCATCTAATCAATATATAACACCCTCCTTGGCTCTGCCTATAAAGGACACTTTTACATATCACTGGGATTATTGCCCAGGTGATGTGAATAATGTGCCTGAGACTGGGCTACAAAAAGAATTGTGTCTTATATTTAGTTCCATCATGTAAGTTATGTGACTCCCTTCTACTGCCTAGGCCCTGCACTTACATTGCATTGTGACACATAACTGGGCACTTTACCCAGGAGATGTGATTCTAGTTTTTGGGTTCTGTCAACAGGAAGCATTGCAGCATATCACTTGGGTCAACAAGGTGATTTTTTTTTTTTTTTTTTTTTGCTTTTGCTTTTCTGACAGGACCCTGCCAACAGAGAATACTGGAATATTTCTGGCCATCATTTAGGTGATGTGGCTTCTCTGCCTGTTTCATAACCACAGAAGGAATTGTAACATACACCTAGGTATGGCTTACAGGCATGATAATGAGGCTCATATGTGGACTCAGCCAATAGAGGATATTTTGACTCTTATAACTAGGTTTAGGGATGTGTGATGTTCAGGATCTGCTTCTAGTGAAAAGATCAAAGAAGATTATGGCACTCACACCTATTTTACAAAGGGCTCAGCACATGGGTAAAATTGTGAGTCTTGTATGCAAACCCTGCTGACAGGACTCTCCTCATCTCACATGGATGAAACAAACTATCATAAATAAAAACAGCACATGTGTGGTATTGTAAATCTCATCTTTCAAATTTTCTGACGTTGTGATTCTGGTATAAATCTTTGCCAAACACCTGTGTAATTTGACTCCCCAGTTTTCTTCCAGCCCATATATGGGATTTTGATATCTAGCTAGGCCAACCTCAAGGTGATGTGACTCATATGCCTGGGCCCTTCTCTCAGTATGTATTGTGACATATCACTAAATCTAGCAACCAGGTGATGTTACATTCTTGCCTGTGCCATGCCCACCAAAGTTATTGTGACATATTTCTGTGTCCTCCTCATAGGTGATGTAACTTTCTTCTCTTGAATGAACCATATGCAAATGAATAACAATGGCATATTTCTAGGCCAGGCACACAGGTGAGGGTAGTTGTAGGCCAGAGCCATGCCCAAAGGAGGGCATTGTGACATATCTCTGGTCCTATCACCTATGTAACGTGGCTCTCAGATTCTGCTTGGGCCTTGTCAACCTGTAGAGTGACATATTTTTAGGCTAGGAACAGAAGTGATGGTACTTTTTTGCCAGGGCAATGCTCCATAGTGGACATTGTGACATACCTCTAGGCCTTTCACCTTGGTGAAGCGACTCCTTCCATGGGCCCTACTCAGATGGAGCATTGTGGCATAAGCAGAGAGCCTGTACCAAGGTGATGTTACTGTTTTGGTTGGGTGCTATTCTAAAAGAGCCTTGTGACTTATCTGAGGACCCAGAACTTGAGTGATTTGGCTCTTCTGCTTGATTTCTGCCCACATATTACATGGTGAAATATTCCTAGGGAAGCATCTAGGTGATATGACTCTCCTCATCTGCCTGAGGCTTGCCTACTGAGGAGATAGGGACATATCTCTGTGCCCATGACCTAAGTGACATGACTCTCTTTTCCTGCCTGTGCCTTTAAAAGGGGATTGGACAATATTGCTGAGCCCAGCATTTAGGTAATATCACAGTAGTCTTTTTTGTAAACCATAGTCACAGGGGAAATTTTGACCTGTTGCACCCAGATGATGTTACTCTTCTGCCAGAGACTTGAATGGAAAGGGAATTATACTGGTAGGCCCAGCAACCTGATTATGCTACTGTTCTGCCTGTGCCAGAGTCACAGAAAGTATTTTTGCATAATTTCACATATCAAAAATAGGTCTTTTGGCTCTCATACCTTTGCTAAGATATTCCACATGTGGAATTGTGTGATATTGCTGGGTCCAGCACCCAGTTAAAGTGACCTGTGTATCTAGGTTCTGCATAGAGACAGCATTGTGACTTGTTAGTTGCCACATCACCTAAGTGACGTTATTATTTTTTCTAATTTTTTGTATACAAATGGGATTATGACATATACCGGGATTCAGTTCACAGGCATGATGGCCAGACTTACATTGGGATTCAGTCAATGGAAGATATTTCACCTCTCATCGCTAGGCTTAGAGCAATAGGAAAAATCCTGGGTTACATTCTTGTACAAATCTCACAGAAGTTTAAAACACTACTTCATATTGTATAAACTTTTTAGGTGGTACACTGTGTTTCATAACGTGGCCCAGCAAAAATTTAAGATTATGACTCCCAAAAACATACTCAGGTGAAAATAAATGTTGTCACATCGCACATTTACAAAGCCCACTGTTGATGTACTGAATCTAACAAAAGAAAACAGTACAAAGGTGGAATTTTGACTCTCATGTGTGGATCTGGTCACAGGTCTGATTGTGACTCATGTATGGAGCCAGCACTCAGGCATAAAAATGGGTCTTATTCCTTAACTCAGCCTAAATATGAGACTTTGACTATCATACATGGTTTTAAGGCAATGTCTAACATTGTGAGTCCATATGAGCTTGTGGGCCTCAGAGTAGTTTGCAACACTCATGCTTGCCATAAAAATTTCTCGGATGTTGAAAGGGTGTCATACAATGCCCCAGAACACATGTGACATTATGACTCTCATATGCATGCCAAGCTAACAGTTAAAGGTGTCACCCTCAAAGATGAGGAGATTGTGGCATATCACTTGGCCTAGTACCCAGGTGTTAAACTTTTACTTAAATCATTCCCTATGTGTGCATTGTGACATATTGTTGGGTCAGAATCATAATAATGTGACTCATGCCTTGGCCCTGCCAACAAGGGATATGACCACATATCTATAAGCCTATCAGCTAGGTCATTTGTCTATTTTGCCTGTGATTTGCCCAAAAGTAGCATTGTGATGTTGGTGGGCATAGCGTCTAGGAAATGTGACTCTCCTCTCCTGCCTAGGTCCTGCCCGTAAACTAATTGTGACATACTCGTGAGTGCAAAACCTAGTTAATGCAACTCTCCCTTTTATTATGGATTCCTCCAAAAAAGGGGATTACTACATACCGCTGAGCCCAGCACCAAGGTGGTGTGACTCTCCCCTTTTTCTTCAAACTATGTCTACAGGGAACATGGTGCCATATTACTTGAGGCTGTACCCAGGTGATGTGACACTTCTAACTTGGTCCTGGCTGCAAAGAAGATAATAATGTATCCTGAGCTCAGAACCCAGGGGGTGAGACCCTCCTGCCTTGTTTCTGCCTACAGGTGAAATTGTGACATATAGCTGGGTTCAACTCACATGCACTAATATAACAATCATACTTCGGCCCAGAAGGGGGAGATATTTTGGCTCTCATAGTCAGTCTTATGGCAATAAGTAAAGTAATGGGTCATTTAATTGTATGAATTTCATAGAGGATTATGACACTCAGGTATACCATATAAAGCCAGAGTGATACAAAGAGTGTTATAACAGGGAACAACAACCAGGTGCAGTTGTGACTCTTGGATGCACACCCAGCTGACCCCATTTTTATTCTCTCAAAAGAACAGGTACAATTAGGGTACTAAATCTCACACAAAGGTGCACTCAAAGGCCAGACATGGTGACTAATGCCTATTATTCCAGCACTTTGTGATATAAACCTAAGGCAAGCACCTGTGTGATTTCACTCTTCAGACTGGATCTAGCCTACAAATGGGATTTTGATATCTACCTGGGTCAACATTGAAATGATGTGACTTTTCTGCCTGTATCTTGCTTAGTAAGAATAGTGACATCACTAGATCCAGCACTTAGGTGAGGTTACATTCTTGCCTGCACCATGCCCACAGACATCCTTGTGACATACCACTGTGTCCATCAATCAGAAGACATAACTCTCCTCTCTGGAATGGGTCCTGCACACAGGGCAGAACAGAGACATATTTCTAGGCCAGGCACACAATATTCTTTTGCAAGTGCCATGCTCAAAAAAGGGCATTTTGACATATCATGGAACCTATCATGTAGGTGATATGGCTCTTCCTCTTGGGACCTACATATTGCTAGGCCAGGCACAAAGGCGATGGCACCCTTATCAGGGTCATGCTTTAAGGAGGGCTTTGCAACATATCTCTGGCCTAGCCGATGTGACTTCCTGCTTGGTTCTGCCACATAGATCATTGTGACATAAGGGTGAAACTTGCATCTAGGTGATGTAAGTCTCTTGTCTGGGTCCTTCTCTAAGGGTGACTTAAGAATATCTCAGGACACAGGACCAAATGATTTGGCTTTTCTATCTGGTTGTTCCAACATATTAAATTGTGACATATTCCTAAAGAAGCATCTAGGTTATATGACTGTCTTTTTCTGCCTGAGCCATGCCTACTGGTTGCATTAGGCCATATCTCGGAGAGCACAACTTAAGTGATATGACTTATTCTTTCTGGGCCTTTACAACGGGAATATTGTGACACATTGATGAGCCTAGCACTTAGGTAATATGACTCACATCGTCTTGCTGAACAAGGCCCACAAACAGAACTTTTGACATATTTCAGGGCCCAGCACCTGGATGATGTTACTCTTCTGCCTAGGACATGTATAAAGAGAAAATTATGGCATATTGTTTGGCCTACCTGCTAATGATGTGACTCTCCTTTCTGTACCAGAGCCACAGAAGGTATTTTGACATATCTTTGTCCCATTCTGTAAGTGCTTTGGCTCTCATCACATTGCTGGGATTCTTCCACATGTGGTTGTATCAAATTTCTGGCTCAAGCTGTCAGTTAATTTGAGCCTAATTTTTAGGCTCTGCCTAGAGAAGACATTGTGGTATATTGCTTGGCAGAGCATCTAAGTGATGTTAACCCTCTGCCTAGTTTTTTGCCCACAAATGGGATTGTGACATACACCTTGCTTCAGTTCAAAACATAATGATCAAGCTTATATTGGGAATCAGCCAATAGAAGATATTTTGCCTCTCACCACTAGGATTATGTCAATAGGTAAGGTTCTTCATTGCAAATGTGTACAAAGTTCACGTAAGTTGACAACAGTTATTCACATAATACAAACTTCTTGGGTGGGACAGAGATATTTATAACAGGATGCAGCCAAAAGTTAAGATTGTGACCCCAACAAGCCCCCTGTTGAGGTCCTGAGTCTAACAACTGAATAAAGCACAAAGTTGGAATTGTGCCTTTCAGAAGTGAATCTGGCCACAGGTGGGATGGTGACCCATTCTGGACCAAGCTCATGGCATAATGATGGTCTCATCCCTGAAGCCAGCCTATGGGAGAGATGTTGACTGTCATACCTGGGTTTAGGGCAATATGTGAGATCATGAGTCCATATAAGCATGAAGAACTCAGAGTTTTGAAACCCTCATGCGTGTTGTAGAAAATTCTCAGATGTAGTAGAGAGTGTCACACAATGGGCAGCACACACGTGAGACTGTGACACTTATATTCACAACTAACAATGATGTCACTCTTAAAGATGAAGCTATTGTGTCATATCTCTTGATCTAGTACCCCAGTGTTCAGTCTTTTTTGTTTAAATTCCTTTCTATAAGAGCATTATGGGTCAAAATCATGATAATATGTGTCTTCTGCCTGGGCCCTGGAAACAGGGGCTATTTTCACATATCTTCATTGTAACACACGATTGAGTGCAAAACTTAGGTGACATGCTTCTCTTCTTTGTCCTGAACTCTGCCGAGAAAGAATTATTAAATATTGCTAAGTGCAGCAACCAGGTGATGTAATTCTCTTTTTTTTTTTTTTTTTTCCTTTAACCCATCTACGTTGGGCATGGTGATCTATTACTTTAGGCTGTCCCTGCCTACTGGGGACATTGGGATACATCTCTGAGCCCATGGCATACATGAAATGGCTCTTTTCTTCTGCCTGGTCTTTGCACTGGGGGAATTGTGACATATATCTGAGCCTAGCACTCAGGTTATTTGACTCTCATTTTTTTCTCAAACCGTGCCCACAAACACAAATTTTGACTTATTGCAGAGCCCAGCACTGAGATAATGATACTCTTTTGCCTGGTTCCAGCATATAGAGAGAATTATGGCATATTGCTGGGCTCAGCACCTGGATAATGTGACTGTCATGCCTGTGCCAGAGCCACAGAAGGTATTTTGACATATTCTATGCCCATTATGTAGGTGTTTTGACTCTCATCCCTTGGCTGTTTTGTTTGTTTGTTTGTTTGCTTGTTTTGTTTGTTTGTTTTTCACATGTTGGATGGTTCATGTTGCTGAATCTAACACCCATTTAATGTGACTCTAATTCCTATAATCTGCCTAGAGTGGGTATTCTGACATGATGCTTAACACAACTCCTAAGTGATGTTACCCTTCTACCTATTTTTTTGCCCACAGATGGAAATATGACATATACCTTAATTAGTTCACAGGCATAATTGTCAAACCTGTACTGAAATTCAGCAAATAGGAGATATGTTGCCTTTCATCACTAGGCTTAGTGGAATAGATAATGTCCTGAGTTGCATATTTGTACCATGCTTACAAAACTTTACAATACTAATTCATAATATATAAACTCCTTGGGTTGTACAGAGGCTTTCATGACAGGCAGCAGCAAAAAGTTTTGATTGGGACTCTCAATTACACTCCCAGATGAAAGCAAATATTCTTCCCATCCCACATGACCTAAGCACATTATTCAAGTCCTGAGTCTAAAAAGTGAATAAAATATAAACCTGTAATTGTGACATTCATATGTGGATCTGGCCACAGATGAGATTGTGACTCACTTCTGAATTCAGCTCACAGGAATAATAATGAGTACTATTCCCGAAAAGAGCCTACAGAAGAGATGTTGACTATTATGCCTGTGTTTAGGGCAATAGCCAACATTGTGAATGCATACAAGCATGTAGGTCTCAGAGTGGTCTGCAACACTCATGCATGCTGTATAAAGCCTTTAAATGTTGCATAGTGTCATACAATGGCCCAGGAATCATGGGAGATTGTGACTCTCATATACAAACCAAGCTCACAGTTAATGGTGTCACCATCAAAGACAAGGAAATTTGTCATATTCCTAGGCCTAATACCCAGGTGTTGAGAATTTTTGACTTAAATTCCTTCCCATGGGTACATTGTGACATATCGTTGGGTTACAGTAATAATAATGTGACTCTTCTGCCTGGACCCTACCAACAGGGGATATTATCACTTATTTCTGGCCCTGTAAGCTAGAAGATTTATCTCTGCTGCCTGTTCTGTGCCCTCAAAGGACATTGTGAAATATTGTTTGACTTAACTCCTAGGTAACGTGACTCTCTTCTCCTGCCTGGGTCCTGATAACTAAGGAAATTGTGACATATTGATTATTGAAAAATCTAGGTGATGTGACTCTCCTTCTTATTCTAGACTTACCCAAAAGAGAGGTTTATTACATATTGCGGAGCCCAGTAAATAGGCTGAGTGGCTCTTCTCTCTTTCTTCTTCCCTTTCTATAGTGGGCTTGGTAACATACTATTTGAAGCTGCACCCAGGTGTTGTGATTCTTCTGACTAGAACCAGCCTCAAAATTAGATTATACTGTATCACTGGCTCAGCTCCCAGATGATGTGCTTCTCTTGCCTTGCCCCTGCTCACAGGTGAACTTGTGACATATTTCTGGTTTAAGCAAACATGCACAATAATAACTCTCATACCTGGACTCAGCCAGCAGTTTTATTTTTACTGCCATAGTCACTCACTCTCACTGTCATGGGTAAAGTCCTGTGTTTTTCACTTGTATAAAGTTCACTAATGATTATAACACTCAGGTGTATCATAAAAAGCATTGATGATAAAAAGAGTGTCATAACAGACACCAGCAGTGAGGTGAGAATGAGACTCCTGTATGCACACCCAGCTGAAACGATTGCCATTCTCACACATGAACATGGCCTGGGAATGAGTTATTAAATCTAACATATATAAAGCAGTCAAAGATTGAAATAATTACTTTCATACATGGATCAGATTCAGAGGTGGTTTGGTAACGTTTGAACCATAATTCAGCACAGCTGTGGTGCTGTGACTTCCCTGTGGGAACAAAATCTTACAGTCAGATTGAGGTTTTTATACATGTATCTTGCCAGTTGTTGAGACTGACTCCTATACTTCAACCCAACTCATAGAAAGAGTTGACTCACATACACAAAACCACACAACTCGTGTGGAATGTGAAACTTATTTTTGAACTTTCTGAGAGTGTGTTTGAGTCAGGTAACTTTGCCCAGGACATGAATAATTTGACCGTCTTTTCTAGGCCCAGACAACAGATGAAATTGTGCCATATGAGGAACAAGCACCTAAGCAATATATAGCAACTTCCTTGGCTCTGCCAACAAAGGACACTTTCATATATCACTGGGACCATTACCAAGGTGGTGTGAATTATCATCCTGAAACCTGCCTACAAAGAGAATTGTGTCTTATATGTAGGTCCTTCACATAAGTGAAGTGACTCCCTTCTAGTTCTTTGGCCCTGCACTTACAGTGCACTTTGACATGTAACTGTGCACTTCACCTGGGTGATGTGATTCTCTATTTTGAGTTTTGTCCACAGGAAGCATTGTAGCGTATCACACGGATTAGCATCTAGGTGATTTTTGTTTTGTTTTGTTTTTTGCTTTTGGCTGTGCCCTCACCACAGGGAGATGATGATATGTTGCTGGGCTTAGTAACAACATGAGGTCACTCTCCAGCCTTGCTACTGCATAAAGGGGTCATTGTGACATATACCTAGGCCAATTGCCTAGGTGAAATGAACCTCCTCTTTTGCCAAAGTCCTGCTTACACTGGGAGTTTTGATGTAACTGAAACCAGCATCCAGATTATGTGACTCTTTTGCAAGGGTCCTGCACACTAGGAGGATTGTATTGTTTCTCTGGACCCACAAACCCTATGGTGATGTAACCTTTCATTTGTTCTCTCTGGACACAGGTGTTATTGTGTCATATGTGAGACCACAGCAGAAGCCAAATAACAATTCATATGCCTGAAGCCAGGGTATGTGCAGGATGGTGAGCCTTATTCTGAAATTTTTCCATAAACGTAATTGTGACATTTACCTTTGCACAGCTCCTGAATGATTTAATAATTTTGTCTAGGTATAGCCCACAAATGAGATTTTGACAAACACCTATGCCAAGCACCTTTGTGATTTGACTCTGTCATCTTAACAATGTCCTCAGGAAGGATTGGAACGTACATCTGGACCAATTGTCTAGGTTACGCGACCCTCCAAACCTGCTTGTACCCTGCTTATTTTAGTAATTGTACCATTTCTAAAAACTGCATCCAAATGGTATGACTTTCTTGCCTGGGCATTATCAACAGGAACATTGTGACATATTTTTTTTGTCCATCATTTAGGTGATATGACTCTCCTCCTCTGCCTGGACACTGCCCACAAAGGACATTGTGCCACAGAGCTGGAATTAGCACACAAGCTATGTGTCTACAAAGGGAATATAGAAATATTCCTGTCCCAGCATTTAGGTAATGTGGCTGTTCTGCCTTCTTCATAACAACAGAGGACATTGTGACATATACCTAGGCATGGCTCACAGGAATGATAATGAGTCTCATATTGGAATAAAGCCAATAGAGGCTATTTTGACTCTTATAACTAGGTTTATGAAAGTGTGAGATGTCATGGATTACCTCCTGGTTCGAAGGTCATAAAAGATTACAACACTGACACTTATTTTACAAAGTCTTCTGGTTATAAAGACAGAGTCAAATCAGGGCTCAGCACAGAGATGAAATTGTGAGTCTTTTATACAAACCCAAATGACAGTCAAGACTGTCATAATATTACATGGATGAAGCCAACAGTCAGACATGAAAAGAGGACATGTATAGTGTTGCAAATTTCATGTGTGAAATTTCTGACAGTGTGACTGTCATTTAAATCTTTGTGAAGCACCTTTGTAATTTGACTCTTCAGACTTGTTCCAGTCCATATGTGGGAATGTGATATATACCTAGACGAACCTTGAGGCGATGTGACACTCCCGCCTGGGCTCTTCTCTCAGTAAGGATTCTGATGTATTACTGGATCTAACACCCAAGTGATCTTACATTCTTGCCTGCACCATGAGCAAAAAATTGTTGTGACATATTTTTGTGTCCACCTCATAGGAGATGTAACTCTCTTCTCTGGAATGGATTCTGTACAAAGGGAGGATAGTGACATAATGTAAGGCCAGGCACACAGGTGAGGGTATTTTTTCCCATAGCCGTGACCAATGGAGGACATTATGACATATCTCTGGGCCTATCACTTAGGTTATGCGGCTTTCCTGTTTTTTCCCTGCCAACCGGGAGAGTGACATATTTCTAGGCCAGGAACACAGGTAAGGGTACTCTTGCCAGGGCTATGCTTCATAATGGACATTGTGATAGGTCTCAGGGCCTATCACCTAGGTGAAGTGACTCCCTCCTTAAGCCCTCCACGTATTGTAGGCTTAAGCACGGAACCTGCACCAGGGTGATGTAACTGTATTTGCCTGGGTGCTGTTCTAAAAGAGCCTTGTGACATATCTCATGACCCAGCAACCAAGTGATGTGGCTCTTTTGCCTGATTTCTGCCCACATGTTATATTGTGACATATTCCTAGGGAAGCACCTAGCTGATATGACTCTCCTTGTCTGCCTGAGCAGCTTAGGTCTGCTGAGCCTAGCTTAGTTTATGTGACTCTACTCTTTTTTTCTGAATTATGCCCACAAACGAAAATTTTGACCTACTGCACCCAGATGATGTTACTGTTCTGCCAGAGTCCTGTATAAAGAGGGAATTTTTACATACTGGTGGGAGCAGCATCCTGACGATGCTACTGGTTGGCCTGTGCCAGAGCCACAGAGAGTATTTTGACATAGCTTCAGCCCATTCTGTAGGTGTTTGGCTCTCATCCCTTGGCTAAGTTTTTCACATGTGGAACTGTGTTATATTAATCAGTCCAGCACCCAGTTAATGTGACTCTCCTTCCTAGGTTTTACTGAGTGAGGGCATTGTGACATGTTGCTTGCCACATCACCTAAGCTATTTTATTCTTTGTTCTAAGTTTTTGCTCACAAATGGGATTATGCCATATACCTTGCTTCAGTTCACATGCATGATGGTCAAACTTATATTGAGATTCAGCTAATAGAAGGCATTTTGCCCCTTGTCACTAGGCTAATGGAATAGGTAAAATCCTGGATTGCATTTTTGTAGAAGGCTCACAGAAATTTACAACGCTCATTCTTATTCTACAAACTGCTTGGGTGGTACAGAGAGTTTCATAACAAGGCCCCACAAAAAATTATAACTGTCTTCCTCAATGACACACCCAGTTAAGAGTAAAAGTTACAGGAATCCCACATTTACAAAGCTCATTGTTGAAGTACTGAGTTTTACTAGGGAAAACAGAACAAAGATGGAATTTTGACACTTATATGTGGATCTGGCCACAGGTGTGATAGTGACTGATTTTTGAACATTATCATGTATCCTGAGGTTACAGGCATAGGGTGGCTCACTCCTGTAATCCCAGCACTTTGGGAGGCCAAAGTGGGCAGATCATGAGGTCAAAATAATGAGATGATCCTGGCTAATATGGTGAAAACCTCGCTCTACTAAAAATACAAAAAGTTAGTCGAGCATGTTGGCAGGCACCTGTAATTCCAGCTACTTGGGAGGCTGAGGCAGGGGAGTCACTTGAACCTGGAAAGTGGAGGTTGTAGTGAGTGGAGATTGCGCCACTGTGCCACTGTTCTCCCGCCTGAGCGACAGAGTGAGACTCCCTCTTAAAAAAAAAAAAAAAAAAAAAAAAAAAGTCTGACTCTGGAACTCAGCCTAAATGAGAGAAATTGACTATCATATCTCAGTTTAAGGCAATATATAACATTGTGAGTACATATGAGCCTGTGAGTCACAGTGTAGTTTGCAACTCTCATCCATGATGTATAAAGCCCTCAGATGCTGTAGAGGGTTTCATACAATGGCCCAGCATGCATGTGACATTGTGACTCGTATACACACTAAGTTCACAGTTAGAATTGTCAGCCTCTAAAATGAAGAGATTGTGTCATATCACTGGGCCAACTATCAAGGTGTTAAAACTTTTGCTTAAATTGTTACCCATGTGTGCATTTTTACATATTATTGGGTCAGAATTATAAGAATGCGACTCTTCTTCCTGGGTCCTGCCAACGAGGGATATTATAACACATCTCTGAGCCTATTAGCTAGGTGATATTTCTATTTTGTCTGTGTTTTGCCCCCCAAGGAACATTGTGACATCTCTGGAAGTAGCATCTAGAAAATGTGACTCTCCTCTCCAGCCAGATACTGCCAACTAAGGGAATTGTGACATACCACTGAGGGCAAAACCTAGGTAATGCAACTCACTTCTTTATTCTGGAGTTGGCCAAAAGAGGGGATTATTTCATATTGCTAAGCCCAACACCTAGGTGATGTGATTCTCCTGTTTTTCTTCAACCTTTTCTACCATGGACATGGTGCCACATTACTTGAGTCTGTCCCCAGATGATGTTAGCCTTCTGACTTGGCCATGCATCCAAAGAAGATTATAAAGTATCCTGAGCACCGAATCCAGGTGACAAGACTCTCCTGCCTTGTTTCTGCCCTCAGGTGAAATTGAGTAGGCTAGAGCACTGTCACCTTTAGTGGTTAGCTCATGCAGTCTTCAGAGGAATTTCAAAATCATAGTTTGTTGGGGCTCAAAAATGGGCTGGTGCAAATGAGAAGCTGCTGTTGAAATAATTGGAGTCAGGAAGGGAATGAGATGTGCTTGGAAAAGTGCACATGCTGCTTAGGTGCAACAGAACTGTCTGGCCAATTCTCTGGTTTGGGCCTTCTGCCATGGAATTAACAGTCATTACCTTTATACTGCATTTGTTCGGTATGAAGACTGTGATGTTGAACACAATATGAGAACTTGTTAAAGACTTTCCACATTTTTAACAATTGTAAATCTACTCTCTAGTATGAATTCTCTTTTCTCTAATGAGGTGTGAGAAAAACTCAATGCTGTGCCACATTTTTCACATTTGTAGGGTTTTTCTCCGGTGTGAATTATCTAATGATTAGTAATGTCTGAGAAGCACTTAAAGGTTTTGCCACATTCTTCACATTCATAAGGCCTCCTTTCCATATTAATTCTCTTGTGGTTAATAAGAGTGAAGAAGCAGGTAAAGGCAGTTCCACATTCTTCACAGATGTATGGTTATGTTCTTCACAGATGTACACTTGTGTTTACTAAGAGCTGAGAACCACATAAAAGCTTTTTTTATATTCAATACATTTGTAAGGTTTCTCTCCACTATGAATTATCATGTTTAGTAAGGTCTGAGAAGCAACTATAGTCTTCATCACATTCTTCACGTTTGTGGAGTTTCTCCCCGGTGTGAATTATCTTATATTTAGCAAGTTCTGAGAACCACCTATAGGCTACATTCCTCACATTTGTAAGATTTCCCTCCAGTATAATTTCTCTTTTGATTAGTAAGGTCAGAGAAGCACTTAAAGGCTTTGCCACATTCTTCGCATATGTAGGGTTTGTCTCCAGTATGATTTCTCTTTGTTTAATAAAGGTTGAGGAGCAGGTAAATGTTTTGCCACATTCATTGCATTTGTTAGATATCCCAGCATGAGCTCTCTTATATTCAGTAACATTTGAGATATTTTCAGGCTTTGCCAAATTGTTTATGTCTGTAGCATCTCTCTGCAGTATGAATTCACTTCTGTATAGTAATATCTGAGAACAACCTACAGTCTTTGCCACATTCTTCACATTTGTAGCATTTCTCTATGCTGAAAATTTTCTTATGTTCAGTAAAGACTGAGCACAACTCAAAAGCTTTGCCACATTTGTTTCATTGACAGGTTTTGCTATAGGTAGTTGACAAACATTGATGAAGGCCATTATAACTGCTTTTCTGCCCCTTGCAATCATCCACACTTTGGTAGTCTTTTTTTTTTTTAATGTAAACTATTAAGGTCACAGCTTCTATATTTTCTCAGATTCACTTTTTGAAATGAATCTTGTATGTCACTCTCCAGCAATATCTCTGCAGGAAAATGAAAAGAGTCAGCTGAAAGAAAAAAAAAAAGAACAACATAACTCTCCCATCATGAGACACAGATTAATACATTTTACAAATGTATAATTATACAAAACACGTTAACTAGGTGACAATAAAACACCACAGGTTCTAATTCCTTTATAGACATATAAACTTAACAGAAATATACTGACCAAAATGTCATTGTGAAAAGTCTAAGAACCAGTTAAACCTTTGCTATTCTTCATCCTATTATGAGTATAAATATAAACTCCTAACTTCTGGCTTACCCATCCAAAAATAAGTAAAATTGTGGCATCTTTGTCAATGCTCCCAGCTCTTTGTGACCTTACTAAAGACTAATTTCTATATTTCATGACAGTATTGAAAAGAAAGGTGGTGCTCTTTGATACTTTTGGACAGCTAAAACCAAATGTAAATGACTGTCACAAGAGAAGGAAGATGTCAGTATCATTGATAGACAATGGAAATAACATCTGACTACAAGACCTTAATAAGAAACATGAAGAATGGCCAGGAGCAGTGGTTCATGTGAGAGAATCACATGAGGTCAGAAATTCAAAATCAGCCAGGTCAACATGGTGAAACTGGTCTCTAACAAAAATACAGAAATTGGCCAGGTGTGCTGGCAGTCTGCCTGTAATCCCAGCTATTTAGCAGGCTGAGGAAGAAGAATTGCTTGAAGCTGGAAAGTGGAGTTTGCAGTAAGCCAGGATTGCACCATAGCACTCTAGGTTGGGCAACAAGAGTGAAAAAGCAACTCAAAAATAAATACATACATACATACATACATACATACATACATACATACATAAAAATAAGAAAAAAAAGAGAAAAAATTTTTAACTAAAAAACACACAGGCCCAGGGGAACAGGCTTGAGAGACTCCCAGAATCTCTAGGATAAAACTTGGTAACTTATTTTTCAAGACAAAAGACACTTAATAAAGATTTGACATGTGGTTTTTTATTATATAAATTGCAACCTAAGATTACAACATATAACAGCCTGGGTGCAGTGGCTCATGCCTGTAATGCCAGCACTTTGGGAGGCTGAGATGGGAGGATCACGAGATCAGGAGATCGAGACCAACCTGGCTAACACAGGGAAACCCCGTCTCTACTAAAAAATACAAAAAAAAAAAAAAAAAAAAATTAGCCGGCATAGTGGTGGGTGCCTGTGCTCCCAGCTACTCAGGAGGCTGAGGCAGGAGAATGGCGTGAATCCAGGAGGTGGGGCTTGCAGTGAGCCGAGATCACACCACTGCACTCCAGCCCGGGCGACAGAGCAAGACTCTATCTTAAAAAAAAAAAAAAAAAAAAAAAAAAAATTACAGAATATACTGAACATCAGGGTAGTGTGACTCAAGGAAAAATAAAAATAAATATTCAGGAATCAATTATTCAAAATTAAGATGGGGAAATTACTTGAGACAATGAGATTTAAATTATAGATCTGTTTTAAAAGAAAAAAATAAATTATCCTAAACAATCAAAATTACCATCTCAATGATACTCAGAGAGTAAAATGGAAATAAACAAAACAAAATAAAAGAACAAAAATATTTCAGGCAAAAAGAGAAGAGATTGACATAGTTAAAACACATTTAAAAAAAAGTCTAAGCAAAACACTGTATCCAGCTATTGTATCCTTCAAAATAATAATAAAAAAAAATCTAACTACATTACGATCTATGTCAAGATTTAATCACAACATGGCTTCAAGAGACTCACTTCAGAGCTAATAAAAAAAAAAGAAACTGAAAATGCTAGGATGAAAAATAAATTCCATGCAAGCATTAACAAAATGAAATTAGAAAAGGCTACAATTTATTAAGTTGACAACTGTCATATTTAATAAAATTTACTTTTAGTCAAATTTTACAAGAGACACAGCAGGACATTCAATTATAATAAAAAGTTTCATTCACTGAGAGCCTATACATATATTACTGTTTTCCCAAACACATGAAGCAAACATTGACAGAATTGGTGCCAAAATAGTAATATAATAATGGATGCATACATCAATATCTCAATTTCAGTAAAAAATAAACAAGGCAGAATATTAATAAGGAAACAATAATTGAAGGCACTGTAAAATAACTGCACTTAATAAATGTATACAGACAACAGAATACACATCCTTTTCAATAGCTCATAAAACATTTTCCTACACGGACCATCTGTGACACCACAAAAGAAGCCTTAACAATTTTTTAATCGAAATTTTACAGTTATTTACAGACCAAATGGAATGAAACTAGAAATCAGTAAAAGAGGAAAAGCTGAACAATTTAAAGAATAAAATATTAAAATACAGTTTTTTTTTCTTTTTTTAATTTCTTTTTTGATGGGGTATCACTCTGTTACTAGGTTGGAGTGCAGTGGCACAATCTCAGTTCACTGCAACTTCCAGTTTCCGGGGACAAAGGATCCTTCTTCTTCAGTGTCCCAAGTTACTGGAACTACAGGCATGTACCACCACACCCAGCTAATTTTCTGTATTTTAGTAGAGATGTGGTTTTTTCATTTTGCCCAGAATTTTCTCTATCTCCTGATTTCTCCTTGCATCATCCTCGGACTCTCAAAGTGCTGGGATTACAGTCATGAGCCACCATGCTCAGCCAACAACACACTTTTGAGTAGACTTTTTTTCAATGGTTGGAAGAAATAATATTGTGAAGATGTCCATGTGCTTAAAGTGACCCAATGCTCAACATATCCCTTTTTAATTTTAATTATATTTTTCAATAATGGAAAAAATAAAAGATCTCAAGGGACTATGAAAAGCCTGACAATCTTGAAAAATAAGAAAAATATTGGAAGCCTTACACTTCACAATTTTCACACACATGCAAAATCCTACAATAACCAAAGCACTTTGGTAGGGTTGTAAAGGTAGAACACCAAAGTAATGAAACAGAATGCAGCACAGAAATAAACCCTTGAGTGCAGAAGGGAGACATACCATCTAGGTTTTGCAATCAATCGTATATCACAATTCCTTTGGTGAACAGTACCAGGCAGGGGAGGAGAATAACATTACCTAGATGCTAGTTTCAGCGATATTTTAAAATGTTCTTGGGGGCAGGACACAGGCTGCAGAGACATATCACCTAGCTGATAGGCCCAGAGATATGTGATAATATCCCCTGTTGACATGGCCCAGGCAGCAGAGTCACATTATTATTATTCTGACCCAGAGATATGTAATAATGCAGCCATGGGAAAAAAATAGAGCCCAAATCTCACAACACCTGGATACTAGGCCCAGTGACATGACACAATCTCAACATTTTTGAGGCTGACACCTTTAACTTTTAGCAGACAGTGTATATTAGAGTCACAATCTCACATGTGAGCTGGGTCAGTGTATGACACTCCCTACAACAACCAAGAGCTTTATAAAACCTGCATGAATGGGAAGGACATGGGGGCTCACACCTGCAATCCCAGGAATTTAGGAGGCTGAGGCAGATAGATTATAAGGTCAAGAGTTCAAGACTCACCTGGCCAAGACAGTGAAACCCCGTCTCTACTAAAAATACAAAAAAAAAAAATTAGCCGAGTGCAGTGGCAGGCTCCTGTAATCCCAGCTAATTGGGAGGTTTAGGCAGGAGAATCTCTTGAACTCATAAGGCAGAGGTTGCAGTGAGCTGAGACTGTGCCACTGCACACCAGCCTTGGTGACAGAGTGAGACTCTTTGAGGCCTACGTGCTCATATGGACACACAATCTTACATATTGTCCTAAACCCTGGTTAGTCAACATCTCTCCTATAGGCAGGGTTAAGGGGGAAGACCCATTATTATGTCTGGGTCCAGAAATGAGTTGTCATTCCACATGTGGCCAGATCAACACATAAAAGTCACAATTCTGACTCTGCTGTATTTCCTTGTTACCCTCAGGACCTCAAAAGTGGGCACTGGAAATGTGGGATGGTGAAAACTTTTAATTTCACCTGGGTTCATAACTGAGAGTCCCAATCTAAACTTTTTGCAGGGTCCTTTTATGAAACTCTTTATCAACAAAGAGTTTATACGATATCAGTTACTGTTGCAAGCTTCTGTCAGCTTGGAACAAATAGGCAACCCAAGAGTTTACCAATGGGTACACTCAGCTTAGCAATGAGAGGTGAAATATCTCCTATTGGCTGAATCCAAATATAAGTTTGATCATCATGCCTGAGAAATGAAGCAAGGTGTATGTCATAATCCCATTTATAGGCATAAAACTAGGCAGGAGAGTAACATCACACAGATGCTCTGTCACATGTGTCACATGTGATGCTGTGTCACAATGCCTTCTCTAGGCAAGGTATAGGAAGTTGGGCCCATTAACTGGGTGCTGGACCCAGCGATATGACACCATCCCACATGCAGAAAAAAATCCAGCCAAGTTATGAGAGCCAAAACACGTATAGAATGGGCCCAAGATATGTCAAAAAACCTTCAGTGGCTCCAGTACAGGCAGGAGAGACACATCATAAGGGTGCTGAGCCCAGCAATATGCAATATGCCATAAATTTATCTTTATGCAGAACCCAGGCAGAAGAGTAACATCATCTGAGTGCTGGGCCATGCAATAAGACAAAATACTTATTTTGTGGGCATGGATCAAAAAAAAGAGGTGAGTCACATATCCTGAATCCTGGGCTCAGCAATGTGTAAAAATCCTCCTGCTGTGAAGGCCCAAGCAGACAAAGAGCATCACATCACTTAGGTCATGGGCTCAGAGATATGTCCCAATGTCTCCAGTAGGCAAGGTTTGGGCAGATGAGGAGAGTCATATCACCTAAGTGCTTCCCTAGAAATATGTCACAATGTAACACATGGGCAGAAACCAGGTAGAGGAACCATATCACTTGAGTGATGGGTCCTGGGATATGTCACAAGGCTCTCTTGGGACAACACTGAGCAAAGAAATTTACATCATCTAGGTATAGGCTTTCTGCTTATTCCACAGTGCTTTATTTGGGTAGGGACCAAGGAGGCAGTCACTTCACCTAGAAGATAGGCCCCAATATATGTCACAATGTCCTCTATGAAGCATAGCCCTGGCAAAAGAGTACCATCAACTGTGTGCCTGGCCTAGAAATATGTTACTCCAGGTTGGAAAGGCCCAAGCAGGAGAGCCATACAACCCAGGTGACAGGGCCAGATATAAGTCACAATGACCTCCTTTGAACAGGGCTCTGGCAAAATAATACATTCAATGGTGTACCTGGCCTTGAAATATGTCACTATCCTTCCTTTCTGCATGGCCCACCCCAGAAAGCAGAGTTACATCACCTATGAAGGGGACACAGAAATATGACACAATAATTTTGGTGGGCATGGTCCAGGCAAGACTATAACATTGCCTGGGTGCTAGATACAGTTGTATGTCACAATCCTTACTTAGAGAATGGCCCAGGCAGGAGAGACACATTACCTTGAGGTTGGCCTAGCTAGATATCACAATCCCATATTTGGGCTGGAATAAGTATGGAAAGTCAAATTATACAGGTTCTTGGCAAGTATTTATACCACAGTCACAGTGTTAGATAATTGCAAAGGTGAGATTTACAATACCGCACATATCCTGTTTTCATGTGTGATATTTTGCTTTATCCACGTGAGGTGCTGACAGTCTTTACTGTCAGCTGGGTGTGCATACAAGACTCACAATTTCACCTGTGTTCTGAGCCCTGCTTTGACTCTGTCTGTATAACCCAAAGACTATAAAATATGAGTGAATGTTGTAATCTTTTGTGACATTTGTATAAGAACATTATTCAGGACATCATGCATGTACCTAAACTTGGTTATAAGAATCAAAATAAGCTCTATTAGCTGAATCCCCATATGACAGTCATTATCATTCCTTTGAACCTTGCCTAGGTGTTTTGTCAGAAATGTCACAAAATTTGTGTGCTAGGTCCAGTTCTGTGGCACAGTGTTCACCTAAATGGTGGGCCCCAAAATATGCCAGAATGCCTCCTGTTAACAGGGCCCAGCCAGGAGTCATGTCATTTGGTTGCAGTGTTTAGAAATGCTACAATTACCAAAGGAAGCAGATTACAGGCAGTTGAGGAGAGTCACGTAACCTACATGGCTGGTCCAGAATTGTATTACAATCCCCCCTGAGGACCTTGTTAAAATAACACAGTCAAATCACCAAGGTTCTTGGCCCACGTATTTGTAAAATCTCCTTTTTGGCTATACCTGGCAAAATTATCAAATAATTCTGGAGCTGGTCAAAGGTATGTGTACACAATTATAATTGTGGAGAGGTTTAAAAATGAAAGTCATGATCTTGCACATGTTCTGGCTCCACGTATATACATTGTTATAAGGCTTTTGTTATGGTTTCAGATATATGGCACAATATCACCTGTGGACACAGAGAAGGCAAGAAAGTCACATCACCTACTTGGGTGTGGGTCCTGCGAGATGTCATAATACCCCTTGTGGGAAGCCCCTTATAGAAAATTCACATCGCCTGGATGCTGGTTTCAGTGACATATCAAAAACTCCTCTGTGGGCAGGACTTTGGAAAAGGAGGAGACTCACTTCACGTAGGCAACTGACCTAGACATATGTCACAGTGTCTGTTCTGTGCAGTATCAAAACTGGAGAAGGACCGCACATTGGTGCTGGACCCAACAATATGGCACAATCTCCCTGTAATCAAGGCACAGGCTGAAGCAGAAAAACATAACCTAGGTGTTGAGCCAAGTGATGCGTTACAATGCTTTCTGCTGGCAGAACCCAAGAAGTAGAATCACATCACCCAGGTGCAGGGCCCAGTTATGAGTCACAATGCACTGAGAGTTCTTGGCCAAGGCAGTATAAGATTGTCACATCACTTACATGATGGATCTAGATATAAGACCCAATTCTCTTTGTAGGCAGGTTTCAGGGGGATAATTCACCTCATCGGGGTGATGGTCCCAGGGATATATAAAAGTGCCATTTTGTAGGCATAGCCAAGGAAGGTGTTATACTTGGTTTAGTGCTTGTTCCAGGTATGGCACAATTTCATCTGTGGCCTGGACCTAGAAGAGATAGTCAAATTATTCATATGCTGGGCAAATTTACTTGTGCCAATCACACTCTCAGAAACTTTCAGAAATGTTTTTTTTTATCCCACATGAATCCTGGTTTTGTGTATTTAAGTTAACTCTTTCTATGGGTTAGGTCGAAGTAGGTAAGACACAATCCCAACCATGGGCGAGATCATGTATAAGAACCTCAATCCTACTTGAATATTGTGATCCAGTAGGAGAGTCACAGCATCGCAAGTGTGTGAATCATGTTTCAAATGTTACCAAACCACCTGTGAATCAGACCCATGTATTAGAGTAATTATGTCAACCTTTGACTGCTTTTTATGTGTGAGATTTAGTATCACATTCCTAGGCCCTGTTTATGTGTGAGAATGAGAATCGCATCAGCTAGGTGTGCATACAAGGGTCACATTCTCATCTGCTTGCTGTTCTCTAGTATGACACTCTGTACCAATAAAGCTTTATATGACATACCAGAGCATTATAATCCTCTGTGAACTTTACTGAAGTGAAAAACCCAGGACTTTACCCATGGCAGTGGGACTGGCTATGAGAGTCATAATGTCTCTACTGGCTGGGTCCAGAAAAGAGAGTTATTATTGAGCATGTGTGCTTAACCCAGGTGTATGTAACAGTTTCACCTGTGAGCTGAGATAAGGTAAGAGAATCATATAACCTGGGTGCTGAGCCAGTGACACAATAAAATCTCATTTGTAGGCTGCGCCTAGTCAGAAGAGCCTAATCATCTAGATGTTGAGCTCTGCAATATGCAATAATTCCATCTCTTGGCACAGTCTAGGATATGAAGGAGAGTCACATAAGCTAGGTTTTACAATCAGTGCTATGTCACCACATCTGTGGTGAGCAGGACCCAGGAAGGAGAGGAGAGTCACATGACCAAGATGTTTGGACAAACAATATTTCACTATGTTCTCTGGGGGCAGGTACAGGCAGGAGAGATAACTCACCTATCTCATACACTCAGAGATAAGTGATAATATCCCCTGTTTGCAGGGTCCAGGCAAAAGTAACATGATTATGATTCTAACCCTGCAATATGTCAAAATGCACCCATGGGAAAAAAAAAATTAACCAAAAACTTTCAACACCTGGGTACTAGGCCTAGTAATAGGCCAAATATTTTTCTCTTTGTGGGTGACACCATTAAATTGAGCTACATGTATATATAAGAGTCACAGTCTCATGTGTTTTGGGGGTTATTGTATGACACTCTAAAACACTTGAAGGCTTTATACAGCATTCATCAGGGTTGGACACCACTCTGAAGCCTACAGGCTCATAGAGATTCATGATCTTATGTATTTCCCTAAACCCCGGTATAATAGTACACATCTTTTATGTAGGCTGGTTTTAGGTATGGGACCCATTATCATGCCTATGAGCTGGACACATAAATGAGTCATCATCCCACTTGTGGCCAGATCCACATATGAAGGTCAAAATGCTAACTTTGTACTGTATTCACTTGTTAGATTCAGGATGTTAAAAGTGGGCTTTGGACATGTGGGATGGACATGTCCAAAGCTTTGGACAACATTTGCTTTCACCTGGGAATGTAATTGAAAGTCCCAATCTGAACTTTTTGCTGGTCCCTGTCATGAAACTCTCTGTACCAATCAAGGAACTTATACATTATGAGTTAGTGTTGTAAAGTTCTGTGAGCTTTCTACAAATATGTAACGAAGGACATTACCTATTGCCCTATGCCTAGTGATGAAAGCCAAATATCTCCTATTGGCTGAATCCAAGTGTAAGTTTAGGACAATATGTAAGATTGTGAGTCCATATGATCACGTAGGCCTCAGACAGTCTCACTCTGTCACTCAGGCTGGAGTGCTGTGGCACCATCTCAGCTCACCGCAGCCTCTGCCCTATGAATTCAAGGGATTCTCCTGCCCAAGGCTCCCAATTAGCTGGGATTACAGGAGGCTGCCACCGCACTTGGCTTATTTTTTGTGATTTTAGTAGAGATGGGGTTTCACCATCTTGGCCATATGGTTCTTGAACTCTAGACCTTATGATCTACCTGCCTCAGCCTCCCAAATGCTGGGATTACAGGTGTGAGGACATTTTGAGATATCACTGAAACTAGCATCTAGGTAATGGAATTCACCTCCCCTGCCTGGGAACTCTTCACCAAAGGAATTGTGACATATGATTGAATGAAAACCTAGATGGTATGTCTCCCTTCTGCACTCAAGGGTTTATTTCTGTGCGGCATTCTGTTTCATTACTTTGGTGTTCTACCTTTACAACCCTACCAAAGTGCTTTGGTTACTGTAGGATTGTGTGTGTGTGTGTGAAAATTGTTAAGTGTAAGGCTTCCAATATTTTTCTCATTTTTCAAGATTGTCACACTTTTCATAGTACCTTGAGATCCTTTTTTTTTCTATTTTTGAAAAATATAATTAAAATTAAAAAGGGATATGTTGAGCATTGGGTCACTTTAAGCACATGGACATCTTCACAAAATTATTTCTTCCAACCCTTGAAAAAAAGCCTACTCAAAAGTGTGTTGTTGGCTGAGCATGGTGGCTCATGACTGTAATCCCAGCATTTTGAGAGTCTGAGGATGATGCATGGAGAAATCAGGAGATTAAGACAATTCTGGGCAAAATGGTAAAACCACATCTGTACTAAAATACAGAAAATTCGCTGGGTGTGGTTTTTCCTGCCTGTAGTTCCAACTACTTGGGAGACTGAAGCAGAAGAATGCTTTGTCCCCAGAAACTGGAGGCTGCAGTGAACTGAGATTGGGCCACTGCACTCCAACCTAGTGACAGAGTGATACTCCATCAATAAAGAAATTTAAAAAAAGAAAGAAAAACTGTGTATTTTAATATTTTACTCTTTAAATTGTTCAGCTTTTCTTCTTTTACTGATTTCTAGCTTCATTCCATTTGGGCTGTAAATAATTGTAAAATTTCAATTAAAAAATTGTTAAGGCTTCTTTTGTGGTGTCACAAATGGTCCGTGTAGGAAAATGTTTTTTTATGAGCTATTGAAAAGGATGTGTATTCTGTTGTCTGTATACATTTATTAAGTGCAGTTATTGTATAGTGCCTTCAATTATTGTTTCCTTATTAATATTCTGCCTTGTTTATTTTTTACTGAAATTGAGATATTGACGTATGCATCCATTATTATATTACTGTCTATTTTGGCATCAATTCTGTCAATGTTTGCTTCATGTGTTTGGGAAAACAGTAATATATTTATAGGTTCTCAGCGAATGAACCTTTTTATTATAATTGAATGTCCTACTGTGTCTCTTGTAAAATTTGACTAAAATTAAATTTTATTAAATATGACAGTTGTCAACTTAGTAAATTGTAACCTTTTCTTATTTCATTTTGTTAATGCTTGCATGGAATTTATTTTTCATCCTGGCATTTTCAGTTTATTTTTTTTAATTAGCTCTGAAGTGAGTCTCTTGAAGCCATAGTTAGATCGTGATATAGATCATGATGTAGTTAGTTTTTTTATTATTATTTTGAAGGATACTATTGCTCGATATAGTATTCTTGCTTAGAATTTTTTCATGTGTTTTTAAGGTTTTACATGATATACCTGAGTATTATAATTCTTCATGAACTTTATACTAGTAAAAATTCCAGGGCTTTACCCAAGGACCTGAGACTGGCTATGAGAGTCAAAATATCGCTACTGGCTGGGTCCAGGTATGAAAGTTGTTGTGCATGTGTGCGTAACCCAGAGTGTTAAAATATTTCTACTGGGTTGGTCCAGTTATGAGAGTTATTGTTGTGTATGTGTGCTTAACCCTTGTATATGTCACAATTTCACCTGTGAGCAGGGACAAGGCAGGGGAGTCATATTATCTAGGTGCTGAGCCAGTGATACAGTATAATCTCATTTGTAGGATAGGCCTAGTCAGAAAAATCACACAACCTGGGTACAGCCTCAAATAATATGCCACCAAGTCTGCTATAGACAGGGAATAAGTATAAAATGAGAGTTACTCCACCTAGGTTCTGGGCTCTGTAGTATGTAATAATGTATCTTTTGGCTGAGTCTGGAATATGAAAGACAGCCATATCATCTAGGTTTTGCAATAAACAGCATGTCACATGTTTTTTAGTGAGCAGGACCCTGGCCAGGAGGAGAGTCACATGACATAAAGGTTTGGCCAAACAATATTTCACAATATCCTGCAGGGCAGGGCACAGGCAGGAGAGACAAGTAATCCAGCTTATGTGCCCAGAGATATGTGATAATATCCCAGGCAGGGTACAGGCAGGAGAGGCATATAATTATTCTAACTCAGCAATATGTCACAATGTACCCCTGGGAAGGTATTTAAGCAAAAAGTCTCAACATCTCATACTAGGCCTAAAAATATGCCAAATCTTTTGGTCTTTGAGGGTGACACCATTAACAGGAACCGAAGTGTGTATATGACAGTCACAATCTCACATGTTTCCTGGGCTGTTGCATGACACTCTACAACATTTGAAGGCTTTATATAGCATGCGTGAGAGTTGTAAACCACTCTGAGGCCTATATGTTCATATAGATTCACAGTCACACAAACTAACATAACCCAGGTATAATGGTCTCTTCTGTAGGCTGGGATCAGGAATGAGACACATTATGATGTCTGTGAGCTGAATCCAGAAATGAGTCACCATCCAGCCTGTGGCCAGATCCACATATGAAATTCACAATTCCAACTTTGTACTTTATTCTCTTGTTAGACTTAGGACCCTAACAGTGGGATTTGCATATGTGGTATGATAACAACATTCACTTTTACCTGGGTGTGGAATTGAGAGAATCCCAATATGAACTTTTTGATGGGTCCTGGCTTAAAACTCTCTGTGCCATACTAGGAGATAATATATTATGAGTTAGTATTGTAAGGCGCGGTGTGTTTGGTACAAATAGCAACTCAGGACCTTAACTATTGCCCTAAGCCTAGCGATGAAAGGAAAAATAAATGATATTGTCTGAAACCCAACATAAGTTTTACTATCATGCCTGTAAACTGAAGTAAAGTGTATATCATAGTCCCTTTTGTGGGCAAAAACTAGGTTGGCAGGTAAGATTGTTTAGCTGCTGTGCTAAGTAGCATATCACTAATTCCTAGGCATGGTATAAGAATTAGAGTCACATTAACTGGGTGCTGGACTCAGCAATATGAAACCATCCCAGCCAAGGGATGAGAGTCAAAACACACACAATAAGCCCAGAATATGTTTTAAAAAGTTCTATGACTATGGGGCAGGCATGATAGATGAAATAATGTGCTGCTCTGAAATGACATTGTTAGGGTGCTGGTCTCAGCAATATGCCATAATTTTCTCTATATGCTGTACCGAGACAAAGGAGTAACATTGTCTCGAGGCTGGGCCATGCAATAGGTCAAAAAGTCTGTTTGTGGGCATGGCTCTAGAAAAAAAGTAGAGACAAATAAACTGAGTGATGAACTCAGCAATATTCCACAATAGCCCGATTATAACCTGGGCAACGAGAGTGAAACTCTTTAAATTCCAGGCAAGTTGACTTAAGCGTCAACATTCTCCCAGCTAAAATGATCTATTTGTGCTAAGTTCTGGGATCAAATGTGAATAAGACCTTGTTTCTGCCTTCAGTCCAAAGGGAGACAAATAAAAATGATGTACAAAGAGAGATATGTACGATGGACATGGTGGTTCACAACTGTAATCCCTGCACTTTGGGAGGACAAGGTGGGGGTATCATGCAATTAGGAGATCAAGGCCATCCTGGCTAACACAGTAAAACCCTGTCTGTTGTAAAAATACAAAAAGTTAGCCAGGTGTGGTGTCACATGCTTGTAGTCCCAGCTACTTGGGAGGCTGAGGCAGGAGAATCACTTGAATCTGGGAGGCAGAGGTTGCAGTGAGCCAAGATCACGCCACTGTATTACAGCCTGGGTGACACGGTGAGATTCCATCTCAAAAAAAAAAAAGAAAAAAGAAAAAAAGAGGGATATGTAAAGTGCCATAAAAACTGAGAAAGAGGACAGAATATCTGTGACAGATAACTTGTTTTGGGCAGTTGAAAACAAGGAGGTCTCAGAGTATCCTTTCATTGTGTCACATTTGACTAAAGGCAGAAACAAATGAATCTTAATATTTATGGGGTCACAGACCCTTTTTAAGGATGTAACAAAATTTATGATGACTCAATAAAAATTTACATAACAAAAATACACATATATTTTACTTACTAATACAGAATGTGCATCATCAAGAGCTCTTGATATAGGAGAGTCAGTAGGAATGTTTTAGGCAGACAAGAAAGGAAGGGGAGTCCAAACAGAGGAAACAGCATGTGCAAGCACCCGGAGACACAAAAGCTTGTGCATTATTGGAATCAACGTGACTAAAACATAATTCAAGGTGCATAAGCTGGAAGATTAACCAGTCATAGTATAAGATGAAAATAGAAGGCTGGGCCCTGTGGCTCGCATCTGTAATACTACACTTTGGGAGGCCCAGGCAGGTGGATCACCTGAGGTCAGAAGTTCGAGATCTACCTGGCCCAAATGGCAAAACCCCCTCACTACTAAAAACAGAAAAAGCAGCCAGGCATGGTGGCAGGTGCCTGCAACCCCAGCTACTCAGGAGGCTGAGACAGGAGAATTGTTTGAACCTGGGAGGCGGAAGTTGCAGTGAGCTGCCAACACGCCATTGCACTACAGCCTGGGCAACAAGAGTGAAACTCCACCTCAAAAAGAAAAAGAAAAAATAGAAGATAAGAAGATAGCCTGGGATAAAGCATGAAGTATCACAAATATCAGTCACGCACTTTGTTTACTCAGAGACAAGACCATGATTGATTAAAATTATGGACATCATGTCCACCATCTTCTAACTGTTAACAAATACAACTGGAACAGCTAGTACCTAGTGGAATACTATTAAACGTTCTGACTGTAAGGTTTCACTAGCATTCACTGTAGATGTTGAATGTGGAGTGCTCAAACCTCAAGCTTACAGCTTCATAAAAGAAAAATCAATGTTAGAATGAAACAAAAAGCCCCTCAACAACTACATCAATTATTTGATTCCTTAGTAACTTACAGCAGAATGGCAGCCTTCAATGAGTATAAATGCTTCTCAATCATAGAAAAAACTTAGATTTACTGGGGGAGTTTACAAAAAGCACACCACATCTGAGATCTATCCCAGACCAATTAAATCAGAATGTATGGCGATCAATGGATCCTGGACATCTGAACTTTTGAAGGCTTGACAGGTAACATTAATATGCATTCAAAATTGAAAACTACTAGGTTAAGAACAATAATCCATGAAAGTAAGTTCCTATCTATTCATCTGCCCTTAATTATATTGCACTGTTCTCATGCAGCATGATACAAGTAAAAATTAATTTTTTTTGAAATGGAGTCTAGCTCTGTCACCAAGGCTGGCATGCATTGGCACAGTCTCGGCTCACTGCAACCTCTGTCTCCCAGGTTCAAGCAATTATCCTGCCTCAGCCTCCCTAGTAGCTCAGATTACAGACACCCGCCACCCTGCCTAGCTAATTTCTGTATTTTTCAGTAGAGACAGGGTTTCACTGCACTGACCAGGCTGGTCTGGAAATCCAGACTTCATGATCCACCCACCTTGGCTGGAATTACAAATGTGAGACACCACACTCAGCCAAAATTAATATTTTAAAATATTTAGAAATATGTGTGGTAGGGTGCAGTGGCTCACACCTGTAATCCCATCATTTTTCAAGGCTGAGGTGGGTGGATCACTTGAAGTGAGGTGTTCCAGACCAGCTTGAAACTATGGTGAAACCCTGTCTCTACAAAAAAATACAAAATATTATCCAGGCCTGGTGGTGTGTGCCTGTGGTCTCAGTTACTCAGGACGATAAAGCTAGAGAATTTCTCAGGAGGATCACTTGAGCTCAGGAGGTTGAGGTTCCAGTGCACAGAGATTGAGCTGCAATCCAGTCCAGTCTGGGAAACAAAGGGAGGCTCTGTCTCATATGTGTATATGTGTGTGTGTGTGTGTATAAAAATACATGCATACATACACATGCATACATGTTTGGCCACTTATTTCATCTGCAATGGAAGTCTAAGCAGCATGCTTCGGGGTCAATATCAGGACCTGCAGGGAGCCAGCGTAAGCTAGAAATGTTCAGAGTGGGTTTTTTCACATTTTACAGTCTGATCTGCTGAGTGTACTGCCTGAGGCTATTGTTCTCTTCATATCTTGCAGATCTTCCTGTGGAAAAGGCCACATACATCAACAGCATTTTTGCCGAGGGTCTTCTAATTGATTGGATGGCCTCTCAGTCGAAGAACTTCTAAGGAGAAGATTTTTCCTCTTTTGGCTCAGGAAACTTCAGCCATCAGATGCACAAGAATATTTAATATTAGCACAGAGAATAAGTCATATCCATTGCCTTAAACAAAATGTACAGAAATCAATGTTTTAGTTAAACCCAAACACTATATAGAGTTTGCAATTAATCATTTTTATATTCTATATTCTCTTTGTTACTGAACATAGAACTTCAAGAAGAGGGTCACACAATGATTTATTCAGTAAATATGTATAGAGCTTGTGTGTATCAAAAACTGTGTTAAGTGCTGAGATTAGAAAAACATACCATGTTATATGCCCTCAACATGTTCTCATTCTATTAAATGGTGTAATAACACAAGATTGAGTCACAAAATTTCAAAAGAGAAGTACACACACAAAAAAATAGCTAGGCAAATTCATGGGATATTATGATTACTTACAGCTGGTATCAGCTAAAACCAGGTCTTGAAGGACCATAAATGCCAGGATAGAAAGTTTAGAAGAAACTGTCTGCACAAAAGGGAGTTTGTTTTTTATTTTGTTTCCTTTTCCATAGGAAAATAAGATCAAAGTTTCAGGAAGGTTGTAAGACAAAATGAAGATCAGCAAGAGAAGACAGGAGGTGAGTTATGAGTTGTATTAAATGGTTAAACTAATGATGATGGTGGCCTGGGCAAGGAAAGTGGAAGCAAGGACTGGAAGAAAGAGAAAGATGTGAGAATCATTGCAAAGGTAAAGTATAAAAGTCTTAGCATGAGTTTTTAAGTTGAGGCTAGTAAAAAATAGATATTGTGGGATTCTTGGCATTCATCTATCCATCAAATTATTCAACAAATCTTTATTTAAAAACTACTATGAAGCAACCACTGTGCTGGGTTCTGGAGGTATAACAATGAATATGGGATGAATGGTCCCTGACTTCATAAACCTTGATGTACAGGGAGAGACAGTTAAAAAATAAAAGACACAGGCACCTGTAAATGATGTGAAGGAAATTTGGGGATGCTGAAAGAGAGTAACAGAGAGTAGTGATGGTTGGTGTAATACACAGAACTACTGTGTTTTGGGTACTAAGTGAAGATTTCTCCAAGGAAGTCTTATTTGATATATCAGAAAGATCAACCATTTGAAAAGCAGAAAAGAAAAAAACAGCTGCCAAGGCTCTAAAATAGGACAATTTTGGCATAGTTTTGTGTTTGAAGAACAGAGGGTTGCTAATGTGCAGAATAATGTCGAGAATTGGAGTAAGAGGAACATGGTAAAGTAACCAGCAGTTTTAATAGTACAAATGGTGATGCTGTTCTTGATAAAAGCAGTTCCAGTGAAATGAGAACAAAACCAAATTGAACTGAACTGAATAGTGAGTGGGAAGAAATGAGGAAAGTGGGTACTGTGTGTTTAGTGGAGAAAAGAAATGAGGAGTAGGTGGCAGGGGGATAAACAATGGGAAAAATTCTAATTTATGAAAGCAATATAAGACTTTAGATCACAGTTGTATATGTATACTGAGCTGGTAGAGAGGGAGAGATTAACGTACATGAGAAAATAAAATTGAGAGCAGTGGATTGTGGTTTCTAGCACCTACAGTTCACTCTCAGTTTGCCTTTGAGTTGGATAAATGGCTAAAAGCTGACACTTTTTCAAAGCTGGTTTCTATTTAGGAGAGAACGGAGTAGGGAACAAAATGACATTGTAAACTGCATAGAAAAATAAGGATATTGAGTACCATAGAAAAAGAAAAGAGCTCAGGCACAACAATATCTTGGTCTTCAAACCAAATGCTGCCTGCTTCCTCGTCTAGCTTCACATCAGCCCTACTCCAATTTCCAAAAGAACAATGATTGTTTCATTTAATCTAACCAAGAGCACTTTACACATCCCACCATGTACATCTGTCATCTCAAAGAAGAAAGAGTAGTTTAGGACTAAAAATAAAAAGAATTTAATATTAAGATTAAAATCAAATAATAAACCTAGCTTCATTGAATACCTGTCTATATTGTTATCTTATTTTTGAAATTTTGCCATGAATTAGTGAAAATATTATCCCAGTCTTATGTCTGTCTGGAAATCAGTATTGGGAAATCACTAGACTGATTGCCTTATGAAATCTCATTCAATTCAAATTCTATGATTCAGTTAATAATTACAAAACATATCATATTTAAAGTAAGATAATGTCCTTTTTAACTTCCATTCAATGATCTTATAAATAACTCTTTCCCAAGTCACCTTTGCAGTTCTCTCAATTATACAGGAATCTAAAACCAAACTTTGACACCCTCATTAGTTTCAAAGTCCTATTCTCCCAACTTTTCAGAGGGCCCAGAGCATTTACACTAAATCTATCTCTCTGCACAAAACATAATAGCTTGTTCAACTGTTCTCTGTCAGCCTGAATGTTGATTAAGACTTCAGCAATCACATTCCACTCTGCAAAATTCCAAAATCACAAATGCAGATTAACTTATGAGAACAGAAGGAAAGTACTTAAAGAAAAAAAAAATCCTGCTGAAAGAAAGGAAAACACAAAAGAAGTCCCACTGGCTAGCTTATTCAGATATGTTTATTTCTAAAGTGTTCTGGCATCCTAGTTTATTTCTAAAGTGTTCAGCACTCTTAAAGAGACAATTAAACACTGTAACAAATAAGATATTTAAAAAGATGACAAGTTATAATAGGTGGACTGTAAATACCAGAATTATCACTGGCTGAGACCTCTGATCTGCAGATATGTGCCTGATGATGCCTTTCTAATCCCAACAGCATGGGCCTGGAGCAAAGTTTATTTTACTGCAAGATCTACTTTATTGAATTCACTGCCTGTTCTAATTCTATGTATTTCTGATTCGCTGATCTTCAAAGCTGATGTTAGTAGAAGGAAATTGTTTCCTGACATGCTAACATTTTAAAGCTAATAGTTTTTTGATAAGCAATTGAGTTTGCAGCATTCTGCTCCTGTTGTGTTTTATTGGTGTTT
Source organism: Pan troglodytes (assembly GCF_028858775.2). Lineage (NCBI taxonomy): Eukaryota > Metazoa > Chordata > Mammalia > Primates > Hominidae > Pan > Pan troglodytes. Next base: position 15,658,453 of record NC_072422.2, read on the forward strand.
GTGCTTTAATTTGGTATGTGTGTTTTGGCATCACTCCAATGGCAGGTGCAATTTTAAAAATAAGAATCAACTGGATTCACTGTGATGTCTGATATAAGACTTCCAAGGTTAGTTTTTAAAACAAAATGCTAGGCTTGCCTCTATCCAGAGTCCTGCGCAGAAAATGTATTGATTCTGTAGGGCTTTCTCTACTGTAGCTTTTTGAAATTGTGTTCTCACTCTTCAAATGTCCAACTCTAGAATTCCCTAAACAGCTTTTATTGAGAACCACAACCTTATCTCCTCCTTTTTCAAAGTGATTAAGTCCATCAAGCAGGAGAGCCCAAGTAAAGTTTATTTTCCTCGTTAAAATCTTTCTCTAGTGCTTTCTACACTACTGCCAGTTAATAGGAGCTTAATAAATGTTTGTTAAATGACAGTTTGAACGAAATTGTCTTGTCATCTTTTTTCTCTTACTTGCAGTAAGAGAAATTTCCTTGTTCTGAGACTAAACCTTGTCAATGATGTAGAATTTATCTGATTCTTTCCACTCCTGCCTTCTTCGAGACCTAGATTCATCATGTATTTCTTCTTAGTCTAACTGTCTTTGGTTTTCATTTCTTCATTGGCCACTGAGTGGCTTCCTAATAACACAGACAAATGTCTCCGTATTGTGAAAAGTCCTAAAGGGAATGGTGATTTGGACAAGACATCTGCATTGGAACACTAGTTTGGTTGGCAATATTCTGTTGCTTTATATCTGTGGGGCAGAAATAAAACCATACACTTGTGTTGTGTGTTTTCCATATCTGAGTTTTATATTAAAATAAAAAGGTAAAAATCAAAACAAACAAAATAAACACATCGAGGACAACAGGTCAACTGATGCTGAAACAAATTAAAATAGAGACTGGGCCTGAAGAATCTCTTAGATGAAAAACAAAGTTAGGCCTCATAAGTAACTTCAATCCTGCTTGATTTGCAAACATAAGCAAAACTAACTTGAGCTACTTCTTCTAATGTTTATATCACAGAAAACAGAATGTATATCAACCAATCAGAAGCAGTTAAGGAACTTATATAATTAAGATCTTCCAAAGGGATAGATCAAATGAGACAACTGTATAATTGTAACCAGTCAAATACAATCTGCTTTATTTCTGTGTGTGTTTTATAAAATTCTCCCCATTGTTTTCCCTAGGAAAATTGGAAATGTGGAAGTCACTGAAGACCTTGACAAAAGCAAGATCAATGGAGCGGACAGATTGAAATCTGGAGTGGTTTAGGGCTTCCTGAAGAACCACACAGCCTCATGAGCTGCCGGGCAGTGTGTTTCCATGGGAGTGTTGTGAGTGTTGGATGTCTGCAGAGTCCCTTGAATTTACCTCGAATTCAGTTCCCAGATGATCAGGTGCTTCACATCTTGAGGGGGCAGTCCTCCATCATCTTGGGACTTCATCCTGGGACATAGAGTGTGAGCAGCAATACATTAACATACAGGTGAGGATACAACCTGGTGAGGGGTGGATACAGTCCTGCAACTTCACCTGCAAAGAAATGAAGACAGATGACACAGAAGGTGCTTCCAACTCCATCCCTGCATTCCCTTAATTGCACAAGCAGTCAGCATCAGGGTTCGGTATTCAGGTGGGAGTGCTCCAATGTGCAAGCAACAGTTGGAGTGCAAATTGAGGCCATCCTGGCAAATTCCCTATCTGAGGGCTTTCATATCCAGAGCCAAATTGGAGTGGAATGCATTGATGCTGGGTGGGATGTGGCCTCCAGACTTGCCTCTTCTTTTCCTTACTTCCATGCTCCTCATTGGCCTAGAGTTTCCGGGTTCTGGCTCAAAAACTTCCACACTAAGCGTTTCCCACTTCACAAACAATGAGCCTCATGGAAATCCATTGTGTCAGTGTTTTCTTCTTAACACTGTCACATTTTAATGACTGGGCTGCTTTGACACTTTTAAAACCATAAATTCTCACTACAGCCGCAAACAAGGAAACTCTTGTTTTCTCACCTCTATCAAATGGCTGCATGATTCCTGTAGGATGAGAGGCAGGCACCCGTGTCTTGCTTTTGCCTGGTAATCTAGCCAGCCCCTGTTTTATTTCATCTGCATGGCCTTCTCATTGTGAAAGTGTTCTTTCTTTGGGCTGTTGCTCGGTGGGACTGCCTCTTATCATAGATTATTTAGCTGACAGGGATTGCAGAGAGCAAAAGGGAATTTGGGTAGGCTGGCTGCATTTCAGGTTGTGGGTCATTCTCTCACTGTGGGTGCTGAGGTTATTTGCACTTTGCAGGAGGCTATTGGGTCCTCTGACAGGAATCATTGAACATTGCTTGGACTCCAGCCCAAGGCAGATCATTCTCTCAGGCAAGCCTTAATTTCTCTTTGCTTTCATAGAAAATCCTCAGTGGCCCTTGACAGCACCACTGGACACCCTTTCCAGGCTTGCCGTCACCACAGACGGCCTCTGAGACACCTTCTCAACCTCATCTGCACCCATGAGATGCCAGTCTGAGGTTTGAGAACACTGCTTCACCTTGGCCTTGCCTTTGTCGTGGTTCCTGCCTTTCCCGGAGAGCCCCTGTGCGACCCAGGATGAAGGGAGGCAGTGAGGTCAAGAGCCTGGCCATATTTTGATGACGCCCGCCTCTGGGGTCTCAGGTATGATTCTATCACCCAAAGAACCCTCAACAATACACCAGACTATATTCCAATCCCCATGGACCCAATTCTTGCACACAACCTCTTTCAATAATGGAGTCAGAAGAGCATTTCTCAGCCATGACCTCAGAGTGGCGAAACGGCTCGACCTCCAGCGCGACCGGACCATGGAGATGACACGAAGGGGCCCTAAATTTGAGACTTTCGGGGTCTCTCAGTGGGTTTTCGCAGACAGCCTTTTTCCCGATACCAGTCAGGCTCTGCCTGTACCATTTTCCTCTGCATAGACAGGCTGACAGTTCTGACAGCCTTGCGCGGGAGCCTCCATCGCGAATGCACATGCGCTAGTCTTAGGGCACAGGGCCCGAGCTGTGAGCTCTGGTTAACGTCACAATAAATGCCTCCTTTCCCTAGCCGCAAGTCCCTGTGGCTTGGCCGAGAAGGAGACCTCCGTGGGGGTGCGATAGCGGTGGTCTCTCGCCTGTCTTCGCTGTAGGACCCACGGGATAGTCCCATGATCCTAAGAGAAGGCAGACATGAGCCAGCCTGAAGAAACCTCAAGGAGAGCCCCAGGAATAAATCACGAAATCCCTAAGAATCCAAAAGGATCTGCAGGACGCCTCAGGCCTGCCTAGACGTTGTAGGGGTGAGTCTTTTTGAAACTTGCCCAACTGTTATTTCTAAGTACAGCCCACCTGTATTCCTCGAAGTTGCTGTCTCCGAGGTGGGGCTGTCTGCAGAACCAGGCAGCCTCAGAACCTACCGGGCTGTGCGTTTCTGTGGTAGTGTTGTAATTGTTGGATATCTGCCTGTGTGAGTGGCTGTGTGTGTGTGTGTTTTGTGTGTGTGTGTTTCTGTGTGTCTGTATGTGTATGCCTGTAACTGGAGTCGGCTTTAAAAAAATGTGCCTAATGCACTGCAGCCCTTCATTTGTTTGATTCTCCCAAACTTTTGGTGGGTTGTCTCTGTGGCGCTCCTTGGGCTGTAGAGCCCTGTGTTTTTTATTCTTCTGTGGATCATGAATTTATAGTGAATTGGGAGATTGACTTGAGACCTGCCAGGGTCCAAATCACCTTCCCTTGCAACAGAAGCCACTTTTCCAGAAAGAAGAGGAGCACACCACACCCATGAACAGACATCTAGTGTTTCATTGTCCTGTGGCAAACCCAGGGATGGATACTAGCATTCCTATCCTCAGGGCCCATTGAGTTTACATCAAATTCAGTTCTCAGCTGAGTAGGAGCTTCACATCATCAGGCGGCACTCCTCTATCATCTTGAGATTTCATTCTGGGACACAGTGTGAGCAACAGTAAGGTCAGTTAGGGGTGTGCATGCAATCTGAGAAAAAGTGAAGGCAGATTACACAGAAGTACTTCCGACTGCATCCCCACATTCTCTTAACTGCACAGGCAGTCCACACCATGGCCTGGTGTTCAGGTGGGAGTACTCCAACATGCAGGGAATATTTGGAGTGCAAACTGGGGCCATCCTGGAAAACTCCCAATTTGAGGGCTTTCGTACTTGGAGCCTAGGTCTGGCTCAATGTCTTCCACACTAAACGTATCCCAGTTCACCAAGGATGACCCTAATGAGAATCCATTGTGTGAGTGTTTCCTTCTAAATATTGTCACGCTTTAATGACTGGACAGCTGTAATGTTTTAAAACTGTAAATTCCCATTACAGCCACCAACAGGAAAACCCTTGTTCTCCCACTTCTATCAGAGGGCTGCATGATTCCTGTAGGATGAAAAGGAGGCAGCCATGTCTGGCATTTGCCTGGTAATCTAGGCTCTGTTTTATTGTACCTGCATGCCACTGCTCATTGTGGAGTGGGAGTTTCATTGGGCTGTTGCTGTATGGGACTGCCTCTCGCCACAGATCTTTTAGCTGCCAGGGACTTCAGGGAGCAAAGGAGACTTCAGGTAGGCTGGCTGCACTCCAGGTTGTGGATTGTGGTCTCATTTTGCATACTGAGGTTGTTTGCACTTTGCAGGTGGCTTCTGGGTCCTCTGAAAGAAATCTTTCAGTATTGCTTGGACTTCAGCACAAGTCAGTTGTTTCTCTCACCCAAGCCTTGATTTTCCTTTGCTTTCATGGAAGGTACACATTGCCCCTAAACAGCATTACCGCACACCCTTTTCAGGATTACAATTGCCACAAATGGCCTCTGAGACAGTCTCAACCTCATCTGCACCCATGAGAGGCCAGTTGGAGGTGTGAGAACACTGCTCCACCGTGGACTTGCCTTTGTCATGGTTCCTGCCTTTCCCAGAGAGCACCTGGAGGCCCAGGATGAAGGCAGGCAGTGACGTCCAGGGCACAGCCATGTTTTGTTGACACCTGCCTCTGGGGTCTCAGGTATGATTCCATGAACCAGAGACCCCTCAACAACTCACCAGACTATATTCCAATCACCATGGGACCGGATTTCTGCACTCTTTCAGGGATGAAGTCAGAAGTGCAGTTTCCAGTGACCAGTTCACAGTCTTGAAATGCCTCCTCCTTCAAGTGAAACCTGACCAACAAGATGGCCTGAAGAAGACTTATGGTTGAGACTTTCAGGGTCTCTCAGTGGATTATCTCAGGCAGCCATTTTCCCAACACCAGGCCAGCTCTGCCTGTACCATGTTTCTCTGCCTAGGCATGATGACAGCTCTGACAGCTGGGCTGCTGAGCCTGTGACAAGAATGCAAATGCACTAGTCTCCTGGCACCAGGCCAGAGCTGTGAGCTCTGGAAAGCATCACAATGAATGACAACATTGCCTAGCAACAAGTCCCTGAGGCTTGGTGGAGAAGGCGATCTCTGTGTATGTGAGTCGGCAGTGAACTTTCACCTGTCTTCTCTGTGGGATCCACAGGATAGTCCCATTATCCTTGGAGAGAGCATATGTGAGACATCATGAAGAAAGGTCAAACAGAGCCCCAGGAATAAACCGCAAAATCCCTAAGGATCCAAAAGAATCTGCAGGATGCCTCAGACCTGCCTAGATGTTGTACGGGTGAATCTTTTTGAAATTTGCCCTGTATGATTTCTTGGTACAGCCCTCCTGTGTTACTTGGTGTTGTTCTCTCCCAGGTTGGAATTCCTGCAGAACCACACAGCCTCAGAACTTGTAGGCCTGTAGTTTCTGTGAGAATGTTGTAAGTTTGGATGTCTGCATGTGTGTGTGGCTTTGTGTGTTGTGTGTGTGTGTGTGTGTGTGTGTTTTAAATGGAGTCTAATTAAATAAATTAGGCTAACACACTGCAGTGCTTTTTTTTGTCTCTCAACCTTTTGGTAGCTTGTTTGTGTGGTTCTGCCTGGGCTGTGGGGCTCTGTATTCTTTATTTTTCTGTGGATCAAGAATCTGCAGTGATTTGGGAGGCTGGCTGTGACCTGCTATGGTCCAAATCTCCTGCACCTGCAAAAAAAGTCACTCTTCTCAAAAGAAGAGGAGCACACCTCACCCAAGAAGCAACATTGCCCAGTCTTTCATTGTCCCATGGCCAACCCAGGAAGAGACACTAGCAGTCCTGATGGCAGGGCCCCTTGAATTTACCATGAATTTGGTTCGCAGTAGAGCAGGTGCTTCGTGTCATGAGGGTGCACTCCACTATCATCTTGGGATTTTATTCTGGGACAAACAGTGTGAGCAGCAATAAGGTCAGATGGGGTGAGGATATAATCTGGTGAGGTTTGGATGCAGACCTGCACCTTCACCTGCAAAAACAGTGAAGATCTGATGGCACAGAGCATGCTTCCAACAGCATCCCCACATTTGCTTAATTGCACAAGCCATCCACGTCATGGCCTGGGAGTACTTCTGCATGCAGGGAACATTTGGAGTACATACTTGGCCATCCTGGCAAACTCCTGATTTCAGGGCTGTCATAGCCAGAACTAAAAGGGTGTGGGATGGATTGATGCTGGGTGGGATGTGGCCTTCACACTTGCCTCCTCTTCTCCTGACTTCCATTTCCCCCACTGGCCTAGGTTTTCCTGGGTCTGTCTGTCTACCACAATAGAGGCTTCCCAATTCATGGAGGATGACACTCATTTGAATCCATTGTGTGAGTGTTTCCTTCTAAACACTGTCATGTTTTAATGACTGGCCAGCTTTGATACTTTTAAAATTGTAAATGTCAGTTAGAGCCACAAACAAGGAAACTCCTATTCTCCCACTTTTTTCAGAGGGCTGCAAGATTCCTGTATGATGAGAAGCAGGCTGCTGTGTCTGGTGTTGCCTGGTAATCTAGCCTCTGTTTCAATTCATCTTCAAGTCCTTTCTCATTGTGGAGGGGCTCTTTCATTGGGTTGTTGCTGCATTGCATTGCCTCTCACTCCAGATCTTTTGGCTGCCAGGGATTTCAGGGAGCCAAAGGGACTTGGGGTAGGCTGGCTGCACTCCAGGTTGTGGGTCATTGTCTCAAAGTGGGGGCTGAGGTTGTTTGCCCTTTGCAGGAGGCTTCTGACAGGCGTCATTGAACAATGTGTGGACTCCAGCACAAGGCATCTCGTTCTCTCAGGTGAGCCTCTATTTTTCTTTGCTTTCTTGGGGAATCCACAGTGACACACAGAGACACTACTGGACACCATTTCCAGGCTTGCCATCACCACAGACAGCCTCTGATAGACTGTCTCCACCTCATCTGCACCTGTGAGAGGCCAGTCTGAGGAATGAGAACACTGCTTCACCTTGGACTTCCCTTTGTCATGATTCCTGCCTTTCCCAGAGAGCCCCTGCAAGGCTTAGGATGAAGGGAGGCAGTGAGGGCAAGAGTCCAGCCATCTGTCACTGACACCTGCCTCTGGGGTCTCAGGTATGATTCTGTTACTCAGAGAACCCACAACAACACAACAGAATATATTCCAATCCCCAGGGACCTGATTCTTGCACACAGCCTCTTTGAAGAATGGAGTCAGAAGTGCAGGTTCCAGTGACCACATCACACTGTAGAAATGCCTTCTCTCCAGCAGGACCCAACCATGGAGATGGCATGAAGGGTCCCTGAGTTCAAGACTTTTAGCATCTTGCAGGGGGTTTTGACAGGGAGCCATTTTTACAATACCAGGCTCATTCTGTCTGTACCATTTTCCACTGCTGAGGCAGGCTTATAGCTCTGAGAGCCTGGCACCAGAGCCTGACTCACGAATATGCATGTGCCAGTCTTAGGGCACCAGGCCTGATTGTGAGCTCTGGCTAGCATCAAAACAAATGTCACTGCTGCCTAGGGACAAGCCTCTGAAGCTTGACAGAGAAGGAGACCTCCATGGCGGTGAGTCGGCGGTGGACTCTCACCTGTCTTCTCTGTGGGATATGTGGGATATTCCCATAATCCTAGGAGAGGGCAGGCATGAAGCAGCCTGAAAAAACATCAAGCACAGTCTTAGGAATAAACCATGAAATCTCTAAGGATCCAAAATTATCTGCGGGATTCCTCAGGCCTGCCTAGTCTTTGTAGGGGTGAGTGTTTTTGAAACTTGCTCCACTATGATTTCTA